>NC_086156.1:52242607-52867607 GCF_035149785.1 Candoia aspera
TAAGGAAGTGACTCTCAGCTTCATCCTAATTTCCTGTAGTATCACTTGGAATTACATTATAAATGATTTTCACTTAGTTCCCATTGACATTAATGAGACTTAAGCAACTAACTTTGATTTCATCTTAGTCTTAATAATTATGCATGAATGTGTCATAAGATTAGATTTGTTATTCTTTAAATTTTAATATTATTGTATTCCTATACATTTTTTATTTTTATTTATGACTTTTGAGTAATTTCCTGTACCTTTTTGAAATTCCAGCTATGAAAATTGCATACTTTGTTTCAACTTAGGTGAAATTCTTGGCTTCCTGATAATTCTACTAAATTCTTTTTGATTTGTTGATAAATACCAAAATTATTTCAAATGTATTCCTAATAAACTAGTCTATAAAATAGTCTTTTTGCAACATTTTCCCATTGTTAAATTTCTTAATAAAATGCAATTTTATATTAACTTCATTTCATTGCCCTTGCTTAAACAGCAATGAAAATGCCAAAATCTTTGAACCAGGGAATTCTAAGGAATGTTCAGAAAATAAAAAATTACCAGAGTTTATGTCCCCAGGAACAGAGGGCACAGTTTTTAATAAATCCTTCAAACTAGGTAAGATTATAATTATGTGAGTATGTATGTATATATATATGTGTATAATTCATATTCAGAAATAAAATACAAGATTGAAATGCTACACTTTGATACCTCTTTCACATTGGTTTGAACACTGGGTTTTCTTTGGCAGAAAGTCCGGAAGAATTGCGTCCTAAAAGTGCTGTTGATGGTGAATCAAACGAATCCATATTTCTTCTCAGGTATGAGAAAATGTCTAGTACTTTAGAAAATACTTATTTGGGAAACTTGAGAAGAGAGAAATTCATGTTAGAAGTATCAATTCAAATACTATGAGAGATAAAACAAGTTTGTATGAAGCACTGTATTTCTAGTCTGTAGCTCCATGGAAATAATTAATAACACATTTCTTTTTAACCATTTTACCCAAAATCTCAGGAAATGGGCAAGCAGAATTAATACATGGTAAAATCTTAGTTTGATTTGTCTGCTGTAGAAACAACAGTTGTGCAAGTGTTTTGAGTGTAGAAAATGCATGAAATAATTAAAATTAATTATTCGTTTTCCTTCTATTTGTATTTTTTTTAGTTCTCGACCCACCCCTAGAACTAGCACTGCAGTTCTGTCTTCAAATTTGGCCCAGAGAGCTTATACAAGTCCTGTAGCAAAGGTGAGCATAGAAACTCCCCCTCACCCCCCAAAAATGGAGTTCTGAAACTGTGTTGGCACGGTTAAATATGAGGCATATATGTGCATTATTTTCCAAATAAGATATGCAGTCCCAGATAATATTTTAGGTTAAATGCTGCAAATAAGATTGGGATCTTATAAGAAAACATTATTTCCAATGTGTATATTGAGAGACTGAAGTCTAACATTACTGTTAAGAAGCCTGTCAGAGATTTGTGAAAAATGTTATTCTATTGAGGAATAGGAAGGAATATATTTGTAAGTCCCTTCATGTTATAAATACTTTTCTGCTTCTTTTATACTAAAAACCAGCATTGTTAGAAACAAGATTAAAAATTAATATCAATATTAAAAGGGCACAGTAAAACAGAACAGATTTCAAACGAACAGTGAAATGCAGTCAGCAAAGCCAGGGAGAAAGCCAGATACCTGGAAACTAATAGAACTCAGGCAGTAAAGAATTTTACAAAATGGGGGTGGGGGGCGAATCATCAAGAAGGCTAACTTTCAAGTGGATATTTATGGTTTCAGATCTTTCAGGAATGAAGTGTCTTGTAATAGTAGACGATATGTATTACTTGCTTGTTCAAATAAAATAGGGGGAGAATAACAAATAAAAATGGTAACTTTGGATATATTATAGGATAAAAGTATATACTGCAGCCAGCAGTCTATGGAATCCAAAATGAAAGAACTGATCTATACAGAATCTGACCTTGCTGTGACTCCTATTATTGACAATCCAAAGGTACTACAGAAACTTCTTACCTATGAATTCTATAATATATTCAGAAACATTATGTTACAATATGTTTTGCTATTTTTGCATAAGATAGAGAAATCGTTAACTTTTAATAATCCCATCTAATGTCTAGCCCTGGTTTCTTCCATTCAATGTGGAAATCACATTGGTGGTTGAACTGTTTGTATAACTAATAGCACCTCAGTTTATGGAAGAGAAGTTTATTTTAAAATTGTTTTAAACATATTCTGTAGAAAATGTTCTTTTGACAAGTCGCTACCTTAGATATGACCAAAGTGGCAACCACTTAACTAAAAGACATAGCCATCAGGATTTTATTATATTTGGTAGCTTTTAAAATTGTTTTAGTCTATATTTTATATTGGAATTTTATTATATAGTTATTGTTTTATGTTGTAAACTGCCCAGAGTCCCTCCGTTCGGAGGAGATGGGTGGTGACAGATTTGATAAATAAAAAATTAATTCTGAAAATTGGTTTACTGGATAGGCAAGCCTGAGTAGGGGCTATAGAAGATATATATATATATTTACAGTGCCCAAAACACAGTCTTCTGGTATCAGCGATATGCTGGTACAATTGCTAAAATCTTTTCATAAGCTGTTCAGTCACAAAAATTTCAAGGTCAGCTGCCACAAAAATATCACCTTCAAACTACAGGTAGTCTTCAAGTTACTATGTCAATTAGGACTGGAATTTCCGTTGCTAAGGAATGCAGTCATAGAGCATGATGTCATATGACTGCATCGTTTAGTGATGGCAATCTTTGAAATCCCTGTTGCTGTTGTTAAGCAAGGATCGTGGGTCATTAAGCAAATACCTCCTTGCAACTTCCTGCTGGCTTCCAACAACTAAAGTCAGTGGGGAAGCTAGCAGGAAGTTTCAACTCCCAGGTGGCTTGCAGTTGTGAGGTTTCAGCCGGCTTCTGACTCAGAAAGTGAATCTCATCTGAATCAGAAGGGGAAACAGAAACTAACCAGGCAGAAACCGGGAAAGCAAAACCCAGAGGTGACTCAGCAGCCTGGGAGAAGTTCAAGACGCTGATTGGCCAGTCTTCAGAAAAGGATTTGAATCCACCAATCAGTGTGCAGGAAAGGCTTGCAGAAAAGCATGCGAAGGAGAAGGCAGCCTAATTGGCTGCAGATGGAAACAGACAACCAAAGGATCAGCATAAAAGGCAGACGCGTGAAGAGCAAGCTGCCGGAGACAACCGATCCTTCAAATTCGCAGCCCTAGCGGGAGAGTCCCTACCTGCGTTGGAAACCTCGTCTGTAGCTGGAGTGGAATCAGCGCCTGTGCTTCCTATCATTGAGGACCTGCCCTCTGCGCAAGCTGCCATAGAGGATCTTCTCCCTGCCAATTTGTGCAACCTCGCCTCACATCCAGTTCTGGACCTCGCCGCCGCCATTTGGCTTGTTCCAAGCTCGTTCCCAGCCTTTCTTTTAGCTCTCAGCCCAGCCCAGGATCTCCAGTCCAGTTTCGTCGTGCCTCAAGATTCCAGCCTGGCCCAGAATCTTCAGTCCAGCCTCGTCGTGCTCCAAGCTCCCAGCCTTGCTCAGGATCTCTAGTCCAGCCTCGTTGAGCTCCCAGCCTTGCCCAGAAACTCCAGTCCATTCTTGTCGAGCTCTGGGTTCCCAGCCTTGCTCCGGATATCCAGTCCAGTCCAGTCGTGCTCCAAGTCCTCAGTCTAGTCCAGAATCTCCAGTCCAGTCTAGTCGTACTCCTAGTTCTCTGCTTTGTCCGGAATTCCAGTCCAGTCTTGTTTCAAGTTTCCAGCCTTGCCTTGAGTCTACATTCCAATGCAGTCCTGCTTCCAGTGCCCAGTCTCACCTGGGATATCCAGTCCAATCCAGTCTAGTCTCCAGAGCCAAGCCTTGTCCAGTGGTTCAAGTTCGGTCTCTCCTTGCCTCCACTTGTCAGCCTAGTTTGATCGGTGTTCCAGATCGCGGACTCTCGTCTCCAGTTCCAGTCTTGCCACGCTCCCTAGCTCCCTCCAGTTTCCCAGCTCCAGTCAGCGAATCCTGCCCTGTTGCTCTGCTACAGTCTGCACCTGCAACCTTGCCTGTTCTTCCATTGTTGCCTGGGTGGCCTTGACCAGAAAACAGCCTTACCTAATAAATCACATGGACTTATTAATGTAAAGAGTTGTCTTAATAAAGAGTTGTTTTGATATAATCGTGTTTGGCCATCTCATAGTCTGAACAGGACAGCAATCAAGCCAGCAGAAATGTAAGTGGCTGCTGCAAGGTGGGAGGGGGTGTGTGAGGGTGTATGAGTGGCGGGAAAAGGCAATGTGAGCACAGCGAGGCTCAGGGAGTGTGCGTGAGGGTGCATGAGTGGCAGGGGAGGTGCAGCACAAATGCAGCAAGGCTCGGGGAGAGTGTACAAGAAGATGGTAAGGTGCAGTGAGAGAGCAGTGAGGCTTGGGGAAGGTGTGCGTGGGTGTGCGGGTGACTGGCACAGCACGAGCGCAGAGGGGCTGTGGGAGGGTGTGTGGGTGGCTGGCACAGTGCGAGTGCAGAGGGGCTGGGGGAAGGTGTGTGAGTGTGGGAACTTACCTCAGCAACTTGTGACCTCCCCTGCTGGCTTCCCCATTGACTTTGCTTGTGAGAAGCCAGCAGGGAAGGTCACAAATGGTGATCACATGACCATGGGACGCTGCAACAGTCGCAAGTTTGAATTGGTTGCCAATGCCCAGATCATGATCACTTGACTGCAGTGATGCTGCAGGGGTGCTGAGACGGCCAGAACTTCAAGGACTGGTTGTAACCACCATTTGTTCAATGCTGTTGTAACTTCAAATGGTCACTGAATGAGTGGTAATTAACCGAGGACTACCTGTAGATTCATTACTGTTATTAAAGATTTCTGTCATGAACAAATACTCCCCACTTCTATTATTGGCTTGAAGAGGATTTCATAAACATCCAGTCAGTGAAAGTACAGCTAAGCTGGGGCTGTAAAAGCAGGAAACCATATAATAAGAAGAATAAACTATGTTTGAACATTTGGATCACTGTAATATGAACCTTGATCATCTATATAAAGACAGGATTGCTTCTATCTTTTTAGCCTAATGAATACATTAAAACACATATAAGGCAATTTGTGGTTATAATGTTTTCTGCTAATTAACATATATTTACAAGAAATCTACAAAGTTCTTAGCTCAATAAAGAATGAAAAGGTCTGCGAACTGAAAGTCAGACCTACTGATCAGGAAAAAGAATGCTCAGACATTGGTATTTCATTATTACCATTCAAATCCTGACAGCTCAGACAGTCTGCTTTGAATCCTCACTTTGATATATACCATTAAATGCCCTAAAAATTAACTTTCCAGTGAAGAGATTATTTTTCTAAGTAAGAAATCAAGTTTGAACTACTCTGACTCCCAGTGAAGTCTGTTGCTGTGACTGATAATGTCCAGTGGTGTTCCAGTCCAAAAGGTTTATATCGCTCCTTAGTAGCATCTAGAATATCCTAGATAGGAATACTCAGGCTGGATTACTCTGTCAGCCACCATAATAAAAGCGTCTGAAAATGAATGAATGCTGTGAAATAAAGCCAGGCACTATTAAAAAGAATGCAGAATAATGTGCATTCCCTGAAAGGGCTGAAATAGAAAAATAGAAAATAGAATCGGAACAAAATAATTTGTATAAATAATTTAAATAACAGTTCCTATTATAAGAATCTTATGTTGAAATTCCTAAGCATTGCTTCCCATTTCACTCTGGCTTAACCCCAAGAATGTAGGTCCTATATTAAATAAGAAAAGATAATTTTTCTTGGGGAGAAGTCTAGCAGCAACTGAAGACTGGTTTGAGAGCCGTGGAGGATCTAATATCTGAGAAAAAATTGATTTTTATAGAGAGCTTAAATGTTTTTCCTTGAACAGTCTCTATGCAGGAAAGGTGCACGGATCAACCTTAGTGAATCAAACTCATTTTTTAATGTAATAAAATTACTACACTGTCAATAGGGACCTGAAACAAAGATCATTACAAGTGTTACAAATTACATTACAAAGAGAACTGTGCCATTTTAATGTCTAAAATTAAAGTGAATTTAAGCATAGCCCTGGAATGCAGTGTCAGTTATCAAAGGAATCAGATGCTAGGAGAGTTCTAGAGAGATGATCCTTAAATGTAGAGATGATTCTTACGCATGTAGGGAATGGAGAGGCAAGCCTGCTCACACATTCACTGACTTCCCAGCCAATCAATATAAATTGCAGATAGACAGGGTCTTGGGTTTCAGTCAGCACTGACTCTGATGTGTCCTGTGCTATATAGATGGTCAAATTGCCCATTGTGTCCCATCCTAGGAAGGGAGAGGATTTTGTACTTTTGGAGAGGTAGTAGGCAGAACTCTCATAGAAGGGAAATAAAGAAGTGTGTGGCAGCATGGAGTGGAAGGGAAGGCTGTGATGGTTCTCCTTCAGGCCCAGAATTAAAGTAGGAATTTCAGAAACCTCCAAAGCTAGTCCTGGTAAGATTCAATTCTGGGAATTGAAGTCTACACATCTGAAAGTTGCCAGGATTGAGAAACACTGGTATAAACACTTTCACGTGTCTACCCAAGTAAGAAATCCTTCAATCATTCAAGGATTTCTTATTGGGTAGACACGGTTAAATGTTTATAATGGTGTTTCTCAGCCTTGGCAACTTTCAGATGTGTGGACTTCAACTCCCAGAATTCCTCAAAGTTGCCAAGGTTGAGAAACACTGGTTTATACACTATATTGGTGTGCTTAGGGTATTTATTTTCTGTGTACTTGTAAAGATCTTTAGTTTGTCTCCGATGCTTATTGCAGCTGTGTAGGCTCAGTTATTGTATACTTGATGCCTCAACTCTGAACAATAATTCCATCACACCTTGTTCCAAATTTGTATTCTCTTTTACAGATTTTTACGGAGATTCCATTAAGGCACTGTTTGTGATTTTAGTGGCACTGTACTCCCCCACATCATTGTTTTTTACATGTGACTGTCTAAAGTTCAAAAGGAATTTTTACTTTTTTTCCCTTTTTAGGGAAAAAAAATTGATTTTAGATATAATCTATGGTATCTAAATCTCAAAGGCGGAGAGCTACTTTCCCAGTTACACACCTCAAAAATATAAGGGCCAAGAGGTGATTCCAGACAAGTATTTCCTTTTCATCATCTTTTTTCCTGCTGTTTGCCGGTAAGACACCTAGACTGTGAAATTCCAAGTTGTCTCACATACAGGGGTAGAGGGGTGGATACCAGGTAAAGGCATCTCCCTGGAAAATAGGTGGTGGCAGTAACTACAAAGCAGCTATACAAAGGCAGGAAGGTAGGATGAATGGATAAACTCAATGGGCATCTAGGAGAGGAAGTTTAAGACCTCCAACCTTTTATCCTATGAGCTCAGCTTTGCTGTTATAATACACTTGTGATTTTATAGTTGACATACTAACCATTCATTGGTTTATTATTGTGCAAGGTATTATAACCAAAGGAAGGCATATATATTATCTTCTTTGTGAGATGCCCCAAATTGCCTTAAAACAGTTTCTTCCTTTTCAGATTGTGAAACAAACACCAGTGAAATTTGACACGAAAAATTTACATATACCAGCATATACAGGTATAGTATAATGAAGTAGTTAAAGATAATTTGAAATGGGTTATTATTTCTTGTTATTAAAGAAAACCTTTGCATCCTTTTAACACTAATTTTATTTACTTTCAACTTTCACAGATGCTACTGTATGAATGCATATAGAAATTAGAAACTGAAGAGCAGCTCCATCATTTAAATAATATTAAATATATGAGTTTATGGTATATATGTTCCTGCAGAGTATGATTTGAATGCTCTATTACTTACAATTCAATAAACAGCAGCGTAATAGATTAATAAAAATAGCCCAGTTCCATATAAGAATAGCGTGATGGATCAGGCCAAAGGCTACCTTAAGGCAATATTTGTTCCTTACAGTGACCAACCAAATACCAATGGAGTGCTGCATGAAAGGAAGCTGCATTGTTCCCTTGCAGCTGGTATTTGGAAAGCTGCTGTCCCCAGTCCAAGATAATGTTGGATCGGCAAGATGAACAGTGATTAGGTTTTACATCATACCCGCTGAATTAACATTACAATCCTATACAGCTCCATTTAAAAGTCCTACTGAATTCAGTGGGGCTTACTCCTAAGAGGTGTATATAGAAATGCAGCTTCTGTCATTTACAGCTGTATCGTATGTATGTTGACTTGGAATAATGTCTCTTTATTTTCAATGGAACTTCATCAGTAGAAGTGTTTTTGTGTATGGTAAATTGTTTGTTTTTCTTTTACATTATTTTACGCATCTCCGTTGAAAATGGATAAATAAAAAGATTTGGTTACTGGGGAAAAAAATCCCTAGAAGAGTATATAAGCATTTTTGTATAGCATTTTGTATAGCTTTTGTATTATTTTGTTTTCCAGTATGATGTGCTCTTGGTACTTTGCTAGTTTCAGGAATAGTTCAGTAGTTAATTTTCTTGCTTCACAGTACTTTTTGTAAGTGGTGCATACCAAAATCCAGCTGGAAGACCTGTTTCCCCTCAGCCCAGTAATGAAGTTATTTTCTGGTTAATTTGTCATCATACTTCCAAATTGCAAATAAACTCTTTTGTGCTAAGGCATGTGGAAATTATGATTTCCCCTACTTCTGGGTTTCAGGCCAAGCCTTTATTTGTGACTAAGTATTTTGATTTTTTGAGTGCTTTTAAATCTGACATCTAACTTAGTGTTCTAAACAGCAAGGTGCTTTCATTTGTCTTCTTCCTCTGAATGGAATGCACAGTACACATTTATAGAGTATTGTTTTCCACAGGAATAAGTTTCCCTGATAAAATTGCCTTTTAATGTGTGGACTCTATTAATTATGGGCCTGATAACTACCTCATATGATGCTCTTCCAATTCTCTTGAAATAATTATTTTGTCTCAGATATAGTTCAGAAATCTTGCTCATTAAAAAGTATTTTAATATCTCAAAATAGCTCTAAATGCACAAAAATCAGATATATGCTCCAGAGGCATATAGTCAATTGTCTAAAAGATAGAACAGAATATAAATAAATTAGCAGTAGGGACTAGAATCCTAGTTACAAATTCAGGGGATCATATACAGTAGCTATATTTAAGCACAAGAGAAGGATTGTCTTTTTTGTAACTTCAACAGGGGCACCTGATAGTTAGACAGGATTCAACTGCCTTCTTTCAAGATGGTGAGGCACCTGACTATTGTTTCCTCTGTTGTAGTGTCAACAGTTCTTACATTTAAAAATAATACTTTTTAAATATATATCTATCTCTATACCTATCTGTGTCATTATATATTGGACTTCATTGATGGTGTGCCATCAAGTCATTAAGTCAATTCTTAGCAACCACATAGATTGTGATTATCTGTGATGACAGTCTATCCCTAACATGTCAATCTGTCCCTAATCTGGTCCTTCAGTTCTTCTAATGGTGCACCCATTGCAGTTGTAACTGAGTCCATCCACCTTGCTGCTGCTCCTCCTGTTCTCTTTCCTTTCACCTTTCCCTGCATTAGCACCTTCTCCACATTTGCATAATGTGTCTGAAGTAGGATAATTTGAACCTGGTCATTTCTACCCTGAGTTGGTTTCAGATGGCTTTTAGAACAGATGGCTTTTAGAAGGAGCAAGTTGGTGCTATTATGTTTGTTTGCCAACTAAGCTCTGTTTTGTGACACAGAAACATGGTCAATATTGAATATTTCAGTAAAAATTTTAAAAAATATATTATTCTATTACATTTTGTAAACTGCAATAGTACATGTGCTCTTAAAACTATTCTTGATTTGTTTTTCTATTCAGCTGAGAAACTCTTAATTCTGGAACAAACAGAGTGGAATGACTTTATGCAACAAGTGTATCAACTGGCCAGCTCCCTAGAGAAAACTACAGGAGCCACCAGAATTAAATTGAACTTATTGTGCTATCTCTGCAATATTCTTGGCTATAAGGAAGTAGCAACAAGATTAATTGACACCCAGCTGGTAAGCTTTAGGGTCAAGAGCCAACTGTCATGAGCACTGATGGTGAGCAGAAGGGGGCCCCTATCCAGGGGGGAAAATGCATGCGTAGTAGGGAGGAGTTGAGTAGTCATTCAAAGAGACACAGAACAGACCCGCCTTGACTTTTGGGGTTTATCTGTATGGGTTTTCTCATGCTTCTTCAGTATGTTAGGATTTTCTGTCTAATGTAGCAGTAATAAAACACTAGTGTCATGAGTGCCGTTGAGCTGAAGACATCAGCGCAATGGCACACATGACAATAGAAAGGAAACAGGGGAAGGGGCTCAAGATAAGTAGCCATCAACTCACAAAGACTGAAGGTCAAGAAACAATGGCTAAACGGATCGCGAGGCACACCCAAGCTGTTAGCGCTAACGCAACGGAGATCGCCCAGCTGACAGCAATCACCGGAGGAATAGAGAAACCAATGATGGGCGATCCCGGAACGCCAGCGGGGCCTCGCAACCCCTCACCTACCGGCAGGACAACGTGTTGGACAAAGGGGTGTGACGTAACCGCGAGTGAGGGGGCGCTGACCGGCGCGGGGTATTTAAACCCCGCACCGGCGCGCTCCTGTCACTCTCAGCTTTTTTTCCAATCTGTATCTACGCTGTGAATAAATCAGAGCCTGTTCCACAGAACCAGTGTCTGAGAATTATTCAGAGGTAGGCAGCGCATGACAACTAGAGACTTATTCCTTCTCTCATTATGGTTCCTGACTGTTAGGACACCAACACTGGTATACAAATGTAGTAAACCCAGCTATTACAATGATACCTTTTATTGTATTGTAAGAAAATAATGTTTAATTATGTTGTTATAATTATATAATATAATTAAACATTATAATTTATATCACACCTTTCTCCCCAAAGGACACTCACTTAGATTCATATTTATCTGAGAGAAATTTCCAATTACATAATGGCACTTACCTCTAAGTATGCATACGCAAGAAACCAGTACTTAGGAAAGATAAAGCAAGGAAATATGTTGAATATACTTCTAGATAAAATATTGCATAAACTGTATGTGAATGAGATGGATATTATGAAATAATATGTTGTGGAAGAATCAGAAGTACTAAAATAGGCTAATACTATTCCACATGGCTTGTGCTTAAAATGCATTTATCAGATAAAAAGGATTGTACTTAAAATTCTCTGAAGAAAAATGCATCTGGAACTATTATGTACCTGCAACCGATATATTTGTGAAGAAAGTGTTTTGGCAAGTACAGATATAAAAATAAAAATGACCATATAAACAATTGTATTTTGATGACCATCCAGAACTTCATAAACTGGAGAATAAGGTTGTGGATAAACATTACAGGTAGTCCTCATTTAGCAACTGCCTCATATAGTGACTTCGCAGTTATGATGGTAATTAAAAAGTAACTTTGTGACCAATGCCCACATTTACAACCTTCACAGCATCTCTGTCTCAGTCACATATTTACTATTTCAGCCAGTATGCATTGTCCTGTGCCCCGCACAGAGCAGAGATTGCCTAAACAAGCTATCTCTTCCTGAGCTGCTTTTCTCCATTTCCCTAAAAAGTGTTAACCACAAGTTAATAAGCTCAACCAATTAGTTGATTAGACCCTTCCTGCTGCCTGAAATTGACAAGACTCTAATCAGCTTCACACTAAAGGCATTTGTTCACCTCCTAAGTGGCTCCTGGCTCACAATAGCAACCTTGCTAGGCAAACAGCTGGTAGTAGCAAATTCCTTTCAATGTGTATTCCCCATTGTGTGCCTGCTTACTATTGTGTAATTCCTTCCTCTCCAATGAATGTAAATATAAACAGCAATTCTCTTCTTGCTAATTATCTGAGCGCTGGAGTGGGCATTCCAAAGGGCAAGAGAGTGGGTCGAGTTCCAGAAACCTTCCCCGCCATTTGGGTTCACCCAGCTGTTTAGGGTCATATCCTTCTGATGCTATAAAGCAAAGGAAAGCTGAAGTAAAATCATAAGCCCAGTTGCGGTTATGCGATTTTTCACTTAGCAACTGCTTTGCTTAATGACTAAGTTGCCAGTCTGAATTATGGTCACTAAACGAGGAACACCTGTACATTTATGCATCCCTCCATCTCCAACACCTGGTGGGAACTGGTGATTGAAACTATAAACAGCAAATGGAAACCTATCATTTTTGCAAAGTTTTAGTAAATAAAACTATACAGCTGTTACAACTGATTGTGATTTATTAATCATAATGAAAAAATTGATTCTTGGTTTTTAAATTTTAGTTCCCTATATTGATTCAACAATTGCGGATAGCTCCAAATTGGGATATGTAAGTAACCAAAAATGTCTCTCCTTATTTATAAACTAGATGCAGTGCTGCTGTTTATTAAAAGAACGAATTATAAAGCCTCTGGAGACATGATATGAAAAGTCATGCATGTGTATTCCATTCTGTCAGTCCCTGAATGTTTGCAGCCAAGTCAGTAACTATGATCAGAATGGCATATATCAATTTAGCCGTCTTTGCATGTGATTTATTCTTTAGAGCAGCAGTAGGATCTTCTGGGACCAGGTTACTGAATGATCTTTTCTGTAGTCTGAAAGGGTACAGCTTGCAATATTTTCTAATTTCTGCTGATTGTTTGATGATCTCAGTTAATACAGCCTTCCAGCTCACTATTTAGAAAACGCATATTTCAAGCAGGAGGTATTTGGATCAGATTATTTGAGCATTTCCTTTTTGTGCTGTCTGGCTGATTACAAAAAACAGATTTGCCCTTGATCTTATTCTGAAAGGATAGTAAATAAGGAGAACTTCACCTGTGAATTGTATGAGTTACAATTTTCTAGAAAAATTACAGCAAGGGCTATAATTTTCCATAGTAACAATCACTGACTATTAAAAAAAAGTCAACTAAAGCTATATAGCTGAAAGAAAAGTAAGACTATATTAGCATTTTATGCTAATGTGACATTTTATTTCATCATGACCGCTGTGGGTGAGAAAGGTGTTAAGCAATTTTGAATGGGAACAAGAGGAAGGGGAAAAATGAAGGAGCAGTATCTCTCTCTCTCAGAGATTATCAATGGTAGTGAAACATTTGTAAGAAATGTACAGTTTATCTGATACTAGATTGTTAAGTAATATTCAAAATAAAATATTCAGGACATGCTAAATTTCAAGGATCTGAAAAATATTTAATCTCATTTTTACCGCATTCACGGGTTTAATAGTAATACATTTTAAAAAGTAATTTGGATGAACAGTATACGAAAATATGAACATAGAGTTAAGTTTAATTTACAATTACTTTGCTAATCAGATTATAAAATATTTTAAATAATGAACTTTTAAATAGTTTTGTGTGCTTTATGTAGATTTAAAATATACTGTATTAAATAGATTTGTGGCTTTCACAAAGTTTACATCTTTTCATTACAGACGTGCCAGATCAGCCCTAGCAATTGGTTTATTGGCATTGCATACAGCTGAACTTAAAGAAAATGTTCCAATTCTTGAGGTATTTTACATAATTTACTGTATATTTTAAGTCTGATAACTTATTACGTTTATATCTCTTTTCTATAGGGAACTCACAGGCATATATAGTTCCCCTTAGTGGTGGTTGCATCATTGCTGATTGGAGATTTGAAACTAACTGTAATTTAAGTCTAGCAGTCTAGTTATATATTATACTGTTAAATTGGATTTCACAGACAAAACAATGCCTTTATTATGCAAGCATAATTGTGAGAGATTTGTGAGAAATTTGTAGGAGTACCCTAAACATCTCCATTTAAAAAATGTTTTTAAAAACTTCAGAAAGTACAGCAATTTTCTTACTTTAAAGATATTTTAAATTTGGTGTTAAGTAGGAAAAAAAGATCCCTTCATGTATTTGGTGATTTAGTGAAATTTAAAAGAGATAAAATGGTGTAAGTGTCTAAGGAAATTTAATGTCTTGGGAAGTTACATGTATCCAACTTTAAGATCAAGAAACACTTCATGCATACTTCAGTAGTGAGCAGCATTTAAAGTCTAAATAATGTTGGTGATGGTGATAACTGGCTATTGTGTAAAGATAATAGTAGCATAACTGAAGGGCAGTTATCCACAGCCTTACTTCATCCTGTAGAGAAGATAGTTCTCCATTGGGGGATAGAAAAATTATGCATAGTTCCTCTGGTGATTCTAAAATGGCAATGCAAGTTTAGGATTTCTGGAGGTGTACTTTTTGAATGAGAAAGGAGGAAAAGGCACCTTGTATTTCTTCTGGTAGAAGTAACTATGGCTAGGCTCATACTTTGCATTAAGGCATAATCTGGTTTCTTGAATTTTGGGTTAGTATGTTGTTGGGTTAGTATGTTGTGTGAACCCAGCCATTGTGGTATGTAAAACATGATTTCTGGCTTAATGTGTAGTGAGAACAGGGTCAGTTGTGATTTATTCAATGAATTATGGTTAAATCAAGTTTAATGCAATGTATGAGCTAAACAGGTATTATAAGGAGCAAACAGTGGGTCATAAATGCCATCATCAAAATCTACTATTTCCATTGTGCCCTTTTGTGCTTGGTTATTCATGGTAATTTGGATATATTAAGTAGTGTTTTACAAATCTTCCCCAGGGGTCACTTCAGTAACAGGAATATTAGGTATGTTCACCTCTTTGAGTTATATATTAAAAAGGTAGAATAAAATAATAATGATAACGATAATACAATTAATTTTACTTCACATATTTATTTTTGAAATTGTGATACTGCAATTTATTATTGGAATTACAATAATATGTATCTAATATGTATTTAAATGAAAATTCTAGTTTTAAAATTTTGGTCTAAATTATGAACAATCCCAACATTTTGCTCTTACCTATGATGAGCATAGAGCCACATATTCTTTTCACCATGCTAGAATCTCCAGTATTAATTGAATCAGTCTGTGGACAGAAATGTACATGTAATGAAAGAATTTCGTTTTACTTTTGTTTTTTATTTTTGATGAATTTTCTGACTATGCCTACTTATACAGGTAGTCCTCGACTTATGACAGCAGTTGGGACTGGAATTTCCATCACAAAGCAATGTAGTCATAAAGCACAACTACATCCCTTAGCGACAGCAATCCCCGCAGTCCTGGTTGCTGTTTTTAACCAAATGTCACAGTCGTTAGGCGAGGCAACTTCCTGTCAGGTTCCCACAACCAAAGTCTGGGGAAGCCAATAGGAAATTGCAGGCCAGCAGGGCAAGGGGGGTGCGCAAGAGGTGCAGCACAGTTTGGGGAGGGTGCTAGTGGGTGCATAAGAGGCACAGATTGGGGAGGGTCTGGGAGGTTGTGAAGGGGTACACGAGAGGCATGGGTTGGGAAGGGTGCAAAGGGATGTGAGAGAGGCAAACTGCAGGTCAGGGAAGACACAAGGGGTTGATGAGAGGTGTGATGTGGGTCAGGGAGGGTGCACAAGGGGATGCGCAATGGTGCAAGGGTGTGTGTGAGGTGAGGTGCGGGTTGGGAAAAGTGTGTGATGGTGCGAGGGAGTGCGTGAGGGTGCTATGGAAGCATGGCAAGGGTTGGGGACAGTGCACAAGAGGTGTGGCATGGTTTGGTAAGGGTACGAGTGGGTGCGTGAGAGTCGCAGGCAGGGAGGGTGCAAGGGGGTGCGTGAGGGTGCAAGGAAGGCATGGCAAGGGTTGGGGTTGCTCAAGAGACATGGTATAGGTTGGGAAGGGTGTAAGGGGGTACATGAGAGGCATGGGTCATGGAGGTTGTTCGAAGGGGTGAGGGGATGCGCGAAGGCACAGCGCAGATTGGGAAGGTGTGAGGGAGCACACAAGGGTACAAGGGAGGTGCGTAGGGGTATGCAAGTAGCCAGTGTGGCATGAGCACAGACGGGCTGGGGAGGGTGTGCGCGTGGGGGAGACTTGTCCCAGTGACTTGTGACCTTCCCTGCCAATTTCCCCATAGACTTTCTGGGGAAGCCAGCAGGGAAGGTCGCAAATGGCAATTACATGATCGTGGGGTTCTGCAACTGGTTGTAAGTGTGAACCAGTTGACTTAATATAGTACGTGTGCTGGAACAGTGGTATAAGATAGAAGAAAAGTATATGTGAAAATAAATTGAATGCTTAGTAGATCCAGTATTGACCAGGGATTAATGGATAACCAGTTTGGTCTAGTGGTTAAGGCAACAGGCCAGAAACCAGGAGACTGTGAGTTCTAGTCATGCCTTAGGCATGAAAGCCGACTGGGTGACTTTGGGCCAGTCACTCTCTCTCAGGCCAACTCACCTCACAGGGTTGTTGTTGTGGGGAAAATAGGAGGAAGAAGGAGTATTAGGTATCTTCACCACCTTGAGTTATTTATAAAAATAATAAAGGCCAGATACAAAATAAATAAAATAATAAAAATAAA
Source organism: Candoia aspera (assembly GCF_035149785.1). Taxonomy (NCBI): domain Eukaryota; kingdom Metazoa; phylum Chordata; class Lepidosauria; order Squamata; family Candoiidae; genus Candoia; species Candoia aspera. Next base: position 52,259,080 of record NC_086156.1, read on the forward strand.
TAACTGTTTAAGGAATACTTGTGATGTTACAAGTATGTTGGTTTGGGATGTGAATGTGGTTTTATATTTTTTGTACCTGAGAACCTGAATGATTTGCAACAAATCTTAGATGGATTGGAGATGCAGTAAGGAGTATGGATTTGAGAATTAACATATCAAAACCTGAGGTGGTTGTATTTGACAGGATAGTAGGGTGAACAATTGCTATGAAAAATTAAACCAAACAGATATACTTGTGTACTTTGGTAGAATGTTTACTACATTTTAAGGCATGCAAATGCTGGTAGAAAGGTAGCTGGTTTGTCATGATGAATGAGTGTTGCTGAAAGAAGCAAAATTGGCTATGTCTAAAGTGTGTTTCTACATATTTCCTTATATTTAAGGAGGCTTGGGTACATCAGGAGAAATGTAAAATTATATTGAATGCAGTAGACTTGAGGTACTTAACTGGGTGGTAAAACAAGAAGAATTAGAGTAAAAAATATGAGGCTGCTGAATAAATGTAACCTGAATACAGAAGTAAGTAACCTGTGTGAAATAAATTAATTGAGACAATCTAGCATATAGAGAGAGAATGAATGAGGATTGAATTGCAAAAAAAATATGATGGACATCAACATTATTCATTATATCTCTATACCCTCCTGTCCTCTGTACTTTCCCCTCCATCTCATATGTTTACTTTCTGTGGCTTATTATTTATTACTCCTTTTCTTTGCTCCACATAATGTTGCTTGCCATGAAAAGAAAAGAAATAGTGTAATAAATATGTATGTGTGTATTTGTTGTAATTTAATATTGATATTTTACAGATTTCCTAAAAGTCCATTTACCATATAAACATTAGCAAATTTAATACTGAAGTTTACTGATTTGTACTATCAGTAGTCTTGGGAAGCCCAACGTTAGTGACAAACAAGTAAAAAAAAAGTATTATTGTCAGTGAAAAGAAATGTTTCTCTTTTATTAGTTTCCTTACTGAATTTGAACTTGATTAACCAGACAGTGCCAATTTATATCTTAGGAATGTTAATATTATGAAAGGTAGTTGTTTAACAGCATGAGATATGATCATAACGCCTTTAACATATCTTTACAGAGATCTTTCATGCTACTGAAATGTTCTCTGCTGACAGTGTAGCAACCTAAAGTAATTATAAGGGGGTTTTTTTCTATCTGAGAATCACAACTAAAATGAAAGAAAACAGAAACATTAATAGTAAGAATACCAAGCATTTTAACCATTACATGTATAATCTCAAAACTGACTGGTAGCTCTGTAATACTGTTTTGGAATTTGTAAATATTGTATCATAGAGTTGGAATGGATTTTAGAGACCATCTAGTTCAATCCCCTGCTCAGTGGAGGAACCACTAGAACATGTTGGATGAGATGAACATCCAGCCTTTGTTTGAAGTGTTCTGGTGAAAGAGTACTCACTACTTCATGTGACTGCCTGTTCCCCTGGCTTTCATCTCATATAGTCAAGCAGTTCCTTTGATATCTAGCCTGAACCTTCTTTGAAATGTTAACCCTCTGGATTTGGTCGTGACTTTGGGAGCAATAGAAAAATAAGTCCTCATCTTCTGTGTCAACCTTTCAAATATTTGAAGGCTGCTATCATATCTCCCCTCAGTGATTCTTTCTGTAGGTTAAACATACTCAGATCTGTTAACTGTTCATTGAAGGGCTTCTTTTTGTTAGTGCATGCGCACAGTGCTGGAAAGCATTTGGCCCGAAAGATCAGAAAAAAGACACCAGGCATTTCAACAAAAATAGTTGTGTTCAAACAAACAGAGAACATAAACAGTTTCCATCCGGATCCCTGGAGTTCTCAAAACCGTCTAATTACAAAAAGCATATTTACAGTCTTACACACATGCTTGCGTGCTGAGCAAGGGCTGAGCAAGATCTGGCAGGGATTCACATGCAGAGTAAGCAAAGGCTGAGTTACAAAATGCAGCTTCCCTTATATGGTCATCCAACACTTAACCTTTCTGACCTCTGTTACCTTTTAACCTGAGAACAATGGTTGCCTCACCTCTTGACTCTGCCGACACTAACGAAGTATTTTGTTACCATGTTCTGTGGCTTATTCCTTGCAGAATAACATATACCAATGCTTTTCCAAGTCTTTCATCATCTTATAGCCATTCTTTGAACTTGCTTCAGTTTGGTCCTTTTGGAACTATAGTGCCTAAATGCTGTCTCATTTTAACTTGTGCTGACAAGGATGTCTAGACCTTTTTTCATGTACTATTGCCAAGCCAGGTTTCCCTCATCCTAGATTTGTGACTTACATTTTTCCTACCTGGATACATAATTTCTCTTTGTTAATTCCATCCTATTCATTTTAGCTCATTGCTAGTTTATGAAGGAAAATATATTACTAAGCTGGTAACTCTCAAAGAAAATACAGTGATGCAATGAGTGTTTGTGATAAATCTGTGTTGGCATCTAATAATTGTAACATGGCTTTCCACTTACAGAAATGTTGTTTGATAATCTGTTTGAGAACCTTGCCTACTATAGATTTCAGCTGACAGATTTCCCAGATCTTCCTCCTTTCTCATTTTGAAGATTTGAATTTTTTTTACATTTGCTCTCTTCCAGTCTGCTGGAACCTTACCAGTTCTTCTGAAGTTCTCAAATATAAGTTCTGCTAGTTTCTTCAGTACCCTGAGATTTAATCCATCTGGCCCTAGAGATTTGAGTTCATTCAAATCAGCTAAATTCTTTTCCATCCTTGTATATATTAAGCTGCATTTCCCTCATTTTTCAGGATTTCAACTGATTAGATCTTACCTTCCTTTGAAATTAATCAAATCCAAATATTATTATGGCTACAGGCCAGAAGTCAAATATACTAAACAAGCATATATACTATGAATATACAAAGATAGAAATAAAAAGGTATAATAAAATAAAAAGTAAAAGGCAGAAATTAAAATTCTTCAGTCACAACAAAAGACAGATACTACATATAGAAACATAAAATTGAGCAACCCTGGAAGATACATCTGAATCCTGGTTGAATAGAAGAAATGTCAGCTAGAAATCATGTTCTCTACCTGAGAATGTCATCAGGATGGGATGGATGAAAAATTATCCAGGATTTCCTGTAAAGAGAGCAGAAAAGAAGCATATGATTCAAAGAAGTTACTGAGCCATCCCCATAAGAGTGAATGCACTAATATAAGGGGATATTTTTGTAGCATCCCAACAAAACAGCAGAGGGTAATGCATCCAGCTTGCCCAAGTAAAGGCCTATTGAAGTTTCACAATAGTGGAGGAGTGGTGGGCAGCTGGCTCATACACATTTGGAAAAAAAACCCAGATAAGCTGTAAGGTAAGGAACCAGGCTGAGATTGATATGAAAATCTTTATACCAAATACATTGCAGGTTGGACCATAGTCTCTGTTATTAAGAAATCTGGTAACGAATGGCCGGAACCAATGATTCTTAAGCTTAGCAGGTGCAATTGAGCTCCCCCATGCCTGTTTCATAGCTTGTCTTTTCTTTATCTAAAGTAGGGCTTTATATTCTTTTGCTCTACAAAGCAATTAAAATGCACTGAAAGAGTTGTTGCCTTGGAAAGCATTTACTGCAAGGAGGAGGGACTTTTTTGTTTGATATAGTCAGTATCAAACCAAGTTAAATATCATACAGAGAAAGATGAAACAGTCTGAGGATAGTCTTGACAGGTGAGCCTAGAATGAAGGATAATAGACTGGTAGTGCATTAATACCTCCTCAGAGAAATCTGAGCAGATTTGGTAACAAAACTGAAGAAGTTTGGAAGACCAGCCAGATCTTTTGCTACTCTAACAGACCATTTATTCCCAACACACTGTTTTGTTGTGGCAACAAGAGGACTATGTTGCTTGGAGCCTTCTTTGCCAACCTCCCTAGCTAAATTTTCATGCAGACCTTTCAGCCTTGCTTGCTCTAGTTGCAAGCTCACAGAAGCCTGGACTGAAAGAAGGTAAAAAAAAAAAAAAAGAAAAAGAAAGAAAAAAGGAAAGCAAAAAAAAGGGGCTTCCCCACTGAATTCCTCTGTCAAACTTTCTTGCCACCCAGTTGGCTTTGTGCCTAAGGTGGGACTAGATATCATGATCTCCCAGTTTCTAGCCTGGTGCCTTAATCACTACACCAAATTGGTTAAAAGTGCTGCCTAACTGAATAAAAATATGTTAAGGCTTAGTATGTACTCTAATATTGTATATAATATAATATAGTATTGATACATTATATATTTCTCCAGAATCTGAGGTCAAATTCAAATTTTTCCTGCAGCAAAATGTTTTCTTCCTGTTATGGAATAGTTTTTCTTAGGCATTGTAGAAGAGTGCCTATCTACAGCCATTCTCAGGGGAGAACATACTAAGTCTTAACATATTTTATTCAGTTAAGAAGCACTTTTAACAGCTCCTCTCATCATCAGGATATTACTAATTGCCCCCATAAAACATGGAGAAATTTTAGAGAATAGCTTTGAGACATTTTCTCTATACTAGCTTAAATTTTGTGTTCTGAGTCACTTTAAGTACAGCCTCGTGTGGTGCAGAGTGGTAGGTGGCAGTATTGCAACTGAAACTTTCCCCACGACCCGAGTTTGATCCCAGCGGAAGCTGGATTCTCGGGTAGCTGGCTCAGGTTGACTCAGCCTTCCATCCTTCCGAGGTCAGTAAAATGAGCACCCAGCTCGCTGGGGAAGGTGACGACTGGGGAAGGCAATGTCAAACCACCCCGCTATAGTCTGCCAAAAAAACGTTGCGAAAGCAGCGTCCCCCCAAAGGGTCAGACACAACTTGGCGCTTGCATAGGGGACCTTTCACCTTTTTCACAAGTCACTTTAAAAAAGAAAAGAGAAAAGAAAACCCAAGCAAGATAAGAACCATGTTGCTTTCTAAAAAAGAGAAACAGTATAGGATAACAAAAAAGCAAATTATTACATAGAATTTCTTTATATTTACTATATTTATCTTGGATAGGATTACCAAATAAAGGCATAATAATTTTTTCCCTCATGTTTTATAAATCCCAAGTAGTATCACTTGTGCATAAATTCTAGACTAATTGGACATTTGTAGAACTTTAGCAAGTTCCTGATTATCATAAGGGTAGATTAAGATCTCCCTATTCTGTTGGCTGGATATGAGGGAACAGAAATAAGAAATTATTTGTTTAAAATTAAATCTACAGCCAGTGTCTTAGATTCAGTTCAGTTCACATCAGTTGCAGAAACAGTATGCTATCTTCTTTTATTAAATCAAGTGATAATTGGGGAATCAATGGGGCAGGATATCCAGGCTATTAAAGCACATGTGTGGAAATTTCCCCTGCCCACAGCAGCTTCTTGCCCAGGTAGCCCCTCACTGGTCCTTTGCTGTTCTCATCCTCAGATCTTTTAGCATCCCTATTTTGATTCTATCTTTGATCTCCTTTGTTTTCCTTTTTCTGAGAAATAGTAGTTATTCTCTGTTTTACATGCCATCCAAGTTAATATGCTTTTTATTGCCATTGTTGTTCCAGGCAATCACTGTCTTAACTGAACTGATAAGAGAAAACTTCAGAAACAGCAAACTAAAACAGTGTCTTTTACCTACTCTTGGGGAGTTGCTTTATCTTGTGGCCAAGCAGGTAAGATAAAGTTTTATTAAAATCTTTTATCCACTTTTTTAGGAGTTTAATAAAATGTATTTATTTTCAGGCATTAATCCTGGGATACTCAAAGTATAAGTTGCAATCTCCTGGTGGTTGTAAGTAATTTAAAGGGAGGGCATGCAAACATTTTTAAAGTTCATCAAGATTGTACTGGTGAAGTGGGAGCACTGTTTTAAATAGGTTACAAAAGAAGAGTCTTGGGATTTAACTGACCAACCAGCTATGTTCCATTTGCATATGTAAATTCTCCAGTTTGTATTAATTCTTAATTAGAATTGCATCTTTTATGGTGGGTAGATCAGGTGGTTGAATTGAGCAACATGAGTCTAAGGCAACATCTGCAGGAATTATTATTTTGTCCACAGGACCTTGATCAGAATTAAGTAGTGGAGGCAGATAGGTAAATCATATCATCATCTAGGGTCTCAATGTGTGATTAAAAAAGGCAGAGAAAAATCCACTGCTGGAGTAATAGACCAAGATAGAGTAGCTATCTGTGATGGAAGTATCAGATACTTCTCAAGAGGAACTACAACAACCTGATCAGCAGCACTAACTTCTATTAATTCTTGTGCCAGTGATTTACATTTTGGAATTTGGATGTGCTGGGGAATTAAATATTTTAGCTAGAATGCATGGGCCTGTTTCATAATCTGAGGATGTTGTAGATCTTACTATGTTTAGGAGGATGCTGGTCTAATGAAGGAGGTTCAGCTGGAGTGTGAATCAATGCTTTGAGAGTTGTAAGTTCACAAGTCATGCACTGTGCCAAGTGATTGAGTTCACCACTATCATTTTTTGCTATTGATATTAGAGATTAACTCCTGAATATGCTTTTCCATTTGCAAGGTAGGTCTATCATAAGATATAATAAATGCCTTCTCTCTTTGTTTACATTAACCTTATGACTTAAGTGAAGACTAGACAATACTTCAAGATGTCATCACAGGGGCTTTAGTAATCATGTTGTTGTTGTTGTTTATTCGTTTAGTCGCTTCCGACTCTTCGTGACTTCATGGACCAGCCCACGCCAGAGCTTCCTGTCAGTCAACACCCCCAGCTCCCCCAGGGACGAGTCCGTCACCTCTAGAATATCATCCATCCATCTTGCCCTTGGTTGGCCCCTCTTCCTTTTGCCTTCCACTCTCCCTAGCATCAACATCTTCTCCAGGGTGTCCTGTCTTCTCATTATGTGGCCAAAGTATTTCAGTTTGGCCTTTAATATCATTCCCTCAAGTGAGCAGTCTGGCTTTATTTCCTGGAGGATGGACTGGTTTGATCTTCTTGCAGTCCAAGGCACTCTCAGAATTTTCCTCCAACACCACAGTTCAAAAGCATCGATCTTCCTTCGTTCAGCCTTCCTTATGGTCCAGCTCTCGCAGCCATATGTTACTACGGGGAACACCATTGCTTTAACTATGCGGGCCTTTGTTGTAAGTGTGATGTCTCTGCTCTTAACTATTTTATCGAGATTTGTCATTGCTCTTCTTCCAAGGATTAAGCGTCTTCTGATTTCCTGACTGCAGTCAGCATCTGCAGTAATCTTTGCACCTAGGAATACAAAGTCTTTCACTGCTTCTACATTTTCTCCCTCTATTTGCCAGTTATCAATCAAGCTGGTTGCCATAATCTTGGTTTTTTTGAGGTTTAGCTGCAAACCAGCTTTTGCACTTTCTTCTTTCACCTTCATCATAAGGCTCCTCAGTTCCTCTTCACTTTCAGCCATCAAAGTGGTATCATCTGCATATCTGAGATTGTTAATATTTCTTCCAGCGATTTTAACTCCAGCCTTGGATTCCTCAAGCCCAGCTTGTCGCATGATGTGTTCTGCATACAAGTTGAATAGGTAGGGTGAGAGGATACAGCCCTGCCGTACTCCTTTCCCAATCTTAAACCAGTCTGTTGTTCCGTGGTCTGTTCTTACTGTTGCTACTTGGTCGTTATACAGATTCTTCAGGAGGCATACAAGATGACTTGGTATCCCCATACCACTAAGAACTTGCCACAATTTGTTATGGTCCACACAGTCAAAGGCTTTAGAATAGTCAATAAAACAGAAATAGATGTTTTTCTGAAACTCCCTGGCTTTTTCCATGATCCAGCGGATATTGGCAATTTGGTCCCTAGTTCCTCTGCCTTTTCTAAACCCAGCTTGTACATCTGGCAATTCTCGCTCCATGAACTGCTGAAGTCTACCTTGCAGGATCTTGAGCATTACCTTACTGGCATGTGAAATGAGTGCCACTGTTCGATAGTTTGAACATTCTTTAGTGTTTCCCTTTTTTGGTATGGGGATATAAGTTGATTTTTTCCAGTCTGATGGCCATTCTTGTGTTTTCCAAATTTGCTGGCATATAGCATGCATTACCTTGACAGCATCATCTTGCAAGATTAGTAATCATAGATTGGCTAAAGGTATTTACTGAGTCAGGTCTTTGGGATTGGCATTAATAAGTTGGCATTTGAAGAATCTCCTACAGGATTATTTGTCTTTTGAGACTGCTTCATTTCCAATATTTAAAAATTCTCCAAGGATCTAGCAGCTTGTCCCCCAATAAATATCTAGGAGAGTTACCTTTAAACACACCCTGAGCATAAACTTGAAAGTTAGCAAGGAATTTCCCCATCCTCAGAAACATTCCTGGCACAACTGGTTGCTTAAATGTAAGCAGTGATGTCCTCTTGTCATATGGGCCATACAGATAGCAAGTCAGTTTGGTGGGGTTGACTTCTAAGCAACAAGCCAGTGAAAATATACTTTTGTCCTTTATTCTCCCAACATCCCAGGTAATATTTATTCATGGAGATTGTTAGAAGCACTTGCGTCCGTTGGTAAGAAAGAAAAACAATTATTTTAATAGTGGTTGGCAAGTGTAAAAGCTCAGCTACGTGCACTTGGCCCTGAGGTTTGTTCATCCCATTTGTGCTCAGTGTGTTTAAACACTTTTCAGAAGGGGTTGGAAGACTAGCAGCAGGAACGGCCGCAGCGCTTCCTCTGTTTTGATACAATAAGAGAGCTTTTACTCTAGTCTTTAGCTCTTCAAATGTATCCTACGTGCTGTTAATTTTAGTAAATAACAAAGATATCATCTCTGAGATCAAAAGGCATTCCTTGGCAACAAGTTCTACTGAGGGAGATAATAGAGGAGGACAAGTATTATTACAAGCCTCTAGGTGATTTGTATAGATTCCATCATCTTCCAAGGCTATTTTAGATGGAACGTGCTGAGTTGAATCCAACTGTTATGTGTCTCCTGCTTCATTATCATTAGATACAAATTCTACAATATTCTTAGTACACAATCCTTAGTCAATAGAGAACATACATTTGAGACTACAAAGGAGTCCATCCAATGTACTTAGTAATTCATCTGCCTGTAAAATCCTCCATTATTTAAAGGTAAAGGTAAAGGTTTCCCTTGACATAAAGTCCAGTCGAATCCGACTCTAGGGGGCGGTGCTCATCTCCGTTTCTAAGCCTTGGAGCCGGCGTTGTCATAGACACTTCCGGGTCATGTGGCCAGCATGACGACTCAGAACGCCGTTACCTTCCCGCCAAAGCGGTACCTATTGATCTACTCACATTTGCATGTTTTCGAACTGCTAGGTGAGCAGGAGCTGGGATTAACAACGGGAGCTCACCCCGCCGCGCGGTTTCGAACCGCCGACCTTCCGATCGACAGCTCAGCGGTTTAACCCGCAGCGCCACCGCGTCCCTTATTTAGAGCCCCTTAAATATGGTTGTGGCTTGGAGTTCTTTGGGCTCATCCTTGGTCACTTTTTCTTATTCTCCATGTTGATTAGTCAGTAAAAGTAACCTTGAAAAGCTCTTGGCAGATAAAAAATAGCTCCCCAGCTTTCAGAGGGGAGAAATGTAGCTAGAGTTTAGCTAGTGATGGAAGGAAAAAAGAGTTTCTAGATATGATCTGTTACTGTGTTGCCATCTTGGAAACCCCCAGGAACACTGTCAAAAATTGCTCCCTTTTTGCCTGGGCAAGCTCACAGCTTCAAGTGAATATGGAGAAATATTCCATATTCACTTGAAGCTAAAAAACTTGTGGGTCTAGATTCAACTGGATTCAAGGCAACCAAGGAGGAGATGCATATGAGTCTCCTCTTTCATGAGGTTAGAGATGTTGCTAAACAGTGCTGCTTTTCTTGTTTTATTTTAACAGTTATTTGAAAGTGCAACCAAGAAAAAAAAATACAAAAAAGAAATAGAAATTTATAAGCTATAAAAATTGAATAAGAATTTTCAAAACAATATTGAATTAGTACTGTATATAAAATGATCTTGTATCAATTTAGCATTTTAAAATAATCAAATCAATATTCAATAATTAGCAAAGGCAGCCAAAATGATAAGAATCCTCAATCAGAATAAATAATTAATAGGAGTTTCCATCTAACCTCAAAACATCTGTCCTTTTTATCACAAATCAGGCAAGAATTAATATTCTGAAGCCTTATGTTAAGAGAAACCCTAACTTCAGATGTATAAGTCCATGTGCAGTTAAAGTCCATATATGGTTTTCAAGTTAAATAGAGTTCAGCATCAGACTTGTTTTCTAAATATGAAGTTATTTTTGACATTGATACATATTCCCATAGCTTAGTCTGCCATTTTTTTTAAAAAAAGAAGGAATGATGTATAATTTCCAGTAAGAAGCTTAAAATATCCAAGCAGCTGTTATCATATATAAAGTGAAGCCTAAATGCTTTGTAGGAACATAAGGTTTAGTTAAGCTTAACAGAGAAACAATTGGCGGGAAAGAAAAGTCAGTACTTAGAAGTTTGTTATATTCTGTAATGAATCATCTTTCAAAACTGTGGAGTTTTGGGACATTGCCACCAAATGATTCAACCCGATTATTTTATTTCTAGCATTGTTTAAAATATGAATTATCTATTTTGGCAATCGACGCTGGTACCAATTTACCAAAACATCTTGTACCAAGTTTCTTTAAGTGTAATATTCATAGTAAATTTAATATTTATCACCCATTAATATTCTCATTGTTGCATATCAGTTGTCCAGTTTAGATTCTGCATCCATTTAATCGTACGATGTTCAGTTTCTGAATAATATTTCAGTAGCACCTGACAGGTGTTCTAAATATTGAATTGTAAGCATTTCAAATTTGGTCAGGTCTCTGAGTATTCTACCTTTTTTTGTAATTGCTTTGGATATTATCCAAATCAAACAACTAGTTTAACAATATAGTTGAAGAATTGATGTAGCTAGTCCACACTGTTGTTTCATGACTTGCAAAATCCTTAATTTAATCAGTCTTTTATTTGACCAAAGGAAATTAGTACTTGTTTTGCCACTCATTCAATAACATTTCTCCAGTTCTTACTGGAATAATTTTAAATAAAAAGTTGATCCTTGGTAGAATATTCATGTTTACTGTTTAAGATTCATTTTTACTTTTTATGTTCTTCCAGGGCATGTTTAATCTTTTCATCTTAAGATATCTGCCATTATATGGCACCAAGACACTAAGGCTTCCATGAAAGAAAATTTGTGAATCTCTGATAGAAAAATACTCCTCTCTTCTTCTACTAAAGTCTTTTGAACTTTTCTTATTTTGGGATTTGTTTTTATGACCTTGGATGACAGTATAATTTGTTTCCCAAAGTGACTTTGTTTATTTTTTCTTCTTAACTGCTTAATTGTCTTTATAATAGTCTTAAAAGTCATAAAATCTTCCTCTGGAAGAGATACAAAAAAGTGTGAATTACACATTTAGTTGATATAGCAAGGATTTTTGAGTGAATGTTATACTTTTAAAATTTCTTTTTATTTTATTTTTTGCTTTTTCTTTCCTCCCTGTTCTTTTTCCTTTTCTATTTTTGTGAGAAACCTGTAAGACATTCAGATTAAGAAAAGATTGTACTTTTAACGTAATAACAGAAACAAGAACTATACCAGTTTGGAGACAATTAACTGTAATTATTATCCTTTTTGTCTAACTTGGCCTTACTTTGTTATATTTGGCTTTGTTTGGTCTATGCACTGGCAATTAAATAAATTATCATCCTTTTCTTATAGAAATTGTGCATTAATTTTTGTTAACCACAAGAGGGAGCTCCTTATACTTGGAATATCTAAGGCTTTTTAAAAAAAAATCTGAGCAGTTTTTTTTTTTAAGAACTACTTTTAAAATGAAGTGAGAAATTTAAATGAAATTTAAATATTCAGACTGGGGGGAAAATACAGACTATAATTATGCTACATTTCAGATATATTAACATGCTGTGAGTTTCAGAATAGAGAATGACTGAAGTCATAGTTTTCTTTTAAGAATTTAACATGTTTAGCCAGCTCTTTTTACAATGTTTATAATGCTTTTTCCATTCTTCTTTGTATTATATAGTCATTTATGCATTACAATATTTAGGAATAAATGATTTTTTTAAAATTTAACATCTTACTGTATATTTTTTCTTGGACCTGTTAAATTAAAAAAAAATTATGGGCATAAAATTAGTTTTACTTACCAGAAATGAGTAGGAGAGGGCAGCAAGGGATGACAAAATCAGAAGAGGATCAACATTCATCTTAACAGCCAACAATAACTGGTTCCTGTGTTACTTTATCATAAATCAAATACCTTTTTACAGGTGAATTTTTAAATTTCAACAAGAAATGCCCACAGTTGGAGATGATATAACCAATTCATTCAACAAAAACAGCAAGACTTAGAAACAAAATTGAATTCTCTCAAGATTGATTTTAATGATAAATAATGACAAATTAATGATCAACTTAGGACAACATGATAAAGAAATTAAAACATTTAAACTGGACATCAAGAACTATCTTCAGAGAACTCCAAGGCCAGAAATAAAGGTTGGAGGCCAGATTACAAGTGGCAGAAATGTGTAAAAATAAAGTTCAGAGATGTTATCTGAAGATTTTGGAAGAGAAACATTAGAGAAATGGAAAACCTACTCAAAATTTAGCACAAAGAAGAAACTTGCAAAATGATATACTTATTATATTGCTGTATCTCAAGAAAAAGGAAGCAATGTTACAATTAAAAAGTTACTATACTTCTTTAAAATTGGGAGATACAATAATTGAGATTCTGCTCTGGATCTGTTTGAAAAGAGGAGAGAACTGAGATTTTCACAGCTATTCTTCAAGGAAGGAATATCATATATAGGAGGACTACTCCATTCTGTTTAGAGGCCTTTATGTAGTAGTAGTATACTTTATTATTAGTCAATTGACCATATAAGCATAGGCATCAGCCACAGTAAGTTACAATAAAATGAGATAAAATAGGCTATGGTCAGGTAAGATAGATAAAACATAGTAAGGTAAGATAAAGTAAGGATAAAAAGTAAGATAAAATAGTATAAGATAAATACAGTGCAGAGATGTGTAATAAAATGAATATTAAACTTGAAGATAGTATGCGTTTAGGTGAATTCATCTCCTTTGCATGCAACCCCAATGTGTTCTATAAAACGTGTTCTCTGTTGGACAGCCTTAAACTTAACAGTTCTAGTAGCTACATATATATTTGTGCCCTGAAGGAAATAAGATAATCTTTTGTTGGAGTCCCAATATACAGTTCTGTCAAGTAGTGTCTGCAAGTACTGAGCCCTTGTTGAGGCATATAATTGACAGTTAAACAGGACATGTGCAATGTCTTCTACTTCTGATGCTCCACAAAAACATGTTCTCTCAGAATTAGAGGCCTTTATGGATGGTAGTAGTAATAGTTAATGATGTGAACAGAATGCTTGAGTCATTGGCAATGACAGAACAGTGGGAAAATGACCAAGAACATAGAAAATCAAAAACTGGACCAAGCAGTTGCTGTTTCACAACAAATTAACTTGATAGTTAACTCCAAGAATCAAATTAAAATATTTTCAATTAATATTAATTGGATTAATAGCCCATTTAAATGCAAAAGTATTTTTGAAGCTAAAAAAAGAAAACACACATATTATGTGTATTCAAGAGATTCATATTAAAAATGTAAATTTGTTGTAATATAAGCATCTTGGTTAAAAATGTGTGGCCTTAGGGAGGCAAAAAAAAGAAATGGAGTAGTCATATATGTGAGAAGTTTATGATGTAATTTGGAAAAACAAATCCAAGATTAAAAGGTTTATATTATGATTTCAGACTGAACATGGAAAAATAGCAATTGCTTCAGATATTTTGATGCTCTGAGATTTAAATGTATTTCTTTCTCCAAACTTAAATAAATCTGCTTAATCTAAAAAGAACTCTGGTAATCTAAATACTTTAGATTATATGTTACTATTTTCTTTTGGGTATGTGTGTGTGTGGAGACATAACTATTCTGTAAAAAAAGAATATACATTAATTTTCAATTCATAAAACTTGAGAATAGTTATAGACGGGATTTTCAGTTCATTACTAACTAATCTCATAGATGTGGACCCTGCAAGTCTTACTTATACAAATTGTAATGCCATAATTGTAAGAAATCTCTAAACTGAAGAGGTGGAGATTCAATGGACTATTACTACTACAAGGAAGTATCAACGAAAATCAAAAGAGCTTTATCTAAATCACTCCTTATATTTATCTATAGTATAGGACTCTAATAGAGCATTTATTAGAGTCCTGTACTATACTATAGGACTGTTTATCTTTCTAGCATCAAATAGAAAGCTATGCAAAAAACCAGAAGGATATAGTAGTGAATGAATTAGTAGTGAAATAATTAGAATGAAGGCACAGTAACCTAGTCTTGGATCTAAAATAAAAGATTAAAATGATTTGTAACTAATTAGATTTAAGAAAAATAAATTAAATGTAAGAAGTTAAACTTTACTAAACCAAAAATACCTAAAAAAAGGCATGAAGCCAGACAAATTCTTGGGTCATCAACTGCAGAAAGAACACGAAAAAAGAATTATCACTTCAGTTTGAAATGAAAATAGACATATCTCAATAGAGATGATGATGGAGCCATTTGTTAACTACCACTCTAGATTATATAGTAAACAGACATCCACTCCAGAAATCATTGAAGAATATTTGAATATGTTTATGGTTTTAAGACTATTATAAAGACAAGCAGTTAAAGAACCAAGAAGAGAAAATAAACAGTCGTTTTGGGAAACAAATTGAACTGTCATCCTAGGTCATAAAAACAAATTCCAAAATAAGAAAAGTTCAAAAGACTTTTATTAAAGAAGAGAGGAGTATTTGTGGGGAAAATAGGAGACGGAAGGAGTATTACGTATGTTTGCTGCTTGGAGTTATTTATAAAAATAATAAAGGCGGGATAGAAAATAAATAAAAATGAAATTCAGAGGCCAAAAAAAAAAGGAACTACAAGCAAATGAATAACAGTAGATGAAACCAAAGAATCCATATAGAAACCAAAACTGAATAAATGTTCAGGACCTGATAGTATCTCTGTAATATACAAGATTTTTCAATAAATTTTACTTAAACTATTAACTCAGGTAATGAACAAGGTCAAACAATATCAAATACTTCATTATGGAAAGAAGTTTTTGTTTTTTTGATTTACAAAGAGAAAAATGACCCAACCTGTCCAGATCATATAGACCTATTTCTTTAGTGAATTTAGATTGTAAGCTTTTTATGGCAATACTGGTAAAGAAAATAAATGTCCTTTTAAATGAACGAATGCATCCTAAACTGACTGGATTTGTTCTAAAAAGAGATATGAAGGATAACATCAGATTTATTTTGAATGCTATTGACAATATAAACAGGAAAAAAAACCCTATGATTTTGCTTGATGCAAAGAAAGCTTTTGATAATTTGAAATAGCCTCCCATGCTTTTTAGGAAACAGAAGTAAGTTTGCCAAACTATCTGAAAGGCCATTGTGAAAAAATTTTGTAGCATTTGATAGGAAAACCTGCGTAGATCCAAGAGGAGTTAGATTCCAGCTGGATAGAACCAATAGAGGTAACCGGGGCTTTGCCTTATAGAACAATCTGGGATAATTCTGAATCTTTTAAGTCCCTAAGTAGTTGATAGGGCCCTCTGCAACATTCATTCTACCATTTCTCAGTTGGGTGCCTGCCCCTCATGGTTAGTTAAGGGCTCCTATGTGGTGGTGGGAGAGTGGATCCAAGCAATAATCAACCTTTTTTGAATGAGGGGATGTTTCCATCAGCTCTGAAAAAGGTGGTGGTTTGTTCCTGCTGAAGAATCCTTTGTTCAATCCAACTGTTTTGGACAGGTGTAAATCTGTCTCTAACCATCCTTTTCTTAGAAAGGTGGTAAAGAAAGTGGTGGCCCTACAACTGCAGCAGATGGTGATGATGATGATGATAATATTTGGAGTCTGGGCAGTCAGGGTTCTGGGTGGGATATGGCATGGGAACCTCACATAATTGTGGATGATGAGAGAGTGGGACTGGTGGAGTGCAACCCTCCTAGTCCTCCTTGATCTGTCAGCAGCATTTGATACCATCTACCATGGTATCATCTTGGGCTGTCTCCAGTGTCTTGCAGTGATTCTCCTTCCTGAGGGGCTTGGGTCCAGGTGGTAGTGGTGAGTGAAGAGAGATCTTCCCAGAGATCTGCAGTTTGTGGAGTGCCTGAGAGGTCTCTCGCACTCCTTTTTAATATCTATATGAAGTCGCTGGAGGAGATCATCTTATTCACAGTCAGTCATGCCCTAGTCACTTCCTGCTTGGACTACTGTAACACACTGTACGTGGGACTGCCCTTGAAGAACACCCAGAAACTGCAGCTGGTGCAAATGCAACAATCTGAGCAGTGATGGGTGTATCTTGATATATTCAGGTGACCCTGTTGCTTCAGGAGTTACACTGATTATAGTTGGCTTCTGGATGTGATCCAAGGTGCTGGTTTTCATTTTAAAATGGCACTGGATCTGGATATCTGAGAAACCACCTTCTCTTATATTGATCTGCCTATCCAAATCAAATAATGTCAACTTTCTCCAGGTCATATGTCTCTGGGATTGTCACTTTATGAGGCTCTGGAGATGGATGTTCTTGGTGGCCACTGCCACTCTTTGAAAATCTCTCCCTGTAGAAATTGAGTTTGCCTCCCTTGGCTTCAGGAAAATCTTGAGGAGCTACCTGTTTCATCTTGCACAGAGGGAAAGTGCATGACACTTATATGTGTGTGCATGTGCGTGTGTGTGTGTGTGCAGTAATTTTATTAAACATTACAGTTAAGATAACTCATACAAACTAAAAAATAAAAGAATAAAAAGAAAAAATAGTACAGAAAAAAAATAGAAAAAGAAAAAAGAAAAATAAGAATATAGTACAGAAAAAGAAATAAAGAAATGACTTCCCCCTTTATCACAACAAGTATAACAATTTTAGTTACTTATCACCTTCTCTTAAAATACAAGAAATGATCTCTTCTTCCCATATCTCACCTCTTATCTATAAACAAATCCTTAAAGCCTTGTCATTTAGTCCTAATCAGCAAAATTCCATTAAGGATTACCAGAAATAGCAACATACCTATTTTAACCTTGATCAAATAAACCAACTTCATATTCATTTCTTTTAATAATCTTGATCTTTAATCCCTTCAAATAATGTCTAGAACTTGATTTCTTCTCATTTTTTCTTTATCCCTTCTCACAAAATTCTTCAAAGCTTTAACAAGTCTCTTCTGTAAATCCAATACAGGAAGATTATCCAGGTCACTCTTTTTATTTATTATTTGTATATCCCTTTTATTATTAAGACATAAACCGGTTTTATCTGTATATTCATTATAGCATCTTTTTCCATATCATTCTTGTAGCCTGTCATTTTTAAATCCACTTTCAGATCAGTCTCAGTCTTGTCTAGTATTCCTCTTCTATAACATCTTTCAAACAAAGTCTATAGAGGCAGACACTCTTAAAATTAACTTCTGGGTCCATTGTTCAAAAATATCCTTCAATACATCCGTTGTTAAAATATTTTGCTTCATTCTGTATTAGTAAGTCAAATTTTCAAATTCTCCTTTAATTGTAATCTTTAGTTCGTTCTGGTTCCATCTAGTTTCCAACCTTCATTTTTTTTAAGAATTCAAAACAAAAGGATTTTCCTACAGGAAGGATTCTTATAATTAATTCCAAACTCTTATTTCACATCCATCTGGACCCTTAGTCTGTTTGTAACTTTCCAAAATCAATGTTCTAATCACCGTTTTGCTGTTTATTCCCCCCCCTCAAAAAAATTTTTTTTAGGCTTTAAACTTGTATTTAAAACTTCTTTCGCTAAGGATTGAAAGAAACTCACCCGACACTGTAAAACCTGTCGATCCAAAGGTTCCTAATAGCTGAAAATCAGTTAACAAGCAATTTCCAAAAGTAATTAGAAAAGGAAGTATGCAAACCCAGTGTCCATAAAAGTGGAGACTGCAGTTTGTGTGAAGATGGCTTTCCTTCACCTCCCAGAGCGCTAAACCTGCTGGAGACCGCTGTTTGGAACTCTTCATTCCGCTGCGGAGCCATCTTCAGTTCATTTCTTCCCTGGAAGTCAAGGAAGGTGCATGACGTGTATTTGTTGGTGATTATTATTATTTTTTATATTTACAGGTAATTAGGGTTTGGGCAGTATTTTATCTTTTGACATTGTTAGCTACCCAAAGCTTGTGGGAATGGGTAACATACAAGCATCATAAAAAAATAATCAACCCTTGAATACTATGTACAGTTTTAAGTTGTAAAAAGTCAGGTTTGAGAGTGGAGAGGATTCTCCTACATTCTTGAGTCAGTGGACTTTGATTATTTTTTTCTCAGTCTTGAGTTAGGAAGACAACTGCTCAATGTTTATTCAACAGTTCTGCCTGGCTAGAGCACTGCTGTCTCCCACTCCCTCCTAGTGTCAGCCCTTATAACTTGGTATATGGAACAAAATTATAGAATAATATAGTTTGCTAGCATTCTCTTCTATAGCTATCCCAAAAATGAAGAGGAAGGAAACTTTTCTTAACATTTTTCTTAAATGAATAGAGAATACAAATGAGAAGAGGAAATTACATGAACTGTATCAGAGAGAAGTTTGAAGTAAGCTTTGGCCAAATCCTGAACTGGATGGGATTACAGTATTTTTCCTATTCAGTTACGTGCTCCATAAAAGAAAGCAGAGTTTTCTTCAAAGCAACCAAAACCAAACTGAGGACTGCAAATTCTCTTAAGCACTTTGAAGGGATGCAAAAAATCAGTATTAGGTTTGCTTTTCCATTTACAGAAAACATCAGAGAAGGAAATAAGATATGGGGTGGGAGAAGAATAGAGCTACTAACAGATCTAATTTCCTTTTATATAATTTTGTTAAATTTTTAAAAAAGGAAGGTAAAAACTGTACAAACTAATATCAAGTAAGAAAAAGAAAAAAGAAATCAAAGAGAAAGCTAAAAGTGAAGAAGGGGAAAAAGTAAAAGAAAAATTGAAAAGAAAGAAAGATACAAAGAAATGGCTTCTGATAACTTTACATCTTATTCTGTGGTTACAATATGATTCTCTTCTTTCTATACTCTATCCTATCCAATCATCTAAAACATAAATCATAAGTTCATTTTTTTCTGTTTTAGGCAAGGGGTTTCCAGTCAGCAATAAACTCAGATATTGTCTTTTCTCTGATCAAAGAAGTCAATTTAGCCTTCTCAGCTTGTTCCATCATCTTCACCAATCATTCCTCCATTGTGGGTAATCCCAAATCTTTCCATCTTCTAACAGATCTAATTTCCAGTCTCAGAATCTCCAATCACAGTGCTTTTTCAAGGAATGCTGAGTGTTAGATTATCTCCCTATTCCAGATCAATATACAAACTATTATACCTATCATATATAATTTAATAGATTTCTTAGCCATGCATATTTCTATAACGTCTATAGTTTTCATAGAAATTAACTGCTAGACAATGGGCAATATTTTCAAATAAGATGAGCTTATTTGTGCATAAAAAGCTTTGTGCCTGTCTTTCTAAAACTTTGCAGGTTTATCACCTCAGAAGGGTCCAGTGTGCCTGTGAATATAATTCTGATCAAAATCAAAGATTCTTTTTAAAACAGTCAGTATCTGAAATATCAGTGTTCCTGCACCATTTTTTCCTGAAATTAGACAAACCTAATTCCATTTGAACATGTTATTTTTATAACAATGGTGGTGGTGTTAGTTGTTTCAGCTGTTTATGGCTTTTATATAATAGAGGGAAGCATAGCATTTCAGTTCTTTGAATTTCATTTTGGATTTGGGTTCCATAGTAAATTCAGTACTGTAGCTTCTGATCTGGTCAGATTGAAACCGCCTGTTTTCTAAAGTGCTGAAAAAAGAATCTTGTGCTTAGGATAAGTCTATAGCTGAAATCTGTGGAGAAGGAAAATGGAGAAGTATGATTTGAATTATAAAGCAGTGGGGAGGGAGAGATTGGAGAAGAAAGGAATTATCTTCTTGTGGACATAGGTCTTTAAGGGGGGAAGCAGTACCTAAAGATAATGCTTAAAATGATTTATGGACAGTAACTGTGGAATTAAGGAGCATAATGGAATTCATCCTTGGTAATTTTCAGCATCTAAGTTCCATTACAATAGATACAAACGTTAGACAGGTTGTCATAAATTCTCTTGCTTCAGATTTTTTTTTAAACTTGATTATTGTAACTGAAACCCTTTTTCAGAAAGCCGTTACATTCTAGTCACATAATAAGCCTTCTGTACCTGGCAATTTATGTCCAATTGTAGAGCTGTTAACTTTTTTTTAAAAAAATTATTTTTATCTGTTTTATTTAATATTCTGGAAACTCTGCTATTCATTCACATTCAGATTGGGATCCTATTATTTCCTTCTATTGAAGTGTCATCAGTAAAATTCCGTGCTTTTTGATACTGGTAATATACACAATTTCTCTTTAACACAGTTTCAAATTGAAGTAACACCTCTAAAAAGTGTTTTCTGTTTCCCTAGAAATATATTCATTAAATGCTGCTTCTAGAAGTTTTAAATTTTGCCATATTAGTTTTCTAGTCAGTTCTTAAGGTCACTAACTGAGCGTATTAAACCTGAATTAAAATGAAGCAACAATATCAGTGCAAGATAACTGCATTTAAATTACATTGCATTTTTGAACATGTTCACATCTCATCACAAGATACATCTATATCTGAAATATGTTCCATCAAATACATCTTGTGAAAATAAATGGAATGCTCAGGAAATGGTTTAACATGGATTAGGAAGTAATCAAGGATATGAGATATCCTCTTGGTTGTTCAGTGCCTGTATGGATAAATACATAAAGTTGGTCAAGGATGTGAAAATAAATTACTTTCATATACAGACAGTGCTAACACCCAGATGATCTGCACCAAATGTTAGCTAAATTTTATGATGCAGCAAGGAATATGATTTGAAAATTAATGTTTCAAGGACCAAGGTGAAGATATACATACTGGTCTATGACAACTATGAAAGAAGTATGTTAAGGTGGATTGGTCATATGGAGAGAATGAGTGAGCATTAAATCACATAACAAATAGATGAAGGACAAGTGAAAGGTCAAGAGTGAAAAGAATACTTAAGAAGTTGTGGTTGGTTAGAACTGATGAGGTCCTCAACAAGAGAGAGGTAAGATTTAAAGGTTAAAAGGCAAGGTGTTAAATAGTGTCTGGATATGGTGAAAGAAAGGATGGTTCACAAAGTTACAGGTATTGTCCTGGTGTAAATTATATTTAGCGGTATTTCTTTTTCTTATATCTTTGATTACTTTGGGTTATTTTATCTTTTCTTCTGTACTCTGCATAATCTTCTTTATCCTGAAAGGGAATAACATAATGGATGTCATTCATGCAGACAACCATATCAGAAAACAGATCCATATGAGAAGAAATGATTTAGAATGGTTGCTAATTTGTGACAATTATGTGTAAAAAAATCTAAACAACTCCCATAATATAAGGTATAATTTTAAAAACATGAACTCATTGTTGCATTTTTTAAATTATAATTTTTACAATAAAGGGAAAACATAATTTTACTTTTAAAATTTCATTTCTGGTCTTTGCACTTCATTAACAGGAAGGAAAAAAAGAGCAGTGTGGAGAGTGCTGCGTCCTTCCTTCAGTTACTTATACTGTGCTAATGAGGTGCCTTCGGGAAGGAGTAAGTTGTTCTGTTGTTCTCATTTTCTCAACTGTAATAATTCTTTAGCCATTGTGTGAGGATTGTAGCCTGCAGCAGTGAAGAACTTTGTTAACAAGGGATTGCTTCTGAATTTAAATCATAATAAAACCACCCACAGAAGAATAAAATATTTTTAAAAATGCTTTTTTCTGTAAGATCATCATCTATAAGTTGACATTTGATTTTGAAAATATAAAGTGGCTTAGTTAACATTATTTCAAGTTACAGAAACTTTATTAATGAATATTTTACAAATTAAAAATCCTATTGCATTATGCATTTGTAGGTTTCTGATATTTATAGGTGTTCTCTACACCTTTTGATATGCCATTTATGTGATGTCTGCTCTTGAAAAATATCAGTGATGCCCCCTCCAAAATAAATACTAATCTTGGT
The DNA here is from genome assembly GCF_035149785.1 of Candoia aspera. Lineage (NCBI taxonomy): Eukaryota > Metazoa > Chordata > Lepidosauria > Squamata > Candoiidae > Candoia > Candoia aspera. The sequence goes on from NC_086156.1 coordinate 52,281,286, forward strand.
TTGCTGCTTCATATGTTTAATTTAGGAATAACTTTAAAGTTTAAAATCCAAGGCATAAAATCCTTATTCATAAAATGCTGGTAAAACTTTTTACAAGTAGAGAAAAATATATCAAGGAAACACCTTTTTCCTTCAGATTTTTTTCATTTGTATACTGTATTATTGCTGAACTGGGAAGAATGGGGTTATCTTAAATATCATTGAGAAGAATTTAGTTGTTAATTGTTAATGGCATCAAAAATAGGAGTAGAATGTGGCCATAATTTTCTATTGCATGGCCAAAGGAAATGTGAAACATATGGGGTAATAATGCTAATATTTTCAACAACAGTTCAGAAATAATATTTTCAGTACTACAAACAGATATTGTCCTAACGGCCAGGAACCACGCTGAGACAAGGAATAGGTCTCTAGTGTTTTATTACTGCTACATAGACAGAAAATCCTAACAAACTGAAGAAGCGTGGGAAAAACCCAGACAGATAAACCCCAAAGTTAAGGCGGGTCTGATCTGTGTCTCTTTGAATGGCTGCTTAATTCCTCAGTACTACGCATGCATTTTCCCCCCTGGATAGAGGCCCCCTCCTGCTCACCATCAGTATTCATGACATCACCCTCCCCTCCAGATTCACATTCCATTTCAGCCCCCTCCCTTCCAGAGGTCTCATAAGAGTCCATCTCCCCCCCTAAGCTCCCATGGGAATTGGGCAATGATGGAAATTCTTCAAAGGAAAACTCCAAGGACAAATCAGTGCTGCTCTCCAGGTCTGATAACACTTCTGGCCCAGGTGGCTGCTGCTGGAAAATAGCTAGATAATCAGAAGATTCTTCCCCCCTCCCCCTTGGGAAATGCAAGCCCAAGGTGGAGGGCTGCGGCTCCCCCTCCTCCTCTTGCTCTGGCCTCAGAGCCTCAGACGGGGTGGAGGTTGCCAACTTATGAACTCCTCTGCTTGGGATTCCTCTGCTTGCTCAGTCAAGTGAGGAATCTCTGGTAGAGTGCAAGGCTTGGGTTTGTGAGGGAAAAACTGATGGAATCGATGAACCAGCGTTGGTGCATGCACATCTCTGGCATTCTCCCACGTGCTCTCTTCCTCAGGGTACCCTTTCCAGTGTATGAAATATTGGATGCCCCTTCCCCTCCTCCTAGAATCCAGAATTTCCTTGACTTCATATTCCTCCTCCCCCTCCACAATTACTGGAGGTGGGGGGGGCATTTGTGATCGCAAGGTACTTGGGGGAGGGTCCTTGGCTAGCAAGGCTCTGTGAAAGACTGGATGGATTTTCATGGATGCTGGCAGCTTTAAACGATAAGCCACTGGATTTATCTGCTGTGCTACAGTGAAAGGGCCCACAAACTTAGAGTCCAACTTCTTGGAGGGCCTGGTAGAGGTCAAAAACTTAGTAGAGGGCCATACTTTGTCTCCTACTGCAATCGCTGGCCCCTCTTGTCTGTGAGCATCTGCAGCTCTCTTGTAAGCACTCTTTGCCCTGTTCAGCTGCTCCTTTAACAACTCCTGTGCGGCTTGTTGCTCTTTAAGAAAATCAGCCACGGCTGGAACAGTTCCCTGCTGGGAGGAGGTGGGCGACACCCAAGGGTTAACCCTGTAAAGTGCTTGGAAAGGAGACATCTTGGTAGAGGATTGCACAGAGTTGTTATAAGTAAATTCTGCCATGGGGAGCAGGGCTGGCCAATTGTCTTGCTGATAAGTGGTGTAACACCTGAGATACTGCTGTAACCATTGGTTAATTTTCTCAGCTTGCCCATTACTAGCCGGATGTTGTGACAATGATAGGTGGATCTGGACCCCTAATGACTGGAAAAGGGCCCTCCAGAACCTGAAAGTGAACTGTGGGCCTCTGTCACTCACCAAGTGATTTATCATGCCTCTATACCGAAAAACATGGTCCATAAACAACTGCGCTGTGGCTTGCGCAGATGGGAGGCCCTTGCAAGGAATAAAATGCGCCATTTTAGTGAAAAGGTCCACCACCACTAGTATGGAAGTCAGCCCCTGGACCGGGGGTAAATCAGTGATGAAATCCATGGAGATTGTATCCCAAGGCCTACTGGGGGTGGGTAGGGGTTGCAAGAGACCTGTAGGCTTCCCTGGGAGAGGCTTGACTCATCTACAGGTATGACAAGAAGCAACGTAACCCTTTTTGTCTGCAGTCATCTTAGGCCACCAGTAGTCTCTCAGAGCTCTATGGAGAGTTTTGAAAACACCTCCGTGGCCTGCCGTTTGATGGTCATGGCAAAGTCTCAGTACTTCTTCCCTCAATGAGGGGGGAATGTATAATCGCCCGCTATGCCAGAGGATTCCTGCCTCCACATTAAAGGGGGAGGCAGTGTCTTGCGGGCCCCTCTGGAGGTCATCCATCCTGGCCCTGGCATATGGGTCCTGTTGCTGCTGAGCTCTGACTCTTATAAATAGGTCCTCTGCTTGTCTGCCTGCTGCTAAAACCTGTCTGGTTCCCCCTCATAGACTGCTGAAAGTTGTGAAGTTGTACTATAGTAGCCTGTACCTCCTGGTGAGTAGCGGGGGTTGCCTGAGTGGATTGAGACAGGGCATCTGTCAAACGGTTCTGTACCCCGGGAACATAGGAAATAACAAAATTGAAACAGGAGAAAAACTGGCTCCATCTGATTTGGCATGGGGTGAGGGATCTGGTGTTTTGTAGAAGCTGTAAATTCTTGTGATCGGTGCAAACTTTCACAGGAAAGGTTGCACCTTCTAGCCAGTGCCTCCACTCTTGAAATGCTGCTTTAATTGCTAGCAACTCCTTGTTAAAAACATCATAGTTTCTCTCTGCTGGTGAGAGCGTGCGGGAGAAAAATGCACAAGGGAGCAATGTATTCTCTGTTTTGTTTGTATATTGCAATAAAACCGCACCAATAGCAATATCTGAAGCATCTGAATGCAGTATGAATTGCTTCGTGGGATCAGGGTGCTTTAAAAGCGGCTGGGATGCAAAGAGCTGCTTAAATTCTTGGAAGGCTGCTTGCTCCCTCTCCCCCAAAATGAATTTTGATCCTTTCTTCAAAAGCTGTGTGAGGGGTTTAGCCCTGTCACTAAATTTATTTATGAATCTCCTGTAAATATTGCAGAACCCTAGAAATCTTTGTACCTCTTTCACATTTCGGGGGGGTTGCCAAGAGAGAATTGCCTGGACCGTAGAAGGATCCATGGATATGCCTTCTGTTGATATTTTATAGCCCAGGAAATGTAATTCAGTTAAATCAAAGGCACACTTCTCTAGCTTGGCGAACAGCTTGTTCTCTCTCAGTCTTTGTAAGACACTACGTACATGGGTTACATGAGTTGTAGCATACTCACAGAATATTAATATGTCATCTAGATAAATGACCCTTCAGCAAAGGATCGTTACCTTGTCATGGTGCTGGAGCTTGAGCACCTCAATGATGCCATCAGCTAAACCGTGAAGGGCCACCCAAGACAGGAAGGTCATGACAGAGAGGTCAGACTAAATGCGATCCCTGGGGAAGGTAATGGCAACCCACCCCAGTATTCTTGCCATGAAAACTAAATGGATCGGTGCAACCAGAGATATATCGGTATACCATCGGAAGATGAGACCCCCAGGTCGGAAGATGGTCAAAATGCTACTGGGGAGGAACAGATGCTACTGGGGAGGAACAGAGGATGAGTTCAACTAGCCCCAGACGTGATGACGGAGCTAGCTCAAAGCCGAAAGGACGGCTAGCGGCCGACGGTGCTGGTGGTGAAGGGCGAATCCGATGTTCTAAGGATCAACACACCATTGGAACCTGGAATGTAAGATCTATGAGCCAGGGCAAATTGGATGTGGTTATTGGTGAGATGTCAAGATTAAAGATAGACATTTTGGGCATCAGTGAACTGAAATGGACTGGAATGGGCCACTTCACCTCAAATGACCACCAGATCTACAACTGTGGACAAGAGGACCACAGAGGAAATGGAGTAGCCTTCATAATTAATAGTAAAGTGGCTAAAGCAGTGCTTGGATACAATCCAAAAAACGATAGAATGATCTCAATTCAAATTCAGGGCAAGCCCTCTACCATCACCGTGATCCAAATATATGCCCCAACCACAGATGCTGAAGAAGCTGAAGTAGAGCAGTTCTATGAGGATCTGCAGCACCTACTGGACAACACGCCTAAAAGAGATGTTATTTTCATCACAGGAGACTGGAATGCTAAGGTGGGCAGTCAAATGACACCTGGAATTACAGGTAAGTATGGCCTGGGAGAAAAAACGAAGCAGGACATAGGCTGATAGAATTTTGCCAAGACAACTCACTCTGCATAACAAACACTCTCTTCCAACAACCTAAGAAGACGGCTTTATACATGGACTTCACCAGATGGACAACACCAAGATCAGATTGACTACATCCTTTGCAGCCAAAGGTGGCGGACATCTGTACAGTCGGTAAAAACAAGACCTGGAGCTGACTGTAGTTCAGATCACGAACTTCTTCTTGCACAATTTAGGATCAGACTAAAGAGATTAGGGAAGACCCACAGATCAGCTAGATATGAGCTCACTAATATTCCTAAGGAATATGCAGCGGAGGGGTAGAATCGATTTAAGGGACTGGACTTAGTAGATAGGGTCCCGGAAGAACTATGGACTTAAGTTCGCAACATTGTTCAGGAGGCGGCAACAAAATACATCCCAAAGAAAGAGAAAACCAAGAAGGCAAAATGGCTGTCTGCTGAGACACTAGAAGTAGCCCAAGAAAGAAGGAAAGCAAAAGGCAACAGTGATAGGGGGAGATATGCCCAATTAAATGCAAAATTCCAGAGGTTAGCCAGAAGAGATAAGGAATTATTTTTAAACAAGCAATGCGCAGAAGTGGAAGAAGACAATAGAATAGGAAGGACAAGAGACCTCTTCCAGAAAATTAAAAACATCGGAGGTAAATTCCAGGCAAAAATGGGTATGATCAAAAACAACGATGGCAGGGACCTAACAGAAGAAGAAGAGATCAAGAAAAGGTGGCAAGAATATACGGAAGACCTGTATAGGAAGGATAACAATATCGGGGATAGCTTTGACGGTGTTGTCAGTGAGCTAGAGCCAGACATCCTGAAGAGTGAGGTTGAATGGGCCTTAAGAAGCATTGCTAATAAGGCAACAGGAGATGATGGCATCCCAGCGGAACTGTTCAAAATCTTGCAAGATGATGCTGTCAAGGTAATGCATGCTATATGCCAGCAAATTTGGAAAACACAAGAATGGCCATCTGACTGGAAAAAATCAACTTATATCCCCATACCAAAAAAGGGAAACACTAAAGAATGTTCAAACTATCGAACAGTGGCACTCATTTCACATGCCAGTAAGGTAATGCTCAAGATCCTGCAAGGCAGACTTCAGCAATTCATGGAACGAGAATTGCCAGATGCACAAGCTGGGTTTAGAAAAGGCAGAGGAACTAGAGACCAAATTGCCAATATCCGCTGGATAATGGAAAAAGCCAGGGAGTTTCAGAAAAACATCTATTTCTGTTTTATTGACTATTCTAAAGCCTTTGACTGTGTGGGCCATAACAAATTGTGGCAAGTTCTTAGTGGTATGGGGATACCAAGTCATCTTGTATGCCTCCTGAAGAATCTGTATAACGACCAAGTAGCAACAGTAAGAACAGACCACAGAACAACAGACTGGTTTAAGATTGGGAAAGGAGTACGGCAGGGCTGTATCCTCTCACCCTACCTATTCAACTTGTACGCAGAACACATCATGCCACATGCTGGGCTTGAGGAATCCAAGGCTGGAGTTAAAATCGCTGGAAGAAACATTAACAATCTCAGATATGCAGATGATACCACTTTGATGGCTGAAAGCGAAGAGGAACTGAGGAGCCTTATGATGAAGGTGACAGAAGAAAGTGCAAAAGCTGGCTTGCAACTAAACCTCAAAAAAACCAAGATTATGGCAACCAGCTTGATCGATAACTGGCAAATAGAGGGAGAAAATGTAGAAGCAGTGAAAGACTTTGTATTTCTAGGTGCGAAGATTACTGCAGATGCTGACTGCAGTCAGGAAATCAGAAGACGCTTAATCCTTGGGAGAAGAGCAATGACCAATCTCGATAAAATAGTTAAGAGCAGAGACATCACACTGACAACAAAGGTCCGCATAGTCAAAGCAATGGTGTTCCCCGTAGTAACATATGGGTGCGAGAGCTGGACCATAAGGAAGGCTGAGCGAAGGAAGATCGATGCTTTGGAACTGTGGTGTTGGAGGAAAATTCTGAGAGTGCCTTGGACTGCAAGAAGATCAAACCAGTCCATCCTCCAGGAAATAAAGCCAGACTGCTCACTTGAGGGAATGATATTAAAGGCAAAACTGAAATACTTTGGCCACACAATGAGAAGACAGGACACCCTGGAGAAGATGCTGATGCTAGGAAGAGTGGAGGGCAAAAGGAAGAGGGGCCGACCAAGGGCAAGGTGGATGGATGATATTCTAGAGGTGACGGACTCGTCCCTGGGGGAGCTGGGGGTGTTGACGACCGACAGGAAGCTCTGGTGTGGGCTGGTCCATGAAGTCACGAAGAGTCGGAAGCGACTGAATGAATAAACAACAACAAGGTAAATGACCAGATACTTATCTAGTAAACCAGAGAAAATTTGATTCATAAATCGGGAAAATATGGCTCCTGCATTAGACAAGCCAAAGGGCAAAACAAGGTACTCAAATTTACCAAACCTGGTATCGAAGGCAGTCAGATATTCATGCCCCTCTTTCATCCGGATCAGATTGTACGCATTCCTGAGGTCCAACCTAGTAAAAATGCGTGCTTTCTGTAAGCGATCCAGCAGATCAGATATTAGGGGGAGTGGGTAATTTTCCTTTACCGTGACCTTATTGAGGGAGCTGAAATCACACACCACTCTCATGGGTGCCTCTTGAGCTGCCAGTTCCAACGGGTCAGGCTTCTTTGGTACGAAAAAGGTAGGAGTAGACGCTGGGGAAGCAGATGGTTGGATGAAACCCTTTTGGAGATTAGAATCCAAGTAATCCTTTAAGGTGGCTAGTTCCTTGGGGGACATGGGATATTGTTTTCTTGCTGGAATCTTGGCTCCTGGTATCAACTCAATCGTGCAATCACAGTCCCTATGGGGAGGTAGTGCTGTGGCCTCTTGTTCGCTGAAAATATCTGCAAAATCTGCATACTTGGCTGGCAACTGGACCCCCCCCCTTGCTTCTGTGACTGTGTTGGTTGCTGGAGAGAGGAGAGCGGCTTGAATCTTATGGTGCTGGCATTCCTTAGCTGGGAAGGAGATTGCTCCCGTAGTCCAGTTCAACAATGGGTTGTGGATCTTCAGCCAAGGTGTGCCCAGGACTATAGGCACATTAAGTGATGCAGTAACATAAAGTTGGATCCACTCATTGTGGTCTCCCGTTGTTAGTTGCAAAGGTTCTGTGAACCTTCTAATCGGCCCTGCCATGAGGGGCTGGCCGTCAATGGTCTCCATTTCTATGGGACGTGGCAATTCTATGGTCGGGATGTTGAGGCCTTGTACAGTCTGTACATCAATAAAATTGGTGGAAGCTCCGGAATCCACGAGGGCCTCTAGCTTGACCTGGTGTTCTGGGTTTATCTGCATTATGACTGGTAAGTAGTAAAAGGATTGCCTGGAATCCTCGGAATGAGTCCTTCATAATTGATTTATGGTCTCCCTGCTGAGCTCTGTGGAGGGAGAGCAACGGAGTTTCCCTGTTTGGAAGTCAAGGTGGAGGTGGCTCTTGGTTCTGCTGCTTGCCCTGTGGCTCTTACGGAATTTGCTTGGCTTCTCGCTGGGCAAGCTCTCACCATGTGCCCCTGGACTCTGCAGTAGAAACAGAGGGCTCTCTCTCTCCTTCTCGGTCTCTCAGCCTCGGAAATAAGCCTCCTGCTCGCCCCGATCTGCATCGGCTTCTCCGGTCCTGAGTAAAGAGATGCTGCGGAGAGAGCTGGAAATCCTGGAAGCGCTCTGAGGCCCCTGTTTCTCCCTGGCTGCATCTGTCTGAGAATTTCTAGCCTGGCGTCTACAACCACAGACAGCTGATATAAACCTTCTAGGGTAGCTAGTGTTCCCTGGCGCACTAATTCATTTTTAATTTCTTCATCCAGCCCCTGTTTGAATTGGTCTTTCAAGGCACTCTCATTCCAGTCCAGATCTCCTGCTAACAGCTTGAAATCAGCAATGTAGATTCCCACTCTTTTGTTGCCTTGCTTGAGCTTCTGAATTGTCCAGCTGGCAGTGACATCTCTGATTGGGTCGTCAAAGTGTGCTCGGAACCCTGCCAGAAAATTCTGGTAGTCATTGAGAATTGGGTCATTGTTCTCCACCATGGGAATAGCCCATTTGGCTGCTGGGCCCTTTAGCAGACTTAAAATGAAGGTGACTCTGGTTCTGTCTGTGGGAAACTCTGCCGGTCTGCTGTTGAGAAACATTGTGCACTGTGTGAGAAAGGTTCTCAGCTGTCCTGCTTCTCCTCCAAGCTTCTCTGGTAGACTGCCCTGGGATCTCAAGACTACTGGTGGAGCTGCTGCTGCTGCTGCTGGCACCGGTTGTGGGTTAATCGGAGCTGGTTGTTGTAACTGCTGTAGCATGGCTGCTTGTAACGTGTTGATCTGAAGATCTATTTGTTGATGTTGTTGTTGCAGTGCTGCTGCCAGTTGTTGGATGGCCTGCCAAATTTCCTGGTTTTCCGAAGACATTTTCCCAAATGTCTCTTCCTTTTTTTTTTTTGTTCCTCCCTCTTTCAGTGGGAGTAGAGAGCTTGTTAGGATTGATGTCCTAACAGCCAGGAACCACGCTGAGACAAGGAATAGGTCTCTAGTGTTTTATTACTGCTACATAGACAGAAAATCCTAACAAACTGAAGAAGCGTGGGAAAAACCCAGACAGATAAACCCCAAAAGTTAAGGCGGGTCTGATCTGTGTCTCTTTGAATGGCTGCTTAACTCCTCAGTACTACGCATGCGTTTTCCCCCCTGGATAGAGGCCCCCTCCTGCTCATCATCAGTACTCATGACAGATATAAATGAAAAGAAAAATAATAAAGAAACAGAGAAATGATTGATGAAGAAAGCTCAAGCAACTGAGATAGTGTCCTAATACGAGTTTTAAAAAACCTGAAGTCTCTCATAAGGAAAAAGAAGTGCTTTTTAAAACATCAAAGCAAGGTGCACAGTGAAGTGGTTATCTTCTTAGACATCGAAGAGTTTCGTTCTGTAGTGAAGTCTATCTTTACCTGGGTGGTAAGCGATGTTCAGAACCTCCAAGAAGCTTACCTCCATCTTACTTACATCTGTCTATAAACATATAAGAAGCTTTGCTACCATTTTATTCATTTTATCTGTCTAGACAAATTCTGGGAGAAATTATTCATTATTGGGCTTTCTCCTGCCTCCTTGTAATGTTCACTAGAGGCATATTAGCTGTCCACTGAAGTCACCCATTCCAAATAGAATTATACTTGGAGAAATGTTCTTTATTTCTTAACATTCTTTGTTTTGTCTTCATGGCTGACTCATTGAATAAGACCATTGAAGGAGGAATTCTAAACCTTATCTGGCTAAACTAATCTCCTTTGGTAAACTGATCTAAATAGATCATCCCACTTTATTACTTTCATGTTTTCAGCTGGACCTCAACTATGGATAACACAATCACAAATATCAGGATATTAAACCAATGGGAATAGGGAGATTAGGTTCTCGAGTACTGGAAAATGATTTTAAAAATCACCAAAGGAAAAAAGAAGTAAGTACTTTACTATTCTTTAGTTGCCCATGGTGCCTCCCACTCTATTTTATTTGGAATAATAATTTTGAAAATTCAAATACTATCTTTTATTCAAAGTAAGGAATAAAAAATAAAGAACAATTTTCTCAAGAAAGAACAAAATCCAAAGAAAGAACAAGGAAGCAGTGGAGTACCTTCTCTCTAATGCTGGAGTTAGCAGCGCTCCATCTCTCTACAATCTCTAGCCTGCAATAAAATCAAAATAAGGAAGCAGTGAAATTTAGGTACATACAGTATTCATCAGCTGCCTATACATGAAAATAATGAGGTCTATCTTAATTTCTTCATTGCAGTGATTTACACTGATTTACACAATTGTGTACCACATGGCTCCCATTCAGGTTATTTGCAACCATCATAGTATTAACACTTTCAGCCTTGAGTTGATAGTTCTTCTGTTTTATCAAAATCTGTTATTTTCTTTTTTCTTTTTAGTCTTTATCGTTTCATGTAAATTCCTGAGAGCCATTTGTTAATATACCTTGTCCTCCTGATGCCATCATCTGACTTTTGGCCTTATGGCTTGGAGTGGCTGAGCTCTCAAGTACCAATATGTTACAGGAGCAAATTCCCAGAATGCAAACATTCACATATCAGTAGTACTCCAGCATTGCTCCTCTTTGTTATACAATAGATGGGTCTGTTTACCAAATTTGTGTTTTACCATTTGACTTCTCCATACTCCAAATGTTTATACAGTTCCTTTTGTTGTGTTTCACCACCTGCTAAGTATCACTGTTCCCTTATATAGATGACTGGCTTCCAATTGTATATTCATAGCCTAGGGTATCTCACTACATAGGTCAAGACTTTCTGCTATAGTATAGTGCCTGGGCTTCCAGGTCAAATTTTCTCTTGCAGGTTATTCAATTCATAGAGGCAGTGATACGGAGCCACTTCCCTACCACTCAGTCTATTTTACTGATTATACAAAAGCTTTTGACAACAACCAGTTGTGGATAGCTGTAAATAATACGGGTGAACAGGGCTGCCTCATTTGTCTTTTGAAGAATTTGTATGATGGCCAGGAAGCAATAGTTAAAGCAGAATATGAAGCAACTAAAAGGTTCAGAATATGGAAAAGAATGCACCAAGGTTGTTTCCTGTCACCTTAATTAACTTACATGCAAAATATATTATGAGATTCTGCATTAGAAGAAATAGAATTTGGAATTTCAATAGCCAAGTGAAACAAGCACCTCAAATGTGCTGGGGTTTTGTGTGTGTGTGTGTGTGTGTCAGAAGGACCTACCAAGGTGCTTCTGTGTTGAAAGGATTTGCTGGTGATGTCACCATTGCCCAGGGGACACCTGAAGGGGCTCCTTTCATGTCCCTGTTATTTTTCCACCGAAGTGGTACCTATTTATCTACTTGCATTTGCATGCTTTCAAACTGCTAGGTTAGCAGGAACTGGGACAAGTTGGCGGGAGCTCACTCTGTCACGTGGCTTGCGCTCTCAGATTTCGAATTGCTGAGCTGCTGACCTTAATGGTCCTCTGACTCAGCTTCCTAACCACTGAGCCACCGCAGCCCATTAATGTGCTGGTGAAACTGCTTTGATAGCTGGAAGTGAGGAAGACGTAAGACATTTCTTGTTTAAGATGAAAGAAGTGAATGCAAAAGCAGGTCTGTTGCTCAATAAAAAATCCTTAAGGTTCTGTCACAGGTAATACTGGACTATAAGAAAAGTTGATTTTTTAAAAAAATATGCCCCTTAATTGTGGTAGAGAGTATTGTTGAGAATACCATGGTCTACAATAAGAGCAAATCATTCAGCACTTGATGCTGTAAAGCTGCTCACAATCATTATTAATGAAGCTAAAGCTTCAATATTTTAGGTACATAACACTAAGGCAAGAGTCACTTCACTGCATCACTGAAGATCCTGATGCCTGGAAAAATTGAGGGCATGACAGAAGAAGCTGACAGAAGACCTTGTGGCTAGATATTACCATGTTGTTATGGTACAAGCATGAACTTCTAAGATATCAAATAAGCTATTTTTGACAGATAGTCCGGGCAAAATGATATCCATTGGGTCATAAAGAGTCTGAAGTGACAGGATGACTAGACCACAACAATATGAATGTGGGTTGGTGCTAGATATGAAAAGAAGACTAAGGCATTTCTTTTAGTATTTTAATTTCTTATTATCTAAATGATAGTAGATAATTATTTAACAAGTTGTTCTCTTTTATGTGATTGTTTTGAATATATCTACTTTTGTTTAGCCTACGGTTATTTAATAAGACGTAGATTTTAGAATAAAACACCATCTATTGCTATAATTGTTGTATTTTTCTAATCCATCTATATTGGAAAATAGTTTATCCTGTATGGGAGAGATTGAAGGTTTGGTGAAGGTAATTTGTTGTTTATTCGTTTAGTCGCTTCCGACTCTTCGTGACTTCATGGACCAGCCCACGCCAGAGCTTCCTGTCAGTCGTCAACACCCCCAGCTCCCCCAGGGACGAGTCCGTCACCTCTAGAATATCATCCATACACCTTGTCCTTGGTTGGCCCCTCTTCCTTTTGCCCTCCACTCTCCCTAGCATCAGCATCTTCTCCAGGGTGTCCTGTCTTCTCATGATGTGGCCAAAGTATTTCAGTTTTGCCTTTAATATCATTCCCTCAAGTGAGCAGTCTGGCTTTATTTCCTGGAGGATGGACTGGTTTGATCTTCTTTCAGTCCAAGGCATTCTCAGAATTTTCCTCCAACACCACAGTTCAAAAGCATCGATCTTCCTTCGTTCAGCCTTCCTTATGGTCCAGCTCTCGCAGCCATATGTTACTATGGGGAACACCTTTGCTTTAACTATGCGGGCCTTTGTTGTAAGTGTGATGTCTCTGCTCTTAACTATTTTATCAAGATTTGTCATTGCTCTTCTCCCAAGGATTAAGCGTCTTCTGCTTTCCTGACTGCAGTCAGCATCTGCAGTAATCTTTGCACCTAGAAATACCAAGTCTTTCACTGCCTCTACGTTTTCTCCCTCTATTTGCTAGTTATCAATCAAGCTGGTTGCCATAATCTTGGTTTTTTTTGAGGTTTAGCTGCAAGCCAGCTTTTGCACTTTCTTCTGTCACCTTCATCATAAGGCTCCTCAGTTCCTCTTTACTTTCAGCCATCAAAGTGGTATCATCTGCATATCTGAGATTGTTAATGTTTCTTCCAGCGATTTTAACTCCAGCCTTGGATTCCTCAAGCCCAGCATGTCGCATGATGTGTTCTGCATACAAGTTGAATAGGTAGGGTGAGAGTATACAGCCCTGCCGTACTCCTTTCCCAATCTTAAACCAGTCCGTTGTTCCGTGGTCTGTTCTTACTGTTGCTACTTGGTCGTTATACAGATTCTTCAGGAGGCAGACAAGATGACTTGGTATCCCCATACCACTAAGAACTTGCCACAATTTGTTATGGTCCACACAGTCAAAGGCTTTAGAATAGTCAATAAAACAGAAATAGATGTTTTTCTGAAACTCCCTGGCTTTTTCCATTATCCAGCGGATATTGGCAATTTGGTCTCTAGTTCCTCTGCCTTTTCTAAACCCAGCTTGTGCATCTGGCAATTCTCCATGAATTGCTGAAGTCTGCCTTGCAGGATCTTGAGCATTACCTTTCTGGCATGTGAAATGAGTGCCACTGTTCGATAGTTTGAACATTCTTTCGTGTTTCCCTTTTTTGGTATGGGGATATAAGTTGATTTTTTCCAGTCTGATGGCCATTCTTGTGTTTTCCAAATTTGCTGGCATATAGCATGCATTACCTTGACAGCATCATCTTGCAAGATTTTGAACAGTTCAGCTGGGATGCCGTCATCTTCTGCTGCCTTGTTATTAGCAATGCTTCTTAAGGCCCATTCAACCTCACTCTTCAGGATGTCTGGCTCTAGCTCACTGACCACACTGTCAAAGCTATCCCCGATATTGTTATCCTTCCTATACAGGTCTTCCATATATTCTTGCCACCTTTTCTTGATCTCTTCTTCTTCTGTTAGGTCCCTGCCATTGTTGTTTTTGATCATACCCATTTTGGCCTGGAATTTACCTCCGATGTTTTTAATTTTCTGGAAGAGGTCTCATGTCCTTCCTATTCTATTGTCTTCCTCCACTTCCGCGCATTGCTTGTTTAAAAATAATTCCTTATCTCTTCTGGCTAACCTCTGGAATTTTGCATTTAATTGGGCATATCTCCCCCTATCACTGTTGCCTTTTGCTTTCCTTCTTTCTTGGGCTACTTCTAGTGTCTCAGCAGACAGCCATTTTGCCTTCTTGGTTTTCTCTTTCTTTGGGATGTATTTTGTTGCCGCCTCCTGAACAATGTTGCGAACCTCTGTCCATAGTTCTTCCGGGACCCTATCTACTAAGTCCAGTCCCTTAAATCTATTCTTCACCTCCACTGTATATTCCTTAGGAATATTAGTGAGCTCATATCTAGCTGATCTGTGGGTCTTCCCTAATCTCTTTAGTCTGATCCTAAATTGTGCAAGAAGAACTTCGTGATCGGAACTACAGTCAGCTCCAGGTCTTGTTTTTACTGACTGTATAGATGTCCGCCACCTTTGGCTGCAAAGGATGTAGTCAATCTGATCTTGGTGTTGTCCATCTGGCGAAGTCCATGTATAAAGCTGTCTCTTAGGTTGTTGGAAGAGAGTGTTTGTTATGCAGAGTGAGTTGTCTTGGCAAAATTCTATCAGCCTATGTCCTGCTTCGTTTTGTTCTCCCAGGCCATGCTTACCTGTAATTCCAGGTGTCATTTGACTGCCCACCTTAGCATTCCAGTCTCCTGTGATGAAAATAACATCTCTTTTAGGTGTGTTGTCCAGTAGGTGCTGCAGATCCTCATAGAACTGCTCTACTTCAGCTTCTTCAGCATCTGTGGTTGGGGCATATATTTGGATCACGGTGATGGTAGATGGCTTGCCCTGAATTCGAATTGAGATCATTCTATCGTTTTTTGGATTGTATCCAAGCACTGCTCTAGCCACTTTACTATTAATTATGAAGGCTACTCCATTTCTTCTGTGGTCCTCTTGTCCACAGTCGTAGATCTGGTGGTCATTTGATGTGAAGTGGCCCATTCCAGTCCATTTCAGTTCACTGACGCCCAAAATGTCTGTCTTTAATCTTGACATCTCACCAATAACCACATCCAATTTGCCCTGGCTCATAGATCTTACATTCCAGGTTCCAATGGTGTGTTGATCCTTAGAACATCGGATTCGCCCTTCACCACCAGCACCGTCGGCCGCTAGCCGTCCTTTCGGCTTTGAGCTAGCTGCGTCATCACATCTGGGGCTAGTTGAACTCATCCTCTGTTCCTCCCCAGTAGCATTTTGACCATCTTCCGACCTGGGGGTCTCATCTTCCGATGGTATACCGACATATCTCTGGTTGTACTGATCCATTTAGTTTTCATGGCAAGAATACTGGGGTGGGTTGCCATTACCTTCCCCAGGGATCGCATTTAGTCTGACCTCTCTGTCATGACCTTCCCGTCTTGGGTGGCCCTTCACAGTTTAGCTCATGGCATCATTGAGGTGCTCAAGCTCCAGCACCACGACAAGGTAACGATCCTTTGCTGAAGGGTGAAGGTGATACAGTTATGTTTTATGGGTACACTTTTGCCACTAACATAAATCATATGATCATAATATGACAAGTGGAGTGCTCCAGGATAATCAACCAAACATTAGTATATTCAAACATCCTTTCCAGAGAACTAATTAAGCAGTATATGGCACAATCTTTCTGCTTACATACTCTTCGATAATAGACCTCAGAGGGGCTCAAGCAAATCCGTCTCAGATTTCAGCAAATTAAATTAGCTTGATAGGCTCATTGCTTCAGCAAAGGATCGTTACCTTGTCGTGGTGCTGGAGCTTGAGCACCTCAATGATGCCATGAGCTAAACCGTGAAGGGCCACCCAAGACGGGAAGGTCATGACAGAGAGGTCAGACTAAATGCGATCCCTGGGGAAGGTAATGGCAACCCACCCCAGTATTCTTGCCGTGAAAACTAAATGGATCAGTACAACCAGAGATATGTCGGTATACCATCGGAAGGTGAGACCCCCAGGTCGGAAGATGGTCAAAATGCTACTGGGGAGGAACAGAGGATGAGCTCAACTAGCCCCAGACATGATGACGCAGCTAGCTCAAAGCCGAAAGGACGGCTAGCGGCCGACGGTGCTGGTGGTGAACGGCGAATCCGATGTTCTAAGGATCAACACACCATTGGAACCTGGAATGTAAGATCTATGAGCCAGGGCAAATTGGATGTGGTTATTGGTGAGATGTCAAGATTAAAGATAGACATTCTGGGCGTCAGTGAACTGAAATGGACTGGAATGGGCCACTTCACCTCAAATGACCACCAGATCTACTACTGTGGACAAGAGGACCACAGAAGAAATGGAGTAGCCTTCATAATTAATAGTAAAGTGGCTAAAGCAGTGCTTGGATACAACCCAAAAAACGACAGAATGATCTCAATTCGAATTCAGGGCAAGCCATCTAACATCACAGTGATCCAAATATACGCCCCAACCACAAATGCTGAAGAAGCTGAAGTAGAGCAGTTCTATGAGGATCTGCAGCACCTACTGGACAACACGCCTAAAAGAGATGTTATTTTCATCACAGGAGACTGGAATGCTAAGGTGGGCAGTCAAATGACCCCTCGAATTACAGGTAAGTATGGCCTGGGAGAACAAAATGAAGCAGGACATAGGCTGATAGAATTTTGCCAAGACAATTCACTCTGCATAACAAACACTCTCTTCCAACAACCTAAGAGACGGCTTTATACATGGACTTCACCAGATGGACAACACCGAAATCAGATTGACTACATCCTTTGCAGCCAAAGGTGGCGGACATCTGTACAGTCGGTAAAAACAAGGCCTGGAGCTGACTGTAGTTCAGATCACGAACTTCTTCTTGCACAATTTAGGATCAGACTAAAGAGATTAGGGAAGACCCACAGATCAGCTAGATATGAGCTCACTAATATTCCTAAGGAATATGCAGTGGAGGTGAAGAATAGATTTAAGGGACTGGACTTAGTAGATAGGGTCCCGGAAGAACTCTGGACAGAAGTTGGCAGCATTGTTCAGGAGGCAGCAACAAAATACATCCCAAAGAAAGAGAAAACCAAGAAGGCAAAATGGCTGTCTGCTGAGACACTAGAAGTAGCCCAAGAAAGAAGGAAAGCAAAAGGCAACAGTGATAGGGGGAGATATGCCCAATTAAATGCAAAATTCCAGAGGTTAGCCAGAAGAGATAAGGAATTATTTTTAAACAAGCAATGCGCGGAAGTGGAAGAAGTCAACAGAATAGGAAGGACAAGAGACCTCTTCCAGAAAATTAGAAACATTGGAGGTAAATTCCAGGCAAAAATGGGTATGATCAAAAACAAAGATGGCAAGGACCTAACAGAAGAAGAAGAGATCAAGAAAAGGTGGCAAGAATATACGGAAGATCTGTATAGGAAGGATAACAATATCGGGGATAGCTTTGACGGTGTGGTCAGTGAGCTAGAGCCAGACATCCTGAAGAGTGAGGTTGAGTGGGCCTTAAGAAGCATTGCTAATAACAAGGCAGCAGGAGACGACGGCATCCCAGCGGAACTGTTCAAAATCTTGCAAGATGATGCTGTCAAGGTAATGCATGCTATATGCCAGCAAATTTGGAAAACACAAGAATGGCCATCAGATTGGAAAAAATCAACTTATATCCCCATACCAAAAGGAAACACTAAAGAATGTTCAAACTATCGAACAGTGGCACTCATTTCGCATGCCAGTAAGGTAATGCTCAAGATCCTGCAAGGTAGACTTCAGCAGTTCATGGAGCGAGAATTGCCAGATGTACAAGCTGGGTTTAGAAAAGGCAGAGGAACTAGAGACCAAATTGCCAATATCCGCTGGATAATGGAAAAAGCCAGGGAGTTTCAGAAAAACATCTATTTCTGTTTTATTGACTATTCTAAAGCCTTTGACTGTGTGGACCATAACAAATTGTGGCAAGTTCTTAGCGGTATGGGGATACCAAGTCATCTTGTGTGCCTCCTGAAGAATCTGTATAACGACCAAGTAGCAACAGTAAGAACAGACCACGGAACAACTGACTGGTTTAGGATTGGGAAAGGAGTACGGCAGGGCTGTATACTCTCACCCTACCTATTCAACTTGTATTCAGAACACATCATGCGACAAGCTGGGCTTGAGGAATCCAAGGTTGGAGTTAAAATCTCTGGAAGAAACATTAACAATCTCAGATATGCAGATGATACCACTTTGATGGCTGAAAGCGAAGAGGAACTGAGGAGCCTTATGATGAAGGTGAAAGAAGAAAGTGCAAAAGCTGGTTTGCAGCTAAACCTCAAAAAAACCAAGATTATGGCAACCAGCTTGCTTGATAACTGGCAAATAGAGGGAGAAAATGTAGAAGCAGTGAAAGACTTTGTATTTCTAGGTGCAAAGATTACTGCAGATGCTGACTGCAGTCAGGAAATCAGAAGACGCTTAATCCTTGGGAGAAGAGCAATGACAAATCTCGATAAAATAGTTAAGAGCAGAGACATCACACTGACAACAAAGGTCCGCATAGTTAAAGCAATGGTGTTCCCCGTAGTAACATATGGCTGCGAGAGCTGGACCATAAGGAAGGCTGAGCGAAGGAAGATCGATGCTTTTGAACTGTGGTGTTGGAGGAAAATTCTGAGAGTGCCTTGGACTGCAAGAAGATCAAACCAGTCCATCCTCCAGGAAATAAAGCCAGACTGCTCACTTGGGGGAATGATATTAAAGGCCAAACTGAAATACTTTGGCCACATAATGAGAAGACAGGACACCCTGGAGAAGATGCTGATGCTAGGGAGAGTGGAAGGCAAAAGGAAGAGGGGCCGACCAAGGGCAAGATGGATGGATGATATTCTAGAGGTGACGGACTCGTCCCTGGGGGAGCTGGGGGTGTTGACGACCGACAGGAAGCTCTGGCGTGGGCTGGTCCATGAAGTCACGAAGAGTCGGAAGCGACTAAACGAATAAACAACAAAGGCTCATTGAGTTTCTAGAACACTGTGACAATCCATGACCATTTTCCAGCCAATATGTTACAGTTATCTGTCCTAGGGCATGCTTGATCTCATTATTGGCTGCCATAGATAGATTTTACAAAAATGTTAAAGGGTATATTTCTGCATAGTCAAAATTACCGCTTTACATTGCTTGAGGTTTGTTACCATCATAATAGCTATAATCTGTTATCTGGATTTGATTATTTAAAATGTATTTTTTAATTTATGCTGAGTTTGAAGCATTGTGCCTAAATAAATAATTTGAATTACTGTTTTTAAACTAAGATTCACATTGTTAACCTTTGAATTATCAAAATATTTTATAAATATTTTTCTAGTTTTATTTGATGTATGCAGGAAGCTCCATCTGAAATAGAAGTTGAATTACAGACACCTTTGCTACCTATTATGTTCACTCATTAGGAAGACAAGGTGTTTTTTTTCCCCATCAAATAATGTCTGTGAAAAGGGGAGGGAGGCATTTTACATTCAATGAGAAGCTGTGAAAAATTGGCGGAGGAACAAATGGCTGTGGAAATCTATGGACATTATGAGACATTACTGAATGCACTTACAATATATAGGTACCTTTGAAAATTAGCTGCAACCAGGAACTTGGGAAAGACTGCTCACCTGGTGAATTTTCATTTTGGTATGATGTTTTCTTCTTTTACCCTTGTTTACTTCCTCCAGTTTTATTTCACCCTTTCTCTCACCTTTCCAGTGCAGTTGCCCCTGCACAATCTCCATCCTGTCTGTATTTTTTTTATTTATTTAGTCACATTTATAACTTCTGTCTTCTGTTTTTATTATTTCTGCTAGAGGCAGGGAATGCATAGCTGTGGGCATATACTTTTTTGCATATGTGTATATGCAAGGGATTTATATGAGAGAATATGTAAGAATATTTGATATATTTGATATATTCAGCTGAACCCTGGTAAGATGGAGTGGCTGTGGGTTAATGGCTCTTCCATATCTGGGAGATAGTCATCTTTGTTCTGGATGGGGTTGCACTGCCCCAAACAGAGGCGGTGCGTAATCTGGGGGTCCTCCTGGACTCACGACTCCTGCTCAAAGAGCAGGTGGCAGTTGTGGCCAGAAGGGCATTCGTGCAACTTCGTGTTGTACGCCAGTTATGCACTTTCCTGGAACAAGAGGCCCTTCAAACAGTCACTCATGCCCTGGTTATCTCCCACATAGACTACTGTAATGTGCTCTACATGGGGCTACCCTAGAAGAGTATCTGGAAACTACAGCTGGTCCAGAATGCAGCCACATGGGCTATTTTTGGTGCCCCTAGAAGGGTGCATATAACACCTCTACTACACAAGCTGCATTGGGTACCAGTTTGCTTCCAGGTCCAGTTCAAGGTGTTCGTTATCACCTTTAAAGCCCTACATGGCATGCGGCCAGGCTACCTGAGGGACCGCCTTTTCCCTGTTACATCAACCCGTCCCACCCGATCATGCAGAGGGGGCATGTTGCAGGCCCCGTCGGTAAGAGAATTCCCTTTGGTGGGGTCCAGGAGGTGGACCTTCTCTGTTGTAGCTCCTGTCCTCTGGAACATTCTACCTCCAGAGGTGAGGTTAGCCCCATCGCTCCTGGCCTTCTGGAGGAACCTGACTCTGCCACCTGGCCTGGGGTGGGGAGGGGAGTAGTCACATTTAGGCATGGCTAATGCCCTAGAGTGCTCGTCACATAAAAGGACTGAGTTAGATCATCTGCCATTTGGATCTTATTTTTATTTATATTTATTGTCTACTTGTAATTGTATTTTTATATATCGTATTTTTATATATTAATTATATATATCTGGTGGGAGGAGATGGGCAGTTACAAATTTGATAAATAAATACAGATGGGGGTATCAATTAATTATAAAAAAGATACTTTATTTTACCCTCATTTTAATCAGTAGCTACTCTTTTTTGGGAGGGTCTGGGTGCAGCCCTTTTTTCAGAGGGCAGCTTTTGCCAGTAAAATACTTAAATACATGTACATATACCAGTATGTCACTAGTACCCATTTATTGGCAAAGAATTAGAAGGCTCTTGGATTCAATTCTGCTGTGATTGGAAGCCCTTAGTTGACAATGTTTATAATTTTTTCTCTTTCTACTTTTCCTTGAAGGCAAGGGATCACCTTAAATCAGGGTCATCTTTCTGTCAGATACATACAATATTTCCACTATGTTGTTCGTACCAAATATGTAGATGATACAAAATTGGATATGATAGTTAATACTCCATTCCAGAATGAAGATTTTGAGCAGCCATTTTACTTTCTAATGTAATGCTATGTTCATTTTAATTGTTTCTTGTACACTGCCTAGAGTCTGTATGATTGGGCTGGTCCATAAATATTGCTAAATGAGAGAGAGAGAGAGAGAGAGAGAGAGAGAAGGGCTTGAAATAAAAGAATGAAATTTAAGAGACAAAAGGAATCAAGCACGTATATAGGATGAGAAATACCTGGCTTGGTTATAGAGTTGTGCAAAGGTAATAGTAGTTGATTTCAAACTGAACTTGCAGTGCAATTTTAGGCTGTATCAAAAAAAGTTTGGCTTCCAAATTGCAGAAGTAATAATGCTGCTGTATTCTGCATTGGTTAGACCCAATCTAAGTGCTAGCACACTTCAAGGATTCAGACAAGAATAATATAGGTTGGGAGAAGAGCAGAAAGTGTCATCAAGGGGTTAGATGTGAAAAGATACTGAAGAAATTGGGAATATTTAGCCTTCAGAAGCGAAGACTGAAAGAATGCTGTATAGAAAAAGTTCAAGACTTGTTATCTTGTCATTTCAGAGTGCCAGACATAAAATAATAGATTAAAATTACAAGAAGGCATATTTAACAGTGAAGCCAATTACCCAGAAAACAGAGGGCTACCCTTTGCATGTTGTGTTTAGGCATTACCTAGATAGCCATCTGTTAGGGCACTTTAATTTGGACTCCTGCACTGAGCAGGGGGGCTGAATTTCCAGTTCTGTGATTCTGTGTGTCTGGCCATTCTAGCTAGTTCAATATGTGAATAGTTATTGTGATTTACAAAGCACTATATTCAGTAATCGTGCTTAAGCAAATAATGGTGTAGCTTGGTATGTAAATCTAATCAAATATTAGACAAAATATTTGAAAAGTTAGCTGAAGTTGCAAAGATAATTTTAATGCTAACCAATGTTTAATGAAGAGTCATCTAGTTACTATAATATCCATATTCATGTACTGTATGTGATATGAGTACACCACACACAGATACAAGAATAAACTTCTTTACAGAAGCAAGAATTTTTACAAATGGTACATGTTAGTACTGTGTAATATTGATACTAATTATTCCATTTTGATTTAGTCTGAATAGTTTTGTTTGTACTGTGAACAACATGTACCTGATATTCAAAAGATGTATTAAGCTAAAACAAAACATTACTTTACTTTAAACATTGTTTTATGCAGATAGTTTTCAACTAAATATAGGTATTTAACCTTTATTTGTAAAAATAATGTTTTGCAATAGATGTAAGAGGAGCAAAGCTTGTATTTTATTTTCCATTTCTTACTGATAATTTTGCTCTACAGTGGATTATATTCATTCATTATTTATTTATTTTATGAAGGGGAGACAAATAGAATGCATAAGGTTATTGGAATTAATCTTAAATATTAAAGTGGAAATGAACTATGCCAAACAAGAAAATGATAGTCAAACTTCGCTATCAATTAAAATATCAATCCACATACAGGATTGTTATTCATAAGTACTTGTGTAAAAAAGGGCATCTGGTATCTCCGCTTTAAATCTTCTAACGAAAAGGACATTAATGAAATCTCTTGGACAAGGGATTTATTTATCTATTTTCAGCTCTCATCTTTGTTGTGAGATGGAGAAAAAAAAAGTTCTGTTTATGTTCTAGTTTATTAGATTTCCCATACAGTATTTGCTAACACTGTATACTGACCAAAAGATGGAAAAAGGCTGGAATAAAGAACACATGAGTGTGTTCCTAATCCTAATATTATTTGATTGCTGATAAGCAGAAGCTATTTTAAGGCATGGGAATATAAAGCAACATCATTTCAATCTGGCCTTGTAGTGCAATAGAAATAACATACTTAATTAGTCACATGTTTGGGGAATTTTCCACACATGTAATTTTCTTGTGTCTTTGAATAGATGTTTTAACATTTTTTCCTCCTCATAAATGATAATTAATCATGTTTTCCTTTTCTAGGAAGAACGTGTTATAAATCATATAGCAGCAAAAATTGTTGAAAATGTATGCTCTACTTTCTCTTCTCACGCTCAAGGATTTATTACTGGAGAAATTGGACTTGTGTTGTGGTATCTTTTTATGCATTCCACCATAGATTCTTTGAGAATAACTGCTATCTCAGTAAGTTTTTGTTTGTTTGTTTGTTTGTTTGTTTAAGAGGATATTCAGTTCATAATTTTCATGACATTTTTTTAAATCCTAAGATTTGCAGTAAAAACTCAATTCTCCAGACCTCCACTCAGCAGACTTAGGATGCAGTGGACATAATTTTAGGTTGGAATTCATCCCCAAATAATGACAATGTCTGTTGTTTCTAAATCAATGCCAACAATGAACATAATGTATGTTATTGGAGTAGTTTCATAATTCACATTTTTATATCATTTGCATCAATGTGTGTCAGTTTACATCATTTGTTTAATTATGTAATTAAACAGATATGTAAATGGATGCATCACATCACATGAATTTGGATGTAAAAGTCATTTAGGTTTAATAGGTCCACCTTGCCTCAAATGGTTCATTTAATTGAGGTTTTACTATAATAGAAATATATTTTTAAAATGATCTATTTAGTACTACCAGTACATATAGCATTTATATGCAATGTTAGATAGTGCTTTCTTAAGATTCCCTAAAAAAAGAAAACTTGTGGTATGAAAGAAAGTGTGTGCTCATTTTCCCATCAGTTTAATGCAAGCAGCTTCTGTTAGTTAACCTAATTTTGTGACATGGCTTCCAAAAATTAATCTATGTGGAGGTGCCTTCCTAGTTATGGAATATCCTTCATGCTGCTCAGAGAACAGTGTTTCACAATTAAAAAAACATCATTTTAACAGAGAGTTAAAATATAAAGTTCTTGGTGCTCTCTGAACTTGGATGTTTGCTTGCAGATGTTTCATTGCCCAACTAGGTAACATCATCAATGTGATTTGTGATTGATGATGTTACCTAGTCGGGTAATGAAATGTTTGCAAGCAAGTAACCAAGCTCAGACAGCACCAAGATCTCCACAGTTCAACCCTGAGCTACAGGTATTCTCTTCTATTGGTGTTAAAATATAATAAAAACAATGATTTCATTCATTTTATGTCTACTTTAGTGGGATTCATTGGTGGAAAGCAGGATAGACTTATTAAAAATAAATAAAATGATGTTACAATCTTACACTTTTCCTCAAAAACCTAATAACCAAGAGTGGAATTATTTTATTATGTTTTTAACTGTGGTAAACTACTGTATTTTGAGAGTCTTGACACTACTTTGTATTTACATTTATTAAAGTTATTTAAACAGAGTTTGTTTTATACAGGCATTATGTAAAATTACTCGGCACTCGCCTAGTGTTTTCCAGAGTGTAATTGAGAAGGTGGGATTAACAGCTGTGATACATTCAGTGGCAACTGGAATTTGCAGAGTTCAACAGTACATGCTGACAATGTTGTCTGCTTTGTTATCATGTGGGATCCATTTGCAGAGGCTGACTCAAGAAAAGGTTTGATTTAAATTTGCTCCTCTGTATTGTGAAAGAAGCATTTATACAAACTTATTTTAGTAATGGTTTTAAACTTTGAAACATCCAACTAACATTTTGCCTCCTTACTTCTCAACTGTTCATTTCCTACTCTGTGTTCCCATCCTGTTTTTACATGTGATTTCATTTGATTGTGCTTTCAAATCTAATTTTATTCATTCTGTTGTTTTGTTTTCTTTTTTCTTTCTTTCTTTATCTATCTAATTTATCCCCGCCCATCTCCTCCCATCGGAGGCCTCTGGGCAGTTTACAACAAGTGATTAAAACCATCAGAATAATACAAAAAATAAAATACAGTAAAAATAGTATAAATAGAAATAAAAAATAAAGAATAAAAAATCCAAGCGATGAAACATCTAAAACAGTCCAAGTGTGGGAGGAGTGGTCTATAACAACCATCCCCATGTAGCTCTATTCCCTCTCCACCCCAAGCGAGGCGGCAGAACCAGGTCTTCAGACTCCGCCGAAAGGCCAGGAGCGATGGGGCCAATCTCACCTCCAGGGCAGCATGTTCCACAGGGCGGGAGCTACTGCAGAGAAGGCCCGCTTCCTGGACCCCGCCAGATGAAATTCTTTTACAGACGGGGTCCGTAGCATGCCCTCTCTGCACAGGTGGGACGGGTTGTTGTAATGGGGAAGAGGTGGTCCCTCAGGTAACCTGGCCTCATGCCATGTAGGGCTTTAAAGGTGATAACCAACACCTTGAATTGGACCCGGAAGCAAACTGGTACCCAATGCAGCTCGCGCAGCAGTGGTGTTACATGTGCCCTTTTCTTCCCTCCATTTTTCTCTTCATCCTCCACCAGTCTCTTTCCAGGTTTGAGAAACTCCATAGTATTGTCTTCTATCCATATCACAGTATTGTATTGTTAAGGTTGTGGTTTCCATTGAGTCCATTTTTTTATTCATTGTTTCCACTTAGCTCCATGTAAGCTTAACTACTATTCCTTTGGCTTTGGGCAAGTGCACTCTTCTGTGGAACTGCCATCATAATCCAGTGCTTTCCTTTAGAAGTTTGTACAGCTGTTTCACTGATTTCTAGTACAAGGATGAAAGTCAGTCTTGAGAAGCATAGGTGTTTGAAGGATGGAATGGTAGAGGGGGCAAATGATAAAATGTGTGTCACACACAGGTACAAAAGGGGAATCGTTTGTGTATTAATATCACAATGCACATTGTACATTTCTAACAAAATCTTAGCCTGCTGCAGGCGTTTCTCTAGGAATAGACTTTGGCTATGTCTCCAACTGAAACTCAGTTAATGGCCTTGTTACGCTTGTTCGTATTTCTCTGCCTTTCCCTTTCATCATGAGTATGTAATCTGTTTTTCTCTGTTACAGATTTCTTTAAAGCTTTATTTCTTATTTAAATATGTAGGTCTACAAAGTCAGTTAATATCCCCTTCTGATGATTAGGTGATGCCATTTTGGCTATGTTAGCATATACCTGAACATCACTAAAAGAGGAAATGGTAACTAAAATAAGCTGAAGGTAAAATAACGAGAAGTAAAATTTGACATGGTTTTTTTTTTGGCTTATCCCATGGCCCTAAGGTAAAAAAAATAATAATAATGACAACTACTTTGACTTAGTCTTTCCTAGGCACTTAAAAGAAAAAAAGGTTACTGATTGAATCTAAAGCTGTACTTCAATTATGCTATTAATCTATAGTTTAATTTATAAGTGAAATTTAGAAATACCTTGTTCAGTAATAATATTTTCAGTAAACTGGACATTTCTTTTTAACCATACAAAGAGTAAAGATAAAGGTTCAGGGAAATAATTGTGATTCCTGTAATTTAATTAGGTTGTGGTAAAAGCCTTTGTTTGCCTTAATATAATAACCTCATCATCATTAACTAATTATGATGCACATGTTGCACTTAAATATATATAATAATATCATGGAAATTAGGAAGAAATTGGGAAGAATTACTCATACTTTATACTACTATTCTGTGTAGAAATGTATCATTTAAACTAATTTCAAAATAAATTCTAGAGCTCAAGTACATTATAATTTGTACAAAATTTCACATAGTGAATTAGCATAATTGATATAATTTCATATGACTACATATTTTTCTGGTTGTATTTTTGGTCACAAAATGAATTTCAAATGTAGGACTTTACTTTCAGCTTTGTCTTTCATTAATTTTAGTCATCTGTAATCCATTATTTAATTTTTTATATATTTTTTCTAATCACTTTTCATGTTTTTAATAAATTAGATCTTCTTGGGAATGTTCTACATTTTCAGTTTGTTACAATACAGGAAATAGCTCAGAAAAATGGCATTTTCTTGTATCCTAAAGAAAACTGCATTAAGAGGCATTTCTGCAATGTACAGCAGACTTGCACAGCTCCATAAACTTGCTACATCTCTCCTAAAATATCTGTGTAAATATGCTGCTGACTAACTAATTTATTTATTGCCGAGGTATCCAAATCGGGGGAGGGGGCAAGGGGAAGTAAATGATAAAAGCAGTGTTGTGTTGCAGTATCTGCCCCTTTTGTATGTGGCTCATGTTGCATGCACATAAAGAAGGGATGGAGCTTATTTTGATGAAAACTCTGGATCTTGTGGAAACTTCTAGTTTATAACATATATATTCTACCCTTCAGTGGGAGGTCAAAATGGGATATATAGGAATCTCCCCTCATTTGATCCTCTCAAAGGCCACTTGTGAAGTACAGTGGGAGAAGATGACTAAGAATAACTGACACAAAATTAACCAATCAGCTCTTCCCCTGTCCAGCTCCAACATCTTGACCATTATATTGCATTGGCTGCCTTGTCTGTATGCGTATACATCTATATGTTTGTATTTCCCACTGAATCAGTGTTTGTACTTCTTCTGCCCAGGACCTCGTAACTACAGTTATTCGACTTCTTGAAAGTCCTTCTACTTCAATTCGAGCAAAAGCCTTTTTGGTCCTATTACAAATTTTAAGTAATAATAAGGAGATGCTACTTCTGAGTTGCCAAGCAAGGTAGAGGACTCATAAATATTTTAATTTAACATTAAAATATTCAAAAACTTTTACTACTGGATTGCTTCATGTTAATGTGTATTTGTTAGATTTCATTGCTAAGGCTATGCAGGATGATCTGATAAATTACTATCACAATTATGAAATGAATGTTCTCTGGTTGCACTTATTAAACGTTCTGTACAGCTCTGGAAACTTTTATAGGCCTGTATGACACTACCATGCTACTCTTAGCAAGTCAGTAATTGAAACATGACTTTGTGATACAGTTTATTGTGATGTTTCACAGACTCCTACATGAGCAGACCAGGGAAAACTGGAATCAGTACTCCTATTCGGCATATTGCTATGGTATTGGTCAATTCAAAATGTAGCACAGTTGCTAAGCCACATTTACTTGTCCTTATCTTTGAAAATTACCTTGTTATACCTTTCTTGATTAAAGAATAATTGGGCGGGGTAGGGTTACTGTTTTGAGTAATGCATACTTTTATTGGGGTTCTCTGGCTTTAAATAGATCATTACTGGTCACGGGTTGCAGATGTTTCACCTTGCATTCCAATGAGGCTTCCTCAGCATAATGGTCTAGAAGTGGGGGATTGCAGTATTTATAGTCTTTGTGGAATTTGAATTCTGTGTGTTGGTTGGTGATGGGATCTCTTAGGAAGCATTAATTGATTGGTGGTTGGGAATGGTGTTAGCTCTCTCTTCTGATTGGTCCACCTCATTACTCAGTTGTGTATGATTTGACCAGCTGGTAAATCATATCTAGTTCCATTGATCTGTTGATGGTTCTTTTATTTGAGTGCCAGGAATTGTCTGGCTTTTCTGCTGTTTGTGTGATCAATTGTTTTCATAATTTGAGTATTGTACTTTATTTTATTTCCACTTTTGTTTCCTGTGAGAGTTTGACAGTTTTTAAATTCAGAGCATCTGTTTTCATTTGTTTTTAAAAAAACATAATAGAACAGGGTTTATATTTTGAGGAAGCAAGATAAAATGGGAAAAGAAAATCTGGGTAAGTGTTTTATACTTAGGAAAGGAACCTTAAAGATACAATATCAGTATTAAAATAGAAACAAAATGCTGGTTTTCCATTGAAACAAAATGCTGGTTTTCCGTTGCTGAAGGGAATATAAAATCATAAATCTGCAGTAATTTGCTGAAGGAAAGAATGACTTCTAGGTGTGTACATGCATGTGCCCAGCCCCAACTCCAGATATGATGGCCTTGACAAAAAAGATTGCTCACCCATCATCTAATAACTGCTTATGTCAGAAAATACTTAAGCAAGCTTACACTCCAAAGGTTGGAGTGTTTTTCAGTACCACCTTGTCTAAAGGAAAAGATAGGGGTGAAGGGGTTCAGTCTCCTTCAAACCTTTCATACCTTCAACCCATGTCTCTTAATATTTCCTTCTTAACAAAGTCATCTATAAGGGCAAAAGGTTTGGGGGGGGTTGGTAACATAAGAGTTGGGTTAATTGTAATGTTTAAGTATTTTCGCTCAAGAAAGCCTAAAAGCATGTCTTTGTGTGTGCACATGTAAACACACACACACAAGGCAGGTAAAGAAACTTTAAATAAATCCTATGATATAGCAGTATTTGAACTAGCATTTTTTCTGTAGTAAAGGTTATGCTGAATAACTTTTTCCCAGAATTTTTTTTGACATGTTGTGTAGCTTTTCTACATTTCATAAGGTGTGAATAAGCCTTGTTTTAAATAAAGCTGAACTGTTTAAACATATTGTTTTCAGCTTGTCATACAAATGTTTATAATTAGCTGCTGGAAATGAAATGGTCATATACATAAGAAAATACTATTTTATATCATTGTAGAATTATTTAATCCACAAAATTTATACTTATTTTTCAGATAGAGAAACATCTTTGAAAATTTTACTTTAAACAGAGAAAAACAACAACAATCTTGGCTTAACCAGAAACTAGGACCAGATACCAGGAAGGAACTGATATCTGAATTACTATGTCTAAATTACTATGCATCTTTGGGAAAACTTAAGTGTTTTAAACTAGCATATTTTATAGGATATTGTTTTAAATGTTCCCAAAAAACAACTAATATAACAGTGGGTTCTGAGATTGTCATCTAGTATCCTTTCTCAAAACAATCAGTAGGTGTAATCTGACTCTCTTACACAAAAGATGAAAGATCATGAGAAAAAGAACCAGCTACACAGGTCTTAATTTGCCTGCATAGAGATTTCTCATTTAGAGAGCAGATGCGCAGTAGGAGCCACTGCAATCAGAACAAAATCCATGTTTCCAACACATATTTACAAACGCAAAATTAGTATTCTTTGCTATTTGTCGTATCTGTATAGCACTTTCTGCAAAGAAAATTTTGTAAATCCTGCCAGATGTTAGCTGTTAATTTGGGAGGGGGAAGGAAAAGTACCTAATAAAGCATTTTAAAAACTAATTGACAATAATTAGTTGCTGGCCTCCATCAGTCAATAATTTATTGATCAGTAAGAGAGAGCCAGTTTGGTATACTGGTGAAGGTGCTGGCCTAGAAACCAGGAGACTGAGTTCTAGGCCTCCTTTAGGCATGAAAGCCAGCTGGGCCAGTCCCTCTCTCTCAGCCTAATCCACCTCATGGGGTTGGGGAAATAGGAGGCAGGAGTATTAAGTATGCTTGCCATCTTGACATTATTATTACTATTACTATGATTTTTAGCAGACCACCTCAGAGTTGGAATAAGGAGGAATATGGATGAGCTTCTTATTTACAACCTACCACTGAGTAATTCTTACTGTATTCCAATTGATATTATGTGGTTAGATGGTTTATTTCACATCTGCAATTAGTTTTTCTAAAAATAGAATTACATAGAATTTTAACGATGCTAAAAGTACTGCTTTATTTTGGAAGTGAATATTCATGTAAAAGGAGTCACTAGTTTGATCTAAAGAACATGAAACCATGCATTATCTTTCTTAGTCCTCATACATCAAATAGATTTTTCCCTGCATAGACCACTTTTTTCCAGACTGCTGGCAAAGTGAAGCAGCCATGCATGTACACAGATATGAAGAAGATCTGGGAAATGGAATGGCTACTGCCATTTAATTTGGCCTCTTACAAGATCTGATGTAGCAATCTTATAGTGTCATATTTTCCTCTGCTACATTGTGATGGACTTGCTTATCCAATAATAGATTCCTATATTTAATGTTAGGCAATTGCTACCATAAGAAGAAATAGCAGATTAATGTGTTTAGAACTGGACTTCATATGGAAGCAAAATTGTAGCTAAATAACCAGTTACGGCTATTGCCACCACTTAAATAATTTCCCCTGGTTTTACTGTCACAGAATTAAGATTCTGATCATTCATAATTAACTCTGAAACAACTGGTCCTAAAATTGGTTTTCTAATAAGGTTAGTGTCAATCATCTTTTGGAGAAATGTCAGGGTCTTTTTTGTTTTGCCTTTTTTGAAAGCAGATTGGTGATGTACATAGAAAGGGACAGCAGAAAAGCTACCCCAGGAAAAGAGCAGCAAAGCAGCAATGAATACCTATCAAGATGCCTGGATCTTCTCATCTATCACATTGTGCAAGAGCTGCCCCTAATTCTAGGTAAATTCTGTGGCTTTAATATAAAATAGCTTCCCCTTTTGTTCTTCATGTGTTTTCCTTTAAAATGCTTCAGAATAGTACCTGGAAAATCTTTCAGTATTAGCACTAGCAATGGGCCACAAATATTCCCCATATCTGATCTTTCGACATGGGCAAGTTCAAAGTGATGCACATTGATGCCAAAAATCCTAATTACTCATACAGACTAATGGGATCAGAGGATCTTGGAGTAATGGTAAACAGTTCAATAAAGGTATTGACACATTGAGCGTCTGCCATAAAAAAGGCCAACAGCATGTTAGGAATAATAAGAAATGGTATTAAAAATACAGATGTCTTTATGGTGCAACTGCATCTGGAATATTGTGTGCTGTTCTGGTCACCACACCTAATAAAGAATATAGTGATGGTTCAGAGGAGGGTGACTAAGATGATCAAGGGTCTGGTACAGCTTCCTATGAGGGAAAGTTGCAACACCTGGGGCTTTTTTGTCTAGAAAGGAGGCAAATGAAAGGGGATATGATTCAGGTGTAGAAAATTATGCATGGTGTGGGTAAAGTGGACAAGGAAAAGGTATTTTCCCCTTCCCAAAATATTAGAACCAGAGAGGTCACCCAATGAAATTGAATCCTGGAAGAATCAGGACAGAAAAAAGGAAATGTGTTTCTACAGAACACGTAATTAAACTTTGAAATTCACTACCACAAGATGTGATGTTAGCTACCAGCTTGGTTGGCTCCAAAAAAAAAATGTTGGACCAATTCATGGATCTCATGGGGTTCAGTGACTATTCGCCTTGATGGCAGTGTGATTGCCTCTGAAGGCCATCTGGTGGGAGACAGGCGGGCTTCCTTGTGCAGTTGGTTGGCCTCTATGAAAACAGACTAGATGGCCCAGGGTCCAATCCATCAGGGCATTGTTTATGTTCTTAGTTTCTCTCACATCTTTATATATATGTCCCCAATGCATGGTACACCTAGCAAGTTCGTGATATGCATGCAGCTTCTCCTGCCCAGCTAATTGGGAGTGATGTAAAATGAGGATAGCACACAGAACAATTCTTGTTGCATCTAGTTTCCCCATTTAAGTTGTATTTTGGACACATTGCCAACTCAGTGAGAGGGACATCCCTATCCAGTTTTCTAGCTTACTCTCCCAAACTTGCCAAGCATCTCTGAGTTCAGCTTTGGGGAATATGCAGATGGAGAAAGGAGAGGAAAGTTACCAATATGTGCTGTAGAGACTTACGAGATATGCTACTTCAATAAGTTTACATTCCAGGAACAGCAATGATAATTAAATTAACAGCAGTAGAAAAGGCATAATGCTATAATGCAGAAGTAACAAAGGATCTCAAGGAGAGGAGCTTCATGAAGCATCCATTTCTATGGAGCTAGGAAGATCAAATTTTGTGTCACACTGATAATATAATTTTTTATGAGGAGAACAGTGGTAATACATATAGAAAAGAAAAGATAAATTGGATTTGTTTGAGAACAGACTTAACATTTCTAGGTGTATAAGAGCTTTGTGGAATAAAGTAAATGCAAGTTAAATTAGAGGAGAAGTACTGATGAGATACAACTGAGATTCAAAATATACCAAGTTTAAGATTTTAAAACAATGTTATAAATCAATATAAAAGAGATCTTCTAATCAGGGATGCATAACTATTTGGATCTAAAGTGAACATGGCACTTCAGAGGGACATACTTGTCAGCTCCTCCTTAAAGAAACTAGATCTTTACCTGGACTTATATAACAGCTGTGCAGTCCCAGGAAAATTGTGTTTGAGTTGAGGTGACTATAGGTATGACACCCTTGCCATGCTCTGTTGGTACCTCCTTGATGCAAATTCATATTTTCCCTTTTCACTTCCAACCTGAGTAGCTGCACATTCCTATATCTCATGGAATAGCTGTTTCTGAAATAAATATTTAATTGATTTATATTCTGTTTCAGTGATAGAATTGAGAAATAATGTGCTTCTAATGACACAGTGAGAAACGTAGAAGAGCTGGAGGGCTAAGCAGTCAGTCTGCTTGTCAAATTTCAGTTCGTTCTTCCTGAGAAGTGTTTTTCTTTTCTTTTTGAAGGAAGTATTAAGTCTTTAATACATTAATACTGGTAATATGTTGTTGGCTGCTGAGTTCCTAAATAATCAAATTGTCAGAATTTATTAGAAATTGTTTAATGGCTCATTTAAGTTATCTGTATTTTATATCTAAGCATTAAAACCTTTGACTCATCCAGTAGATGTAGATATATGTAAATTGCACATGCTATTTATTCAAACAGTAGGAAGTCATTTAAGACATATATTTTTAAATTATTATGTTGCATAATCATGTTAAGCATAGAAATGCTTAATAAAATTTGATTGAATGTGCTTAAGCCTGAATTCAGCTATGCAAACTGAATTTTGCTGTTCAGTCAAAATTTTACTAGATTTCAGCAAGTTTTCAGCTATGTTCTTATACTTTGTATAGCTCACTTCACAGTATGATATGTAAACCAAAAAGGATCTACAGAATTCAGTGCAAGAAAGACAACTTGCATTCTTCTGAGTGAGACTATGGCAACCTTTAGCATAGGATAAGTAATTGTTGCACTTTGATGCTCTTGGCCAATGGGCTTCATTGGAACATGTGAATCAAATTTGTGCTATGCCTAAAAGTAGTTTTTTGGGGGGTTAATATGTGTGTGATAAATCAGCTACAGGAATTTGAAAACCATGGTTTATAGTTTAGTTGCCTGGCAAAAAGATTGATGCTTGCTTTTAATATTGCGATGCTTGTAATTTGTAGGTGAAATTCTTGCTGCTTTAGCTAATGTATCAGGACGTAAACATCCATCAACGGTTCAGGCCAAACAACTGAAAGGATGTCTTCCAATGATGCCTGTGGTACTTCATCTTGTGACATCTCAGGTACTGTTAAGAGTAGCAAAAGAAGCATATTACTGCCTTGCTGACTGTTTTTGGACTCTGTTGGCTGTAAGCCAATATATGCGTATACCTATATCCTTCATGCTATTCCCTTTTGGGGAAAGCATCATTATGCAAATGGTAGAAAAAGAGTAAGAGTAGTAACCAAAATTAATTGGGTGCAGAAGATAGGAGAAAAGAAAAGGAAATCTAACTAAATCTAGTTTATGGCATCACCATTCACTATAAATCTGCTCATTATGGGATGTCATCATTTGTTAACATTGATCAGTTTTGTCACAAACTTCCTTCAGGTAAGTAAATTATATTATGTATCCATGACTTGTTTTCCCCTTCAGCCAGCCATCTTCACTTTCTAGAAGAATAGACAAGGTAATCAATGTATCATTAGCCAGTGTGCACACTTAGAGAATTGTAGCCTCTGCTCCTTGCCCCCCATGCTATTCTCGTTGTACTGTTGTCACTCTGCTTCCACTCTGAGTACTATTGGAAGGGGAAGAAAAGGAAGACATTAAGCCCTTAAGGCATATAATGAATTGGCAGGAGATAAGCCTTTTTGCCACCCTCCTTTGTGCCTAGTTGAAGTAAAATACTTGCTCCAAACTCAACAGTGTATGAAAAATGTCATGTGACTTAGGATGCTGATTGCAACAGTGCTTTGAAAGAGAAATGGAGATAAAATTTTGGGAAATAACCATTTGAAACCTTCAGACCTTTAAAATCTCTTGAAGATTTCCATAATATAATACAAGTTGAAGAAAATAGAGACAAGTTCCTATGTGCCTACCAGCACTTTCCCCTAATTGCCTATATCTTGGAAATGTCTCATATATGTAACGCTACTTACAGTGGGTATAAAGTCTACACACCCCTGTTAAAATGGCAGGTTTTGAGATGTAAAAAAATCATACCAAGATAAATCACTTCAGAAGTAGAAGTGAGGAGCTGGTGAAACAGCTATATTGTATGTAAGATCTTGAAGGCATTCTCCCGTGGTTTTAGTTATATTTATTTTTAATTGTTTATTTTTTAAATATAATTTTTACTGAAGAAATTTTTAACAAAATAAAAGCAATACAAATATTAGAAAATAAACAAAATAAAGAATAGTGAATAAGAAAGAAAATAGAAAAAGAAATGATCGTAAAGAAGCAGCTTCTGATCTTTTTGACAGCAGTTATAAATGCATTTATATTTTACCTTCTCTCTCTAAGGCTTCATCAAAATTTCCTTCTTCCATAAGCTATCCTTTCTAATTGTCAAACCCATAAATCACAAGTTCATTTTTTTCTTTTTTCAGCAAAAAGTCCATAAGGGGTTTCCAGTCACTGATAAATGCATTGTTGATTTTTCTCTAAGCAAACAAGTTAATTTTGCCATCTTACTAGTTCCGTCAGCTTTACCAACCATTCCTCCATTGTGGGTATATCAGAGTCTTTCCATTTTTGTGCATACAGTAGTCTTGCAGCAAGGATCATATATAAAAATAATCTTCTGTAGCTGTTTTCTCATTGTCTGTCCATTAATCTCAACAAGAAAAGTTCTGGTTTCAGTTGAACCTTAGTCTTTAAAATTCTTTGTATCAGTGTATATGTTTGAACCCAAAATTTTCTGGCTTTACAAGTCCACCAGGCATGATAAAATGACCCTTTGTGTTGCTCACATTTCCAACATAAATTTGAAGTACCCTTATACATTCTGGCTAATTTTTCTGGAGTCATATACAGTACCAATGGTACATCATTTTATAGAAATTCTCTTTTAAGTTATAACATAAAGTGAATTTCAGTCCTTTCAACCACATGTTTTCCCACTGTTCCAGTAATATGTTATGTCCAAATTCTTAGCCCATTTTGTCATACACTCTTTCACTTGTTCATCCTCCATTTCAATTTCAGCAAGAGTTTATACATTTTGGCAATTACATGTTCATCATTTGTACATAATTCAACTTCAAATTCTTGTTGCTCAGTTCCAAATGTCCTGTTATATATCTTAAATCTTTCCCTTAGCTGTGCATACAAAAACCATTGAAAACTGAATCCCTCAGCAGCCAATTGTTCTCTTGATTTCATGTCATATTCTCCATGTTCTTGTTCTAACAACTCTCGATAGGTTAACCATTTCTCTTTACCTGCTGTTTCTTTCCTATAAAATGCTTCTTTTGCTGAGACCCATAAAGGCATTTTCAGGCACAGACTGGGTTTATATCTGTTCCATATTCTCAATATTCCATATTCTAAAAATCATTTCTGACATAGTGATTTTTAAAATCTGCATTAACCTTATTGTTCTATAGAAAACATTAACTTTATTGTACCATAGAAAACCATGCCATCCAAACCTCAGATCTTGCCTTTCTAATTCTAAAATGCTTTTATTTCTCAGCAGCACATTTCTCAATGTTTTAATTGTTTAATGGTTTTTAAGATTTATTTTTAATTGTACTATTTTTATTGTGTGCTGCCCAGAATCACATTCATGAGATGGCTGGCTATATAAATTTGATAAATAAACTGAAAAAAGTCCAAACTGGTTTTTTTTCTGTTTGTTAGACTGTTTATCAGTAATTAAATACTATTTAAATTATACTGTATAAACATGTTTATTATTCAAATACTTACTATTTTTTCTAATTCATATTCATATAGGTATTTCGCCCTCACATTGTAACTGAAGAGTTTCTTTGCAGCTGTGGAACTTTACTGGTAAGTAACAGTTTTCACTCACATTGTTGAAAATATGGAGCATATAATTAGAATGAAAACAAACTTTATTAACGGTACTTATTCTTACATGTAAGATGCATATGTCTCAATTTCATGTACTGATTTTTTTTCTCTATTGTTAGTCAAGTGAAAAAAGAATGACTATTTCCACAGAAATTTTGCAAAATTATTTAAAAAACAATGTCATTGTGTGAAATTTGATTCCTAGAACCATGTTCTGAGTTATCTATATGATGGCTGCTAGCATGAGATAGACTGAACCTCAACAAGGAGGGGTAAGGATGTGTTTGGCCAAAGCAAAGTGAGCTTGATTAGGAAGTCTATAAACCAAATCAGCAGAGGAAATGAAAATCCAGAAGTAAGGACCTCAAATAAAAATTTGTTCACTGTATAAAATAGGAGTGTTTTCCTTATCTATCTATCTATCTATCTATCTATCTATCTATCTATCTATCTATCAAATTTGTCACTACCCATCTCCTCTGACCGGAGGGACTCTGGGCGGTTTACAATATAGAATAAATATACACTAAAAATTCGAATAAATATACAATAAAATTCTAATAAAATCCCATTAAAACTAAACAATTTCTAACTACCCCAGCTCATAAAATCCATATGCATACAGTATCGAGGATATCTGGCTTGGTACTGGTTTTGTGAACAAATTCTTAGAATATTAGTTGATTGCAAACTGAATATGAACTAGCAGTGCAGCTGTAAGGAAGACACATGCTGCATCAAGAGAAGTATAATTTCCAAATCACAGGAATTTTGTAGTAGACCCATCTTGGTCTATGGTAGCCCAAAATCAGGGTCTGGTAATACCTTGTCAGATTAGCAAATTTTATTAAATGGCATAAAGCTTTTCTGAGCTACAGTTCAGTTTGTTGGTGAAATGGAGTGTCTAGACTGATAATTGGGTTGAGGGGAGGCGGGAGGGGAAGACAGAAGAGAGGTGGGTTTATGCAGATGTGTTGTATTTGTGTCATCAAACAGAATGGATTTTTAACACATTACAATTGTTAATTGATAAGATATTTGTAATTTGTCTCACCTTTAATCTGCATTTTTATATTTTGGACACTATCTCAAGGTGCTTCAGGCTTTTCTATTACAAATGTAAAGTGGTATATAAATAAATAATGTGCCAAATTCATCATTGTTTATAATCAACAAGCCAGTTTTTTTTCTGACACTCCCCCAATTCAAAATGTTATTTCATTTATATTTCCTGATAAAAATTAAGAAATATGTATAGTTAAATTTTGCTGAGATTTATTGCTTCTCTAGGATAGAAACAGCACAAGAGCAGTGGGAATAATAGTGAAGTATTTATTTATCCGACAGCATTAATATTTCATTTTTGCCTGTCCTCAGATGGATGATTTATTTAGATTATTCTTAAATGTTGAAGAATATAATTTGCAGTTCTTACTTCCATGGATGTGCATCCACAGAGTGGCATAAATAACAAAGACATATTTTCTAGGCACCCCATGGTCTTTTTAATGAACTAATTTCTACATAGCTGTATCTTAAATCTCAAAATCCCTTTAGAAAATTTATCTTCACCCACTGATAAAATATACCTTTCAAATT
The DNA here is from genome assembly GCF_035149785.1 of Candoia aspera. Classification (NCBI taxonomy): domain Eukaryota; kingdom Metazoa; phylum Chordata; class Lepidosauria; order Squamata; family Candoiidae; genus Candoia; species Candoia aspera. Next base: position 52,319,868 of record NC_086156.1, read on the forward strand.
TTGGCTTTTATCTAGAAATTATCTTTCTTTATGTTCATTATGCTAATTCAGCACCCAATAACACTGACCATGCTATAATGTCAAAACTTTAAAATTATGTGACAAAAGTAATGTATCTGAAATATTGAGGCTTCAATAGTATGTTCTCTTACTTTGCAGAAAGTCCTGTTGTCTCATTTATTTTCATGTACTATCTCTGTTATGAGGAGATTCTGTATTATATTTATTAAGCAATAGTGCAAATCATCAAAATGAGAAAGAATACACTAATATATATTGATTTTTACATTTCCCTCTTCAGAATTTTATCAAATTAATAGATACAGGAGAAACTAACTTGGATGGAGCAATAGGTAAGTATTTTCAAGATACTACCATCTATTATAAAAAACACATTTTTTCTTTTGATATCTGAAATATATGCTACCTTTTTGCCCTCACCGAAACAGGTCAAACAGCTTCAGAAGAACTGGTTAAGACTGTTTTATTAACATTTGAAGCAATAATTCAACATCCAGTATTGCTGATGCTTTACTATTCAACAGTAAGTTATGGAACCACCTAAAACAGATGCATGCTTACTGACTGCACTTTTACTAAAATAGTATTTCAAGTTTTTAATCAGGTATTAGGATCATGGCTTTAAACGTTAACTTTTTAAAATGAATTTTTGTAAAGAAAAGTTTTAAAAAATGTTTTTGACTTACTGTTTTTTTTTCGATTTTATGCAAAACTGATAGCAAATAACTTTCAATATTCTGCATTTGATTGTGACTTATAAGGTCAATTTTTGATAATAGACACTATAGTTTCACATGATACAAACTTTATTATTATTTTGTTGATTGGGAGCACCAGCAAGGGGACTTTTATACAACTGTTTTGAGTAAAGATCAAACCACCAGGACAAATAGGACTATGATGACATTTCATATAACATATGGTGGTGATGGTTGGGGGAAACAGATTGGTTTTCTTTTTAGATTACTAAATTGCTATCAATCATATCAATTTGTGCATATGTAGCTCCCAGAACTCCTTTCTGCACAAAAAGAGAGATCTTGAAGAGAAAATCTTAAACAGTCCTAAACTAGGAGATTATCTGAGAATTCATGTGATACTGTTTTACTGGCCACATTTTAAGAAAGCCTAAAAATGTTTTAAACAGCTCTCTTAACCATTATGTTTTAAGCATTTAATAAATATTAGGTGCTGAACAAAACTTAATAAGTATAATATATGCTTTACCTTACATTAACTACATTAAAGATTACTAAATTGTGAACTTGGAAATTTCAGAAATACACTTCTTTGTTTATCTACTAGGATTTCCAATTTTGGCTCCTAGGAAGATACTTACTAGTGAATAGATCTATCATTCATATTCCGACTCCATTCTTGCAACATATTGATGTTAAATAGCATTTTCATTTTTTTTGTTGTTTATTCGTTTAGTCACTTCCGACTCTTCGTGACTTCATGGACCAGCCCACTCCAGAGCTTCCTGTCGGTCGTCAACACCCCCAGCTCCCCCAGGGACGAGTCCGTCACCTCTAGAATGTCATCCATCCATCTTGCCCTTGGTCGGCCCCTCTTCCTTTTGCCTTCCACTCTCCCTAGCATCAACATCTTCTCCAGGCTGTCCTGTCTTCTCATTATGTGGCCAAAGTATTTCAGTTTTGCCTTTAATATCGTTCCCTCAAGTGAGCAGTCTGGCTTGATTTCCTGGAGGATGGACTGGTTTGATCTTCTTGCAGTCCAAGGCACTCTCAGAATTTTCCTCCAACACCACAGTTCCAAAGCATCGATCTTCCTTCTCTCAGCCTTCCTTATGGTCCAGCTCTCGCAGCCATATGTTAGTACGGGGAACACCATTGCTTTAACTATGCGGGCCTTTGTTGTCAGTGTGATGTCTCTGCTCTTAACTATTTTATCGAGATTTGTCATTGCTCTTCTCCCAAGGATTAAGCGTCTTCTGCTTTCCTGACTGCAGTCAGCATCTGCAGTAATCTTTGCACCTAGGAATACAAAGTTTTTCACTGCTTCTACATTTTCTCCCTCTATTTGCCAGTTATCAATCAAGCTGGTTGCCATAATCTTGGTTTTTTTGAGATTTAGCTGCAAGCCAGCTTTTGCACTTTCTTCTTTCACCTTCATCATAAGGCTCCTCAGTTCCTCTTCACTTTCAGCCATCAAAGTGGTATCATCTGCATATCTGAGATTGTTAATGTTTCTTCCAGAGATTTTAACTCCAGCCTTGGATTCCTCAAGCCCAGCATGTCGCATGATGTGTTCTGCATACAAGTTGAATAGGTAGGGTGAGAGTATACCGCCCTGCCGTACTCCTTTCCCAATCTTAAACCAGTCCGTTGTTCCGTGGTCTGTTCTTACTGTCGCTACCTGGTCGTTATACAGATTCTTCAGGAGGCAGACAAGATGACTTGGTATCCCCATACCACTAAGAACTTGCCACAATTTGTTATGGCCCACACAGTCAAAGGCTTTAGAATAGTCAATAAAACAGAAATAGATGTTTTTCTGAAACTCCCTGGCTTTTTCCATTATCCAGCGGATATTGGCAATTTGGTCTCTAGTTCCTCTGCCTTTTCTAAACCCAGCTTGTACATCTGGCAATTCTCACTCCATGAACTGCTGAAGTCTACCATGCAGGATCTTGAGCATTACCTTACTGGCATGTGAAATGAGTGCCACTGTTCGATAGTTTGAACATTCTTTCGTGTTTCCCTTTTTTGGTATGGGGATATAAGTTGATTTTTTCCAATCTGATGGCCATTCTTGTGTTTTCCAAATTTGCTGGCATATAGCATGCATTACCTTGACAGCATCATCTTGCAAGATTTTGAACAGTTCAGCTGGGATGCCGTCGTCTCCTGCTGCCTTGTTATTAGCAATGCTTCTTAAGGCCCGCTCAACCTCACTCTTCAGGATGTCTGGCTCTAGCTCACTGACCACACTGTCAAAGCTATCCCCGATATTGTTATCCTTCCTATACAGGTCTTCTGTATATTCTTGCCACCTTTTCTTGATCTCTTATTCTTCTGTTAGGTCCTTGCCATCTTTGTTTTTGATCATACCCATTTTGGCCTGGAATTTACCTCCAATGTTTCTAATTTTCTGGAAGAGGTCTCTTGTCCTTCCTATTCTATTGTCTTCTTCCACTTCCGCGCATTGCTTGTTTAAAAATAATTCCTTATCTCTTCTGGCTAACCTCTGGAATTTTGCATTTAATTGGGCATATCTCCCCCTATCACTGTTGCCTTTTGCTTTCCTTCTTTCTTGGGCTACTTCTAGTGTCTCAGCAGACAGCCATTTTGCCTTCTTGGTTTTCTCTTTCTTTGGGATGTATTTTGTTGCCGCCTCCTGAACAATGCTGCGAACTTCTGTCCAGAGTTCTTCCAGGACCCTATCTACTAAGTCCAGTCCCTTAAATCGATTCTTCACCTCCACTGCATATTCCTTAGGAATATTAGTGAGCTCATATCTAGCTGATCTGTGGGTCTTCCCTAATCTCTTTAGTCTGATCCTAAATTGTGCAAGAAGAAGTTCGTGATCAGAACTACAGTCAGCTCCAGGCCTTGTTTTTACCGACTGTACAGATGTCCGCCACCTTTGGCTGCAAAGGATGTAATCAATCTGATCTTGGTGTTGTCCATCTGGTGAAGTCCATGTATAAAGCCATCTCTTAGGTTGTTGGAAGAGAGTGTTTGTTCATTTTATTTAGATCAATTTATACAGTTGCCCATCTCATGAATGAAATTCTGGCTAACAATGATTTTTAAAAATTCAATATAAATACAATATATATAAAATACATTTCCCAACCAACTGAAACACGAAGTGGCTCCCAAAAACACCATACACCAACAGTGTGGGCTTAATTACTCTTCTGGTCCCTTGCCTGGGAAAACAGTAATGTCTTAAAGGATTTCTGAAAGATGAGCAGAGTTGGGGTTAGCCAAACCTTGGATAGTATGGTGTTCCAGAGGGCAGGCACAGCTATGGAAAAGACACACTTCCTGGGTCCTATTAGATGACAATCCCTGATTGACAGAACCCAAAACATGCCGCTCCCAGCCAACATAATGATACAGGTAGAAGCACTGGGAGTAAAGCAGTCCATCAAATACCCAGGCCCCATTCCACATAGGAGTTTATAAGTAATAACCAGCACCTTGAATTGTACCCAGGAGCAAACTGGGAGCTGGTGCAGCTCATGGAACAAATGTGTAGCTTGGGCATGAGACACATCTGTAATTGCCCACACTGCTACATTCTGGACTAAGTGAAGCTTCCAAATGTTCTTCAAGAGCAGTTCCATTATGTCATGAGTGCCGTTGAGCTGAAGACATCAGCGCAATGGCACACATGACAATAGAAAGGAAACAGGGGAAGGGGCTCAAGATAAGTAGCCATCAACTCACCAAGACTGAAGGACACGAAACAATGGCTAAACGGATCGCGAGGCACACCCAAGCTGTTAGCGCTAACGCAACGGAGATCGCCCAGCTGACAGCAATCACCGGAGGAATAGAGAAACCGATGATGGGCGATCCCGGAACGCCAGCGGGGCCTCGCAACCCCTCACCTACCGGCAGGACAACGTGGTGGACAAAGGGGGGTGACGTAACCGCGAGTGAGGGGGCGCTGACTGGCGCGGGGTATTTAAACCCCGCACCGGCGCGCTCCTGTCACTCTCAGCTTTTTTCCTATACTGTACCTACACTGTGAATAAATCAGAGCCTGTTCCACAGAACCAGTGTCTGAGAATTATTCAGAGGTAGGCAGCGCATGACATAAAGCTGAGAGTCATAAACTCAGCCTCGCCGAGCCCCACCGGACGACAACGAGCCGCGGGAGGAGTAGACGGCGAGAAGACCAGGAAGATGAGGCCGGCGCGACGCGGACAAGGAGGGCGAGCCGCACGGCAAGAAGCAGAGGAGGACCGACCGAGGCCAGAGGCACCGCGGACTCCCGGAGCCATGGACGCCCACCCGACCCAACCCGAGCCTCAGCTCCAACCCCAAGGGGAGATGGCGACGGAGGCAACCCGACCACGGGAGGGAGCAACATACCTTCCAAAACCAGCGGAGAACCCCGCGCCCCACATCGCACCCCAGCAACGGGCGTGGAGCGACAGCCCAACGGCGGTAAGCACGGAGGAGGACGATGGAGACACCCAGCAGACGGCGGAGGAAGCGGACCAACGGCCGAGAGAGACTGAACCCCACCGGCAACCCACCCCCGCCGACACACCGACAGAACCGGCCCCAGCGGCAGCACGGATCGTGGACGAGGAAGCACGAGCTGGTCTCGCGGCCATGCAGACCCAACTGGAGGAACTCCGGACCATGCTTCAGTCGCTCATGCCCCCCGCGCCGCCCAACGACGTCCCCGCACAGGTCCGCACCCCGAGCGAAGCGCCGAACCCCCACGGGCCAAATGAAGATCAACAGACGGCCCAGGCGGACGACACCACAGGCCGGGAAGCGAGAGGAAGGGCCGCACAAAACGCCCGGGCCCCAAAAGACTTCCCCATCTTCTTTGATGGGAACCCCGCGAAACTGTCGTTCTTTATCACGAACGCCAGGGAGTTCATGGGGAGGCACGGACACTCCTACGACTCCGAAGCGGACAAAATCGCTGCCGTGGCGATCAAATTACAAGACCGGGCGGCGGACTGGTACGTCCAACTGTACGAGTCCAGCTCCCCCGCCCTCGCCAACTTCCCCGCCTTCATCAAGGAGATGAGAAGCTACTTTGAAGACCCACTAGCCAAAGTGAGGGCGAAGAGCACACTCCAAAGACTTAAACAGGGCACACGCACTGTCCCAGACTACACCCTCGAGTTCAAAGCCCTCGCGGGGAAGGTCAGCGACTGGTCCGAGACCACCCTGCTGGAAATGTTCAAAAGGGGGCTCAACCGCGACGTACTGCAATGGGCCCTCTACCGCGACGACCCAGAAACTCTACACGGGTGGATCCACCTCGCGGGGAAAGCTGAACACGCGCACCGCACCTTCCTCATGACAACTATGGAAGACGCGAACTACAGCTGCAAAAAGGTACCCGCACCACACGTGGGGACGGCCGGCCCCACATACCCAAAGAAGAAATTCAATCGGGAGCCCTGCGGGAGGTGTGGAAAATTTGGGCACAAGACGGCGGATTGCTTCGCCAACCGACTGCCGACCAGTGCGCCTAAACCCACCCCGAAAGCTAGCCCCAAACCACCTAACCTGGTGCCGCCCCCTCACCGCCGAATGACCGTAGCCACAGCGACACCAGAGGAAGGCTGGGACGCCTACTGGGGGGAAGAGGACAACGTAGACCCAGACCAGCCGGCGGGAAAAGCTCCCCGCCTGCCCTGAAACGCGTTGCGAGGCAGGCGGTGGGACAGCAGCGCGGACCACCCCGACGGAACGGCGAAAGCTCCGTGATAATGGCGGCAATTAAACTCTCTGCCGGCAACGGAGCCACCACGGCCGCGGCACTAGTGGACTCGGGGTGCTCAAAAAACCTCATCTACCCCGACTTAGTCGCCAAACTCGACCTCCGCTGCTTCCCCCTCCCCACGCCGCTGGCATTCCACCAGCTGGACGGCTCTACAGCGGGAGGGAAACCAGCTACGATGCAAACCAAGCCGGTCACCCTGCAAATGGGCACTCACACCGAACGCACATCGTTCGTTGTCACCCACATCGGACGGCCCATTGCAGTCCTGGGAATGCCATGGCTCGCGACAAACAACCCGCGCATCAACTGGGAGACCCGCACCTTCACATTTGGCAACGGCAAGTATCGGGCACCAGTTCCAGCGGGCAGAACCAACCCCACTGTGGGACGAGCAGAGGCGACTACACAGGACAACGCCGCTACCACAGCAGACCTACCGGAACAATACGCCGACTTCTCCGAGGTCTTCGGAGAGGCGGAAGCTGACCAACTACCCCCCCACCGCAAGACGGATTGCCGGATCGACCTGCTGCCCGACGTCCCCTTACCTAGACTGAAGATCTACTCGATGACCCCGAAGGAGATGGCAACCCTCCGGGAGTTCATCGATAAAAACCTAGAGAGGGGATTCATAGAGCCAGCATGCTCACCGGTCGGAGCCCCCGTCTTATTCCGGGAGAAGAAAGATGGCACCCTACGGCTCTGCACCGACTACCGGGGCCTAAACGCGGCTTCCCTGTCCAACAAATACCCCTTACCCCTGGTGAAAGACATGCTCGCCCACCTGTCCACAGGCAAAGTCTTTTCCAAATTGGACCTTCGCGAGGCGTACTACCGCATCCGAATCAGGGAGGGGGACGAATGGAAGACTGCGTTCAACTGCCCCCTAGGCGCCTTCCAGTACAAAGTGCTGCCGTTCGGACTCGCGGGGGCCCCCGGGGTGTTTATGCAGCTCATCAATGAGGTACTGCATGAACACCTGTTCAAAGGGGTCCTTGTCTACATAGACGACGTCCTTATCTACACTAAAACGCACAAACAACATGTGACCCTAGTCAGGCAAGTCCTCGACAAGCTCAGAAGGGCGCAGCTCTATGCCAAACCTACAAAGTGCGAATTTCATAAAGCGCGCCTAGACTACCTGGGGTACCGAATCTCCGGAGACGGCATAGAAATGGACCCCGCAAAAGTCGAGGCGGTGCTGAACTGGGAACGCCCCCGCAACAGACGCCAACTCCAGAGCTTCCTCGGCTTCGCGAATTTTTACAGGTCATTCGCCCGGGGGTTTGCAGAGATAGCCCTCCCCCTAACGGACCTCCTCAAAACCAAAGGGGTGGGGGACACCCAACGCGCCAAGAACCCGGGCACAGTATTGAATTGGACTCCCGCGTGCCAGACCGCATTCAACAAGCTGAAAGCGCTGTTCACCACGGAGCCAATCCTCGCGCACCCGGACCCAGAACGGCCGTTCGTGGTCCAAGCCGACGCCTCAGACTTCTCCCTGGGGGCCATCCTACTCCAAAAGGACCCCACGGGACTCCTGAAACCATGCGCCTACCTTTCGAGGAAATTTTCCGAGACAGAAAGGCGATGGCACGTCTGGGAGAAAGAAGCCTTCGCGGTAAAATCGGCGCTAGAAACATGGCGACACCTACTCGAGGGAGCCACCCAACCATTCGAGGTCTGGACCGACCACCGGAACCTCGAGGCCCTCCGAACGCCCAGACGCCTTAGCCCAAAACAGGTCCGATGGGCCCAATTCTTCAGCCGCTTTAATTTCCAGCTGAAGTTCATGCCGGGCAAAAAGAACTTCCTGGCCGACGCCCTCTCCCGCCTGCCCCAGGACGAAGAACCCGCCCCAGACACCATTGGGACGGTCCTATCCGCCTCGCAACTGGGGATGGCCGTGACCACCCGAAGCGGCGCTCGGAGGCAGCTCGACTCTACGGCGCAGCCGACGGCGGGACAACCTGCGACCAGACGAAGCCCACCGCAACTACCAGGGGGAATACGCACAGACCTCGCCGCCGCCCTCAAAACCGACCCCTGGTTCCTGGCAAACCCCGACAAGGTAACGATGGCACAGGACCTGGCATGGGGGGAAGGCAGAATCTATGTCCCGGACTCGCAACACCAAGCGATCTTGCATAGGTCACACGACGCCAAGCAAGCGGGACACTTTGGGTTCCTCAAGACCCTACACCTAACAAGGCGTCAATTCTGGTGGCCCGCGCTCAGACGAGACGTGAAAGCATACATAGCGTCCTGCCCAACATGTGCTAGGGCCAAACGGGCACCAGGCAAACCCGCGGGGCTATTACAACAGGTGGCAGAACCCTCCCGCCCATGGGAGGAAATCTCTATGGATTTTATAGTGGACCTCCCACCCAGCCAGAAGAAAACGGCCATTTGGGTTGTGAAGGATTACTTCTCGAAACAGGCCCACTTCATCCCCTGCACGTCGGTCCCGTCCGCACAACAACTAGCCAAACTCTTCCTCATCCACGTGTACAGGTTACACGGATGTCCCGCACGTGTGGTGACTGACAGGGGCACACAGTTCACCTCTAAATTCTGGCGGGCCTTCCTAAAGCTGACGGGGACCCAACAGGCCCTATCCACTGCCTGGCACCCCCAGACGGACGGAGCCACAGAGGTCCTTAATGCCACCCTAGAGCAATTCATACGCTCATACACCAACTATCATCAAGACGACTGGGCCGAACTGCTCCCGTTTGCCGAAGTCGCATACAACAACGCCGTCCACACGAGCACGGGGAAAACTCCGTTTGAGGTAGTCTCGGGGCGCGACTTCATCCCCATACCGGAGCTACCACAACCCCCGGAACCCCAGGTGGACGCTAGCGACTGGGGACGGAAGATTGCGGAATCGTGGCCAATAATCACGGCAGCGCTGAAGGATGCACAGGCGGCCTACAAAGAGCAGGCCGACAAGCACCGGCGCCAACAACCGACGTTCCAGGCGGGGGATATGGTCTACCTATCCACCAAATTTCTAAAGTCACCCCAACCCTCGAAAAAACTGGGGCCTAAGTACATCGGGCCGTTCCGAGTCACGCAAATAGTGAACCCGGTGGCAATACGCTTGGACCTACCACACAACCTCCGGAGACTCCACCCGGTGTTCCACACCAGCCTCCTGAAACCGGCAACCACCTCACGATGGCACCCAAGCACGCCACAGCCCTCACCGGTGATGATCGACGGGCAACATCACTTTGACGTAAGGGACATACTCGACTCTCGCAGGCAACGGGGAACTTTACACTATTTGGTCAGGTGGAAACACTTCCCCCACCCAGAATGGGTGGCGGCGCACAACGTTAACGCGCCTGATCTGACCCGGGCTTTTCACCGGGCATACCCCGACAAGCCAAAACCAAGGCTAGCAAGCCGTCACCTGCAAAACCCCTCCCCCGCGGGCCCCCCCCGCCTACCGTGCCCCAAGGGAAAGGGCCCCCCCAAGCCCGCGACTTGGGTGGACCTCCCCCCCCGGGACTCACTCCCCCCGCCCCGGGCCCACGAGGCAGTAACAAGCGTTCGCCAGCACCCCCGCCCCGGACCCACGGGGGAGTGGCAAGCAAGTCAACAGGGCATCCTGGGGGCAACGCCCAGGAGCACACAGAACAAAGGCAACGCACTTGGAATAAAAAAGAAGGGCCCTACCTGGAGCCGATAAGCACCCGACCAGCCACGCCTCTCTCCTCGCCGAACTGAGCCAAACTAACAGGGTGTGGCCGGAGCATGCGCACGCCAGGGTGTGACCTGGGCATGCGCACTAAGGACACACCCTAGGAAGGCACGTGGCAGAGGGCGGAACAAAGGGAGGGGCGAAAAACACTCCGGCAGGAATTTTAAAAAAAAGTTACTTTGACAGCTCCCCTGGGAAAAAAAAAACAAACAAAAAAAAACCAGAAAACCGGGGGGGGCACTATTCGGACAGGGGGCAGTATGTCATGAGTGCCGTTGAGCTGAAGACATCAGCGCAATGGCACACGTGACAATAGCAAGGAAACAGGGGAAGGGGCTCAAGATAAGTAGCCATCAACTCACAAAGACTGAAGGACAAGAAACAATGGCTAAACGGATCGCGAGGCACACCCAAGCTGTTAGCGCTAACGCAACGGAGATCGCCCAGCTGACAGCAATCACCGGAGGAATAGAGAAACCGATGATGGGCAATCCCGGAACGCCAGCGGGGCCTCGCAACCCCTCACCTACCGGCAGGACAACGTGGTGGACAAAGGGGGGTGACGTAACCGCGAGTGAGGGGGCGCTGACCGGCGCGGGGTGTTTAAACCCCGCACCGGCGCGCTCCTGTCACTCTCAGCTTTTTTCCTATACTGTACCTACACTGTGAATAAATCAGAGCCTGTTCCACAGAACCAGTGTCTGAGAATTATTCAGAGGTAGGCAGCGCATGACACATATAGTGTACATTCAATAATCTACTTGGGAGGTGACCAATGCATGAGTGACCATGCAGAGTGCCTCCTTATCCAGAAAAGCTGGGCAAAGTCTACCCTGGCCACCTACTTTTCAAACAGGACCTCCAATTGAAGCAAATTTGAGCAACTATCTGCAAGATGTGCAGCATTCTCCCTATGGCCCTGTAAGTAAATCTCCAGCCCAACTTCAGAATAGACCAGGTTACCCAAAATGAGACTGTCGGGTGCCTATTAGTGGTGCAATAAGGGTGGAAAAGGAAGGATGCAAGGGAGGCCTTAGTAGTGGCTCTTGATCATATTCAGTTGGATTCACTTCATGTTGTCCTCCAGCTGTACTCTAGATATCTTCTCTGCTTCATCTCCCTAAGCTTCTCCATAAAGCAAGAGGAGACCTACAGGAGAGGAGAGGCCGCATAGGGACAATCCAATCCGAAGTCCCGGTCGCCCTCTCATTCCAAACGATGTGTAAAGCTTTGGCTGATTCTGAGCCAAATCTTTGGGAAGAACCCTGAGTTCCCTCTGGAATCTATTGGGTCCATCTGGTGCCTGGAGCAGAAAGATAAAATTCAGCACAGAGCAACCCCAGTACACTCTAAAGTAATCAGAAAGTGATCTGACCATGACAAGGGACTGATGGAAATCTTCCCCAATTCCAGTCATGTTGCCATTGCCCTGACAGGAAGACCAGATCCAAAGTTTGACCACCAGTATGTGTTGGGCCCTCAACTTCTTGGGTCAGATCCATGGCTGCCATGGTGGCCATGAATTCCCAAGCTGCTTCTGATTCTACCTACCTCGAAGACCATAAGCCTGGGAAACTCCACCATCAACCCAGCCACAGAATCCAAGAGCTCAGGCAGGGCAGTTGTTATGCAGCAGGGAGGTTAGTACAAAAGCAACAATTCCATCTGATCCCTAAAGCCCAACTTAACAAACAGGGTTTCACATCCAGTCACCTGTGGGGCAACACATCTGAATGCCACCAAAGTGTCCTGGATGACCAGGGCCACTCCACACCCCTGCCCTGGAGTTTCAGCTGATGCCACTCCCAAAACCCAAATGGATGCCTCCAAGAGGGCAACCCTTCCCTTGGTAATGCATTAGTGGTCTGCCCTCTCCTCTGTGATCAAATCACAAATGAGGGAGGCCTCATTACAAGCAGACCTGGCATTTAGTAGTAGCAGCCAAAACTCTGATGGTTCAGTGACCAAGAGCTGGGGCAGAGCACAGGGGTCAGAACATGACCCTGCTACCAAACAGTGGTACCACATTCCCCAAGTAAGGCCCACCCCTTCTCCCTCCAATTCTCTATCCATCACCACGGTGTTGTTCCTACCTCTCCTCACACCAAAGCAGGGCCTAGGCCACTGAGCTGTTTCTGCCTCCAGCACTCAGCAGATCCTACCAACCCAATTGCCCCCTGCACATCCTCCTAATTGTGGTATAGTTTAAAAAAATTAAGCAGACGTACCACTAGAACTAGATAAGCACCATATTAATTTTCAATTTAATCGTTATTGTTAATTGACATCCACCTGAAAATATATTCACAGGAACATGTGATTATGGTGTATATTTTATGACTGAAACTAGTGGTTTATGTTTGATTGTGTATCAGTTAAAAATGTTAATGAAAGCAGAGAACAATGTAGGTGATAAAAATGTCTTGAAATTAAAAATGTAAATGTAGTAGTTGTTTTGCAAGCATTTAAAGCAAATATGCATTCTGACCCAAGGTGCTTATTTACTGATTTGCATAAAGATCCACAATAGCTTTTCAGTGGGCCTAATAGGTATAATTGGTATAAATTGAGTTACTGTTCTTGCACTCAAAGGGTGTATGAATTTCTTGTAACAGCATTATAGAGTAATAGAGCATTGCTAATAGAGCATCCTCTTACTTAGAGAATGTTTTCTAATGCAGTAAATGCTCATAACCCAATCTCACTTAATTTAAACAAGGTGTGTTCAATCAACTACCATTTCTGAGAACAATTAACCCTTCATTATTTCTCCCAATTTTCTTTCTGTTACATTTTTCCTCTCCCCCTGCCCTACCCCCCATGATTTCCTTGATGATGCAGAAATAATCACAGGAGAGTCCTATGAGGCCTGATTTTTGTTTTGATGGATTAGACCATTATATCCAATTCTGTTTTGCATCTGTAATTGTTATTTGTCTTAGATTGACAGTAAATAGCAAATGGCTGCTAGATCAGAAAGATAGATTGAAAATTAAGAGCCCCATAAAGATTATTAGAATTTATATGATAATACTTTCTATTAACTCTCCTGATATCAGTTCCTGCAGTGACAATATGTCTCAGGCATCAGTGGTGATGATAAACAAGTAAAACGTCTAAAATATGAAGTTTAGAAATAAGATAACAGTTGAAATATATTGAGCATAACTCATATGGAGAAAGAAAGAATTTCCTCAGGTTTTCTGGCCTTTTGGCTGTAATAAATCATTTGATTTGATAAAAGCATGCTTAGTTTGTGTGTACTGTTTATCACTGTGGTACCAGACAGAAAGTGGACATGAGCTGTTTCAAAATACATGACTCTTGATTACATTCTTGATCAGCAACGAAGTCGACCTGACAAAAAAAGAATTAAGAGCTTTACAGTCCTTAGGCATACCTTCATCAGAAAGCATTTTTTTCGTATCACTGTTGACTTTTATCAAGAAAGCTGACAATAATAGTCACACTACTTTATAATATTTAACACTTTCTTAACCTCAGCTGCTAGGTTTTGGATTTAAGCAGTAAAGTGGCAGAATTTTTGTTCTCAAGGGATCAATTTGCTGAGCTCAACAATCTGTTGCTGTTTTTTCTTAACCATTATGTTTGTTGGATAGTTTATATTTTGTATTCAGTCAAGGTAAACAGCAGAATGAGCCACAGTGCAATCTGAAAAGATATGGTGGGCATTTTCAGTTTATTAAAAAATAGATCTTGGATCCTCGAGGTCATATGTGCCACAGTTTTCTAGGGGAAACTTCACTAGACAAGAAAAACTACTGAACTTAATTGGTAATAGCATCCATTTCATTAAAGAGGTAGTATATATTATGTAAGCATCACATAAATACAAAAAATATTTTGTACCAATCCTAAAAATGAAAAACGAGATACAAATGTTCAGAATGAACATCACATGTTCTCATAAATAATACAGAAAGAATCCATTTGTACAATGTACTTATTAGCTTTTATATTGATACTTCCTTTCATAAAAAAGAGTAGATTAATTTTCATTATAGTTACAATTAAATATGGTTGATCAGATATATGAATAAAGATTATCATGGAGAACTGAATGGAGACTGCTATTATAAGATTTACATTTTTTAAATGTATGAGTATTCTGAACCAGACATTTATTATGCTTCTCTTTAGATTATGGATTATGTCCTGCCGCCTTTAATTTCCTTGGTCTTCAGTCAAAATGGTAAATACATAGCCACGTCAGCTAAGATACTCCTTTTGCTTTAATTAGACACAAATGTGATAACGTTCTTGTTACATTGATTTTTCTAGTGGAATGGAGACTCTTCAGCTTGCGATTGCTCACAGAAACTACTTCACTACTTCTAAGTCACAAGGTCACTGCAGAAGAGAAAGAGAATCTTAATTCAAACAACAAACTTCTGTGTCTCATTAGGAACTCATTGTTGCCTCAGTAAGTACCAAATCAAAGCTGGTTCATCTGTACTTTTCTAAAATATTGCTTGGTTTTTATGGCAAAAGTACGAGAGATGCTAATCGTGATAAGGTATAACATGTTTTTGTCTGCTAGTCACAATGTAAGAAACTTGTAGAGCCTTTCACCCTATTTATTTATTTAACCAATTTATGGGGTGAATGGATGAATTGATAGATGGATGTATAGATAGAGGTACATACATATATTGAAAGGTTCCTTGTAAAAACTAGTAGATAGTAACAGCTCTACCCTTATAAGAATGATTTTGCCCTCAAGCTAGAATAATTCTGCCCTGTTGTAAAGCAACTATTATTATGCAATTCTGTTTTTATGTAAGATGCTTCTTTACCTTATGCAGGGTAAAGTATAGACAACTCAACATCTTGGTCATGAACCACAGGCTGATTTTTCTCAGGATGATTGGAACTGGGAACAATGTTTAATTATTTATGACGTTGCAGATAATATTTCTAACTATACTTACTATGTTTGGTTTATATTGTTCTCATTCTTACTGCATCTGTTTCCACACAATGCTGTTACATTAAAGAATGAAGGATTTTTAATGGTTTACAATATTTCATGAGTTCCTTTAGCATTCTGAAACCATCCTGAGAAGCTGCTGGCTATAGTGTGTGTATCTGACTTAAAACAGATTATAAAAACAAAGTATCTGTATCAGCCACAATATTCACTGCTTGGGTAATATCTATCCCCTTATCAATCAAGTAGAAGTGATAGGAGTTTAATCAGAGATAGAAGCTGTTTACATTTCAAGATAGAGTGGTATTAAACAACTTTTCTCACAGAAAATTATGCTTGAAATGCTTATCTTTTTGTCATATGCTTCCTTTTGAGCTAGATTTGAACAGATTTTAATGGCACCTGACCCAGTACCAGCTTATGCCCTGAAGCTGCTGATTTCCATTACAGAATACAACCCTGCTTTTATAGGGTAAGGAAGCTCTCCTTTTATCAGGCACAGTACAGACAGCTAATTAGACTTGGATTTTTTGACCCCAGTCTCCTCTTTGAAAAAAATAACCCTCTACTTGTCTGGACACCAAATACTACTGGCTTCCTCGATCTAAAAAGTAGATTTCCGGGGAATTGCTGTTTTGAGGGAAATGAACCTAAAATCCTATGAATTCAAAATCTTTATGGCATGCTTTAGATCCTGGGCATCAAATATTACTGTCATTATGTATTCAATCTTAAATACAGTTACCAAGGAGTAAGCTCTATTGAGCATGATGGGACTCCTGATTAATTATCTATAGCAGTACATTGTCAACTGATAAACTGGCAATTCTGATAGAATAATACTGAGTAGAAATTGTGATTTGAGGTGACAGAGTATTTTCTTAAATTTTGTACATGGTTTTAGTGTAACATATTGGAATGTTATTCTTTTTTTCATGATTCATAGTTAAATTTTCCAGAAAAATAACTATATTAGCATATTGCAGCACAAATAATAGCATCTTATGATATTATAAGAGACCAACAGGTTAATTATGACAGAAGCTTTCATGGACTCAAATCTATTTCATCAAATATGTCTAGTAAGGTGAAGTAGTCTACAAGTTAATGTCAAAATACCTTTTATTGTTTTTATAGTGAAATGTCTATTTAATTGAATGGTAAGCATATATTTAATAGATTCAGTTCCATTGCATGAATGTGGTTGAGTTCACACATTACACTAGTTAGTATTTGTTTTTACTATGATTTTTTTTAACATACTAGACACAATCTTGGATATAATCAAAATAATTATGGTTAGTTTACTTAATTACTGGTTTGAACTAATTGAAGCCCAACCCACAGAGATAAAAAGCACTCCTTCTTGGGTATTCCCAATTTCCTTGGGCAAGTCTGCATTGGGTTTTGACAGCATAATTGTATCGTAGAACTATTGTCAAAACTCAGTCCAACTTTCCCTGAGCAAATCTATTGCAGGTTCCCCCAGGCAAAGTGGGGAACAAGGCCTAGAGGAAACTTTGATAGTGTTCTTCTCTGATTCCTTGTTCAGGCAAAGAGTTTTAGATGGCTAAATCCATGGAAATCAACTGCCAACAATATATTTTTTAAAGAATTTTATTAAATTTCAGAAAAAGATAAGAGATACAGAAAAAAACTACCAAAAAAAGAACTAAAAAGTGTGAAAACATGAGCAAAATTTTAAATAGATTACAAAAAGAAGTGACTTCCGACTTTAAACATCAAGGATATGCAGCAACTTTCCATAATCAATCCCTCACTCTAAATTAAACCAAAATCACATTATTTCTACAAGTCAACCCCTTAGCACATTATAAAAATCACTAAATACCATTGTTTTTTAAAGAAATCAAACAGCCTAACTGTCCCCTCACCAACACAGAATTCTCTTCAAAAAAACCTCCCATACATAATAACCCCTTCTTTTCCATAACATTACATCAGAAAGTCAAATTCACTCATGTCCTGCAGCTCATTTTCTCTGTTTAAGTTCTTCAGTTCAGCATTGAACTGAAGAACTCTCATCCTGGAGGGGGGGGGGTGTTTCCAGCTGCCTTCAAGGAGGCACTGGTACACCCACTCCTCAAGAAACCATCACTGGACCCTACTGTGTTGGACAATTTCCATCCTGTCTCCCACCTCCCTTTTTTGGGGAAGGTGGTTGAGAAAGTGGTGGTGTTACAACTCCAGAGGATTCTGGATGAAATGGATTATCTGGACCCCTTCCAGTCAGGTTTCAGGCCAGGATATGGGACAGAGACTACATTGGTTGCACTTATGGATGATCTCTGGCAGGAGCACGATGGAGGGAGTGCATCCATCCTGGCTCTTCTTGACCTTTCAGCAGCTTTTGATACCATCGACCATGGTATCCTTTTGAGTCAGCTCAGGAAGTTGGGGGTAGGCAGCATAGTTTATGCTGATTCACCTCCTTCCTCCAGGGCTGGTCCCAGTTGGTGGTGATAGGAGATGAGAGATCCGACCCTTGAACCCTCTTGTGTGGGGTCCTGCAGGGTTCAGTTCTCTCCCCTCTCCTGTTTAACATCTACATGAAACCACTGGGTGAGATCATCCATCAGCACAGGATGAGGTATCATCAATAAGCTGATGATACTCAGTTATATATCTCCATCCTGGGCGTGGTACATGATGTGGTGGCTGCCCTTTCTCAGTGCCTGGGGGTTGTGGGGGCCTGGATGGGGAACAACAGGCTTCAGCTGTACCCTGGTAAGATGGTGTAGCTGTGGGTTGACAGCTCCTGTGTATCCGGGAAGTTATCATCCTTAGTTCTGGATGGGGTTGCACTGCCCCATTCAGACCTGGTGCGTAACTTGGGGGTCCTTTTGGACTCATGACTCCTGCTCAAAGAGCAGATGGCAGTCGTGGCCAGAAGGGCCTTTGTGCAACTCTGTGTTGTGCGCCAGTTACGCCCTTTCCTGGATCGAGACGCCCTCCGAACAGTCACTCATGCCCTGGTCATCTCCCATATAGACTATTGCAATGCATTCTACATGGGGCTACCCTTGAAGAGTATCTGGAAGCTTCAGCTGTTCCAGAATGCGGCCACGCAGGCAGTTATTGGTGCCCTAAGATCGGCACATGTGACACCACTGCTGCGCGAGCTGCACTGGGTGCCAGTTTGCTTCCAGGTCCAATTCAAGGTGTTGGTTATGACCTTTAAAGCTTTACATGGCATGGGGCCAGGTTACCTGAGGGACTGTTTCATCCCTATAACATTGACCCATCCCACCCGGTCATTCAAAGAGGGCATGCTGTGGACCCTGCCGGTAAGGGAATTCCACTTGGCGGGGTCCAGGAGGTGGGTGAGGCCTTCTCTACAGTGGCACTCACTCTCTGGAACATTCTGCCCCTGGAGGTGAGGCAGGCCCCCTTACTCCCAGCCTTCCGGAAGAACTTGAAAACCTGGTTCTGCCACCTCACCTGGGGTGGGAGGGGCAATAGTTCTTTTTGGGAGTGGCTGGCACTGTAGATCCCTCCCCAATGAATAAGATCTTCACCCCTTGGACTTTGTATCTATTTTATTCTTATTTATTGGTTTGTTTATACTGTAATTTATATTTTTATGGTTTTTATTGTTGATTTTACTCCAAACTGCCAAGAGTCTCCCTTTTTGGGGGAGATGGCTGGTAACAGAAATTTGAAAAATAAAAAAATAAATAATAAATTGTCAGTTTCATTCAGGATTTCAACAGAAGCCTGAATCTCATTCTTAGGAGAGAGATTTCCATCGCTGTTAGATTCTTCAGTTTCATCCACAATATCCCCAACCAGATTTTAGACCATTTTAGACCACATATTTTCCACAATGCTCTGAATGTCTTGCATAATAACTTGGCAGGAATCAGAAAAAATCTGCTTAGTATTTGCTTTAATATCTCAGTGAAAGTCAGAGAAAGCCTTGTAAAGATCCTCCATGTCTGAGGCAGTAAGTTATGGTGCCCTCTAGATACTTAATCGGCAGAAATGAAAGGTAATGGAAAATTTCTGAACTGAGTTAAGGTAAGATCACAGGCAGTTCCCAGAGAAAGTAGCAGCAAGAAAGTAAAAGTTCAGAATGTCAGATTCAATGTGTAGGAAAAATGCAATAATCTTCAAAATTAGCACAAAAATAATAACAGGGAGACAATAACACACTCTCAACCCTCCTTACTATTGGATGGAAAGCAAAATCCAAAGCTTTAAAAATATTTTTTTTAATTAATCACAAAAATGAATTAAGCACCAAGAGAGATGTTTCTCCTTAATGTAGAAAGCCTCTCTAAGGGTAAAAAAACTTAAAAAAAAATATTGCGTGCTTTAGAAATGGGGTGGCTGGACTTAATGTCCCTTTAAAGCTGCAGCGCAGCTTGGAAATGGTGATATCCCAGTCTCCTGGCAAGTCTTACTCGTTGATCGCAGATGCTGTTTACGTTCTCCTGGCTGAAACTCACTGTCCGGAGGACAAATGGGTCAATTCCGAGTGTTTTCCTTGGTCTGGAAAAACACTCCTGGGCTTCAGGAGGAGCCAGCCTGAGCCCAAAAAAACTGCCACAATGCCAGTTCTGCCTGCGGAGTTTGCAGGCACAGCTGTTCAGTCCACCATGTTCCCACCGGAAGTCCGACTGCCAGTGATATTTGATAGCATCCTACCAGCTGGTGAAATAGTTTTATTCATGGGGAGGGTCTTCATAAATTTATGATTTTAGGCACGCAAGGTACCACAAAAATGTTATTTCAGTATGGTGCAATTTTAGCATATACATGTCAGTTTTTTATCGACTATCTTGCCCATGTGATGGATTTATAATTAAGTAAATTAATATATTTTTAAAGACTGATTTTACATTTTAAAAAACTGATAGTTATATTTCTGTATTACTGTATGTACTTTTCCATTAACTTTCTTCACAACAGTGATGTAAGTCAAGGAATAATTTCCAAAGAAGCATTGCATTTCATATATTTTAATAGATTTGATGGGACTTGTCTAATTAAAATTGTAGTCACAGGTTAAGGTTCTGGGGCACAGAATTTAGCAACAAAGACTCACAGTTCTTTTTACAGAGATATCCATCTCGTGTATATAATGTTATCATAAGGGGGAAAAAAAGACAAGTAGGATGGATGGATAAATTATATATTTTCTTTTTTCTTTCTTTTTTATCAGCTTGAGAACCAGCTGTTTCCAAACAAGTGGCTAAATGTTGCATAATTTCTGTTACCATGCACAGCTGACTGAATTTATCTTATGCTGAGTATCTTGTTATGTGACATATATTGTATATCCATATTTTGTTTCTATGATTTATGATTATAATACACTTACAGGTAGTCCTCACTTACCAATCACAGTTGGGACCAGCAACTCCATCGCTAAGTGGCATGGTCATTAAGCACATCATGTGACTATGCTGACTTATGATGTTGGTTCTGTCTGTGGCTGTTAAGTGATTCGCCAGGGGTCATTAAGCATGATATCATGTGACTGCAACTTGTGACTTCCTGCCAGTTTCCCCATTGACTTTGCTTGTGGGAAGCTGGCTGTGAAGGTTGCAAATAGCGATCACATGACTGTGGGATACTGTGACTGTCATATATAATACAGGTAGTCCTCTTTTACTGATCGCTCGTTCAGCAACTGTTCAAACTTACAACAGCACTGAAAAAGTAGCTTTATGACCGTCCTCAAAGTTGCAGCTGTTGCAACGTTCCAGTGGTCACATGATCGCAATTCAGCAAGTTTTTCAGCACTGTTGTAAGTTCGAACAGTCGGTGAACAAGCAGTCAGTAAGTGAGGACTACCTGTATTATTATAGAAACAAACTTTTTCTCATTGCTTGCTGCTTAATTATTTAATGATGTATTTTGGTGTTCCCACAGACTGCTTGAAGAAATCCACCTTGTTCCAACAATTTTTCAAGTTATCCTGGTAAGAATATATTTTTAAGCACGTGATTTTAAAATAACTTTAAAATACTACTAACTATTCTGCTTTCTTGTATGATCTTTGAGATATGTTATTTTCTCAGAAAGATTGGGCAATCTTATTGGACTAATTTTGTAGTGTTACTTTCTATAGAAATTGCAATTCTCTGTTGATTTGTATTTTAGTTTGATTACCACTCTTTTATAAAATGGTGTAAAATAAAAAAAATAGTCATAGAAAACCTCAGTCTCAGATGTGATTGCCTAGCTCAGCAATAAGAAAAAGTACACTGTGAAGATGTATATACAGTTTTACGCAACTACAAGGAATGTATGAATATGAATACATTGTCTGTCTGCGACTCAATAAAGAAGCTGCATCTTTTTCCAGGATTACCCAGTTTCTAGGTAGTAATGTATAGGAAGTAATATATAGTGGCTCCAGGTCTCTGACTTTTGCACACGTCCCCTGATATATCCAAACATTGTGAGAAAGATTTATATACAGCAACCCCATAAAAATCAGACTAAATCAGATGATCTAAAAATATTATTTCAAAAAATATGAATGACATATCTTGAATTATATGCATGGGCTAAAATCCAGAGGAGTTACTAATTAGTGCATATGGGATTTATACAGGTGCTTTAGGTTTTCTATGTATTTGTGGGTCCTTGATACTCTCTGAGCTTGGTTGTTTGCTTGCAGACCTGACTAGGTAGCATCATAAGTGTATTCCCTAGTCCAACAGTGAAAGATCTGCAAGCAAATAACCAAGCTCAGAGAGCACCAAGGACTCCACAGTTCAACCCTGAGCTACAGGTATTCTCTTCTATTACTATATATTTCTCTGGGACAGTTCCATTACTGAGTTCCTGCACCATGTCAAGAAAAAAAATCAATGTAGAAAAATGATTTGGAACTTCCATAAAAGAGCTGTTCTAGACAAATTCAAGGAACAGTCCTTTAGTGCACTGTGAATCTGGACACCTATCAAGCAATCATGGTTAGAGACTTCTGTTTGTTCTGTCAAAGGAAAACATTATATATCTAATTTTTGGCTAAGTAAAATAAATAACAGCACATTCATCTTAATGGTGTAGAAACCTGAAGAATTTGTGAATCAAGATCTCATGTAATTGCACTCATTAATAATCTAAAAACTTATGAAGATATTCATTCATTCATTCATTCATTCATTCATTCATTCATTCATTCATTCTTCACTTTTCTTCACTGCCCATCTCGCCAAAGCGACTCTGGGTGGTTTACAATCAGATTAAAATAATAAAAGATTAAAATACCGTAAAAACAGATTCATCATAAAAATATAAATATAAAATATAAAATCTAAGTTGGAGGAACAAACAGTCTCAATAAAATTCCTCGGCCTCATCAAGGCGCCAACCACCCCCGTGATTGACTATCTCTCCTCCCACCCCAAGCAAGGTGGCAAAGTCAGGTCTTCACTCCCTTTCGGAAGGCTGGGAGTGTGGGGGCCTGCCTCACCTCTGGGCGTAACATATTCCACAGGGTGGGGGCCATTGGCAGAGAAGCCCTCTTCCTGGACCCCGCCAAGCAACAATCTTTCATGGACAGGGTCCGTAATATGCCCTTTCTGCCTGAACAGGTGGGACGGGTCGATGTAATGGGGTGAGGCAGTCTCTCAGGTAACCTGGACCCATGCCATGTAGGGTTTTAAAGGTAATAACGAACACCTTGAATTGGACCCAGAAGCAAAGTGGCACCCAGTGCAGCTTGCATAGTAAAGGTGTTATATGCGCCATCCTTGTGGCCCTCAAAACTGCTTCTGTAGCTTCCAGATACTCTTCAAGGATAGCCCCAAGATATAGGTACAGTGGATTTTTACATTTTGTCTTAGTTTGCCTGACAATTACTGATAAAAGAATAATGTTTTTGACAGTATTCAGATCATAACATTACTTACATTAGCAAGTTCCATGGCTAATTCATGCTAGCTTACATCAGCAGCAGAGCTCATGCTAAATTTATTGCATTTCTTCTGTGAAATGAAATTAATATGTATGAGTTGTTAGACTGGGAAAGATGGATGACAGAAAAATACTGTGTTAATGTCAATTTCCAAAAAGAAGCCTAAATCTTAGAGATGTGCCTTTTCTTAGTTTATTAATTTTTAAACTTTAAATTCAGGAATTATCCAAGACTCCTTGTATCCATTTTTAATGTTGATGTAATGTTAAGGAAAACAAAGTATTAATTTAATTTCATTGAGAAATGAGTACCTTCAAATGAAATATTTTAACTATTTCTCTCCATATTCATTAAAAAAAGTAACAAATTCATGGATTTCACTAATCTGTTTATTTGTGCATATATATATAAATGTATATGTTTTTGGATCAATTTTTAATGCTGTCTCAGAACACATTTTTTTCCTGCTACCATACTTAATGTTAATTTATTGAAGAAATAAGTTTTACCTGTTTTAAAGCTCTAAAGTGAATAATAGCTTTAGTAATAACTAAAAATATATGTTTAAATGGGAACTTTTATGTAATCAGCAAAGAAGGAAAGGTTTGCATTTTCCAAGCAACTGAGGATTTACTATATAAAAAGCAGTGGTGTCCTTCCTAGATGACTGTCAAGAACTGACCTATTGGGCTTGTAATTAGTTGGGTAGCCTGTCCTGTAGGCTCTCTTAATTATTGCTTAATGTGAAAGCAGTTTATTCTCCAAATGTTTTTTGTTAGAACACCTACTTGTCAGGGTTTTCCCCATGTGGAACTGAAAATGTCAGCTCTCTAGATGCTGACCTCTTGTTCAGGACTTGGCTTCACAAAAGCTCACAAGACACAACCCAACTAGATCAAGTTCTTTATTGCAGACTAGAATGTATTCTCATGAAATGCAAGTTCTGCCAATTGCAATGTATAGTTATCCAAGTTTACATATATATATGTCTGTGTACACACACACACACACACACACTACAGAATTCTGAGTCTTAGGTGTCTTCCTCCTTTTTTTAAGCTAACAGGAATTTTGCCATTCTCTTCAAAGCTGGCAGAGGGCAGCTGAGATAAACAGGTAGTCTTCGCTTAATGACAGTAATTGGGACCGGAAGCCTAAGCAATGCGGTCATAAAGCATGATGCCATGTGACCACATCACTTAGTGACAGCAATCCCAGCAGTCCCCATTGCCATAGTTAAGCGAGGATTGCGGTTCGTTAAGCGAGGATATCCTTAGAACTTGCTGCCAGCTTCCAACAACCAAAGTCAGTGGGGAAGCCAGCAGGAAGTTGCAAGTCCCAGGCAGTTTGCAAGGAGGCTGGCAGGCAGGTAAGTAGCTGCTGCTGGGTGGGGAAGGGTGCATGGGTGGCTGCAGCAGTGTGAGCGGGTGGCTGCAGTGGTGCCAGCGTTTTTGGGCCCAGGGGTGGCTGCTACCTGGTGGGGAAGGGGGCACAGGTGGATGCAGCAGCATGTGTAGGTGTTTTCAGGCCTGGGGGTGGCTGCTTATGGGTGGGGGTGGGGCATGGTGGTTGCAGCCGGACACACAAGTGATTTCAGGCCTGGGGGTGGCTGCTTCCAGGTGTGGGAGACTTAGCCGAACGACTTGTGACCTTCCCTGCCAGCTTCCCCATTGACTTTGCTTGTGGAAAGTTGTCAGGAAAAGCTGGAAATGATGATCACATGACTGGTGGATTCTACAACTGTTGTGTGAGCCAGTTGCCAAATAACTGAATCATGATCATGTGACCTCAAGTGGGCTGCAACGGCTAGAACTTTGAGGACCAGTTATAGGTACCACTCATTCAGCACTGTTGCAACATCAAATTGTTGCTAAACGAATGGTCGGTAAGTGAGGGCTACTTGCATTGATATATTGATTTCTCTTGAACCTGGGAAATGTCAGTTTCATTCTTAACACCACTGGTCTTAGGTTACTAGGGATAAGGAGATTTGTAATCCAAAATAACTGGACTGCATTTACCCTTTGTGTAAAGAGTTCCTGTAAGTCAGTGATGCCAAACTTTTTGGGCTTGGCGCGTCAAAAATTCGGAAAATGCCTAACTTGACTCTGCTGGTATGTCACCCCCCACAAAACAAAAGAGAAACGATTCTTTACATATTCATTTATTTAAAAAAAATATATTGTTATTGCCCCTTCGCGTAAAGCCAGTTGAGAAGCCACTTCTCCAGGAACCGGCTTTGCGTGAAGCCAGCAAAAGCACACCCCTTCACTCAAAGATGCCCCTTCATGCCCCTTAGCACCAAGGCATGCCCCTTTGCGCAAATGGCAACTGGCTTCTGCAAGAACCAGCTTTGTGCAAGAGGTGGCAGAGGGCAGGGATGGCAGAGGGCAGGGCAGCAGGGGTCTAGGAGGTGGCGAGGGTGACTGCAGCTGGGACGTGGCTGGAGCAGCTGCGGCTTCCCGGGTTGTGGCAAGCAGCCCCAGAGTTGCTCAGTTCTGGGGCTGCTTGCCGCCCCGCAAAGTCGGGTACAGGGCAACAAAAGGGCAGAGATGGAGGGGAGATTGGTGGTTGTGGGGAGTTGCAGTGCCTTTTGTTCATTCAATTTCTTTGGTAACTCAAACGGAGAATAGTTGTCGGGTGTTGGTGAATGCTGGTGTGTCACCCAAAACATTGTGGCATGTCACCTTTGACACATATGTCATAGGTTTACCATCACTGGCCTAAGGAGTTGCTAATGCTAATCTCCCATTATATGCTTTGTCTAAATAGATTTGATTTTTATAACTTCATTTTCAGTAGTTCTAGGAATAAAAATTAGAAATGGATTTCCATACTGTTAGGGTCTTTTGTCCTTCACTTTCACTTTTGTCAGACACCTGCATACAGTTCACTAATCATAAAGAAATGAACTTCTTTTTGTACTATTTGCAACAAATTAAGTAGTCAACCTTAGAATTATTAGGTGTTGCTTTGAAATAAATTAATTGACCCAAAGTCCAGAGGGAATAGATGAGGATATGTATTTTTACCTGACTTTAGGAAAATGAATTCCTCCTGATTCCTAGTAAATCATATCTGATGATTTTCATATATATGATCTGCAATCTAACAAAGCAAGGACATATTTATAGGATCAGGGCATACATATATAAGGGGTGCACAACAGATAGTGTACCATTTAAAATTCAGGCAAGGATCCAGAAAATAACAGGCAGATTTTTTTTTCTTGATGGACTCGTCCCTGGGGGAGCTGGGGGTGTTGACGACCGACAGGAAGCTCTGGCGTGGGCTGGTCCATGAAGTCACGAAGAGTCGGAAGCGACTAAACGAATAAACAACAACAACAATCATGGCATCAGAATATTGTGGATAGGCAGAGCTGAAAATGTGAATTCATAGAAATTGAGGGTTTTGTAGGAATGAAAGTAGGAAGCTTCCTTCTACTGGGTCTGGTGGAAGATTAGTGTAAATTAGTATTATGTATGGAAATTGAAAACAACTCTCCAGAATTTCAGAGAAAGATCTGTCCTGGACCTGCCTCAGTCTCAGTTTAGCTGCAAAAGCTCAGAAGGCAGTTACATATTTTAGTTAAATTCATACATTTTTTGTATAACTTTTTTGCAGCAAATATAAAAAATACTGAATTTTTAAAACAATTTTCTGAAAAAGCTAGTTATTTTATAAGTGGACTGATTTATATTTTCCTGAATAGTACCATTTCTACTTTTGTGTGCCTTGTAATAGGTTTCAGGCAGAGTGAGATTAAAATTCACCACACATAGCTGTCGTTAAGACTTGCATCTGGATGGCAGTACAGTAGCATATTGCTGAAAGCAAGTAGTCTAGCAATTTTGATCGATAATAATAGAGTTTGAAAAAACACTGGAGGCATGAATAAAATTCCATTAATAACAAAAGAGAAAGAAAGAGATGTGTAGTCCAGTTTGTTTAATGTAGAACTCTCCAGAGACTGAAGTGGAAATTATGTGTGCTGCCCTTCATATTCAATACAGGTCCAGAGGATGCTGATTGGCTGAATGGCATGTCTGTAAGAAGCATGCTCGTGCTCATGAATAAGAGTCTAATTATATCTTAATGATCTCTTCTGCAACTAGGAAAACAAAATCTGTGCCTCTGCAAACAGTTACCCTAGTATAGTTGCAAGACTTAAAAAATGTAAATTATCCATTTGTAAGAGGAATGCATTTTGAAAAATGAAGAAATTGTGTAAAAGCTTATTTCAGTAGACAGTTAAGGAACCCTAATCAAACAATTTTGTAGAAACAGAAGTGAAAGCGTGCTTAATGGAACATGATTAGATTTAATTGCAATGCGTTCTCAAACATTAAATTGCATTATCTTGCCTTACAGCTAATCTAAATTCTTTGTCAGAATTCCATTAGGTTACTTTTTGGAGACATCAAAACATATGCTAGGAACTAAATACAGTTGATGTTTTCTCTTGGAAACATGGTTGTCAATTACAAATTGAAAACATCCTTAAATACAATAATCTGTATATGTAAATATTGGGAAATAAAATAATATGAAGTAGAATTATGATTTGCAGATGAAGGTTTACTGTAATCCTTTGTTTAATCAATAAAGGATGAGTCAATATTCAATGCACTTTTCCTCCAAAACAAATCTGTTTCAATAGGGACTTCCAAAGTAATTATGACTATTAGTCTGTTCGCTATTGAGCAAAAGTCCCTTGACTCTTGACTTGATTCTTTGCCTTTTTACTGATTTGTATTAAGCTCTGAGCATACAACTTTAAAAAGTTAAAACTGTTTTCTGGCCGGTTATTATATCAAGTGATACATTATGCATTTGATTCTATCTTTAAGGGCTATTCAGATAATGGTGCTCAGTAGGTGCAGGAAGAGTTATCTAGAAGCTAACAGAATGGAACACATCTTTTCTCTAGAGAGACCATCCCAGGCTTCTTCATCCTATCCTCATAGGGCGCATCCTCAAGTCCCTGTATCATCTTTGAGCCCTAACTTGTCAATATTTTCTGGAAATGTGGTGCCCAGAATCGTACACAGTACTCTAGGTGTGGTCTCTCCAGACTGCAAGTAGAGGGGAATTAGAATTCCATGCCTCTTTGATATAGTGCCTCTTCTAGTGCAACCCAGAACTCTGTTAACTCTTCTGGTTTTCTTTCAGTTTTGTTGAAAGATGTCACAGCAATGTATTATAGATTTAATAGATTCAACAATACAGACGCAAACTGAAATAACAATTTTAATATCTTTCTGTGATTATAAAATGGTATGCTTCTCACCTGACTAGAATACTTATTGGTTCTGGTTGTTAGAGAAATTCAAATTAAAAACCCATTGCCTCAGATTTCCTTTCAAGCATCTCAATTCTAGTGATTTGTATATGGATACAAGTACTGTGTAAAATTTAATGCTCTTTTAATTAGAGAACAAGAAATGAGAATCTTCTCTGCAATTATTTGGATTCTAGAGTGAATCTGTCAAATTATTTCATAAGAGAAAGGAAAATAAGCTATCATCCAAATTCCAGGTTTTCATAATATATTATTTTCGAGTAAAATATTTAAATCAAAATAAAGTCTGGCTCTACATAAGGTTATTGATATGGAATAAGTATTCCAACACATTACAGAGAAAGAGTCGGGAGTTAATTATAAGAATGCTGTGTTTGATAAGAGCCCTGTATTGCAAAGAAAATATAATTTCTGTTTATCATTTCCATGAAAAATTACAAACAGATTTTATTTCATTACTTTGGTATATTATAACACAAAAAGATAATTTTTGTTTATAGAGGAGCTATTCCTGTATTTAGATTGGGTGGTAGATATACCGAACAGAGCTTTGCTCTTATCCTGTTAAAATAGCTTCTACAGAAAGGAAATATCTCTCATTGACACTTGTTTTATTATTTTTCATACAAATGATAATATAGACAATATTTAATAAGATATGGCTGCTAAATCATGGTGTTTATAGAAGCTAGCATTTTTCTCTTTTAGAGTAATTGTCATGTTTGATAACAAAGGTCATAAAGAAACTCAAAGAGAGCAATATCCCAGGTAATTGCAGTTTAACCAGTGTAATTTCATTAAGTGCTATAAAACTGCTGAGTAAAATGTCAGGGCATCCAATAATTTAGTTATATTAGAAATACAAAATTAATCCTTACAATGTATTTTGATCAATTGAACTCATAAAAATAAACGTCTTATTATCTAAGTTGATTTAATCTAAAACCTATAAAATGAATGAATCCTAGTATCAGGTTCATTACTATCTTCATGTTTTCTACAGTATTTTATTTTCATGCATCAGTCCAGGTTAAAAAATATTTTCTTTTATTGTTGTGCATCATGATGTACATTGAAAAGTTTAGGCCCTAAAAATACTAGAGTAGTTTTAGAAGATGGTTTTCTAAACTAGCCCTCTATTTTATTTTTCTTTCCTTGTTATGCCCTTGGTATTTCATAGCCGGCCTGTTTAAGAACTGAAGCAATTAGTTTTGAGAAGGCTGATTCTTCAGGGTCCAGTGGTTTCTTGCCTTTCATTTGCTGAAGCTGTACATTTTAATGAAGTTGTTTCATCTCTGTTGCCAAACAGTAGAATTTTGCTGCTTCAAGTTCTAATTATCTCTGCTGGCAAATGCTATGTTTTATTAAAGCTGTCAAGTGCACTGTTCATTAAATGTCCACAGTCTATGGCATCATACACACAAATTAGATCAGCTTTTCTTATTGATAGATTGTATGCAATCTATTGTGGATACGATCTTAGAAATCCAAAATAACAGCTACCAGCACTTCCATTTCTAAGAATGAGGCATGACAATAGTTTCATAAGATGTGGACTCAGTTCAGGCATGTAACAACTAATCCTAACATTGCAGGACTTCAATAACTCAGATTTCCTGTTGTAGTTCCACTGCTAATGTTTTCTCATGTTTTCTGCCAATGTTTATCAGCTTTCTAGCTTGGGCTACCATAGTTACAAACCAAGTTTAATTTGTAACAGTAGAATACAGTTTTGTTTTCTGGTTGATTTGGGCAGGTTACCACCAATAGGTAGGCATTAAGATATACCTTTAATTAGAGTGGTATGCATTATTCACTTTGATCGCTAACCTTAATGTGGACATCTGCAACTATGCAACATTATTTCATTAAACAGTTGTATTGTTAAAAGTTATTACTGGTAAACTAAGACATTACATGTTGTTAATCTTGGGAAAGAAATCTGTACAGATTTTCTCTATTAAAAACCCAATCTTGTTTCATCAGGTACATGCTGTATTGGACAGAAACTGATACATTTATAATACTAAATTGGAAAAATCTGATACATCATCCTTTGCCACTTTTATTTAGTCTGTTAGCTTTGCAATCTGTGCTTGACATAGGTTGTAATTTCCCCCAGCACCTGGTTATAGTTAACATTCTTTTGCTTTCAGTTAGAGAATCTGAGTTCTAATAGTACATGCTCTAATAGTACAGTTATATCTGGATTACTTAGCAATAATTATTTGAACATGCCCATGATTGCAGCTGGAACAGTACAGAACAGTAACAGAATCAGAGGCTACCAACTCAGATATTTGCCAAATAATTCCAGTTCTTTTTTGAGGCTTAAAGCCTTGCATCTCTCTTGATCTGTGTATAAATTGGGAAGATGTTATCTCAGTAAGAGTAATATAGTTCTCACTTCACCACACCATGTTTATAGTGTTCAAACTGAGCCATGGCCCTGTGGCCTTTCTCTTCAGTACAAATAGCTCAGGGGATGGGCAGCCCACAGGATCCTGACCTGCTTCAGTTGCAGCCATCATTCCCTCTAAACCTGGCATTGTGTGTACTCAAAGAGAGCAGTTTAACCAGTATAATTTCATTAAGTGCTATAAAACTGCTGAGTGAAATGTCAGGGCATCCTTAAACAGGCCGTGTGGTGGTATATGGGGGTGAAGTGGGTCCCTGATTAGCTGGAGGCACTGAGTGCTCTGCAGAAGTGCCTCTGGTTTTAGGGGGCCCATGGTTGGTTGTGTGAGTAAGTGGTGTGTGTGAGAGCTTGAACATGGACCTTTATAGACAGGGGAGGGGGAAGGCTCTGAAGGGACGAGGGTAGGCTATAACATCCCAGTAATGATGGGTAGGGAGAGATATGATGGGACATGGGGGAGGGCCGCTCATAGGGACTGTTCCACAGGTATATTGTTCCTGTGGAACGTTCCAGCCCCTCAAGCTCATTCCCAGGCCCTGGATGGCAGACCTTTAAGGCCCTGGGTTGTCAGCTGCTGCTTCTGAATGCTAGGTCAGTCTGCAATAAGGCCATCCTCATTCATGACTTGACTGTCAGTGAGAAGGTTGACCTGGCATACATTACCAAGACCTGGCTGAGTTAGGAGGGGGAGTTCCCCTTTCTGAGATGTGCTCAGCTGGGTTTTGGGTGTGACACCAGCCAAGACCCCACGGTAGGGGCAGTGGGGTGGTGGTAGTCATCTGAGACACTTGGGAGGCATCCAGGGGTGCTGTTCTTCAGACTGCCAGGTGCAAGACCCTATTTGTTCATTTGGGCTATAGAAGGGTAATTGGGTCTCGGTGGTGGGACTGTTGCTATTGTACCAGCCTCCCTACTGCATAGCAACCTCCCTACCTGAGCTTCTTGACTCTGTGGCTGGATTGGCAGTGGAGTTACCTAGGCTTATGGTCTTGGGGAATTTCAACTTGCCTTTCCTGGGGGAAGGGTCTGACATAGCTCAGTAGTTCATCACCACCATGACAGCCATGGGCCTCTCCCAAGTCATTTAGGGCTCAACACATAAAGTGGTCATACGCCTGAACTGATTTTTCTGTTGGAGCAGTGGCAGGATGTTCTGGATTTGGGGGAGATATTGGTTTCTCCCCTGCATGGTCAGATCACTCCCTGGCGAGCCTCCAGTTCTCTGGCACCACCCCCCTCCACAGGGAGGCTGGGCCTATTAGATTGGCCCCCTCAGATAACTGATGGACCGATTGGGTTCCAGAGGAAGCTTGGGGTTGTTCCGGAAGGTCTGCTACACGGTCCGGCCAAAGCCTTGGTGGCCACTTGGAATGGGAGAATGTCTGCAGCTTTGGACCAGATTATGCCTCAGTAGCCTCTCTGAACCCATGGATCCCGGAACTCTCTGTGGTTTATGGACGAGCTGAGGGGGATGAGGAGAGCTAAGAGATGGTGAGAGCACCCCTGGGGAGCAACAAAGAGCGAAGACGATTGAACAGGAGCTAGAGCCACTATTAGAGCCTACCTTGTAGTGGTAAGGGTGGCAAAATGCAATTATTTCTCTGCCCTTATTGCATCTGCAGATAGCCACCCACTGGCCCTGTTTCGGGTGACCCAGTCCCTCCTTGGTGGGAGTAATACCAGGATTCACCTACAGGGTCACTGGGAGGAATATGCTGTGTGTCTAGCAGATGAAGTCGCTCAGATTTGTTCTGCATTAGAGTCCAACTTTAGGGCAGATCCAGTGGAGGTTATGGGGGCTGAGTCTTGCATGTTTATCTTGGAGGAGTTTAGTCCCATTGAACCTGGTGTGCCCTCTCCTCAAGGGGCCATAGATTGACCCAACTAGTCTGGACAGTTTTCATCCAGTCTCCAGCCTTCCCCTTTTAGGGAAGGCGGTGGAGAAAGTGATTGTGTGACAGCTGCAGAGATCCTGGATGAAGCGGATTATATGGACCCTTTCAGTCAGGATTCAGGCCAGGTTATGGGACTGAGACGGCATTGGTCATGCTCTTGGATGACCTCTGGTGGGTGCGAGATGGAGGAAGTACATCCTTGCTCTTCTTGACCTCTCAGTGGCCTTCGATACTATCGATCATGGTATCCTTCTGGACCAGCTTTGGGAGTTGGGGGTGTTGTGCTGGTTCTCCTCCTTCCTCCGGGGTCAGTTCCAGTCGGTGCTGATGGTGGGACCAGCCCATGGCCCCCACTTTGTGGGTTGCTGCAGGGCTTGGTCCTCTCTCCCTTCTTGTTAAACATGAGGCTGCTGGGTGAGGTGATCTGATGGTTTGGGGTGAAATATCTTCAGTATGCTGATGATTCCCAGCTTTATATCTCCACCGTGGGCCATCTGAGTGATGCCATAGATACTCTGTCCCAGTGCCTGGAGGCTGTAGGGCCTGGAGGTGGTACAATGGGCTTTGGCTCAACCAAAGCAAGACAGAGTGGCTTTGGGTAATTGGGCCTTTCCAGTGTAAAGGCTTTTTCCGCCTTTGGTCCTGGATTGGGTGGCACTGCCCCAGACAGACCCAGTGTGCAATCTGGGGGTCCTCTTGGACTCACAGCTCATGCTTAAAGAGCAGATGGCAGCTGTGGCTAAGAGGGCCTTTGCATACCTTCAGGTTGTGCGCCAGTTGTGCCATTCCTGGACCAGGAGGCTCTGCTCACAGTCACTCATGCCCCAGTAACCTCCCATCTTGATTACTGCAATGTGCTCTGTGTGAGGCTGCCCTTGAAGAGCATTTGGAAGCTTCAACTAATGCAGAATGCAGCTACACAGGTAGTAAATGGTATTGGATATTTGTAACACCATTGCATTGGTTGCCAGTGTGTTTCTGGTGCAATTCATGAGCTGCATTGGTTGCCAGTGTGTTTCAGGGTGCAATTCAAGGTACTGGTTATGGCTTGGGACCAGGTTACCTGAGGGACCATCTTCTCCCAGTTGTTTCCACCCATCCAATTCGGTTCGGCAAGATGGGCATGCTCTGCGTCCTGTCAGCCAAGGCATGTCGGCTGGCAGGGACTAGGAGGTGTGCCTTCTCTGCCATTGCCCCTGCCCTCTGGAACATTTCCTTCAGAGATTAGGATGGCCCTGACCCTATTGGCCTCTTGTAAGGTCTTGAAGATCTGATTGTGTGCCTGGGTCTAGGATCCCGGGTGTGTGAAGGGCCCTGTTTCCTGGTTATATTAACAACTATATTTATGTGGGGGGTTTTGCTGCTGTGTATATTTATTCTTCGTATTGTGTTTGTATTTGGTTTTTAATTGATTTTTTGATTGGTCACTGCCCAGAGGCACTTGTTTGAGTTGAGTAGCCATAGAAATTGAATAAATAAATAGATAAACCAGGGAAGCAGATGCTCAAGTCATGACATTTTCTGGGCAGCAGTTGGGTTGGCCTAGGCAACCTTGGTCCAGGGGTGCAGTGAATTTTGAAAAAAGTCCATACATACTTTACATTTATAAGCTCCCAAAATTATTTTTAAAACTTAAGAAGTTACATACTTTTATTCAAGTGAAAATATAGTTGCATATAAAATATATGAATATATCACAACAATATTAAAAAGTAACTTAAATAAGAATACTTGAGTTTAATATTAATGCTTAATCATTTTCATCTATGGTTCATTATTTTGAAACTTAAAAAGTTAAAGGTCACATACTACCCATCTGTTGCAATGTTGGTTTGGCCTAACTCTCAGGTTTAAAGCCTCCCCTCCCTCCCTCTCTTTGCTTTTTCTTTCCCTCTGTTCCTCCTTCATCTGAGTGCTTGAGCTTCAGCCTAGCTCCTGGATGAGAAGCTGTCCTTGCTTGCTTTGTATTTGTGTCTGTGTCTGTCTGTGTTTGTATGGCTGCCCATAGCACATGATGTAACTCTGGATAGTGCACAAACAAAGTACCCTTTGCTTTCTGCTCTGCATCAACCTTTCTGTTGCTGTTCAGTCCTTCTTTCAGCCTGGAGCTTGGTAGGTCTGCAGGTATAATAGTGTGTGGAAATGACTTCAGAAAACATGAAGAAGAGCCTTAGACTAGGCAACAGTAAGACAAGTGGAAGCTGAGCCTGCGGAAGTAATGGGGATGTGGCAAACTTCTCAGAAGGGACCCTCCCTAGGTTTTTGGACAGTAAAGGCAAGGGGGAAGAGATGCACTTTCAGACCTGCAAGATTCTGTTAATGTAACCTTACAATAAAGGCAGAGCTGGGTTAGTACTTCTGGGTGTGCTTCTTCTCTGGACTTCCTTGCAAGGCTGACAACAGGCTTCCACCCAGCTCCCAGGAAAGAAGCCTCTCTTCCCTGCCTTCAATTTTTCTCTTTTTCTTTCTCTTCTTCCTTTGCTTATCCTTTTGCAGAAACACACTTCATTAGTGCAGTGTCTTTGATAGTGAGCAGGAGACTGATGGCTGTTGTGTGGTTCTGCACATGCTGTCATGAGTGCCGTTGAGCTGAAGACAGCGCAATGGCACACATGACAATAGAAAGGAAACAGGGGAAGGGGCTCAAGATAAGTAGCCATCAACTCACAAAGACTGAAGGTCAAGAAACAATGGCTAAACGGATCGCGAGGCACACCCAAGCTGTTAGCGCTAACGCAACGGAGATCGCCCAGCTGACAGCAATCACCGGAGGAATAGAGAAACCGATGATGGGCGATCCCGGAACGCCAGCGGGGCCTCGCAACCCCTCACCTACCGGCAGGACAACGTGTTGGACAAAGGGGGGTGACGTAACCGCGAGTGAGGGGGCGCTGACCGGCGCGGGGTATTTAAACCCCGCACCGGCGCGCTCCTGTCACTCTCAGCTTTTTTTCCAAACTGTATCTACGCTGTGAATAAATCAGAGCCTGTTCCACAGAACCAGTGTCTGAGAATTATTCAGAGGTAGGCAGCGCATGACACATGCACAGCTTGGAAGGCACGTTGATTGCAGCTCTGAAGATCAGTGTCACAATTTACCACTAGATTTGCAGTGTTAAACTAAACAAATGAGACTGTTGTTGACTGGATGTGTTACTGTTATATAATTTTAATTGTATATTGTTTTGTTTTCATGCTATGAGCCATCCAGAGGATTGAAATCAGGCAGCATCTATGTAGAACTAAATAAATAAGTAAATATTTGTTGTGAAAGCAGTATCCTTGTCCTACATGGTCTTCTCTAATTTAATCAATGGATTCATATACAGTATACCTCTTCAGCACCCTGTCCATCTTTATCTATTCTTGAACCCAGGAAAACAAAACTATCTACCACCTTAATCTGTTTGCTGTCAGCTGTAATTTCATTAAGCTTCCTGGTTGACGTTGCTTTTGTGTCCTTAATTTTTAATATTAAACTATATTTTTCACTTTCCATTTTTACTTTCATGAGACTTTCTAAGTCTTCTTTACTTTCAGCTAACATCGTGATGTTGCCTGCCTATCTCAAACTGTTAGTGTTTTGGCCATATATTTTGATTCCAGTTATCATTTTTATCTTTCCTGCCATTATTACATTTTTACATTATACTATAAAAATGGCTGGACTATGATAATATATTATTCTTATAATATATTTGTTGTTTAAATTAAATAGATATGGGGACAAAATATGTAATTGATGCACTCCCTTTCCAATCCTGAATAATTCTTGTTCTTCAAATTCTGTTCTTGTACTAGTTTCTTGTTCAAAATTTCTCAGAATTAGTAGATATTCTGACATGCATACTAGCCATAATATATTCCACGTTCTGGCAAGATCTAACAATCAAAAGCCTTAGTATAGTTACTGGGGAAGAATGTTGAATTTTCACAAGAAGATCTGGAGTTGATAATATGGCCAGACCAAAGCTGCAAGGAAGTTTGGTCAATTGTGTTGTCTGTGATAGTACCGCATAAAACAATAGCTATGATTTGTTACAGTCTATATTAGTATTCTTGAAATTAATGTTAAATCTACTGCTTGTTTATTTGTTTGCTTTTTCTGCTAATGTGTTAGAGAAATGGATAAGTGCAGGGCAAATACTTGAACCTAGAAAATCATTGAGGGTCATCTGTTGCCTCCTGCTGTGATTTAGGATTAGCCTTACCGTAACCTCAGTTAAAATGGTAAGCACCTAAAACTAAAATGTGTATCCTGTTTGTATATGGAGTTCTAGTTACCTTCCAACTGTGAAAATGAGCTAGTCCTTTCTTGATTGGTTTAATCTATTCACCAATTTAGATTTTCCAGGACTGCTCAAAGGGCCCCTCTTTTAAATGAGTTGATTTATGGAACAACTTTTTCCCTTAAAATGTATTTTATTACAGGAACACCAGGGTGCCCTGCTGGGAAATACAGTACAAAGTGCAGTTGCAGTCTTAAATTATCTGGTATCGTATAAAAATGTGAACATGGCATTACTTTATGAACAAGGTACGTAATTCTACCATCTAGTATTCACTGTACTCTTTCTGCACAACTCTTTTGTTCTGGGATTGTAATCTATTTTGTAAGCTTTTTTATGAATACCATTCATAAGTTTAAAGAAAACTTTGTAGGAGGAATTGCCTCAAGTCAAGGATCAATTTTTCCAGTTGCTACATTTGTTGCACTCCAGCAAACAGAATAAACAGTCAGCTTTTCTTCTAACGACTGTAATTGGGACTGGGAACTCTAGTACTAAGTGATGCAGTCATAAAGCGAAAAATCACATGACTGTGCCAACTTACAATGACAGTTCTGGTTGTGGTTGTTAAGTGAATCACTTGTCATTAAATGCGATGTCACATGACCATGACATGCAACTTCCTGCTGGCTTTCCCATTGACTTTGCTTGTTGGAAGCTGGCAGGGAAGGTTGCAAATGGCAATCACGTGACCGCAGGATGCTGTGACTGTTGTAATTGTGCACTGGTTGCCAAGTGCCCAAATCACAATCACATGACTGCAGGGATGCTGCAACAGCCACAACTTTGAGGACCAGTGGTAAGTCTCCTCGTTCAGCACCGTTGTAACTTTGAACAGTTGCTGAATGAGCGGCTGCTAAGCGAGGACTACCTGTACACAGTTGCAGAACTGAGTG
The DNA here is from genome assembly GCF_035149785.1 of Candoia aspera. Taxonomy (NCBI): domain Eukaryota; kingdom Metazoa; phylum Chordata; class Lepidosauria; order Squamata; family Candoiidae; genus Candoia; species Candoia aspera. The sequence goes on from NC_086156.1 coordinate 52,357,709, forward strand.
GGGATGATCACATGTAAAACATCTTCTACCTCCCCTCCCCAGCTCTAAACTTCAGAGAAAGGCTGGTAGTATATTTAACAGCTGCATGCCCAGGTTGGCTGGGGAAGCTTAGCAGTGTACCAACAAAATAGCTAAGAGGCCAAAATAAAATATTGGTATCATTCCCTACTCTGGAGCACCTTCAAGTAAAGTTCCTTAGACGAATGATCTACTCTGTGGTCCTCTTCTTGAAAAAGACTAGTGAAGGTGATTGAGTGTCATTACTTTTAGGGATATCTTCAGATATCAGTGCCAAGGGAAGAGCTATTGGTGTCTTCTCCTGAAAGGAAGAGAGGCCACAATTATATGTTTCATCCGGTCAACAGATCTTGCTGAAGGTTATAGATTCCTGGCTGCAATATGATTCTGCAAGTTACGAACACAGCTTTCCCCATATATCTTGCTTGTTTTAATATCTTCTATTAAAACAAGCAAGATACACGAGGAAAGCAATTCCTCCTACAAAGTTAAGTGTCTATGACAACGCCGGCTCCAAGGCTTTGAAACGGAGATGAGCACCGCCCCCTAGAGTCGGACACGACTGGACTTTACGTCAAGGGAAACCTTTACCTTTACCTTTACTATTCTAAATAGTAGCCTGCATAATCATTTATGTATTAATTACAATTGCATGGATTATTTATTTGGTAAATAATTTAGCTTTGATGGAACTCTTTCCAAGAACTAGATTACAAATGCAGTGGTTGGCTATAATTTAATATGTTCTAATTTCTGAAATCTGGCATAGTAATTATACATTACTATTTATAAGTTACAATTATTTATGTAAAATATGTGATATCTAAATTGAAGCCATTTACTATTCATTATTCCATTCAAAATTTATTAATTAAAGTATTAATACCTTGCTCTTCAACTTGAAGCATTCTTAAAGAAGCTTAATCAATAATAGAAGCCAGAAAGCCCCTGCATTCAGTCTTATTATTAATAAACACAATATAGCAAGAAAAGGAAATGAGGTAAGAAAAGGAAAACATGATAACTTAGATTCAGTTCTTCATGGATCACAGTTTCTGAAATGTCCAGTTACAAAGTTTAGCCAGGTTAAGATTATACTATCAGTTCTAGAGCAGGTAGTCCGTTACTCTTTCTTATAAGGCAGTTGGTTTTAATAGCCATTGTAAGGAGGGGTCTTCAGCTCAGCTGGTCACAGAACAGTAAGGGGAAATGACAGTTGCAAATATAGCAAGTTTATTTATTTATTTATTTAGTAAGTAAGTAAGTAAATCTATGTGGATGCCCATCTCATATACATGACTCCAGGTAGCTAACAGTTAAAACAAATAGGAACAAAAACACAACCAGTGATTAAATACATAAATAACTTAAAACAGCACAGAATAGTAGCCAAGAATAATTGAACACTGCACAATCAATACAACCAAAGAACGGGCTCACCCACACTATCAGGGCCCCTGGCTTAATGGCAAAGCCACGTTTTTAATGCAAAAGGCCAGCAGGGTAGGGGCATGTCAAAGTGACAGAGAGAATAGAATGACACCCACTTTTATCTAAAGTAATGTGAAAAAATAAGTACACCCCACTGAAATGTTTGACTTTTTCAGCATATTTCAACATACAGATATTTGATATTCATTTCAACAAAAGGAGATATACTGTAACAAATATCATACAGCATTTACATTTTGTAGTCCGTTGTGTAATAAAAATGCAAATTTTGCATGGGGAAAAATTAAGTGCAGCTTAATTTTAAAAATTAGCTATATTTATCATTATCTCAAATACCTTAAATTAGAATCAGGTGCACCAAATCAGGATCTTGAAATAACCTGTCTTATTTAAACCTCAGACATTTAGTTTCATTTGCTCTTTGTTGTTGAAGTGTGTGGTATCACTATGCCTAGACTGAAAGAGCTGTTAAAACCTTCAGATAAAAGGTAATGGATGCCAATGAGTCTGGGAAGGGATTTATAAAGATTGCCAAATAATTGGACATCAATCATTCTACTCTCTGAAATATCATCTACAAGTAGAGATTTCCAGTAACTGCCAACTTGCCCAAGCCATGTTGTCCCAGCAAGTTCAACCTGAGAGCAGAATACAAGATGCTGAAAGAAGTCTCTAGAACTTCAGAATTTCATCACAGGTAACCCTTGCTACTATTGATGTCAAAGTGCATGAGTCTACCATTAGAAAGAAGCAGTACAGATTAGATCTACATGGGAGGTGTGCCAGGAGGAAAGCTTTGCTGTCCACAGAGAACATCACGTCAGGACTAAAGTGAATACCTGGACAAAGACCAGGACTTCTGGAACAATGTGCTCTGGACAGACAAGGCAAAGATAGAGTTATTTGGCCACAGTACCAGGAGACATGTTTGATGAAAATCAAAGACAGCATTTCACCAGAAAAACCTGACATCAATATAAGGCAGGGTGGTGGAAATGTTAGGGTTGGGAGCTACTTTGCTCTATCAGAACTTGGGCAGTGCACCATGATAAAATCCACTATAAATGCTTCATTGTACCAGAGGGTGCTTGAAGACAATGTGAGACCATCTGTCAGAAGATTGAAGTTCCACTGAAAGTGGACCTTCCAACATGACAATGACCCTAAACATTCCTGTAAATCCACCAAGGAATGGCTGAAAAGAAAAGAAGTGGAAGATTCTGGAATGGCCAAGTCAAAGCTCAGATTTAAATCCCATCAAGATGCTGTGGGGTGATTTGAAACGGGCTGTGCTTGCAAGAAAACCTCTCAAACATTGCACAGCTGAAAAAATTCTGCACGGAAGAGTGGGAAAAGATTCCTCAGTCAGTGTCAGAGACTGGTAGAAAGAAACACATACTTGAGGTTGTTTCTCCCAAAGGGGGCAATGCCAGGTATTAGAGCAAAAGATAATACTTTTTCCACAGAAGGAAATGTCATATCTGTTAATTTTTTGTTGAATAAATGATTGCAAAGTCAGTTTTTCATACATCACCTTTATATATTGTTTGAATTAAGATAAAATGTTGATATGTGCACCTATGTTAAAAAAGAAAAAGCTTTACGTAGGGTATACTTACTTTTTCACATGACTGTATTAGACCTCATTATACCCCATATGCTTGCATGTTATTTGTGGTGAAAGGTGAAAGGTCCCCTGTGCAAGCACTAAGTCATGTCTGACCCTTTGGGGGGATGCCACTTTCGCGACGTTTTCATGGCAGACTATAGTGGGATGGTTTGCCATTGCCTTCCCCAGTTGTCACCTTCCCCAGCAACCTGGGTACTCATTTTACCGACCTCAGAAGGATGGAAGGCTGAGTCAACGGGAGCCGGCTACCCAAGAATCCAGCTTCGCTGGGATTGAACTCAGGTCATGGAGAGAGTTTTGGTTGCAATACTGCCGCCTACCACTCTGCGCCACACGAGGCTCATGCATGTTATTTACTTCATCTGATATTTTAGTAGTAGCCCTTCAACAACAGAATTCCTTCTTACAGAGGTTTGCCTGTAACTGACTCTGTTTTTCTTGTCAATACCATGTATAAGCTCCAGAGAATAAACAAGTACAAGCAAGGGACTGTAATGTTAGTAAATCAATTTCAGTGCTGGGTTTAACACTGCCTGATCTAAAAAGTGTTACCAATTATATTGTATTTTTATGTTTTCCTTTTTAGATTGCTCTTGAGAACCAAGTCCAATGGCTAAATATAATTACCCTTAATAAATCGTAAACAAACTAATAGGGCTATCAGCGGCTACTGTTATCAGAGATATGAACAACAGAATATGTAAAATGAAGGTTGTCTTCTCTGATAAAGCAAGGAAAGGATTGGAGGAAGTTTTGGGAGTGTATTTTTTAATTCCCATTAATAGCAGGCAAGACCGGCTTACAAATCTGATTTCTTTGCTGGGAAAAGCTCTGATGAATATAAACATGCATAGCCTACTGATGTCACTGGACCAATAAGGGCAACCGATTTGTGCAGAGAACTTAATCTAATGGGAACTGTAACTTTGACATGCTTTGTCTTAAGTTGCTGCACAATAAAGCAGAACTATAAGTTACCTCTTTATTTTTAAAGCCGCTATAGCTGTTGAATTTTAGATATTTAAATTGAAATTCTTATTCTCTAAAATCTAATAACCAACATCTGTCTTGAAAAGCATTCCTTTATGCTAGTATCTTACACATTGTATTGTGTGAAAGTAGCTAATGTCAACTCTGTTAGGAGTAGTTTCTTCACAGCTGTAAACCACAATAAAAACTTTGCTGAAATTACAAAATGAGAGCTTGCAGCAATTGTTATATCCAGTACTGAATTAAATGAAAACAATGGTCCTTTATACATGAATAGTTATTAAAAAGCGGATTAGTTCTGCAATCAAACTTTGCTGAAGACACTTAATAACCCATCCGCATCTCATGAAAGAAAGGTAATAGTAGTCAACCTTCACGGGTGAGGTGCTCTGTTCATTGTGTAGACTGCTGCTTTGACTTTTAGTCAAATGTCAAGAGATTAATTAGATTTCAAATGTCTTTGTGCCTGTGGTATTGTTAAAATCTATTAAATCTTGCATCCTTAAAGTGATTCCTCTGGGAGTAGCCTTCCAGGATTTACGTTTTTAAACAAAAATGGCCATGCGTGAACCTTTTATATTTTTAATATATAATGGGCACTTAAAAAAAACTTCTGATAAGCCCCTCAAGGAGTTCAGCATGGCTAAATGCTTGAAGGACCCTTTCAGTACCTATAGGGAATTACAGTACAAGACTAATCCCCAGAGTCAGCTTATACTTCTGTCAGCCCTTAGTCAACTCCATCATTATGCTGGCATTGTAGACTAAATACTAGGTCCCTCAAAAATCTTACGTTTATCTTCCACATCCTCTTAAAAATGCAGAGAATATAAAAAAATACTGTGTGGGACCAGATTGTGAGTGTCTTTAAGGAAAGAACAGTGCTAAATTAGTAAGTCATTTGGTCTAGAAATATTGGACTGTTCTTGATTCAGATGTATTCAGAATCTTCAGAAAAAAGCCATGCAGTGTTGTAACAGATAAAATAATTATCTTATTTTAAGAAATAACAATAGTTCACAATGATAATTTGCAGGTTATATCCATTATACTCTGGAAAGCACTATATGAACTATTATGTCATAATTCATTTACACACTTGACTGAGAAATCGTTTCGGGCGAATTCAGGAAAAAGCTTATTGATATCCAGTTTTAAATATTTTTTTAATATGCCAACTACCTATAAATTAAAATATTCCCCAAGTTAATGCCACTGAATCACTCTCTGGGAAAATTATATTAGCGTCTTACAGTATATATTGTCACTTCATACCAAATTGCATCATTCCAGTGTATTGAGGCTAGAGACTGATACACTTATCTACCTTGAAGCTGTTAAAAAAACTTCACTGTTTGAATAAGTTACAATCTCTTTTTCTGCCTTCTTTTGATTTTAGAAATTATCGAATATCAGGGAGCTAGTTTCAAAACTAATCATTGTCTTTTCCCAGATTTGCACTGTAAGGGCAATTAAATCCAGGATTTGTATTTGCTTGCACAAGAATACCAAAACAGATGTTTGCAGCCCCCAAAATCAGACTTGAAAACATTTTATCTATAGCATTGCTGTGAGTCATGTTCTGCATCAAAATACAAGAATAGAGTTGCTGAGTTTTAGCTTTGAATATTAAATCTTAGGGCTGATTCAGCAACATCATTTAATGCACTGCCAAAGTAAAAAAATAATGTTTATATTTTACTATTTACTGTTTTACTTTTTACTTTACTGTTGCTTTTCCTGTGTTGTTTATGCAGAAATTACCAAATTCAGTTGCTGCACTATCATTCTGTTTGCTGCACATATCTATTGGAAAATGTCTGTAAAAAATTTTTAGAGGAACAAATATGATGAAATTCTTTTTCATAGCAATATAGTCATTTGAAATATGATCTCCTGTCACTGAATTTAATAATTATGGATGAAAAATTGGGATCTTAATGATGACAGTATAAGTGTATAATTTGTCAGATATAATTATAAAAACTCACAAGTTGTGGAGAGTAAAAATCAAAATGTGACTAAATTACTCATGATAATCTCTTGACAGTGTTAATAGTGATTTCTGTCCAAAAGGCACTTTAAATTTAAGATCAATGTGTTGGAGAGCAATTAAGGTTTGCATTGAACTTTGAAAATGAAAAATACTAAAATAGAAAGTATTATTAATTACTATTCCGCTATTCCATACAATATATTTTATTATACTTCATTCCAGTGGAATTTGCAGATTTCATATATCATTATCCCCTAAATTATGCCTTAAATTATTCCTTACAAATAGGGAAAGACCTCTCACCCGTCTTTGCATATTGTTATTTGGTCGTATCCAATGCTTAATTCTAGAAAAAGGTATATCAGGGTTCAAGTATATCCGGGCACTTCTTCAGCCATTATGCTTCAGTAATAAGTGAAACGTACTCTGCCTTCTTTGCTTCATTACTGTAATTCAGAAATGAAGCACTTGAAGCCATAGACAGTCTGTTAAACATTCTGCTAATTTGAATGTATACTGTGTGACTGGATGACCAGGACTGAACATGGATCAGACACTGTATTCCATCCTGATCATCTTATCCCTCCCCTTCTTGTTTCTTTGGTTTTCAAGGCTGACAGTTGTGTGTGTCCTTGGTTGTGAAGAGACCAAATCAATGCCTTTAAAGCTTTTCATCAAGAATTTATAATTTCCATTCAATGACTGTAGGATCTATCAGTTCCTCACTATTGAGATGTCAAAATAATTATTTCATGCACTGGTTGTATCTCACTTGGATTATTGTAACAGCCTGTTGGGCAGATTACTCATTCTGCCTTTTGATATGTCTCCAAAATACTGCTGTACTTAGAATTCTGGATGTTCCTAATTTCACTCCTACCTTTTTGTTTTTTGTCATCAATTACATTGGTTGAGTATTCATAAAAGATATAATCGTATAAATTGCTGGTGTTGACACATTGTGCTCTACCCTTCATTGGACACATCAAGCTGTTTGAAAGACATGCTGTCCTAACAGCCAGGAACCACGCTGCGACAAGGAATAGGTCTCTAGTGCTTTATTACTGCTACATTAGACAGAAAATCCTAACAAACTGAAGAAGCGTGGGAAAAACCCAGACAGATAAACCCCAAAGGTTAAGGTGGGTCTGATTTGTGTCTCTTTGAATGGCCGCTTAACTCCTCAGTACTACGCATGCGTTTTCCCCCCTGGATAGAGGCCCCCTCCTGCTCACCATCAGTACTCATAACATCACCCTCCCCCTCCAGATTCACATTCCATTTCAGCCCCCTCCCTTCCAGAGGTCTCATAAGAGTCCATCTCCCCCTCTAAGCTGCCATGGGAACTGGGCAACGATGGAAATTCTTCAAAGGAAAACTCCTCCAAGGAGTTTACCCGGCTGGCAGTGACATCTCTGATTGGGTCGTCAAAGTGTGCTCGGAACCCTGCCAGAAAATTCTGGTAGTCATTGAGAATTGGGTCGTTGTTCTCCACCATGGGAATAGCCCATTTGGCTGCTGGGCCCTTTAGCAGACTTAAAATGAAGGTGACTCTGGTTCTGTCTGTGGGAAACTCTGCCGGTCTGCTGTTGAGAAACATTGTGCACTGTGTGAGAAAGGTTCTCAACTGTCCTGCTTCTCCTCCAAGCTTCTCTGGTAGACTGCCCTGGAATCTCAAGACTACTGGCGGAGCTGCTGCTGCTGGCACTGGTTGTGGGTTGATCGGAGCTGGCTGTTGTAACTGCTGTAGCATGGCTGCTTGTAACGTGTTGATCTGAAGATCTACTTGTTGTTGATGTTGTTGCAGTGCTCCTGCCAGTTGTTGGATGGCCTGCCGAATTTCCTGGTTTTCCGAAGACATTTTCCCAAATGTCTCTTCCTTTTTTTTTTTTGTTCCTCCCTCTTTCAATGGGAGTAGAGAGTTTGTTAGGACTTATGTCCTAACAGCCAGGAACCACACTGAGACAAGGAATAGGTCTCTAGTGTTTTATTACTGCTACATAGACAGAAAATCCTAACAAACTGAAGAAGCGTGGGAAAAACCCAGACAGATAAACCCCAAAGTTAAGGCGGGTCTGATCTGTGTCTCTTTGAATGGCTGCTTAACTCCTCAGTACTACGCATGCATTTTCCCCCCTGGATAGAGGCCCCCTCCTGCTCACCATCAGTACTCATTACACATGCTAGTGGTTCATGAGGTTGTGCATTTGATTCTATTACCAGGTCAGAGTTGATTCCTCCATGTATTAGAATAAGCCATTGTGATCGGGAGCTTTTTCTCACCGGGCTTTGGTTCCCTGGGATCAATTCCCACAAGAATTACCTTTGGAATCAGTTCTCTTGAAATTAAAAAAAAAAAATGCTTAAAAAGCTTCTTTGTCTTGTACCTCTGTAAAGCTGTTAAAAATAAAATAAACATTAATTTGAATGTACAGATGTACAGTGTCATGAATAATGATGGCGAGCAGGAAGGGGCTCCCATCCAGGGTGGAAAACACATGCGTAGTACTGAGGAATTAAGCAGCCATTCAAAGAGACACAGATCAGGCCCGCCTTAGCTTTTGGGGTTTATATGTCTGGGTTTTTCCCACGCTTATTCAGTTTGTTAGGATTCTGTTTATGTAGCAGTAATAAACACTAGAGAACTACTACTCGTCTCAGTGTGATACTCACTGTTAGGACATACAGGCCTTTTATTCTAGAGCAGTGTTTCTCAACCTTGGCCACTTGAAGATGTGTAGACTTCAACTCCCAGAATTCCCAACCAGCATGCTGGCTTGGGAATTCTGAGGGCTGAAGTCTGCACATCTTAAAGTTGCTCAGGTTGAGAAATACTGCTCTAGAGACTTGTTCTTTTATACTGAGTATACAGTTGTAGTTTCCTAATAATTGCTGTTTTTATCTAAGTACTGCACTTAGTTACAGAAAAATGATAAATACATTTGTTCCTGCTAAAATGTTAACATTAAATAATAAGATCACAACACTTAGGTAATTTCACATTTATAATGAGTGAATAATAATGTGTGGGGTTTGGGGTTTTTTGGAATAGAATCTACACTTTTTTTAAATAACATCTGTTTTGGGGTATTCATTGATGATGAAATTGCACTGTCCCAGACATGGTTTTTAAAATTTTCAAAGTGTTATTCTCAAACTTGCTATTGCCTTTGACTAAAATTCCAGCTTGAAATATTATCTTCGAAGAACAAAAGGTTCTAAAGTATTAATTTCAAATACTATTTATCATTCTACAGTACATTTATACCCACCTATTTCTCTGAGAGCTCACTGTAACCTTTAAAGGAGCCTTTATTTATTTTATCCCTATAGCGGCAAGCCTCTGAGGAAGGTGAAGGTTGAACTGAAAGTGAGTGGTAGTGCATGGTCATATGGGGGATGGGATATTAACCTGATCCAAGTCCAACACCTGGTTCAAGTCCAGTAACTTAACCACATATTATATTGCCTCCCTTATACTACACTCTGCTACACTACAAATAGCTACTAATGGATATATCCCTAACTATGATTGTCTATTTATTATATGTTTATGTGGTGCTTTCTTCAGTAAACTCAGGAATGGCATACAATACTGTATATGACTCCTTATCCATGTTACCCTCACAGGAATCAGGCTGAAAAAACAAGACAGGCCCAAGTTTATCCTGTGAGTTAGATAGCTATCAAACTCACCTTAGATTTATTTATGCTTGAGGGACAGTCACAGTGATTTATTTTAGGAACACTACAAGTTCCTATGATCTCCTCTAGGCTTCCTCTAGATGTCTCCTAGACAACAAAAAGATGTGCTATCATGTTTCTGTATCTTTTTTTTCAATATTAATTTACATAAAGTAATAGCACTAGCTTATCGAACAAGTTTTTGTTTTGTTTACATTGAATAAAGATCATATCTGCATAGGTTGGCCAGGTGTTCTCCATCTTAAACTCTCTTGCTACAAATCCAGCTGTTTTGTTTTCAGTTTTGTTTTCAGTTAAATAAATGACAGGAGATAAGATGAATAGGGTTATTTAATTGAATAAGGGGAATTGACTTGGACCATGTCCTTCTGGGAAAACCAGTTTGATGTAGTTGTTAAGGAGACTTAACTGGGAGACCATGATTTCTAACCTACCTGGGTGACTTTGGGCTAATATCTCTCAGATCTAGAAAGATGAAGGCAATGGCAAACTACTTCCAAAAATGTGGCCAAGAAAACTGCATGGACTTATCAAGGAAGTGGCCAGGAGTCAAGACTGACTCAAAGGCACAAAAAAAGTTGTTTTGAAGTAATACATGGAAAATAAATTAATTGGGAATAATTAATGAGAGGGCTACAAATTAACTGAAGAATTTGAATGGGAAATAGATTAGCATGCCTCTTGTAAAATTTCATAATTATTCTAAATCTGTACCTATATACAGTATATTGACAGATAAAGATTTGGAATTCCTTTCATTTTTTAATAGGTAAGTAGGAGAAGAGAGATGCAAGAGTAGTAAAGTGTTAACACTGGTCATTTAAATGCACCATATTTATTGCAAGTTATTCATCATAGGTTAATTTAAGAGACTATAGGATTGTTTATGCTAAGTTAAATTACTTCTGTAATAAATTATATTACCCCAATTTTTGTTTACATTGTTCATAACTCCATATCATTTTCATATACTGTATGTACTATATGTATGTATGGTACATAAGGTAGAATTTAAAAATGTCTTACTGGCTTTACATCTATACCTGTCCTTCAAAATGGGGGTCATTCATCTCATATGAAGCTTGTGTTGCCACTTTAGGCAATCAAAATAATTTTTTCAGTATCATCTAATGCCTAGCATGCTGATTCACAGGATAAGATCTATAGTCTCCCTGCCATCTATCTAGAGCAGCCTCTCTCAACTTTTTGACCTTGGAGGAACCCTTGAAATATTTGTCAGGTCTCATGGACCTCCTGCACATTCAGGCTCAAATATAGTCCAGAAGTTACAAAAGTATTATATCCATTTTATGTGTAGGCCTGTATATATGCATTAATGGTGTTCTTAAAGTAAAAATAAAGAATGAAACTTTCCTCTTTAATGTGAATGGAATTCTCCATTTGCAGCTTTACTCTCATCCTGATCATTTCGCTTCATTAAAACAGTTAAAGGACCTAGATCTCCTGACTGTCATTGTGTGAATGCTTGAATGAGCCAGGGCTGACACCCACTGTGTTCTAGTTGGTTTACTCCTTAGTAGATATATATATAGGCTCTTCCATCAGTGTTCTCTTTTTTTCAAATCCAATTTGATGTCAGACAAAAGTAGTCAGAGTTCTTACAGTGTGCAGGATTTTGGGTATTCACTATAACTGAAGTGAGGTCCTCTGCTCCATCTTCTAGCTCCAAGCTGGATCTTTGTTTCCAGACATCCAAAGCACTTATAACACCATTAAAAGGATAAATTTAGGGTTTGGTTGGTTGGTAGTAGAAGGCTTGACTTTTTTTTTCTCCAGCCAACTAACTAAATTGCCTTTCCCAGACTTCCCCTTTTGACTGGGGCTTTTTTAAACACTAGATGGCATAGGCACTCTGAGCTGATCAATTACTGAGCATCAAAAAAGTATTTCTGTGCTTCCTTTTTTTCTCCAGTATGAACAAAAGAGGATTGCAGATCTCTAGTACTGTGTCTTCTGAACACAATTGCAAAGGATAAACATACCTCTCCCAAGTCTAAGCTGGGAGAAAGGTGAGGCATTTCATAATACATAATAGCAAGGTGAGAAACAAAATTTCTAATGAGTGGAAGAGCATAATCACAGCAGTCTTATAAATCATAGTGCAAAGTGTCTTCAAATAGTTTGCACATTTCCATTTGATAGGCACTAGTTTGTACTGGATTGTTTACTTTGGCTTGGTAATTTTTAGCTTGGTGCAAAAAAAAAAAAACTGCCTGAAGACAGATTCTGAAGAGTAGAGGCATGTAATTATAGATGTGTGACTTCATTTTGTGGAAAGTGGTGATATCACCTAACTATATCTGTTTACACTGTTATTTATTCAGTGGACTCTAAAGGTTAACAGAAATACGTTCTAAAAACAGGAGGAAATCAAATAACATAATACACAATAGTGATTTTGATTTATGAAGATTGAAGCCAGAAAATGAAAAAAAATTACAAACTTGTGCTTATGGCTGGCCCATTGATTCAGGTAATGTTTTATCTATCTCCATTTAGAAAATGACTGAAGCAAATATATCAAATAATTTTTAACAAAACAAATAATTTTCTATTGCTTTATCAAAATGGAGTTGTTCAAGAGTAACAGACTTATTCTTGAGTATAGTTGCATACTGACTCCTGATTAGATTCTGAAATTACAGTCTTTCGGAAACGGCCCCAACAGAGATTTGAGGGACGTTAGTGCCTTGAGTCTCAAGGCTTAGGGGATCCATTTTATTCCTTAAACTAGCAGTCTCAAATCATCACAAGTGCTACATGAGGACTACTTCATGAGCATGAGGGCTGCAACTGTGAAGCTTTTTTTTTTCTTGGTCATTCTGATACAGAAATCAAAAGGAAGAAAATGAAAAGTATCACAGTATACCATTAAACAAAAATTATTCTTTTTTTAAAATCACTGCAAGAGAAGGCTATTTTTTCACCATTTCATTTTGGCCAGTTACTTGGTGGCATTTGTCATCACCCATTCCAATATTTGGTTTGGGGTTGTTGAATAACAACATACAAACCTTTTGAACCTAATGTGAAATTTGGCAAGATTCATCCCCACAAAAAAGTAAATTGTCCTTGAAAATTATTTCTAATTACACACACACACAACACACAAAATTATTGGAAGTCCTCTTTAAAGGAAAAAAAACCCCATGTTTTGTCTGCAATTTGGCATGTGTTACCTTCTTATAAGAAGCTAAGAGGCTATAACTCCTGTAAATTTAGCTCAATTTTAGATTATTTTTAATGAAAAACAGACTAAAATGTTTTCAAAGAAATATGTTTTGTTATCCAGAAAATAATTACCATGTAGTGTTTTTCACTTATAATCAATGGGGAAGCATAGGAGCTTGGGGGAAAAAAAGGTGAAAGGTCCCCTGTGCAAGCACTGAGTCATTGTCTGAACCTTTGGGCTTGGGTTTTTCAATCAGATCAGAGACTTGAGTCTAAAGTACAGGTTTGTTGGTCCAGTCTTTTGTCCCCTCAAATAACCTAATCAGGGGCACAACTTCTAATAATGCACTTTCTCAGATAAGTGCACTGGGCTAGAAATTTTGGTTGCTTGCCATTATATGCCAACAACATGCTTGGTTATATTATGATGTATACAAAAAAGTCTCTCTGTGGATGGAATGTCCTGATTTTAGCTTGTGTATGCCATCCTGAAGTATATTGCATAGTATTCATGCACAATAAACTAAGACAGGATTAGAAATTAAAAAATAATTAGAAACAATGTCTTAGTTTCTCATAAACGTGACATTTTCTCTGGAGATTTGGATCACTCTTTTCAAGGTGGGTTCATTTTAAGAGCTCAACATATGCTGCATTTACAGAAATGAAAATTAGGGTTGATTTTTTGAGAATTGCTCTATTTGATTGTATTTTAAATTACTTTTAAGAATCAAAAGTCACTCCCTAGAAAATGAAAGGGTTTTTTCCCCTTCCATTTTGTCATTCCGTGAAGCCCTTTGGCATTTGGTATTGAGCCTGCCAAGCCAAAATTAATGCTTGTAGCATCTGTGTCCATAACTGTGTATTGTTTTCATTTTGTTATGTTTTCTTTAGAAGGTCATAGGTCTGCTGACGGGAAGTTCAGTAAGTTCATTTAACTGTTGGTTTTCCAATTGAGGAAAACAGCAAAAGAAACAGAAAATAGTTCAGGCTGTTCCATTTTGCTTAGGTCATTTCTGCATCTTGGGAATTAAAGGGTCCAGAATGATAACACACAAGTTGATCCTTCCCTTCAAAGTAATAAAGAAAATGATAATATAAACTCTTCCCTCTGCCAGTGTATCCTTCTGAAAGTGTTCTTAATTAATTTGTGGAGACTGTATTTCAATTATCAGTAGCATGTATAACACATAGTGGTGCTTAAAAGTTTGTGAACCCTTTTGAATTTTCAGTATTTCTGCATAAATATCACCTAAAACATGATTTGTTCTCCACACAAGTCCTAAAACTAGATAAAGGGAACCAAATTACACAAATAAGTCAAAACATTATACTTGTTCATTGATTTATTGAGCAAAATGATCCCAAGCTACATATTTGTATGTGAAAAAAAATATGTGAGCCTCTAGGATTATCAGTTCAAGGGAAATAAGTCAGGTGTTTCAATCAGTGGGATGATAATCAGGTGTGAGTGTGGAAGGTTATACCTTATTTAAAGAAGTCTGGGTATTCACTACCAAAGTCTGATTTTGATAAGACATATCTGGAAGTATGTTATGACTCAAAGGAGATTTCTGAGGACTTCCAAAAAACAGCTGCTGATGCTCACCAGGCTAGAAAAGGTTGCAAAACTATTTCCAAAGAGTCTGGAATCCACCAGTCAACTGTCAGGGAGAACATGTACAAATGGAGGCAATTCAACACCATTGTAACCCTCCCCAGGTGTGGTCAACCAAACAAGATCACACCAAGAACAAGGTGTATAATTCTCCAGGAGGTCTCAACCCCAGAATAATTAATGTCTAAAGAACTAAAGGCCTCTCTTGCTTTGGTGAATGTCTTGTGTTCATGAGACCACAATCAGGAGAACATGGAACAGCAATGGTGTCCATGGCAGTGTTGCAAGGAGAAAGCCAATACTTTCCAAAAAGAACATTGCTCCCTGTCTACAGTTTGCAAAAGACCATGTGGATAAGCCAGAAGGCTATTGGAAGAATGTTCTATGGATGGATGAGACTGCAATAGTATTTCCTTGGCTTAACTGAAAAATGTTATGTTTGGCAAAAGACAAACACTGCATTCCACCATAAGAACCTTATCCCATCTGTGAAACGTGGTGGCAATATCATAGTTGGTGCCTGCTTTGCTGCTTCTGGACCAGGACGAGTTGCCATCATTGATGGAACTATGAATTCTGAATTGTACCAGCAAATTCTACAGGAAAATGTCAGGATATCTGTCCAAGAACTGAAACACAGGAGAAAGTGGGCCATGCAGAAAGACAACACCCAAAACACACAAGTTGTACAACAAAGAATAGTTAAAGCAGAAGAAAGTTGATGTTTTGGAATGACCAAATTAAAGTCCTAACCTTAATCCTAGAGAAATGTTGTGGAAGGACCTGAAGTGGGCAGTTTATGCAAGGAAGCCCACTAACATCCCTGAGTTGAAGCTGTTCTATAAGGAGGAATGGGCTAAAATTCCTCCAAGCTGATGTGCAGGACTGATCAGCAGTTCTTGGAAATGTTTAGTTGCAGTTATTGCTGCCTAAAAAAGGAAACGTTTACATACATTGGCAGACACAAATATATAGCTTTGGATCATTTTTCTCAGTAAATCAATGAACAAGTATAATGTTTTTGACTTACTTGTGTATTGATTTGTGTATTACTTATTATTTCATTTTAAAAGGTCCAGACTTACTGATTTATTATTCTTATAGATTCTGGCTTACATCACAAATAATTTCTGTTGAATATGATGTTTGCCTCTGTACCTAATTATGCAGCATTTTATTTTTACTACTAAAAACTTGACTAATATAAGATTGACTTACACAGTGGGTCTCTATCAGAGAAAATTAATTCACTTTGCTTTATCAATACTACTCTGATTACCCTGAGATGTCTAAAGGCTGTTATCTTTATAGTTTTTTAAAAATAAAAACTAAATCTGTGTCCAATATTAATTGTTTTGTGGGAATTTTTCACCATTTATGTATTGAGTAGGATTGTGATATAGAACAACAGATATCAAAATATATTTTCTAAACAGCTTTCAAAAGTTACTTGTTTTCCACTAACAATTTTTTTTTTCATGTTCTTGAGGTCACTCATAATAACACGATGACTGGGTCCCTGCCTAGCATTAGTCATAATGTCTTTTGTTATTTTGGTTTAGTGTGATGTGTGAACAAAGCTATTATATTTTTTAAACCATGGCTTGTGGTTTAGTTAGTATGATGCAAACCCACCAGTCTTTTTCATTATAGGAGAAAACTATGCCTTGTTATTTTATGACTATTATTGATATAATGAAATTGCTCTTCACTTTAATAGACTCAAATATTTTCTCTGAGATAGAAAAGGCATTACATATCAAATATAATCTTTTCCATGTAGATTGTAGAATGAGCTCCAGAAATTTGAATTTTCCCATCCAGATGGGCTATTTAGGCTTCTCTACTGCCAGAATATTACATCGCAAAATGGAACACAGATTAAAATTGGGAAAATTAATTTTAATTAAGCTCATATTTTTATTGGTATCAGCATGGAATGTAACACTTAGATGCAATATAGTTGGATTATTTGTTTGAAAGAATTAGTTAAAACAAACTTTTCCAGAGTGGTTTGCAAAGTGTTCTAAAAATCACAACCCAAATTTTCAATTCAAAACATAAAATAGAAAGCCAAAGCCATAGATGGTAGAAATATAAAACAAATGTTTTCTTTTCCTTATAGGGGTATTTTAGGTTGGGCAATCTTTAGCATGCAATTGAGTCTGTAATTGTCATAAAGCAAAAGGTTTCATTTATTTATTTTAGGTATTGGTCACCCTGTAGCAAATGCCTTCAGGACAATGTAGAGGAAAGTAATAAAATAACAGCGAATTGACAGAGTTTAGAGAAAGGAATTTCTAGCCCCCGCTCCCCAAAAGACAAAATACTCTTTAAAAACAACAACAGAAATACAAGAAAAAAAGATTGACCTGGTGCTGAAAGAATAAAAACAGATAACAAGATCTTTCTGGGAAGGTTATTCAGTAGGGTGGGGGCCACAACCTCTGCATATGAGAGCATTCAGATGATGCTTTCCAATGATGACTCTGAGCTCAGGTAAGAATATACAGGAAGAAGTGGTCTTTCAAATACAATATGCTATAACTTTACTGTCAATTTATTCAATTGTTATTCCATAGTGGCGGATCTCTCAATGAGAATCTTTCCTCTCAAATGTCTTCCAGTTGAAATACTTACATTAGGCTCTTTATCCCTCCTCCATCACCTTTAACATAACATTTTGTTTTTATAGCTGTTTATCCTCAGCCTCCTTCCCCTGCTTTTCCAACTGCTTTCCAACTTGACTTTGCTCACCCCAATAGAACTCCATAAGTATCCTCTGTTGATTGGTTTCCCTTTTGTCCTAAATAGTCTTCTTCGTAGCAATATTGCATTTTAAATATTTTTACCTTGTTGCTATATTATTACATAGTTGTGGCCTAATGTATTTATTCTGATTTTCATTTTAAATATACTTCAAGTCAGTTGCTAAGGAACTAGAACAGATTGGCCTCAATTTGGTTGACTGTTTGACAGAAAACAATGACAGTAAAAATATCCCTGTTTTGTCCTTGCTGGGTTGGAAGTGAACCTTTAATCAAGGAAAGCATAACAAGTAAAAAATCAATTTGCATATTAAAATGTGTATACATATTTCATTGAAGGTCCTGAGTCTTCCATCAGTTTCTTCTAGCAGAATTTTATTTAATAAAAAGCAAAGATAACATGTTTTGGCTTAAGAAAATATTATTTAAAAAAAACTTACTAACTCTGCTTAAAGATTTTGCACAAATGCAAGGTCCTGAGAGTTCTTAGACAAGTTGTTATTAAAAGTCGGTAGGAAGATACACATTTTTATTTTATTAATAATCTTTAAATGTTTATAAAGACACAGATGGAAAGGTAGAGGGAATGCTTATCAGATTTGCAGATAACAAAATTTGGCAGGAAAGCTAGAAAAAAGTAATAAAATTCAACACAATCATGAAAAGTTAGAAAAATGAGCTAGAGGTAAGAGAATTAAATTTAATAGAGGCAAATGCAAAGTTCTTCCTTTGGGAAACATAAAACAAGTACATAGATATATAATGGAAGATGCTTGGCTTAATAAAAACCTTTGTGAAAAAATACTGCAATAAAATAGTTCATCCTAAACTAAAGGTGACTTAGCAGTGTGGGGTGGCTGCCGAAAAGGAAAATGCAATTGTAGACTGCATCTACATAGTTTCCAAATCACAGGAAGTAATCTTTTTATTCTACAACTTGAAAATTGTGTCCAGTTCTGGATTCTACACTCTAAGAAGGATTCAGACAATCTGGAACAGATTCAAAGAAGAACAGCAAGTATGATCAGCAGAGCAGAAACTTAGTATGATGATGAGTTTGAAAAGAATTAGGAATGTTTAGTAAGGCTGCCGTAGCAATTTTCAAATACTGGAAAGAATGTCAGAAAGAAATACTGAAGTCAAAACTTGTTCAATACTGTTCCAGAGAGTAAGATGTGGGAAGATGGTAACTTCCTAATGGTAAGATCAATTAAGCAGTGGACCTATTATCCAGAGATGGGGTGAGTTATCCTTCACTGGATATGTCAAGCAACGATTAGCCAGCCATCTGTTATGGATGTTTTAATTTGGATTCCTACACTGGCTGAAGTTTGGATTAGATGGCCTAATGACACCTTCCAATTTGTATGATTCTGTAATCTTTGAGTTGGTACAGTGAAGATATTTCCTTAATACGAATTTAACAGGTTTTTATAACAATTTAAATTATTTCTCATTTAAGATATGAAAGAAGGGGGAAAAAATCCTTAATCATTTATATTTATAAACAGACAAATACACACACACACACAAATGTCAGTATATTTATTTAATTATTTTCTAATGGTAGTGTTTTGGATGTATGGATTTACTTTACATATATGTATATTTTCTTCTGTGCCTATCTGTTTAGGACTAGTCCATCATATATGTAATCTCCTAATGGAAACAGCAGCTATATGCTTGGATGCTGATGATAAAAGCAACATCAAGACAACCAATGCATTTATTGTCTCCTTGCTCAATATACTGCATCGTATGTTGACGTGTACAGCTAACATTGTTCGCTTAACGCTACAGGTATAGAGTCTGTTTTCTAGTAGAATGAACATAATTGTACATAATTGTACAGTCTCCTTCCTTTGAATGTTATTAGATTCCCATGTACTAATCCAATTGGGGAAAAAAGCAAATGTTGATAAAGTTTTCACAAGAAGGGGCTCATAAACAGAACACAAACATGATTTGGATTAAAATATAACTTGTATTTTTATGGCTTAAATAATCTGCATCCTCAGTGAGTATACTTGAATATCACTAACCTTTTTATATAAAAATGGAAAATGGTATTGGTTGAAAAATTAATACAATAGCAAAGTTTTGAAGAACATGTTAACGTTTAATTATTTAAAAGTTATTTTTTCCTCTGTGAAATTTATTTCATAATTTTAACTTTCATCTTAATCATTAATTACTATAGCATGTCAAAATACTGGTTTGATAAGGATAGATGTAAAAGGAGATCTGCTTTACAATCTATGCTTCCAATTTAGAAGTTCTGCAGGGTTAGAATATTTTAATCTTGAAAAGGCTACAGAGGTGATAATTTTAATATTTTCTAATTAAGATTCTTTATATTTTCTCTTGTTAAGGCACAGAAATCTGGCACAGGGGGCGATACCCAGACTGCTGAAGATCTTCTCCTAATCAATAAACCCCTGACTGACTTGATTGGTTTGCTTATTCAGCTGGTAAGAGATCTCTTGTTTGTGTATCTGTTAAAATGATGCTTCATTTGAATATCTAATTTAGCTGTCCCAAAGGTTTGGAAGAGATCACAACATGACAAACTGACTTAACCTATCCTGTGCTCATCCTGAGAGGAGTTGCTGAGGATCCCAGCTC
This sequence comes from Candoia aspera, assembly GCF_035149785.1. NCBI lineage: Eukaryota > Metazoa > Chordata > Lepidosauria > Squamata > Candoiidae > Candoia > Candoia aspera. Next base: position 52,377,703 of record NC_086156.1, read on the forward strand.
ATATGAAGAGAAAACAGTGGGAGGATTGAGGTGCACTTTCTTTGTGGCAGTCTCCATGTTACAGAATACCCTGTCTCCTGAACTTTGTGGAGCTCCTGCCTTGTTTCCTTTTGCAAAGTTGTTAAAACCATTCTGTTCCAAAAGGCTTTTGGTGCAGATGGTGGACCTGGACTGCCTTGATTGCTGACTTCTGTGGGTACTGTTTATGTCGGCTACTTTCATTGTATTTGTTTTTATTTTGTCATATTTTAAACTGCCCTGGGTCTTTTGCATGGTATATAAATACTTTTATGAAATAGACAGTCTATAGATGGAGGTTGTGTTCTTAACAGCAAGAGAAAATGAGAAGAGGCTTTTCTTCTTCTGGTTTAATTCCTTCCTTTGTTTCTCAGTTTAAGGGATAGTATATTTTCCTGGGCAAGGTCTTTGTGGGATCAATTTGAATTTTAACAAGCTGGGCTAAAGCTTTGTGTCCCAATTCATTAGGATGCTTTGCCCACAAGATGTCTGGAAGTTTTAAAGTGGGGTCATCTAAAAGCTCAGGACGGCTTTCCTCCCAAGAGGCATTTAAAATCATTGCTTCTTTATTCAGGGACAGTATATCTGAATACATTCTGTCTGGTGTGCAATATATAGCAGCTCCTGATTTGTACAGCAAATCCCTTTCAGAGATATTTACAAAAGAAGAGAGACTCAGGAGAAACGCAGGCTGCTGAGAAATAGGTCCTGAAGACATAGTGGATGGCTCAGATTGGTTAGAAATTCCCAACTGTGTATACCACAGAGCAAGAGAAAGTAACATTTCAGTAGAATAAAAAGCACCAGTATCTAGGAGGCAAAGGATGTTTTTCCTCCTGTGGGTACAATTAACAAAGGGTTCAGAGGCAGAAAGAAAAATAAAAAGAAGTAAGATGCTATTACTTCCAACTGCACTGTCCTATTGAGGCACACCCTCATTTGCCTGGTTTAAGTGTAATTTCTATGTTATTCTTAGGACAATTTTTTTCTCCAATTCTCAGGATTTCCACAGGAATAGCAATCCTAGATGTGCAGTAGAGGATGTTTGATCCAGAAACTATAGGTTTCAGATTTGTCCCAGAGTTTGTTGCCTGTTGCTATATCTAGTTGTGCCCTTTTCCTCACCTATATGAGTTTTGAAAGTGGGGACATAGCAGCTGACTGACTTGAAGTGCTGTAAACTATGTCTCCAGCCTTCCTTTTTCTCATTTAAAAAATTTATTGCCTGCATGGCCATTGTAACAACATCACTGGGGCTTTTTTGTTGCCAGTACAGCAAGATAGTTTTAAAATACAGCTGAACCTATGGCTGTAGATCCTTTACAAAAAGTGTTATTAATATTGTCAAATTGGGTTTATGTCAGAAAGTTGTAATTGTTGTGGATCTGGACTCTTAAAGTATTCCATGAAATTGACTGGGTCTTTTTCTGTTTTTTTTTTTTTTTTGCCTGCACCTCTGTATTTTGTGCCAGTCCCTAATAAGGGGATAGGCAATCAGAATGTTGTCTAAGATGGCATTTCTGCATTCAGCCATGCCATCTGTGCCTGGATCTGCATCTGGCTAGTTTGCCTTTCTAAGTAACTGATCTCTGATAACATGGGGCATAATTATTCTTAAGGCTTACATCTACCTCTATTGTCTTCTTGGACTTTGAACAAGGATAGAAAAATTATTGATGCTTTTGATCCAATACTTTTGTGTATTGGAGAAGATCCCTGAGAATACCATGGACAGCCAAAAAAACAAAAAAATGGATCATTGGAACAAATCAGTCCAGAGCTCTTACTCAAGGCACAACTGACCAGCTCAAATTATGCAAATTTGACACATTATGCAAAGACTCTCCTCTCTGGAGAAGGCTTTAAAGCTGGGAAAGAAGAAGAAAAAGAAGTGGACGATGAGCAGCAAAGTGGATGGATTCAGCTACAATGGCAATTAGTGCACCACTGGAAGACCTGAAGGACTAGGATAGGGACAGATCATTGTGGAGAAAATCTATGTGGTCGCTAAGAGTTGACATCAACTTGATGGCACATAATCAGTCAAAAACAATGTCATAGCATTGGAAGACTATGGTCAGTTCTTCTTTGAAGTTATTTGGCTGTTCCTGGATTGAAGAAACTTTCCTAATGAGAGCATTAAATCAGCAGGGGTCCAGGAGAGATGTACACTGGAAGAGGTGCAATACTTGCATCAAATAACTAGTTTCATTAGTATTGTAAAGAAGGTTAAATATTTAGGAATTTACCTGGCAAAAATAGTGATTTATTCAAAAATAATTATCTATTAAGTAATGAAAGTATAAGAGCAGATATTTCAAGATGGAAACACTAAATATGTCTTGGTTGGAAAGTGTTGCACATTCTACCAAGACTCAATTTTCTTTTTCAAATGATCCCAGTACATATTGAAAAGAAAGTATTAAGTACCTAGCATAGACAATTAATGAACTGTATAGAGTGCAATAAAAGTCCAAGGATTGCAAATTTTGCAGGATGAAGAGAGTGAGGAGGATTAGCAGCTCTGGATTTCAGACTATTCTCATGCTAGTTATTTAGCGTGGATCTCAGAATGGATTATTTTCTTATGGTTCTGTTACCACTACAGAAGAGATAGGACTTCTTCCATAATCCTTGGGGGGATACAGATAGAAGTAAAGAATTTATAAGAGACAATGAAATAATATGTAATGATTGAATATTTTCAATCATGGGATAAATTTTGAGATAAATACAGGAAAGAAATGAGTCCAAGTTTTTCCCCTTACCCTCATTTTTAAATGTTTATTTTTATGAAGAGGAAGATACCAAAAAATTGCCCAATTATAAGTAACAATTTGTTTAGATTGTAAGACATAGTTGCTATGCCTGATCTACTTGATTGATTTCATTACCTTCAAAGAAGAAGTGTAGCATTGCAGAAACATGGGGGAAATCTAAGAGACTGGACAGACTTCAAAATCTTATAACACACAATTCTGAATATCTGCTGGATTTGATTTGTAAGTGAAATATGACTTAAATTTGGAACAGGTCAAAGATTGCATGGTTAAACGAAGGCAGAATTTGAATACATTAATAGAAATGCAAAATGTTAACCAGGTATTCCTAGTTTCAAGTTTCATAGTGATTTTTAATGTTTCCTTTAAAAAATAATAGAACATTTCATAACCTGATGAGTTACTAATGATATATTGAAAACTATAATTTTCATGATATTTCAAATCTGATGTTTACTTACTTTATTTGTATTTTATTTTTTATTCTGTTTACATGTCTGTATTCTTTAAATGATTAATAAAAAAAATTAAAGATTTAAAAAAAAGGAGAGATGCATGCTTACAGAACCCTGGGATCCTGAAAGCTGTCTCATAGGTCATTGCAAAGCCAATTCCCAATTTGCTTGAGTTCAGGTAGTTACACCTTGCTTTGTAGTGACAGTGTTTCCAGTTTCCTGATAAATTGCACTTTCAGATGAAGCTTCTGCTATAGGAGTAGAGACTTCAGGGTTGTAAGATGGCGGTCCCCAATTTAAAATGTCCTCTGAAAGGAGATCCACTTTCTTGTTTGTCTTTTTGGAGAGCTGTGGATAAAGGGAACAAATCTATGTTATAGGGCCTTACTTTGCTTAGTCAATTTTTGATTAGAGTTCTTTAGGCTTGCGACTATAGAAACCTGGCCGTGCCTACCAGCTTGTTTCTCAAGTCTTGAATGCTAGCTACTGTGAAGAATTCTCCTTTTTCTTTTTACTCATGAGTGGTTCTTGCAAGTGAACTATTTTGCCATGCCCACTTCCTGGGAATTGCAGCCCTGGATTACAGAGGACCCAAGAGACCTTGCTCTGTTTCCTTAGATGTTTTCAAACAGACAATCCATAATGCATATACACAAAGTGCATAGAGTTCCTTTTTCTGGGGCACCCTGTTTATTTCTCATTTTAAAATCCTAGCATGTGTGCTCATACAGAAAGTTGGATAGATGGAGATGATCAGGAGGTGCCCCTTCATTCTAAATTACGTCAAAAAGGAATTTTAGAGTACATAGGGCTGGCTGCATCCCAAAAATCAGGCACAGAGAAACAACAGACAAGCAATATGTATGCATAAATACAAATCCCAAAATTATTTGAGTTTTACCTTTTTCCTGAGTCAAATTCAGTTCCCGCCATCTCTTTTTAAAGCCCGAATAGTTAGGGAGGTTCCTTTCTGAGTTTCTTTCTCTTCCCATTATTCAGCTGTGGGCTCTCCCCCCCCCCATCTTATCTGATCATTCCCTAGTCAGCATTTCTTTCCCTGTCTCCCAAGGTCATTCCCACATACTGTACCTTTATACAGGTTGATCTTTGCTGAGCTCCATCTGAGACAGGGTTTCCAACCTCTGCAACTTTAAGATGTGTGGACTTCAACTTTCAGAATTCCCCAGCCAGCCACACTGATCTGAGAGACTTAATCTCTTCCATGGTGGGGAAAAATCCACTAAAGTTGATGCCCTGGAATAATAATAGAAGAGCAGAAAGGGGTATTCAAAAGTAGAGGAACAAGAAGAAGAAGAAAAGATGGAGATAGCCTAATCCTTTTTTAAAACTGAACACCACCATGAGTAACACAAAGAAAATGAAAAGAGGCTTTTCTTCTTAAGGCTACAATAGCAAGAATAAAATGTAATGAAGTAAAAAGATACAGAAATATAACAACTGTAGGGGGTCCTTCATGTAAAATTGAGCTTGAGAAGGTTTTGAGGAGTAGCTCAGGACCCACAGTTCTAGACTATCAAATGAAGAAGAATCACTCAATCACAGTTACTGCCTATTCTTAAATAATGTAAATAACAATGACTTTGATACATTTCTAAGAAAGATTAAAAAATACTATAGTTAAATCATTTAGTTAAACGAAGAAGTACTTCTAGATTTTTTGCAAGGGTTATTTTTAACTGAATTAAACAAAGGTGACTGCACATCCTTCAAAAGTGCCCTCTGAAGTTTAATCAGATTGTTTAGCATGTTGCTTTACATCCTTTCTGTCATATAGGTAGCCTTGGCATTACTCTTATTCTTAAATGTTTTTACATTCAATTATTTAAAGATAACTATTTATTATTTTTAAACTGTTACATCAACTATCAAGAGTGTTTTATCACATTATTTAGAGTTTCATAGATTCTAATGTCAGTATGTTAAACTGAAAAGAATGTTTGGCTGGGAAAAACTTAATACAAGATATAAGAATAATAGGAACATGTACTGTTTAGGAAATCCATGCTGAAACAGGGATGCTGTACAAGAAGAGAAACTGATAATCTGTAGGTATAAACTGAAAAGCATGTACCTATTAGACATAATAGCTAATTAGGTTTATTACTTCATAAATTTTAAAAGCATTTAAATATTTCTCTATTTTTAATTGAAAGCAAACATGTTGTTCCTTAACATTTCTTTCCTTACTTTACCAAATTCCCATCATCTTTTAAAAATATGCTTGTATCTTTTAAACAAAACATGAAACTCCATCAGTGAGCAACAGTATTCATTATTGTACTGTACTGCTATTGGATAACATTTATCAGACAGAAAGGAGTCATTGATACATTATTAAGAAGAGTTTCTGCAATTCACTAAACTTGGATTTGAGAAAAGGAGCTAGAAAAAAATACGAATCTCATTCCTCAGTGAAGGAAGTTGAAATATCATAGGGAAAAATATTTATTTTGTCATGTAGCTACTATAATGAATAACATTTGAAGCTCCTCTAGCTAATTAGGAGTGGTACTAATGTAAAACTTAAGCAACAAGCAAATAGGGAATAGTAGAAGGAAGGGGGTCTTGTAGTTAAATAGGTAAACATGTTTTTTTCTTCATGGAGGGTACCTATCCCTTTGGGATGATGTCTCCTGGAGCCAAGTAAGTTTCATAAAAAGTTTCCTCACAGTTATCTCTTCTTTTAATTTATTTGCATTTGCTTTGCTTTCCTCTTGTCACTATTCTCTGCACTAACTTGTCCATAAGAAGTACCCTAGGACCAGGGGGAGGAAGTTTGGAAGGCCTGTTAGCACTAGAAGATAGATATGAGCCCTCTGTTTGGGCCATTATCTCTTTTGTTGCCAGATGAGATTGGTTGCATAGCTATTTTCCATTTTCAAGGCATTCAGAGTTTAATTCCATAGGAGATAACAGAAGATGTACTGTGATTTCTGAATATAGCATTTATTTTGTCATATAAATTACTCGCTGCCCAGAGTCACATTGTTTGAGTTGGGTGGCCTTATAAATCAAATGAATGAATGAATGAAGATACATGATTAGAGTTCACTGCATTAACATTCCAATAGATTCCGATATTAGATTGCTAGGTTTCCTGCAGAATACATAGTTAGCTGTCTGTCTCATTTCCAGACTCATTTACAACATATATTTTTCCTGCTATACCTTTAGACTTTCTCTCCCTTTTTTTCAGCTATTGGGGAAAGAAAAAAAGAATTTCTACCCATAACCTATACATCTTGGAATATTATGTTGACTATGTTTTCTCAGTTTTTAAGAGGTGATATTACAAGGCATTCACACTAGCAAGGGAGAGAAAATAAAAAAAAACTGCTATTGTATTGGGTATCTGTATTTATTCTCCTGTGTATTTTAGATTTAGAACTATAAAGAAAAGTTATAGTATACATGCTATTAAATTCTCCCATACTGTTAGTAATATTTTATAAAGATAAAACTTACGTACCATGTATAATAGCTATATAACTAACAGTTTGTCAGTGTTGTTGAAGAAATTAAAAACTCATTATTAAAACAGCCCATATCTTGTCACTCTATTATAAAATGCTGACCATAATCTTTGTTCCTTGAATGAAGTTATGTGAGCAAAACAATCTCTCCTTAATGTTAAAAGCTCTTCCTATTTATAGTTATTGATCTATTCGTTTCCTAAATAGAGGATGTTTCCTGCCAATACTCTTCAGTTTATTAATATAATAGCTAATGGAATATCTTTTTATAGAAATAAGATATTGTTTACACTTCTCCTTGATTAATGCATTATCTGAAATGTGTAAGAGAAAAACAACAGCCAATACAATAGCTGCTTTAAAAGTTATTGTCTGGTATGGTGCTCATACAGTTTTTAAAATCCTCTTTTTTTCTCAGCAGTATTAATGGGTGTAGTCACAGAAACCTCAAAGTTGATCCTATATGAAACTTACGACAATCTCCCAACCCATCAATGTATTATCCAATTTATGTATTATGTAGTTATTACATACTTTAAGATTGTAATTGTATTATTCTTCAGTAATGTCTACATGAAATTAAATAGGAAATGCTAATTTTTAAAGTAGAAAGTTGATATTACCATCTCATTAAAAAAAATAGACTTTGTGTTGTGGTACTAAAAAAAACCCTCTTTCTCTCTTTCTCTCTTTTAAGCTTCCAAATGAGGATAATGACATCTATGAGAATGCATCACAGTGCTTGTCATTGTTAGTTCAACTCTATGGTGGAGAAGCTATGGATAGCATGTCACCAGAAAATATGGATAGTTTTGCTGAAGTACTGCAGTGCAAAAAGGAAGTAAAAGATCAGAAGCTTTTGTTGAGAATCATTAAAAGATTGGTGAGTCAGTTACTCCTTGGCTTTTTAAATTGTATATTTAGAATGCCAATTAACAAAGCTACATAAATGAAATAAATATTTTTAAAATGTGAAAGAAAAAATTCTAGTACAATCTTATTTCACATTGTAGCAGAAAATTCATCATAAAGAAATGCCAACAAGTGGAGAGGATCTAAAAATCATTTTATTATTTTATTTAAAGCTAGCAGATTTCTTGCATCCAGACGAGCCAAGAGCAAGACCCCCAAACTTACATAGGATGTTAATCAAAGAAAATTTGAACCTGCATTTACACTAATAGAAGACCCCAATAGGGAGAACTTGTTTACAACTGAAAGGAAACAAATAAAAGATAAAGGAGACACTGGTATCTTTCATGATGTGAAAAAAAAATACACATTATTTGGAATGCAACATAGCAGCTCTGATACATGGCAGGTGCCAAGGCACTAACTGTTATTCTAACAAGTTGACCCTGTAGTTTACTGTGGATGGATGGAAAGATAAGGAAGCATAGCAATATACATCTTTGAATCTACTGTCTTCATTCTCAGTATAAAGTCTATAGGCATTTAATAATAAATAGACATTGTAAAAAGAATTCCATATTAAAATAAGCCATCAGAAAAATATAACTGAAAACATAGATGCAATACCATATAAAAGTGAAATGTATGTATATATGTATGTATTCATTTACTTAAAGCTAAATTCATATTTCAGATCACTATATCCCCCCATTTTTATTAAACTGATATACAGCAGGTCTCTGGTTTAAGAACAAGTTTCATTCCTAAATCTGTCCTTAAGTCAAATTTGTACGTCAGTCAGAATAGTAATTTAGCATCCGTTAGTCAAATGTTCGTCTTAGTATATATTTTACCTTTTTAAAGTGTTTTAAAATACTCAAGAAACAGTTCCAAATACACTTAAACATCTTAAACATAATAATACACAAAGTAGAATTGTGTATTTAGCCCAAAACATTGTACTTAACTCAAATTTCTAATATAATAGTTTTTATGGCAGTCTGTTCTTAACTAAGAGTTGTCCATAAACCGGGACGTTCTTAAACTGGGGACCTACTGTAACTTGAAACTGTAAGAAGTGTGATAAGGCCAGGAAGATTGTCTTTGTTTTCTACTACAAGTCCAGACCAGTTGTGACAAACAGGAGAGACGAACTTTGACATAAGATGAACAACAGGTAAAACGCAAGTAAAGAAGTAAAATGATTATCAAAGTAACAAAAAGGTACCTTTTATAATCATAAATATTGTTATAAATCTTTTTTCTTTAATTTTAAAGGTTTAAGTTATCTAAATCATCACTGTGTTAATAATCTCCATTCAGCATAGTATAAATATCACTGTACTTAAATAATACAATGTATTATTTGTATTTTAAAGAATAAAATAAATTATATGCCAGACCACAAAGAGATACCACTAGGGGTTTTATAGTGATAGGTAACTTCTGAGTTTCTCTGTGTATAACAGTAGTTTCAGAAATTCCTACTGCAAAATACTGAATGTCAATTAAGGGGAGGTTCAGAAAATCTTTAGCAATTAAACAGGATTTGTCAGGCCCGGTATCAACCAAAAGGAACATAATATGGGACCTGGAGTCCAAAGAAATCAATGGTTTTTGTTGAAGAAGCTCCTGAGGTAGTCCTATTGCAAGGATGGAAATAATAAATTGGGCTGAAACTGAAATTGAGTCAGCTGCATCTTGTGATTTAGCAGGATCATTTAAAACTTTTTTCTGATTCAGGATATTGGCTCTTCCAGCATCCATAGTCTCCCCATTTGAGACAAGTAGTGCCAGTTTATATTGTGGCCATCATTGCTTGCCTCTATTTTTCCAGCATAACTTTTCTTGTGCCTGAGTATCATTTTCAACAAAAAAGCACACTGCCATGATTTTACTATTCCTTTTCCTTCCTATTCTTGCATTTGTCCAGACTACTTCGCAAACTACACATCTCAGATTCTTGTTTCTTTTTAACAGCTATAGCCGCCCATTTCTGTAATTACGCATATAAAGATGATTTACATCCAAATAAAGTATCTAATCTAGTATCCTTGGAGAAGAAACTGAAACCTCACTGAGTTACTATCCAGGAGATCCTGAAACATATTTCTACAGATGATATATATATAATACAGGAATTAATAGTATTATTATATTATGCTACATATTCTACATTAGAGCTACAGATATTTTTTTCCCCCCTTTCAGACATGTCTGATTCTCAGAGACTGCCTGGACAAGTCCCTGCAGTTTTCTTGGCAAGGCTTTTCAGAAGTGGTTTGCGATTGCCACCTTCCTAGGGCTGAGAGAAAGTGACTGGCCTAAGGCAGGACTAGAACTCAGGGTCTCCCAGTTTCTAGCCTGATGCCTTAACCACTACAGCAAACTTGCTCTCTATAGTACTATTATATTATGCTACATAATATACATTGGAGCTAAAAGATAAATAAATGCTTCTTTATATTACTGATTTCTAAAGAAACAGAATCGTATTTGGAGCCAAGCATGACTCCATATTCTTCTTCCCAATTTAGTATGAATGACAGTTTATTATAGTCAAAGAACTCAAAAACAAGCATAATAACAAAGAAAGAAAACAGCATACGTTTTGACTTTTCATGGGAAGCTAGTCATTCTGCAAATTACTTTTTGCACAGATGCATACTGCCACTGTAATTTATTAATTACATTTAAACCATTGTTTATCTTAATGCCTGAATCAATGGCTGCCCATGTTTTTAATTATTTTAAATAATACATAATCTATATTGAAATTTTATCACTGTTAATAAATTAAATTTTATATGACTTTTACATTCCTTAAAAGTATTAACATGTTAATGGAGGGGAAAATTGCTAATTAGCTATATATAAATAATATTTAGCTAACAAACAAAAATGCTCAAGTTAAATACTTTAGAACAAGGCATATCAATCTTACCTACAAACATGAGAAAGTGATTTGTAAAAGCAAGTAGGAGATGAGCATTAGCTTTTGTGTATACCAAATGCAAAATGTAAAATTGCCTCATTTTCTACCCTTTTAGAATTCTGTTACTGATAGTTTTCATTAAGGAAAGAAAAGCTCTTATGCTGCAGGTGTTATAACTTGTGTTACTAGTTAATGAATACTGTACCTGCTTTTTAGTTTGTTGGTGGAAATTTGCTGAAATACAGTATTATTCTCATAGTCCTCCATTATATCTAGCAAATCAATTTATTGGAAGTAATTAAATTAGAATGCATGGCAAATCATGCATATTTACAATAAATCTTATATTTCATATTGATGTCTCTTGGGTCAATGCTATGGTTGGATTTCTGGATAATTAGCTTTCCTCTATATCAACCAAGGAAGAGTATTTTGTTGCTATACTCAGGATATTATATCAACTTGTTTGTATGAACAGTTTCTGCAAGAATTCTGGAAATTGCAGTTAGATGTATGAATGGAAGAGATATACAACAGAAAAAATGAGTATTTTTACAGGTGTTTTCACTTTAGACTTGCACAAGTTTAAAGTAGATACAATTCTCATTGCAGCCTTTCCATCGAATATTGTATAAGAGTTAGTAGAATTTGGCCATATAAAATCTAGAAGAATGAGCATTTAGTCAGTTGAACACAGGTTTTGTGGTGCTTGAAAGTTTAGCAAATGTATTATGGTGTGAACTCTGGTAGGTGATCTTGTAGATGCATCTGACAAAGTAGATTATGGAATATGAAAATTAATGTGTTTGCTTTTAAAGTGCCATAGGATTTCTGTTCTGTTTGACCAATATTTCCATCATGCAGTGTCACAGACCTACTCACAAGATTTCTGAATGAGACCCAGTGTGGTATAATAGTTAAGGTGTTAACTGGGTCTGGGGAAACCCAGGGTCAAGTCTACCCTCGGCTGTGGAAACTCACTGCGTGATTTGTGACCAGTGTTTTGTCTCAGGTCAACCTACCTCACACAGTTATTGTGGAGATAAAATGAAGGGGGATTCCGATTTAAATCTATTTGAAATATTGGAGAAAATGTGAGATATAAATCAAATTAATATATTCACAAGTAATTGATTGTGACTATTTACTTGCTTGGGATTTTGCAACTTCTTATTTCCCTCAATTTTTTTAACATTTTAGATTGTAGAATAGGCAAACATTGCTCTTACGTGTCCACATCCCTATGTTTATGTCGTCCTATCCCTTGTTTATTTATATTTGAAGGGTTATTCATTATTGTGTGGGGAGTATTCTTTATTTTAAGATAATTTGGCATTGATTTTGATTGTTAGCTGCTAGAATCTTCAGGAATGAGCAGCATACAACAAAGGAAAGACTGTCATGGTTGAGCAAACTCAAGTATGGACTAGTAAAGTAGCCCAACTTCTGAATGTATAACTCCGTACTTTCCTTTTAACTTCTACCTTTTAGTGAGTTAGCACTCCTACAAAGTATCATTTGGTCTAATAACTGCTGTTACCAGTTACTTTGAGTAGAAAATAATTAAGGAGAAATACACCCTAGTAGAAGTATGTTTATTTATTATAGTACAAAACTGGAACATAAAAGAATTAAAATACAGAATATTTAAATTCATAATATTTTAGCAATTGTGCAGCAAAAAATATATCTTTAACTAAATTTTTTAGCCAACAGGAAGTTTAGAATATTCAGTACACTGCCAATTAGTGCAAAATCCTCAGGCAAACCTCCTTAGAACTAAAAAAACTCAGAGCATATAATCTAATCTAGATTAATTATGACAAGAGAATCACAGAATAATATGGCCATGAATTTTCCTCTGACAGAAAAACTATTCTATAATAGCCTTTCCAAATTGTCTTCTGTGTAGTCTAACTAAACAGAATGCAAAGTTCTACAGCTTTTTGGATGAGAGGCAGTACTTAATTTCAAATTAAGGAAAATGGGGGAGCACAGCCTCTGCAAATCTGCAAAACCAAATTCTCTGTGTGTGTGTGTGCTGGAGAAGTAAACTTTCTAACATAATTGTAGGAAAAGAGTAATCCAAAGGCTAAATTTTAGCAATAACATTCCAAAAAATTAATCTATTAATGTTTATATTGGTGACTCATTAACAAATTTTTATAAATCTTTAGAATTATCTATAAACTTAATATGCAGCCGTATTTAATAATAATGAGCCAACTCCTCATCAAAATTTAGTATACAACTTAATACAGCAGCATTCTCTAAGGAGATTTTATATTATAATCAGTAACAGATTTTAATCTATGTTCCTACCCCTTATAAGTGACCAATAAGCACTGATGATTTTGCAGAAAAGAGTTAAGAAAATGCATATACCTTTTTGAGAGCTATTTTTCTCATTAGATTTTTACTAACACCATGGTTTTCCTATAATGTCCCAGTGCCAGCAAAAATATAATTATCCTTTTAATCTGTCAGGATCAGAGGCAGAGGGAATAGAATGAAAATATAATGCAGATTTTAAATGGACCATTGTTTAATTGCCAATGTTGTTAGGAGAAGAGTAAAGGGTATGGACGTTGACATTAGAATTCTATTGTAAAGCAAATTGGGAAAATCCTACCCATTCAGGATCTTCAGGATCTTGTGTTTTTAAAATTAGAATTGTTAAGTGTCTATAATCATTCAGGAAAACAATGATGGCATATGTTCTGTGAATATAATGGAGGGTAGTTAGGAAAAAAAGCAAAAGGCGTATGACTGACTAGGCTTGATAAATCCATGTTTTGAGATGTCAGCTAATCTAAAATTATGATCTCTAAGTGAGATTTAAAAATAGCATTCAGAAGGAGGGTATTCTTCCAGTGATTCACTGGATTCATAATAAGATTCACAATATGCATACACAGATTCACAATAATTCATTTTTTAAAATTTAGACGATGAAATTAATATACTCAGAGATAAAACCTAAATATGTTGCAAAATGAAGGATATGTGACTTAAAAATTTATATTTGTGCCAGCTGCTATTGTTACTTCAAGCTATTAAAATATAATGTTTTTGTATGAATATTATACATTTATAATAAACGTAATTTGTATAGGGATTATACACGTCTGTGTTTGAGATGCTTTCTTTGGGATACTTGAACACATAGCATTTGGGTGAAATGAATATATGTTACATTGGATGTTCCAATTGAAGAGAATATCTGTGTCAGGATGTCATCCTGCCAGATGCCATCCTGCCATGCTTTCTGTAGTTATTAGACAGATGGGGTTTATGGTAATTAGATGGCCTGCTTGCAGGGTAGCTAACAGTGCTGTAGAGATAGGGATGGTATGCAAAACCATTGGAATGCAGAAAGGAGGGGTGAGAAACAGACAGCAAGGTCAGTCAGCCAGGACATCAAAGGATTGGCAGTTCAGAGCTGTGGACTGGAACCGGTGAGGGAGGGGCTTATCAGGAGGGAGTGAAACTGGAATGTTTAAGCTAGCAATTGCATGCGCTTTTGCTCAGTCTGCTCTTTGCATTGATTCTGATCACTTGTATTAATTAAAGAACTTTTCCGTTTTCCTACCATGGCTTGTGGTGAGAGTTTCTAAATTAATATCAAAGGAGTGGATTGTCACAGAAAGAGCAGATTTGTGGATCGTCACAATCTGCAGCTCAGGATTGAACTGTGGATTTCTTGTGGCTCTTTGAGCTTGGTTGTTTGCTTGTAGTTATTTCATTACCCAACTAGGTAACATCATCAGTGTGAGTGAGTGTGAGGCTTGCTGCCTGTTTTTATATAATAGCTTGCCCTGCCACTTCTGGTGGGAGTGTGATTTCTTCCTTGGTGGTTCCTTGATTAGAGTATTGTTTTCTGCATGATTGTCTGGAATTGATCTCTGCTTATCTGACTGTTGGCTGCTGGAGGGAATGTATTCTAGTTTTTTCTGTTTCCTTCTTGGGTTTTTTTATTGTCTCTTTTGAATGGTATGTAAATGTAGTTTATCTTTTTATCTCTGTATGTCTACAGGTAGTCCTTGACTTACAACTAGTCATTTAGCAACCATTAGAAGTTACACGGCACTGAAAAAAGTGACTTAACGGCTTGTCCTTATGCTTATGACCATCTCAGCATCCCCATGGTCACATGATTGCAATTTGGGCACTCGGCAACCATTGTGCATTTACAGCAGTTGCAGCGTCCCAGGGTCACATGATTGCCATTTGCGACCTTTCTAGCCAGCTTCCAACAAGCAAAGTCAATGGGAAGCTGGCAGGGAAGGTTGCAAATGGCAATCACATGATGTCGTGCTTAACGACTGCTGTGATTCACTTAATGACCATGGCAAAAGGTCATAACATTAGGTGTGGTCACATGCCTCACTTAACAACCACACTGCTTAATGACAAATTTTCTGGTCCCTATTGTGGTTGTAAGTTGAGGAGTACCTGTATTGATGGCTGATTTGTTTGAATGCCTAGCTTCCAGAAATTCCCTAGCGTTTTTGGATTTGATCTAAAATGCTAATAATTTTCCAGATGAAACTGTGGTTGAGTCTGTTCATGTGTTGTGAGATTAAGGAGTTTTTCTCATGTCTTCTGACAGCTAGTTGGTGTTCATGGATGCACTCTACTAGTCGTCTGTCTATCTGTCCTACATAGTGGCTGTTAACAATTTTTATATTTATGTTGTAGTTGATTCCTGTTTTTTCTTCTTGGGCTACTGGGTCTTTTGGTTTGCTTAAGATGTTTTCAAGGGCTTTAGTTGGTTTCTGTGCTATGGTGATGCCAAGTAGTTGTAGTAGTCTGTTGGCTGTTTCTGAGACGTTTTTGAAGCATAGGAGTGTTGTCCTTTTCATAGGTTGTACTAGTTGTGCTATAGTGGGATGTGTGGTCAGGCATTTTTGATAGTTTGTGGGTATCCATTTTTTTGGAAGGTGTTGTATAGGTGGTCTATTTCTTCTTTCTGGCATTCCAGGTTGCTGCAGTGTGTTTGTGCTTGTCTAAATAATGTTCTTACACAGCTCCTCTTGTGAGAAGCTGGATTAATGCTTTGATAGTGGAGCACTTGGTTGGTGTGGGTAGTTTTCTGATAGACTTGGGTTTCTAATTTGCCATAGTTTCCTCTGCTGATAAGGATGTCCAGGAAGGGTAGTGTCTTGTTGTTTTCTTCATCTCTTGTGGATTTTGATTTCTTTGAAGATGTCTTCTGTAGTTACTTTTTTATAGTGACAAACGTGTAATCTACATAATGGATCCATACTTTGGGTTGTATATATGAGAGTGCTATAACCTATGAGAAAGTTAAAAATGGAACACGTGTGCAGTATTTCTTCCTCCAGTGTTGCTTAATGGTGATGATATTCAGTGACTTGCTTGTCTCATTTCTGGAGGTAATAGGGCTGTGCAGTAGTTTGGATTCAATATGCAAAATATGATTCAGATCACACATGGATACATTCTTAGCACCTGTTGGGAGCAACTTAAATCAAGAGAGTCTTTTTCTGAGATTGTGCACCAATTATGGATCACACTGTACTAACCCAGGAAAAGGCACAGTTGCTTTAAGGAGTTCCCAACAAAAATCTATTCACTATTTCCATGTCACTCATAGTTTTATAAAATTTAATTATTCTCCTGATTTATTCGCCTTCCTTATCAGCTAAGGTCCTTCCATCTGTGGCAGATCAGTATCACAGCCCTGAGTCTCCACAATGTTGTGGGACCCGCATAAAGCTGATTGGATCATCCTCTGCTCCAGAGGAATCATCACAAAGACAGTTTTTCAATGTCTCATTTGAAGGTCGTTTCCCATGGGCAGGAAACCTTCCATCCAGAGGAATTTCCCCCCTAACTTCCTGTAGCAAAGGCACATGGCACCTTGCCACCATCCCCTGTCCCTTCCAGCAATTTCTGGGACATCCACTCCCTCCATACAGTTTTTCTTTTTCTTCTTTCCAACCCATGATTTGTTGGAAATATATATGTAAAGGGGATACTGTCCATTTGTCTGCTGTCCTTTAGCAGGATAATGCTCTCAAAATTCAACAGAACAAGACCAAATTTGGTATGGTGACAGAAGCTGGCCAAAAATAAATTAAGTTTTAAAAGGAGTTGGATCTGGCTTGGGACTGTGGAGAAAAACATTCCAGAATACCCACTTACCCTGTGCATTGTTATGTCATTATGGGAGAGAAGTTGGACAGCAGTTCAAAGTGCTGCCAACTATTCCATTCTACACCCCTCTGCCTTTCTTGTCCTGGTCATGTGACCCAGAGTTGAGTTTATGCAGCCTGCCAGGGTACCATACACACAAACTCTCATGCAGTGACAGCTTGAAGGGAAAGCAAGAAGACACATGTAGACACATTACTTGGTTATACAGAAGACAGTTCAGATGCTTTATCACTGCAGCAGCTATAAGGGATAGAAAGAATTCTGGAAGTCATGCTCTCCCTTCTTTCACATTTTTTTTTTACTATAAAAAGCAAATGTAGCAATGGGAGAATGAGGCTGGAGACTGGTAGGGTTGCATGCAAGTGCCCTAAAAACCTAAATGTAGCCTTTCTAAGTGAAGTAACTTTAAGAGAATACCTAATACCATTTTAATATCACAGGGGGGTTTTCCCCTGTGGGTTTTTAAGGCATGTTAAGGGGTAAATCTGATGCCCAAAGACTTGCAGAAGCTTAAGCTCTATTTTGCCCCTTAATAATTCCCCAAAACTAGAAAAACATCCCTGTTTATTTTGGAGTGTTCAGATTTTCAATGACTACAGCAATGTTTTACATTTCTGTAAGGCCGAATATACTTACTTTGTCCCTCTCTGCCCATGTTCTGAAAACACACCAAAAATAAGTGTCTGGAGTACTGTTTGAACTCATACTGATTGTCCACCCCTACTTAACAGAATCAGTAAAAAGAAAACTGCAACCATCAAACAAAATAACGAACTGTAAACTAGTTTATACAGTTGTGTCTATAATTGGAGGGAAACTATTTTTGTCTTATTTCTCCCTTCTCACCTGCTTTCACTTCTTCTGCCCACATTTTTATTTTTATTCTTTCCTCATACTGCGTTTGGGAATAAAACTTTTATCATGCAGTTACTCTGCTAATTCACAAAGGTGGTGAAGGGTATAAATGATGATGTCTTCCTTTTTTAACCCTCCTGTATTTTCTTACCAATTCTTACATCTTTTTTTCTTTACTAGAGAAAATCTATTAAGAAAGGAAATACAGAATAATTACACAACATCTTTTGATCCATAGCACTAGGAGCCATCAGTCTAGCAATACCCCTCAAGGCATCTGACAACATCTCACACTTTAACTAGTACAAAATGAAGCTGACAATCTGATAAGATGTGAAATAATAATCTATGTTTGAATGTGAATATGTGTTCCATGCCACTGTGACCAGTATTGGGTTACTTGTTTCCCTTCCTAAAATGTGATGCTCTAATATTATTAAAATTAATAAAGTTTCTACATATAATGCAAACACGGGTGAGACAATGTAATTTTTTAAAGTAACAGTTTAGTTTTTTGTTCTGTCAATTCTACACAAGTGATTAGTCTAACATCTGAAACTCAAATGATCAGATTATTGTTACTACCTCATTGGCTGCTTTTATCTGTCTAGCCTGGCAATTAAAAGGAGTTCTTGGTCTGGCAGTGAAATTAGCATAATTGTCAAGAACAGGGTTATTGTTTTCTAGAAGAGAATTGCTCATTTCAGAGCTCCAAGTATAAAATCTACCAGTGAACAATCTGTGGGGAATTCCCCTGAGAGTTAGGGGATAACTTTGTTTGTTTTACAAAATGTATTTTATTGGTCAATGACTAAAATAAAGTTTCTATCTATCCTGAGAGATGTACAGTTCATGTCTGGACCATAAATCTACCTGGAGTTCATTCCTACTTATCTGGGAAGGATCCTGGAAGTCAAAGCAACATAATCTCAGGAAGCCATGTAGCACCTAGGGGTTGCTGGATTTAGCCAATCTCTTGTACTATTTGGTTTATTGCCTTGTTCAAATGTTTAATCTGCGCAGTTAGATGTTGGTCCACAGAGATTTTATACTGGAGTAAGGTATTTGCAACTTGCTCATTGGTCAACAGCATAGTGAAATGGTTGGACACCATGATCTAAGTCTGGAAATGCAAAGTAAAGTTTGTCTCTCATACAGTGGGAGTAAGGAGTCCCTGAAGTTAACAATCAGGATTCCTTTGGCTGGCAAGGCAAAAACTTTAAGAATAGCTTTCCATAGACAATTGTTTATTGTTGAAATGTATAGGACTGTAACCTTAATAAGACTAAAAATAAGAAAATCACACATTTTCTTAAAAGGTGGCTTATATAACTCATTATTTTCATATTACTTTTCTGTCATTCATTCATCTCAAGTCATCTGGCATTGGGAATAACCAGCATTAAATTTTGTGAAAAGGTAGAAGTTACTGATAACGCCTTATTTATTGATAGATTTACTGAATTTATGCTGAAAGCTTGAGAGAAATCAATTAAAACAAAATTAGTATTTGTTATACAGCTGCCATTTTGTTAGAACCAAATTGCTTCCCCGTTTTACATTATGTAATTCACTGCTGCTATATAATTCACTATGATATTCTAGAGGTGACGGACTCGTCCTTGATGGAGCTGGGGGTGTTGACGACTGACAGGAAGCTCTGGAGTGGGCTGGTCCATGAAGTCACGAAGAGTCGGAAGTGACTGAACGAATAAACAACAAAATATAATTCACTGCTACTATATAATTCACTGCTACTATTATTACACTTTATATAAATAGTAGCAGTGAATATCACTAGTAGTAAGCTAATTTGAATGCAAGATATAACATACAAAGGAAAGCTTACTTGTAATGATGAACTGAGTTATAAAAAGTGAATATACAAAGCTGTCATAATATTTCACATATTGACTATACTGGGTAATGTCCTTACTCATGACAGTAATGATATAATTCCATTTACCTGATAAACTTACAAAATTGATATAGCCTACTTGGTTTCTTCTAATAGAGGACAATTTTTTGTAAAAGCATGAGCAAACATATACAGAGTATATGAGAGCAGAAACTTGGGGGATGAGGGCCACATGGCTGATGTGACAAGGGCCATGTCTAAAAGAAATATGGTCAGGAAACTGTGTGGAGTCAGAGCAAAAAAGGCATAATATAAATAAATGTTTAATAAAAACAAAAGCTTGGGAAGGTAAATGCAAGCTGAGAACTAAACACAACTTTTATAATTAGCCTTTAGAACTAGAATCTTCCAGAATTGCCCTTAATTGTAGGAATTATAAAAAGATCATTAATTATTCTCTACATACCATATCTAGCATTTTCCCTTAGAAAAACTTGCGTCTTATACGTCCTGTTTGACTCTTCACAGACACCTGCATTCACCCAATTATCTACTTTCATAAATGTTATGCACCGCTTCCAAATCTTATTTGTACTTATGATTCGGCAATCACCCCTCCCATTTGTTTTTATACCCTGTGGGTTGTGGAAATAAACCCATATTCTTGTGAGCAATTCACTAATCACTGTAGATATATTTGGGTTTATATTATTGTTTTTTTCTGATTTATTTTTAAAGTTTTAATTTGTAGTGAGATTTTAGTTTTAATTGTACATGTCTTTATTTTTGAGCCACTTTGAATTCTTGATTGGATTACAATGAGATATAAATGTAATAATCAAATATATAATCCATGACAATAAACTGGCAAAGGGTCAGTACTTCTCTGCCCTTATGCATCAGTAGGTCATTGTTCAATTATTCTGTTTAAGGCCTACTTTTGAGGAAAAGAAGAAGGTATCTCTTAGTTTAGGGTATCATTAGTATATTTTTATATTTATATTTATTTAATTTTACAAGTATGTTGCAATATTTTAATCCTATATGCTGCACCAAGTTATAGCTGCATGATAAATAATATACTACTACTACTTATTTATTTATTTATTTGTTTATTCAATTTATTTGACCACCCATCTCACATACATGACTCTGGGTGGCTCATACAGTTAAAAACAACAGAAACCAAAAGGACCTGTCAAACAATAACAACAAAACACTACTACTACTACTTGTACATTTCCACCCCAGCCTGGGCTAGACAAACTGTGAAAGTCTTGGCAGTAGAGATTGGAAGAACCTGGAGGGGATGAAACAAGCCGAGACTAAACCTTAGCAAAATGAAATTGCTCTTTGTCCAGAAACCATCTCTTTTCTTTTGGCTCCCATTCTAAGTCTAAGGAGCAGGTTTGTGACTTCTGAGTTTTTCACTAATAACTACTGCAGAATATGCCAGTGAACATCAAGGCCAGAGGAGACTTCATCCAGGCAGCTTTATCTGGAGTATGGGACACTGGTGTCATGCCCTTATCGGAACCAGAATGCAATAGCAATATACTTTATGTGGACAAAATAATGTAATTTACATTATTGGACTACACTTAGACAACAGAAGGGTAACAGCAGTGTATGAAACTCAAATAGCACTTCTGATGCTATAGGACAGGTGCATTGAGTAAGTTGTGTTCTGCCAGACTCAGCAATGGGAAACAAGTGTATCTTCTGTAAGTTCAGTTACAGTAAGTTCAGAGATTTGCAGTTTATTGTGGAGACATAATGTGAGTCCATACATTTTTGTACTAAAAAGCACTATGAACTAAGTCTTTGCTGAAGTGCAATACCTAATTCAGTACAATATAGCTTTGTAGGAATTATTCTAAATTAATACAACTCCACAAATATAAAAATATATTGTCTGGAAATAAAAATAGATACGTGGTAGATTTGAGTTGATTATTTATATACTTGTAAAGAGATGGTTGTAATATTCAGATTTATAAGATGATAGGATGTACCTCCAGATTCAATCTTTTTCTGAGAGTGGAGAATAAATTGAAGAGGGGAAAGTTGGGAATCCTTATCTTCTTCCAAT
Organism: Candoia aspera; assembly: GCF_035149785.1. Lineage (NCBI taxonomy): Eukaryota > Metazoa > Chordata > Lepidosauria > Squamata > Candoiidae > Candoia > Candoia aspera. The sequence continues at coordinate 52,399,285 of NC_086156.1, forward strand.
AACTAAACTTTCTCCCATCTACCAGATTTACTAGAAATCCCTGAACCAAAAGATTTTGGGGAGGATATACCTTCTCTTCTCTTCTCTTCTCTTCTCTTCTCTTCCCTTCCTTTGGTTGTCCTGGGCTTTGGCTTTCATATATTTGATTTTCAAGAGTACTTCCAACTTTCAGAGTGGGAGTTCTGGAAAAGTAGAAAGAAGAAGAAGAGGATTGTCTTGAATATATACATTCCAAATAACTGGACATTTTGTACTCTTTCTTATTCATAGTTTGTTTTTTATGTTGTATATATAATTTTTATTGAAGAAAATTTGAAAGCTACAAAAAAAGAGAAAAAGATATAAAAAGAAAGATAGGAAAGATAGAGGAAAAAGTGAGCACCAGTATAGATCAAGAAAAGAGAAAGGAAAAAAGAAATATCTAAAGAAGTGACTTCCAGTCTTCTTTGCAGCAGTTACATAGTTAATACTGTTTCCACCCTCCCAAATTATATAACATAGTTCCCTTCTTCCCATATACAGCCCTTTTTAATCAGTAAATCCAGAGATCATCAGTTCATTTTTATCCATTTTCAGCAAAAGGTACATAAAAGGTTTTCAGTCTTTTATAAAAGTAGTTATTGCTCCTTCCCTAATCAAACAAGTCAATTTAGCCATTTCTGCAAGTTCTGCCATCTTCACAATCCATTCCTCCATTGTGGGTATTTCTATATTTTTCCATTCTGAAGAACAGCCTCTGGACATTTTGTACTCTTTCTTATTCATATAGTTTGGATCTCTCCCTGCAGTTATATCTACCACTTTTCCTTTTTCAGTTTCTGGTCAGGGAAGAGGTTCCAAATTCCCAGTAGTTTTCTTAGAGATTATGATTTGAATCCACTCCTCAGATTGAGCTACTTGTTGTGGAGACTAAAGTCAGAGTAAAGTGGTTGATCATTACTCATCCTCACATCACTATAATTTAAGTCTCTCACATCCCCATTAGGTTTTTTCCTCCATGCTGCTTACTAACACCATGATGCTAAACATCCTGTCTCCTCCCTGCCTTATATGAAAGGAGAGGGAATGAAACAATGTATGGCCTTGGAGATTTGTGTTTGTCATCTGGTTGACTAATTGGGTTGGTGACCTCCTGGGACTGAGATGGCTATTTGGGGGGATTGTTCCTGCTACAGGACTGAGGTTTCTGCTATCAGCAGGAAAGGCCCTTTAAACCCTTCATATCACTTGGACACCACCACAAAACAAAACAAAAAGTCAGACTTTTAGTGCCTCCTTCCTATATCTTCTGACTAATTTCATAATGGAGATACTGAAAGATGGAAGAGATAAGGAGTTAGAAGGTAAAAACAAGAGGCCTGGTTGAAGAAAATACACATTTTTAAAAAATATCTAAACAGGCTGTTTTCTTAGAAGCTCCTGTCAGACTCAACTATTCTGCTAACTAGGAAAGTTCTTCCCTGGAGAGGCATTTGAAGCTTGGACCTTTGACACTGCCCCCCAGCAGGGCTTTTAAAGGCCAAACATGACCCATGGCCTGAAAAAAATAGTTATAATACGTGGGATATGAATTATTATGAATAACAACATGTCCTCAACTGTGGATGGAGGGAAGGGACCTGAAATAGATTAATAACAGAAAAATACATATTTTGCTCTTCATTGAAATGCCTACTACATTGTCAAAGTTTATTCTCTTCAAAATAGTACATGACAAAATCCTATCAAATTCTCTATCATTGGCTTCACTGAGATTAGAATGTACAATTGTATAATTCAGCTAACATTAAACATTGTATCCACTGTTCTGCATTGGTAGAATTACAGTCAGATAACATAAAGAGCCAGTTTGGTCTAGTGGTTAAGGTGCTGGGCTAGAAACCAGGAGACTGAGAGTTCTAGTCCCGTTTTAGGCATGAAAGCCGGCTGGGTGACCTTGGGCCAGTTGCGCGCTCTCAGCCCACCTCACCTCATAGAGTTGTTGTTGTGGGGAAAATAGGAGGAAGAAGGAGTATTAGGTATGTTCCCTGCCTTGAGTTATTTATAAAAATAATAAAGGCGGGATAGAAATTAAATAAATAATTGGTGGAAAAATGTTTACTTAGTACATATATACAACAAGGGCTATGAAAAACAAAATAGGGAAACACAGATGATTCCTGGATTATAATGTAAGTTTCTCACAGGAAAGTACCTCCTATTCAAGAAGAAAAATGTAAAAATATATTTACATTTTAACAATAATGCAGAATATCGACACTTCTCACTTCAGAACTGCATGGAAAGTAGACTTGGCAAAGGAAAAACTGGAGAAAATTGAAACCCTACTCTCTTGATCTAGGGAGCCAGATGAAATGCAAGTCTAGATCCAAACCACAGTTTTAAAAGATTTTTTAAAAAGATGTATCATCTCGCCCATCACTAAACACATTTACTCTTTAACTGATCTGTGATCCTTTTTTCTGTATTTCAGGCACTTGAAAGTACTTCTGTCAGGTTAGAAATAATCTTGCACATTAAAGAGCAGTTTTATAGAGACTTATGTATTAACATCAATCAAGTTTGGCTAGGAGTTCTATTTTTTAAGGCATTAGCTTCATACTTAAAATTTGTATTACTTTCTGGCAAACTATCAGACATGTGAAAACAAAATCTAAAATGACTAGATCAAAAAAACCCTTTATGCTCAAGGCTTAAAGCTTATCTGAGTTTATCGAAAAATTGAGTAGCAGCAGGAAAAGTCTTATGTCAGAGATACAGCTAAAGTCTGGTATTTAATGGATGGCTGATATATCAGATTCTTAAAAACCTTCCATCCTTCAGGTGCATCGAGTTATTAATGAAATACAAACTCTTTCACCTCCATATGATTGATTCAGAGCCAGTTCTGAATGACAGTTATCTTTGGTACACTAGATAATGTAGTTTGGGCCCTGTGAATAATCTATAATCCCTGCCATTTTCTGAGTCTCAAGAGATGTGATAAAAGCCTAGAATCAACATGATCTAAGAGATCACTGATGGAATGCTTTTACTTGCCCACTGTATTCACTCACAAGGCTATTTACTGTGTAAAATATCCTTGGAAGTTTCTGAAGGGCATGGAGTTATAAAGCATTAAATACATAAATAAAATTTCAAAATAACTAAAATCACAAGCTGTAGGACAATGCATCAGGATATATTTATGTGCATCTACACAAAACACAAATAGAGAGTTTTTATTTATAATTTGTTCACATGCTGAACATAAAAGAAATTGCCATAAATATTGATACAGAATTTCTTAATTCAACAGAGGCAAAATATAAACTCACATCATAGCACAAATCTTCATATAAGTCTTTTTTGAACAAGACTTTCAAGGTTGTATCCGAATGTCTGTGTGAATCATTAATGATAATGAGGCATATTCAGAGGTGTTGCATATTATAAATGAATCGGGGTTTACTACTAAAACTATATTCCTTGGGAATCTTCAAATAAACCTAGATCTGTGATGAGTGTACTTGTCTGTACATGCATGTGTTTTTAAACACCTTTTTGATTCATCATTCATTCATTCAAAAATCAAATACTTACATTGGTTTGTTTTTTTAAAAAAGGTAGTTATACTGATCCATAAAGAAGAAAAACAAAAATTCAAAAACTACAGTGGATAATGAAAATGCCACAAAAATGGGCAAGCCTACCTCCAAGGAATGTAAATACCCTTATGCTTATAAGAATTGTCATCATATATGGAAAGTTTGCATCTGTGTTATTGTAGGAATATATGTCTGAACAATTTTAGTATCATTTTCAAACTTTTACAACTGATAGTCTACTTTGGCCAAAGTCAAACAGGGTTTCCTGCTATATTTTCTTTATCACTGCTGCCTGAAAAATAATCAATTGACAGAAAGGGATCTTGCTACTTAGTACTAATTTGCCATATCAATTTTAGTGGTCTGTTCAAAGTACAACCACGGTTTGATTTAACCCCCTATGTCCCAATATGTATTCATGTACAGCAGCCCAATAGATAATGAATGTAACTATATAACCCAGTAGCCTTCAAAGTCAAATATCACCAGTTGTAAGACAGCAGTAACCAGGGCTGAGTCTATGTATGTCCTGCTGTAGAGAACACAGGCCAGCATTTCATAGTGTGAAACACAATTCAGTTACAGGAGATAAACAAGAATAGGTCAACCAAATATTATTAGTCTAATGCTGGAGTTTCAAGATTCAGGTTGAGAAACTGCAAGAAAAATCCACAGGAAATGAAGTACAAAAATAACTAAGCCTTCAAGCCATGACAGGAAAATGTCCATGTCCTCAGCAATTTCAGTTTTTCTGCTGAAGAGAAGTGACAGCACTGTAACTGTTAAAATAAAAACATAACTCTCCTCCAGAAATCTAGAAAGGATTGCATGACCTCCATTCAGTATATGTATTTCCTACTGACAGCAGTGACAATTTTAGCTTTGGGACTGATTTTTTATTCCACATTCTTCACCTGCTGTTAATGTTCATCTAACCTCTTCCAGTTTTTCTCCCTTTAGAATGACCGGAGCATAGTGCTAAAATATTTCCATCCTGAGGCTGTATAATCATGCCTGATTTATATTTGCATCTATGAAAACCCATCTGCATATGTGTGTGTGTCTTTCTGTGTATAGTCGTATAAATAGAATCTACTTTTTCACAGCATATAGTAGTAAATTTGTCAGCTTTCCCATAGCACAATAGTGAATGTTTTACACTACATTGTAAAAATGCAACAAATATTTGTTCATTATATGTATGATTTGGAGGCCTATTCATCCAGAATATCTCTTGCTAAATATGAGGAACTGGCACAAACAACCCTGTCGTTCCTTCCATTTTTATGATGTTTCGGCAGAAGGTTTGGGGGGGGGTTTTACTCCCAGTTAATAAAAATGTCATAAGATATTATCTCTTTCTTAAACTTATGCAATGTATTTTACTTTCCCTAAAAGACAATCAGTGCAGTATAATGCTTAAAACAGTGGACTAAAAAACAGAGAAAACCATGTTCAAATTGGGAAAATAGGTTTTGATCTGCTGAAGTTCTGCTGAAATTTTCAAGGTGTCATGTTTAAGCAGAAACAAAACCTGGAATGGCCTGATTGTTCCAGGACTTGGGAACAACAAAATCTGAAAAGATCCTGGAAGGTTTTACAGTATGAATAGGGCAAGTCTGGTGCACATTGTCTCTCTCATTTATCCCCCAGTATGTTCCAACACATCACATCCTCATCATCTTTTTTTTAAATATTGCAATTATTTTTGAACATAGAGAACAATAAACAAAAACAGATTGCATCATGATAATATACTCTTGTACAACAGATAATCTAGTTAATTAAGTTATATTACCAAGCCAAAAGAAAAAAAAACAGGACAAGCAAACAAAATCCTAAGAATTATCATGTTAAATTGATATAAATCACCTTTGTTGTTTATTCGTTTAGTCGCTTCCGACTCTTCGTGACTTCATAGACCAGCCCACGCCAGAACTTCCTGTCGGTCGTCAACATCCCCAGCTCCCCCAGGGACGAGTCCGTCACCTCTAGAATATCATCCATCCACCTTGCCCTTGGTCGGCCCCTCTTCCTTTTGCCTTCCACTCTCCCTAGCATCAGCATCTTCTCCAGGGTGTCTTGTCTTCTCATTATGTGGCCAAAGTATTTCAGTTTTGCCTTTAATACCATTCCCTCAAGTGAGCAGTCTGGCTTTATTTCCTGGAGGATGGACTGGTTTGATCTTCTTGCAGTCCAAGGCACTCTCAGAATTTTCCTCCAACACCACAGTTCAAAAGCATCAATCTTCCTTCTCTCAGCCTTCCTTATGGTCCAGCTCTCGCAGCCATATGTTATTATGGGGAACACCATTGCTTTAACTATGCGGACCTTTGTTGTCAGTGTGATGTCTCTGCTCTTAACTATTTTATCGAGATTTGTCATTGCTCTTCTCCCAAGGATTAAGCGTCTTTTGATTTCCTGACTGCAGTCAGCATCTGCAGTAATCTTCGCACCTAGGAATACAAAGTCTTTCACTGCTTCTACATTTTCTCCCTCTATTTGCCAGTTATCAATCAAGCTGGTTGCCATAATCTTGGTTTTTTTGAGGTTTAGCTGCAAGCCAGCTTTTGCACTTTCTTCTTTCACCTTCATCATAAGGCTCCTCAGTTCCTCTTCGCTTTCAGCCATCAAAGTGGTATCATCTGCATATCTGACATTGTTAATGTTTCTTCCAGCAATTTTAACTCCAGCCTTGGATTCCTCAAGGCCAGCTTGTCGCATAATGTGTTCTGCATACAAGTTGAATAGGTAGGGTGAGAGTATAGAGCCCTGCCGTACTCCTTTCCCAATCTTAAACCAGTCCGTTGTTCCATGGTCTGTTCTTATTGTTGCTACTTGGTCGTTATACAGATTCTTCAGGAGGCATACAAGATGACTTGGTATCCCCATACCACTAAGAACTTGCCACAATTTGTTATGGTCCACACAGTCAAAGGCTTTAGAATAGTCAATAAAACAGAAATAGATGTTTTTCTGAAACTCCCTGGCTTTTTCCATTATCCAGCGGATATTGGCAATTTGGTCTCTAGTTCCTCTGCCTTTTCTAAACCCAGCTTGTACATCTGGCAATTCTTGCTCCATGAACTGCTGAAGTCTACCTTGCAGGATCTTGAGCATTACCTTACTGGCATGTGAAATGAGTGCCACTGTTCGATAGTTTGAACATTCTTTCGTGTTCCCCTTTTTTGGTATGGGGATATAAGTTGATTTTTTCCAATCTGATGGCCATTCTTGTGTTTTCCAAATTTGCTGGCATATAGCATGCATTACCTTGACAGCATCATCTTGCAAGATTTTGAACAGTTCAGCTGGGATGCCGTCGTCTCCTGCTGCCTTGTTATTAGCAATGCTTCTTAAGGCCCACTCAACCTCACTCTTCAGGATGTCTGGCTCTAGCTCACTGACCACACCGTCAAAGCTATCCCCGATATTGTTATCCTTCCTATACAGGTCTTCTGTATATTCTTGCCACCTTTTCTTGATCTCTTCTTCTTCTGTTAGGTCCTTGCCATCGTTGTTTTTGATCATACACATTTTTGCCTGGAATTTACCTCCAATGTTTCTAATTTTCTGGAAGAGGTCTCTTGTCCTTCCTATTCTATTGTCTTCTTCCACTTCCGCGCATTGCTTGTTTAAAAATAATTCCTTATCTCTTCTGGCTAACCTCTGGAATTTTGCATTTAATTGGGCATATCTCCCCCTATCACTGTTGCCTTTTGCTTTCCTTCTTTCTTGGGCTACTTCTAGTGTCTCAGCAGACAGCCATTTTGCCTTCTTGGTTTTCTCTTTCTTTGGGATGTATTTTGTTGCCGCCTCCTGAACAATGCTGCCAACTTCTGTCCAGAGTTCTTCCGGGACCCTATCTACTAAGTCCAATCCCTTAAATCTATTCTTCACCTCCACTGCATATTCATTAGGAATATTAGTGAGCTCATATCTAGCTGATCTGTGGGTCTTCCCTAATCTCTTTAGTCTGATCCTAAATTGTGCAAGAAGAAGTTCGTGATCTGAACTACAGTCAGCTCCAGGCCTTGTTTTTACCGACTGTACAGATGTCCGCCGCCTTTGGCTGCAAAGGATGTAGTCAATCTGATTTCGGTGTTGTCCATCTGGTGAAGTCCATGTATAAAGCCGTCTCTTAGGTTGTTGGAAGAGAGTGTTTGTTATGCAGAGTGAATTGTCTTGGCAAAATTCTATCAGCCTATGTCCTGCTTCATTTTGTTCTCCCAGGCCATACTTACCTGTAATTCGAGGTGTCATTTGACTGCCCACCTTAGCATTCCAGTCTCCTGTGATGAAAATAACATCTCTTTTAGGCGTGTTGTCCAGTAGGTGCTGCAGATCCTCATAGAACTGCTCTACTTCAGTTTCTTCAGCATTTGTGGTTGGGGCGTATATTTGGATCACTGTGATGTTAGATGGCTTGCCCTGAATTCGAATTGAGATCATTCTGTCGTTTTTTGGGTTGTATCCAAGCACTGCTTTAGCCACTTTACGATTAATTATGAAGGCTACTCCATTTCTTCTGTGGTCCTCTTGTCCACAGTAGTAGATCTGGTGGTCATTTGATGTGAAGTGGCCCATTCCAGTCCATTTCAGTTCACTGACGCCCAAAATGTCTATCTTTAATCTTGACATCTCACCAATAACCACATCCAATTTGCCCTGGCTCATAGATCTTACATTCCAGGTTCCAATGGTGTGTTGATCCTTAGAACATCGGATTTGCCATTCACCACCAGCACCGTCGGCCGCTAGCCGTCCTTTTGGCTTTGAGCTAGCTGCATCATCACGTCTAGGGCTAGTTGAACTCATCCTCTGTTCCTCCCCAGTAGCATTTTGACCATCTTCCGACCTGGGGGTCTCATCTTCCGATGGTATACCGACATATCTCTGGTTGTACTGATCCATTTAGTTTTCACGGCCAGAATACTGGGGTGGGTTGCCATTACCTTCCCCAGGGATCGCATTTAGTCTGACCTCTCTGTCATGACCTTCCCGTCTTGGGTGGCCCTTCACGGTTTAGCTCATGGCATCATTGAGGTGCTCAAGCTCCAGCACCACGACAAGGTAACGATCCTTTGCTGAAGATAAATCACCTAACTTATTGCATTTAATAACTACATATCAAATCAGACATAAAGATTTGTCTATGCATGTAAAATATTATGAAATCTATGCCAAATAGAAACATTTGCTTCATTTTTTTGATTGGTGGAAGAAATAGCCTTTTATAAAACAAATGACACACTTTTTGAATCCCAACTTTGATTTCTAAAGTCATAGTACTTGTCCAGTTTCTCAGTATTAATCTCTTGGCTATTTCCCATGCCCAATGTAATAAAAAAAAACCCTGTCAATTCTATGATTTTGGAATATAATTCAAAATAACATTCATGTTTTTAGCATGAAAACATTTACTCAAAAATCTACTTATGTATGTTACAGTATTATTCTAAAAAAGAACCAATAATGGACAAGACAAAATCATACAAACTAATTGCCCTCAGTTCTTAAATTGGCAACAAGAACAAATATATAGAGTCCATCCTTTCTGATGCATTTTTTGAGGGATCCAATAAACTTAGGGTTAGAGTTGCTTCCATTGAAGTTCCATTTTCAGATATTCTAACTCTTATTCCCTAAGTCATAAATGTCACTAATTTCAACATTAAATATACTTTTAAATTTCTGATAGAGAAATGAAATTGATTTAATTTCAGATCAGACTCCATAAAGAATGCTGGCAGGTTTTTTTGAGGTAGCTAAGGTGTCTGGTCCATACTGAGCTATCAGAAATGCTTGAATTGATTATATTGTCACTGATATATATTAAACAAAGAAAATTCTGTCTGAATTTGAAATTGCTTAAAATAATTGTTACAAGTTTGGTCTAGTAGTTAAGGTGCCGGGCTAGAAACCAGGAGACCATGAGCTCTAGTCCTCCCTTAGGCATGAAAGCTGGCTGGGTGACTTTGGGTCCCAACTCATCTCACAGGGTTGTTGTTGTGGGGAAAATAGGAGGAAGAAGGAGTCTTAGGTATGTTCCCCACCTTGAGTTATTTATAAAAAATAATAAAGGTGGGATAAAAAAATCTTCAAAAAAAATTATTTTAAGTAACTATTCCAGATTCTGCTTATAGTTTCCAATATAATGTCTTACCACCTATTTTTAAAGTAGAATTATTACATAAAATTAAGTATTCATGAGACTCAGCATCAAAATCCAATCCATGTCCATGTAGGAACCAAATAGATTTACCTGCTCACAAACCAGAAAATGAACTACCCTTTTTGCTATATGTTGATCCAAGCAATTGCCAAGATTTTAATAGAAACAAATACCTACTTTCCAGTAAAGCTAATAAAGATTAACATTCAGGTAAGTTCTCACTCGGCATAAATATAGATGATAAAACACATGTCCAATGATATTTTTGAGAATCTGGTAAATAAATACTCCCCTCATCAAAAGGTAATCTTAGCTTAGCCAATGAAATTCTTGGGGGCTTATCTGCCCATATAAACTTCCACAATAGACTACTGATTTGAAATAAATAAATATATATATACATACGTACGTACGTACATACAGCAGCTGGATAGTGTAGTGGTTAAAACACCACCTTTGGAGCGGGAGACTGGGTTCAAATCCTGGCTGTACCTACCTTACCAGTAGGGGTCCTTGGGCAAAGACCCCCTAATGCTTCACCTGCCTACCTCAAATATGAGAGTGACACAAACTAAAGCTCGGACGTTGCCTGGATTAACAAGGTCCACATCAGATGTTGGGGAATCAGGACAATCTGATGATAAGTGGGCTACTGGAACAAACCATACATGGATGAGACGAGAGAACCTGGAGTTTATGGAATGCTACTACAACAGCAGACGTAATGAGAGAGGATATATGAAACACATGAGGGAACTATGGATGGACAGAAGACTTGCATCCACACTAACTGAGAAACAGCTAGTTACCCAACGCTTCAACATAGTGAAAAGGAAGCTGCTCTCACAACTGGAAATAGACCAACTACACATTATATCCCAGACTCAAGAAGACCCTGAAGAACAACTGGAGGTGAAGCCAACACCTGAGGCTGGAATGTCACTGCCACCCCCTCCATTACAGAGCACAGCAGCTGATATGAGGCAAAAGATCATGGATAAACTAGCTACAGTCAACTCTCGAGACCAATTACCAAGGCTCAGTGGAGAAGTACCATCAGATAGTATGCTAGGAGATGCCAACAGAGCCCTCACAACAATCCCTACTACCACTATAACTCAAACCAGTGAACTAGTATACGCTACAGCCGCTGTAATCCTGGAGATGCTTGGCTACATGATCAAGAGGAACAGGAGTACATACCGCCCCCCCGGAAAATGAGGTTGGAGGCTAAGATCAAGGCAACTTGGAGAGAAGTTAGTCAGCTGGTGGAACTACAGAAGGGTGTGGAGATTAAGGATAAGACTCTGCTACTGAAAAAATACAAGGGCCTGACTCCATCTGAAGCCCTAGAGACTGCTAAACAAAGAGAAGCAGAGGCCAAGAAGATAAATGCCCAAAGAACCATCCAAGGTGTACTCTCAACTGCAGTTCAACAACACAGTAACAGCAGAGCCACCAACAGGAGAAACTGAACAGTACTGAAAGAACATATGGGAGAAAGAGAAGACACACAACACCAGTGCAAAGTGGCTGCAGGACCTGAGAGCAGACCACAGAAATCTCCCAGAGCAGGAACCAGTCACCATCACAGTAGCAGACATCCAACAGCGGGTCAAGAACATGAAGAGGTGGACAGCACCTGGCCCAGACATGATCCACACGTACTGGCTAAAGAAACTAACAGCAGTGCATGAACACCTAGCAGCACAAATGAACCAGCTGCTAGCAGCAGGCTGCCACCCAGACTGGCTAATACAAGGTAGGACAGTGCTGATCATGAAAGACTCCAACAAGGGAACAACACCATCCAACTACTGGCCAATAACCTGCCTCCCCACAACATGGAAAGTCCTATCAGGCATCGTAGCCACCAAGCTGCAGGACCATATAGGCCAGTACATGAGCACAGCTCAGAAGGGCATTGGAAACAACACCATAGGCTCCGAACACCAGTTGCTCATAGATAGAGCAGTTGCCTGAGACTCAAGGTCTAGACAGACCAATCTGAGCACAGCCTGGATTGACTATAGGAAATCCTATGACTCAATGCCACATACATGGATCTGTGAATGCCTGGCACTATACAAAGTCAACAGGACACTCAGGACCTTCCTCAAGAACTCAATGGGACTGTGGAAGACAACACTGGAAGTCAACTCAAGGCAGCCTGCACAAGTGGCCATCAAGTGTGGCATATACCAAGGTGATGCACTGTCCCCACTGCTGTTCTGCATGGGCTTGAACCCCCTCAGCCAGATTATCACAAGAAGTGGATATGGATACAACTTCAAGAGGGGAACTACCATCAACCACCTCCTCTACATGGATGACATCAAGCTGTATGCTAAGAGTGAACAAGACATCGACTCACTGATCCACCTGGCATGGATCTACAGTGAGGACATGGGGATGTCATTTGGACTGGGGAAGTGTGGCTGGATGGTGGTAAAGAGAGGGAAGGTAGTTAAGACTGGTGGGGTAAAACTACAAGCAGGCCACATAGCGGACATACAGACCAGCTACAAGTACCTTGGTATCCCACATGGGAACCACGATGAGGAGGCAAGGAAGACAGAACATCCAAGTACCACCAAAGGATAAGACAGGTCCTAAAGAGCCAGCTCAATGGGAAGAACAAGATCCACACCATGAACATGTATGCCCTGCCAGTCATCAGATAACCTGCCGGTATAGTGAGCTATAAGGAGGACTTGGAGGCTGCTGATGTGAAGACCCGGAAGCTCCTCACAATGTACGGAGGTTTCCACCACAAGTCCAACACCCAGAGTCTGTATACCAGGTGGAAAGAGGGAGGGTGGGGTCTGGTGAGTGTCCAAGCCACTGTCCTGGATGAGACCCAGAGCATCCAGGAGTACATCAGTAAGATGGCACCTAAAGATGAGCTGTTGAGAGAATGCCTGAGGCAGCAGCAGACATGGAAGGAAGATCAAGCAGAGAAAGTGCCATGGCAAGACAAGACCCTGCGTGGGATGTACCATTGACAGATAGTTGAGGTGGCTGACATTGGGAAATCCTACCAGTGGCTGGAAAGGGCTGGACTAAAAGACAGCACTGAGGCACTGATCATAGCAGCACAAGAAGAGGCACTAAGCACCAGATCCATAGAAGCAGTGGTCTACCACACTAGACAGGACCCAAGGTGCAGACTGTGTAGAGAGGCTTCAGAGACAGTCCAACACATAGTGGCAGGGTGTAAGATGCAGGCAGGAACAGAATACATTGAACAGCACAACCAAGTAGCTGGCGTTGTGTACAGGAACATCTGCACAGTGTATGAGCTAGACCCTCCCAAGTCCAGATGGGAGACTCCACAGAAGGTTGTGGAGAATGACAGGGCTAAGATCCTGTGGGACTTCCAGTTCCAGACAGGCAGTTACTGGCCAATCAACCAGATACCATAGTAATAGACAAGGACCAGAAGACAGTGGTCGTGATAAATTAGCAGTGCCAAGTGACAGCAACATCAGGAAGAAGGAGTATGAGAAGCTGGAGAAGTACCAGGGCCTGAAGGAGGAATTAGAGAGGATGTGGAAAGTGAAGGCCAAAGTGGTCCCAGTGGTGGTAGGGGCACTCAAGGCTGTGACCCCCAGGCTGGGAGAGTGGCTCCAACAGATCCCAGGAACAACATCAGAGCTGTCTGTCCAGAAGAGTGCAGTGCTAGGAACAGCTAAGATGCTGTGCAGAACCCTCAAACTCCCAGGCCTCTGGTAGAGGACCCAAGGTTGAGGAAGACACATACCACCCATAGGGGTGAGAAGGGAATTTTATATGTATGAAATTAACATTGAAATGCCTCTTAAAATAAACCTCAAAGGGGTGTAATATTCATTTTAATAACATTAATCTTACCCCACCAGTTTAATGCATCTTCCTGGCACCTTCTTTTCCTTCCCTCAGTTGCCACTATTGATGTTTCACCAGCCCATAGATGCCTGGATTATCCAAGCACCTTCCTTTCCCTCCCCTCTTCCCCCCCCCCGCCCCCCCCAGTCACTGTCAACATACTGGCCTGTTCCATAGTGTAATGGTCTCAGTAGGCTTCCAGTGTGGCATATCCTAACACCTTCCCTTCCCTTTTCTCCTTTCGATGTCTTTGGCTGCTTCTTTTTATGCCCTCTGAATTACTTCTGCCCAAAACAATAATATTTTGATTCATACTAGAACAGTGTAGACTCATTTCATTCTATGTATAATTAAAACATCTGGAACGTGTGTTCAGTTTGGGCATGGACTACCCAAGTGGTGGTTTGGTTGTATAGTGAGAATGAATAAAGTTCACATTATATGAAGGAAGATATACAGATTTGAGAAGAAGGGGGTGACTGAGATGGTCATGATTGTATGGAGTTGATGAAATCTTCCAAAAGAGAGAGGCGCAAAGTGTAAAGAATGAAAGGCAATGCATGAAGCAGTATGTAGAGGCAGTGGAAGCAAGGGTGGTTTCAAGGATAGAATGATATGGAGAGATATGGTGAATGGGACTGATGTAAACCAGATTTAATTAGATTTCCTTTCCTTTATCTCCTGCCCATAATTTCTTTTGCTTTCTATTCTTTACTCCTTTCCTGTATTTTGCATAAGATTGCTTATCTTGAAAGGGAATATGAATAGATGTATGATGTATTTTTAATAATATCATTTTCCTATTATGGAATTATAATAATAAAGTAATAGGGTCCTCCATGTGTGGAGAGATGTATCTGTGTCTACTGTCCTTTTTTATGTAAACTGCAGTCATTTATATTTTAGGCAATTTGTTTACATTTAAATTTATTTAAATTTAAATTTAGGTAATTTATTTGTTTATATTAAAAATTTATCTATTTTTAGGTAAATCATTTGTATCAGCTTAACCAGTTGGGTAAACGTAATGAAAGCAGGGGAGGCAGGTGCCTTGAAGCACAAGGGGCTCACTAAGTTCCCGCTGACATCCGTTCTTTGTCCATTGCCTTAAATAAATCTGATTCCTTACTCTGCCTTATCTGGGCTGCAAAAGTCCAGATAATCAGAGGGAAGGAGGGAACAAGTGAGGAAAGAGCTGCTGCTGCTACTCCTCCCATCTCCTCCTTCACTGCCACTCCTGAGGGAGCTGTTGCCTCAGCAGCAGCATGCACTGGACATGGGGCCCTCTGAGACTCTGATGGCTTGTCTGGTGATCTTTTGGCCACTCTCTTCTTGCTCTCTTCTTTCTGATTGTGGAGAAAGGCAGAGCATTGTTGGTCTGCAAAACTCAGATCAACCGCTAAATAACAGCCAGGATTATCTACTTTTTGCCATCTAGTGGTGGTTTGGAATTTGCCGTCCAGATGAGAGGTTTGCCTTGAGGCCTGGGAAGTTCTGCTTACAATTCTGAGCAAAACAGAAGGTTTATGATGAGGAAATTATAAAGATAAGTTACATTTCCTACAGGAATATTTAGTAGCTTCTAAATGCTTTAGTAGCTTCTAAAAAACTAAGCACAAAATCCTCTGTTCCTAAATACAGTTGTTCTGAAAGTTGGTGGAATGTGTTCTGCCATGGCTAGTTGTCCTAAAAAATATTTATGAAGTATATGATATAAATTATGTTGTGGCAGGTGCTCTATTTTAAATAAAGTCCCTAAAAGTTAAGGTTTTTGTTGTTCAGTCTTTAAGTCATGTACAACTCTTTGTGACCCCATGGAACATAGCACAACAGGCCTTCCTGTCCTCCACTGTCTCCTGGAGTTTACTCAAATTCATGTTCATTGCATCGGTGATGCTATCTAACCATCTCATCCTCTGCTGTCCCCTTCTCCTTTTGCCTTCAGTCTTTCCTAGCATCAGGGTTTGCATTAGGTGGCCAAAGTATTTGAGCTTCAGCTTCAGTATCCGTCCTTCCAATGAACAGTCAGGGTTGATTTCCTGTAGGATTGACTGATTTGACCTCCTTGCAGTCCAGGGGACTCTTAAGATTCTTCTCCAGCACCACAGTTCAAAAGCATCAGTTCTTCGGAGCTCAGCCTTCCTTATGGTCCAACTCTCACAGCCATACATTACTACTGGGAAAACCATAGCTTTGATTATATGGACCTTTGTCAGCAAGGTGATGTCTCTGCTTTTTAATATGCTGTCTAGGTTTGCCATAGCTTTCCTCCCAAGGAGCAAGCATCTTTTAATTTCATGGCTGCAGTCACTGTCTGCGGTGATCTTGGAGCCCAAGAAAATAAAATCTGTCACTGCTTCCATTTCTTTCCCTTCTATTTGCCAGGAAGTGATGGGGCCAGATGCCATGATCTTAGTTTTTTTAATGTTGAGTTTCAAGCCAGCTTTTGCACTCTCCTCTTTCACCCTCATCAAGAGGCTCTTTAGTTCCTCTTCACTTTCTGCCATTAGGGTGGTATCGTCCACATATCTGAGGTTGATATTTTTCCCGGCAATCTTAATTCCGGCTTGTGATTCATCCAGCCCGGCATTTCTCATGATGTACTCTGCATATAAGTTAAATAAGCAGGGTGACAAAATACGGCCTTGTCATACTCCTTTCTCAATTTTGAACCAATCGGTTGTTCCATGTCTGGTTCTAACTGTTGCTTTCTGACCCGCGTAGAGGTTTCTCAGGAGACAGGTAAGGTGGTCATAGTTTAAATTGTTTTAGTTTACAATGTTTCTGCTTGGCGCCTCATGTTATTTAATATAATTTATAATAAATATTATATTATTTATAATATTTCTTTCTAATGAAGAATGTATGCTGTTGTTGGAATAGGCTAGTTCTCATACCAACATTCACTGTTTGGAGTGAATTATTTATTAATGCAGTGCAGTTCTTAACTGCCTTCTCTAGCCCTTGAGGAACTATGGGAACTGAGGTCACCAACAGCACCTGTTAAAATGTAGCACTTTCTTTTATTCCTCTACCCCACAGTCTTTCAGTATAGACAAGATTTTTACTATTTATTTAACTCAGTATTCTGAGAAAAAGGGTAAGTGCCATAGCACCCATTAATGACTGTCATACTGATGACTGGCCATTATTTTCTGTTCTGATAATCCATTATGAACGTCCATTAATAAAATAATGCTATTGTATATTTTATTATTCAGTGATTATAAGCAATTGCTATCCTTCCTGCTTATTTGTGCTGCAGCAGTAAAGATTTCATAAACTATGATTTCTGGCAACAGAGCATTGTGGCCTGCCTTGGATTTAGCTTAATATCCCACTTGTTTTTAGAAATTTTCAATGGTCTTGGCATTATCTTCAATAAGTTTTACACTGAATGAACTTGTCAATAGATGCAACCTGAATTTAATTCAAATATACAGTAGTATTACTTGTTATATTGGCACATTTACCATTATTGCTTCCATAAAGTAGAGTGTAATAACCTTCAAAAAGATGTCATTTTTTCCCACATGAACTCAGATACTCGTTTAGATAGTTCAGTGGAAATAGAACATAATCTTAAGACTCAGAAATGGAATGAAGTTGCTAAAGAATGGCAACAAAAAAACTAAGTTAA
The DNA here is from genome assembly GCF_035149785.1 of Candoia aspera. Classification (NCBI taxonomy): domain Eukaryota; kingdom Metazoa; phylum Chordata; class Lepidosauria; order Squamata; family Candoiidae; genus Candoia; species Candoia aspera. Next base: position 52,416,554 of record NC_086156.1, read on the forward strand.
CCAAGGAAACTATATTAGGAACATAAAACACCCCAGGCTCAAACAACAAATGCAGTTGAATCTCTTGAACAGAAACACCCAAGTTCCCTGAGAAAATATGGATAATGGCCATGCTGACTAAAAAATTGGGGCGTAGTCCCAGACAGCTAGTAGGGTCCAAGGTAAAGATGGTTTTCTTAAGGCCTATTTGCAGGAATTTTTCCATGTGGGATTGCAGGTTATCAGATAATCCTTCTTGGAAAATTCTCTTAACTTTGTACTGATGATCTTATATTAGTAACAGTCAACCCGTGTTGATTCTTGTAGGGTATATCTGAGTAGGGATTTATCAAGAGCCTGGTGGTCTCCATGCATTTATTTCAAGTAATTATTTGCCACTTTTAAAAACTAAGAACTGCCCTTGATGCATTTTTATGTTTGTTCTTATATTTCAAATTTTGTCACCACCCATCTCACTTAAGCATAATATATAAAAACATGCAGGCAAATTATTATATAATACAAAATGTATGTAAAACCTAGAAAAGCATACGGGTATAAAACAGATAGTAAAAACCAGCAGCAGTAAATAAAACGAATTTTAAAAATCTGAGCCACCTTCAAATTGATGAATAGCTAGCTAATTCTTTGAAAGAGAAGAAGAGGACAACCAGCAGCAAGGCGGATGGATCCAGTTACAGTAGCAGTAAGTTCACCGTTGGAAGACCTGAAATACCAAGTTAGGGATGGATCATCATGGATAAAATCTATCTGTGTGGTTGCTAAGAGTTGATACCAACTTTTTGGCACACAATCAATTATCTGAAAACCCATTTTGAAATATTAAAGTGGGAACAAGCAAGTTCCATAGCAATAGGGACACTGTGGCAATCCAAAAAGAACTGGCCAATCTTAAAGGCATGGGAGATTCATATAAGTGCAAAAGATCCTTTAAATAACTTTATCCTAGGCCAATTACTATTTTAATGGTAATGACCTAAGCTTTGAATTGTACCAGAATAGGTAAGACAGATTTTATTTATCTTTACAGTATTGCAGTTGAAGACCAGCAACTTAAAATATTACAATACGAAAACTACAATGTCCAAATGATGTTGTAATACATAATAAATAGACAATAAAGCCAAGAGAAGGTTGTGCATTGCAGTAATGGGGAATCTAGATTAACAATTCTATTGGCATCTCCCTATTATTACTTTTTATAAAATTGCATGCTGCCGTACCAAATTTAGTAGAATCTTAAGTAGTAGCAACCTGCCTGTCTCAAAGGAAAGGAAGACAAGAACTTCAGCTGAAAAGTTTGCTGAAAAGGATATTGTAAACTTACTGTGTGGCTTTTTATAAAATTCACAACAAATCAAAACATGGTCAATTGTCTCTATAACTCCTAAGCCACAAGGGCAGGTGCACCTCTCATAAGAGATCCTAATAAATCTGTCTTCCAGCAGAGCAGATGCGAGAATGTTAAATTGAGCCTAAGTGAACGTTATGCAATGACTGAGCAATTCCAAGGTGGTAAGGTATATAGCTGGTCGCAGACTCAGATTCAATAAATCTTCAGGACCTAATGTCATTAGAGACTTGATTTAACTAATTTTGCCATTCAGCATCCAGAAGTCACTGCTTAAGAAGTATCCTAGCTTGACTGTAGACAGTGGTCAGCTAATCTTTGGGAAAATGCCAGAAGTTGACAGTTTACTTAACAGAACCTTATTCCAAACCAAATGAAATTTATCAAGAATTTTTAGGGAAACCAGACTCCCTCTAATCAAACTTTAGCCAAAGTTTAAAAATGGCCAACCAAGCATGATCTTCCACCTAGGGTAAATCGCCCTCCAATGGCAAGCAGCATTAAGGACAGACTTGGGAATCTCAACCACTGCTATCAGAAATCTGTGTGTGCTGTTTCTCAGAGGGAGGAATTGGGATAAGATCCTAATGTTGAGTTGTATATATAGAAGTTGAGACAATGATTTTGCCTTGAGCAGTTTGATGGCAGCAAGCACAAAACTGAACTGCCTCATTTTGAGTAAAAAGCCTTAGGTAAAGGGCCAACAAGGTAGGTAGTAGGAGTCAAAGGACTGCCTGAGATATGGTAAAGCATTTGAAAATGGGACCCTCTCACCACAAGGACTATATGAAATGTACCTCAGGATGGACTTGCACTGGAATAGCCTGCCTTAATATGCTTGGGTAGAGTCCATTGATCTAACATACTGTATTAACTATTGCCAAATCGCCTTTAAGGCTTTATATTTTTTGAACTTCAAAACATTTTATAATGAATTTTCCTTACCCAGTAAATGTTGTGGAAAGTTACCAGCTAGATGAATCTATAAATTTTAAAAGTTGCAATCAAATATATTTTATGTTCTACACATTCTTGGTCAAACCTGTTTTTAAAGCTGTATCTTTGACAAAGCACCCATATATATTTAGAGTCCTGCAGCATCTGAACTGTTGCACCATAATGGTCAAGAATGAGTTTCATGAATCATCCCATAAGATAGAATTGCAGATTGCCTGGAACTCAGTAGAATGACTGAGTATTTGTATGGCTATTCTGTTCATATGCTTGTTCCACTTGATCTAAGCATTGCTTGCCTCAATGTTGTAATTAAACACTGTCTCAGCATGAATAGGATCATTAAAGAGTTTAAAATTTAGAGCCAATGTCAGATGATCTCTGTCTGGGTGTGGCTCATCCTCTAAGTGGCAAGCATAGCTTACTAGATTGTAAGATGCCATCTAGCAGTTGGGGGTCAATTCAAAAGTACTGGACAATCCCTTTCCACTGCACTGTTTATTTTAAACACACTCATTTTACCTTTGTCTTCAGTAGCAAAACTTCTGGAAATTTGGCCAGAAGGGTGGGTGTGGGTGAGGAGGGACTGAATAGATGTGTCTTCTTGAAAAATGAAGCTTCCCTTTGAAAGATGTACCATCTGCAATAGATGGCCTGTAGTCCTTCTATTAGTGCTGAGCTACAGTGCCCACCATCCCTTACCCTTGACCTGTCTGGCTGGGGCTGCTCTAAGTTGCAACTCAGCAACATCTGAAGGATCAGAAATTATAGATTAAAATGTAATTGTTAAACGTAAGAGATGTATTAATTTCTTGCCCAACTCTAACCCAATGAAATCATCAGTTTTATTTTGTATAGGTTCACATAAATTTATTTGTCAGTTTAGAGGTCACAAGAATACAGACTTTGAGAACTCTCAGTTGAAGGTATCCAGATGCAAAACTGCAGTAATTCATATGTTGCCACAGTTTTTCTTTGCTTGTCCTTTTTAAGAGTTTCCAACAATATTTCATCTGATAAAAATGCAAAATAAATTGAAGGATAGAACAGTTGAGGAATTTTCAAAAGTCTAGTGCAGTTTTTGATAAGAAGCTCTGGCATTTCAGTTGTGTTACTGGATTTTGCCATAACAGATATTTGAACTTGGAATTTCTTGCTTCAGTAAAATGTCAAAGGAATATGGATAGAAACCAAAAGAAATCAGATAAGTTACATTTTGTGGATAGAGAGGTATTCACCTAATGTTATTTTTTCCAACATCAGCCAAGTAGCTATGCTTATTTGTGTAAGATATTTTTATTCTGCTGGGCAGTTTATATTTTCTGAGTGGATTCTAGTAAAAACTGTGATTTAATAATTTTTAACAATCCATCATAAAAGCTGCGAACTATGGTAAGTAGGTAGGTAGGTAGATAGATGAATAAAAACAATACTTTAAAGATGCAGGATACAATCCTCATTATAATACATTCCTGGGCTTTGCGGTAAAACCCACAATAATCCATAACTTCTGGAAGGCAAAGCCCTCACACTGCAGAGACCAAAAAATCTGATTCTGTTACAGCCACTCCCCAAAAGACTGGAGTTGGCAGCCTATTTCCTGGTGGTCCTTCAAGATCTAATTTTTAAAACTGGAAGCAGCCTATTTCTCTCCCAACTGGGAATGAAAAGTTTGTGACACCAGGTATGATTATTTTCCTCTTCTCTCCCCATCCAGTTTTCCTTTTTGGTCATGCTTATAATGCAGAGGAAAGTGGCTATTTGCTATCAGTATCAGTATGCCATTCTGGAAAGCTTTTCAGCTGAAGGGCAAAGTAAGAATACTATGAATAAATAATGAGGTCAGGTTGAGTTTTAAAAAATCTCAACCTATCGCCGGAAGATGATAGGTGAAATGTCTCTGAAGAAGGTATTCTATAAGCACATTACAACCCAAAAGTTGACACTAATGAATCAATTTCATTAGGCAGAAGAGAAAATCCCAGGTGCTGAAATTAGCTAACAATCTAGCTGTGCCAGTTGAAATTCCAGAGCAGTTTTCAAATTTATCCCCAGGTGTAACACATTGCAGTAATTTAAATTGGATTAGCAGTGTGTAAACACTGTGACTAGTCTTATCTTTGTACAAGAGCAGCTTCATTTAACATACTGGCTGGTGAAAGATGTCCCCGTAACAGCAACATGGAAGTGATTTGTGTTTGCTTTATTTCAGGATTTTTCTTTTTTCTTTTTGAATATTTTTTATTGTGAAAGTAATAGGATACAAAATAAAGTAAAACAAGAAAATGGAACAAAAGAATGAGCACTAAGTACAGATTTTTAAAAAAGCATAGTGAGAGGACATTCTAATAACACAGCTTCCCCATCCCCAACTGCTAACCACAGTTTAAAACTTTTTGCTTTACACTGACCTTTAATCATTGCTGTTGGTTTCTGTTTAAGTCCAAAACTATGTTCCAAATGCCTAAATCTGCCTTGCTGTGTGATGTGTTATACTGTATATAAGGGAGTCTGGCCTACTTGAATTTGGTTAGATTTCTATTATGGATATGCAGGTAGTCCTCGTTTAGCAACTGCCTCAAACACTGACTGTTTTCTTTTCAGCACAGCATGTCCCTAAAAAACTAACTGCTAACTGAAAGTTAACAAGCTCAGCTCTGTGACCTTAACTGGTTGATTAGAAGGGCACTGGCACTGCTGCCTGAAACTGATAAGACCCTAATCAATTTCACACTGAAGGCTTTTTTTTTTGTCTCCTAAGCAGCTCACGGCTTGCAGTCAAGAGCGTGCTAGGCAAACAGCTGGCGCTAGCGCTTTCCTTTTGATGTGTATTCCCCATTGTGTGCCTGCTTACTCTCTTATAATCCCTTCCTCTGCAATGAATGTAAATACAAACATTAAGCCCCTTCTTGCTAATTATCCCAGCGCTGGGGTGAGCATTCCAAAGGAGGGGGGGAGTGGGGAAAAAAGGCTATGAGATTTGCCCTTTTACCTGGCTTCCTCGTGAGTTGAGTTCTGGAAACCTTCTCCACCATTAAGGCTCACTGATGCTGTATCCTTCTGACACTGTAAAGCAAAGGAAAGCTGAAGTAAAATTGTAAGCACAGTCGCGGACCTGTGATATTTCACTTGGTGATTGCTTCCTTTAACAACTGATTTGCTGGACCCAATTGCAGTCGCTAAACGAGGACCACCAGTATGCTATCAGTTTTACCATTATGTCATTCAATTTTGGTCTCCCAGTCTGATATCATCATCAGCATTTCACTTTTCCAATGTTGTGCCTGGTTTATTCTTGCTGCTGTCAACATATATCTTATTTAAATTATTATATTTACTAATAAAAGGAAAACAGAAAATAATTATTTGTTTTTAACTGCCTAGCCTAGCCTATAGCTCTGGGATTTTCTGGTGGTCTCTATCAGAAGAGTTGCTTCTGTGAACATTTCATTCAATATTGTCTACAGATGGACCCCATGCAAAACCCAGATGACTCTTCCCAACCCCACCCCCCAGGTAGAAATAAAATGCATCTCCTGAGAAAAGTAGTAGTAGTAATAGCACTGCTAGTAGGAACGTTAGTTTTGTACTTAAATCAAATGAGGCACATTTTACCTTTTATTATATTCACAAAAACAAAAACATTTTTATTTTCATTGATAGCTAATGCTATTTCTTTGTATTTATTGGGTTCTATTTTCTCTCTCTTATTGTCTCACTGATTTCTAGGCACTTGAACTTTCTCTCAGTGTAATAAGAGCATTCTTGTTTATGGGCATTAGAGATAGCAGAATGACAATGGGATAATTAGTTTACTTACTGCTATTCTGTATGTAAATGGGAAAGAATAAGCAATGTTGTCATCACAAGAGTAGCTGTTATAAATCACTTAATCTTCATTTCCTTTTGTTTCTGCAGTTACAGCAATGAAAATCTGTATTTGTAGCTGCTTCTGTCTTGAAATAATACTTCAAGAGAGTACAAAAAACTAATTAAGCTGGAGAGAGTTCAAAAAATGTATGAATGTATAAACCCCCTTCACAAAATAGACACACTGAAGACCTAGGCAGCACCAATTCTAAGGTAATAGTGAAATACCAAACAGATAATTATGTTACAGTAAAAAAAAAAAAAAAAAGGTAAGGTAGACCCTATAAAAAGTACTAAATGTATATAAGTAATTAATTAAAACCAATTAACATCAATTAATATACAATATAAAAACCAACTTCAGCAAAGGATCGTTACCTTGTCGTGGTGCTGGAGCTTGAGCACCTCAATGATGCCATGAGCTAAACCGTGAAGGGCCACCCAAGACGGGAAGGTCATGACAGAGAGGTCAGACTAAATGCGATCCCTGGGGAAGGTAATGGCAACCCACCTCAGTATTCTTGCCGTGAAAACTAAATGGATCAGTACAACCAGAGATATGTCGGTATACCATCGGAAGATGAGACCCCCAGGTCGGAAGATGGTCAAAATGCTACTGGGGAGGAACAGAGGATGAGCTCAACTAGCCCCAGACGTGATGACGCAGCTAGCTCAAAGCCGAAAGGACGGCTAGCGGCCGACGGTGCTGGTGGTGAACGGCGAATCCGATGTTCTAAGGATCAACACACCATCGGAACCTGGAATGTAAGATCTATGAGCCAGGGCAAATTGGATGTGGTTATTGGTGAGATGTCAAGATTAAAGATAGACATTTTGGGCGTCAGTGAACTGAAATGGACTGGAATGGGCCACTTCACATCAAATGACCACCAGATCTACTACTGCGGACAAGAGGACCACAGAAGAAATGGAGTAGCCTTCATAATTAATAGTAAAGTGGCTAAAGCAGTGCTCGGATACAACCCAAAAAACGACAGAATGATCTCAATTCGAATTCAGGGCAAGCCATCTAACATCACAGTGATCCAAATATACGCCCCAACCACAAATGCTGAAGAAGCTGAAGTAGAGCAGTTCTATGAGGATCTGCAGCACCTACTGGACAACACGCCTAAAAGAGATGTTATTTTCATCACAGGAGACTGGAATGCTAAGGTGGGCAGTCAAATGACACCTCGAATTACAGGTAAGTATGGCCTGGGAGAACAAAACGAAGCAGGACGCAGGCTGATAGAATTTTGCCAAGACAATTCACTCTGCATAACAAACACTCTCTTCCAACAACCTAAGAGACGGCTTTATACATGGACTTCACCAGATGGACAACACCGAAATCAGATTGATTACATCCTTTGCAGCCAAAGGTGGCGGACATCTGTACAGTCGGTAAAAACAAGGCCTGGAGCTGACTGTAGTTCAGATCACGAACTTCTTCTTGCACAATTTAGGATCAGACTAAAGAGATTAGGGAAGACCCACAGATCAGCTAGATATGAGCTCACTAATATTCCTAAGGAATATGCAGTGGAGGTGAAGAATAGATTTAAGGGACTGGACTTAGTAGATAGGGTCCCGGAAGAACTCTGGACAGAAGTTGGCAGCATTGTTCAGGAGGCGGCAACAAAATACATCCCAAAGAAAGAGAAAACCAAGAAGGCAAAATGGCTGTCTGCTGAGACACTAGAAGTAGCCCAAGAAAGAAGGAAAGCAAAAGGCAACAGTGATAGGGGGAGATATGCCCAATTAAATGCAAAATTCCAGAGGTTAGCCAGAAGAGATAAGGAATTATTTTTAAACAAGCAATGCGCAGAAGTGGAAGAAGACAATAGAATAGGAAGGACAAGAGACCTCTTCCAGAAAATTAGAAACATTGGAGGTAAATTCCAGGCAAAAATGGGTATGATCAAAAACAAAGATGGCAAGGACCTAACAGAAGAAGAAGAGATCAAGAAAAGGTGGCAAGAATATACGGAAGACCTGTATAGGAAGGATAACAATATCGGGGATAGCTTTGACAGTGTGGTCGGTGAGCTAGAGCCAGACATCCTGAAGAGTGAGGTTGAGTGGGCCTTAAGAAGCATTGCTAATAACAAGGCAACAGGAGACGACGGCATCCCAGCTGAACTGTTCAAAATCTTGCAAGATGATGCTGTCAAGGTAATGCATGCTATATGCCAGCAAATTTGGAAAACACAAGAATGGCCATCAGACTGGAAAAAATCAACTTATATCCCCATACCAAAAAAGGGAAACACTAAAGAATGTTCAAACTATCGAACAGTGGCACTCATTTCACATGCCAGTAAGGTAATGCTCAAGATCCTGCAAGGTAGACTTCAGCAGTTCATGGAGCGAGAATTGCCAGATGTACAAGCTGGGTTTAGAAAAGGCAGAGGAACTAGGGACCAAATTGCCAATATCCGCTGGATAATGGAAAAAGCCAGGGAGTTTCAGAAAAACATCTATTTCTGTTTTATTGACTATTCTAAAGCCTTTGACTGTGTGGACCATAACAAATTGTGGCAAGTCCTTAGTGGTATGGGGATACCAAGTCATCTTGTATGCCTCCTGAAGAATCTGTATAACGACCAAGTAGCAACAGTAAGAACAGACCACGGAACAACAGACTGGTTTAAGATTGGGAAAGGAGTACGGCAGGGCTGTATACTCTCACCCTACCTATTCAACTTGTATGCAGAACACATCATGCGACAAGCTGGCCTTGAGGAATCCAAGGCTGGAGTTAAAATCTCTGGAAGAAACATTAACAATCTCAGATATGCAGATGATACCACTTTGATGGCTGAAGGTGAAGAGGAACTGAGGAGCCTTATGATGAAGGTGAAAGAAGAAAGTGCAAAAGCTGGTTTGCAGCTAAACCTCAAAAAAACCAAGATTATGGCAACCAGCTTGATTGATAACTGGCAAATAGAGGGAGAAAATGTAGAAGCAGTGAAAGACTTTGTATTCCTAGGCGCAAAGATTACTGCAGATGCTGACTGCAGTCAGGAAATCAGAAGACGCTTAATCCTTGGAAGAAGAGCAATGACAAATCTCGATAAAATAGTTAAGAGCAGAGACATCACACTGACAACAAAGGCCCGCATAGTTAAAGCAATGGTGTTCCCTGTAGTAACATATGGCTGCGAGAGCTGGACCATAAGGAAGGCTGAGCGAAGGAAGATCGATGCTTTTGAACTGTGGTGTTGGAGGAAAATTCTGAGAGTGCCTTGGACTGCAAGAAGATCCAACCAGTCCATCCTCCAGGAAATCAAGCCAGACTGCTCACTTGAGGGAATGATATTAAAGGCAAAACTGAAATACTTTGGCCACATCATGAGAAGACAGGACACCCTGGAGAAGATGCTGATGCTAGGGAGAGTGGAAGGCAAAAAGAAGAGGGGCCGACCAAGGGCAAGATGGATGGATGATATTCTAGAGGTGACGGACTCGTCCCTGGGGGAGCTGGGGGTGTTGACGACCGACAGGAAGCTCTGGCGTGGGCTGGTCCATGAAGTCACGAAGAGTCGGAAGCGACTAAACGAATAAACAACAACAACATAAAAACCAAAGAACCCTAACCCTGAGGCCAGTCCAGAAGCTGAAAATCCCCAAACAGAGAAGCACCCCAGTCTTCAGAGCCAAACAAACCTAGATTTAAAGACTAAAAAGTAATATGTCATCCAAAGAGAACTGATTCCAAAGTTGTGGGACTAGGTCCCGAAAGACTCTCAATCTTGAATTTGCTGTTGGAATACTGGGAGCAGCCAAAGTTTCCAGAGAAGCTGAACAATTTTGTAGGGATGTACCTGTTCAACAATAAAGATAAGTAGGAAGGAACCAGAGCTTGTGATCAAGTCACCCAAAGAAATGTATAAAGAGGAAAGAGAACAGGGCCAGCACTGAACTTTGAGGAACAGCAACACTGAGTGGAAATCTATGTGAAAAGGAAACAGGAAACAAAAAGAATGAGAAGACAAAAGGTGAGAAAGCTATACCAGTAACAAGCTGATAACTTTAGGAGCACCAGCCCAAATGACAGACACTGTGCCTTGGCCACCAGAATGTAGACACAGGGTAATCAATAGGACAAATGTGAGGGTCCAGGGAGGGTTTTCTCAACAAAAGGCATAAAACAGCATGTTTAAAAGAGTCAGGAAAACTGCCAGTGGATAACAAGTTGGGGCTGACACAATTCTAGATAGAAACACTTCTACCTACAAGCAATTTATTCTTTTTGATTTTTGATTGGAGCTGGGATATAGTAAAATACTGACAGAATATCTAGTAGTTGGTCATGCTCTGCTTAAAAGTTAGCATTTTTCTTCACTCGCCATTTGATAAACTTGGTGTCATCCCATATACAGGTCATAAGAAATACGTTGCTTCAGTTGTTAATCTTCATGAGATCCTCTGTACAATCCTTTATTCCAAAGTTGAGTGGAGAAGGCTCCCACAGTTCTCATTTAAGTATGAAAAGAAACATGAACCCTCCACTGGTTTCATGAACAAAGGATGGAAGGTCAGAAAACTTGATAGGTTCATTGGAAGTCTCTAAATTCTTATTTATTAATTTAAATTACTAATAACAATATTAGGAATGAAGTAATTCACACGTGTGCATAGAGACCATTTTTTTCTTTATATTCAGAACAAAGTCACGAACAAAGTAAATAAACCAGTAATAAGATCTCACAATTAAATATATGCATTTAATTTGGGTGTTGTTGTTTATTCGTTTAGTCGCTTCCGACTCTTCGTGACTTCATGGACCAGCCCACGCCAGAGCTTCCTGTCGGTCGTCAACACCCCCAGCTCTCCCAGGGACGAGTCCGTCACCTCTAGAATATCATCCATCCACCTTGCCCTTGGTCGGCCCCTCTTCCTTTTGCCTTCCACTCTCCCTAGCATCAGCATCTTTTCCAGGGTGTCCTGTCTTCTCATTATGTGGCCAAAGTATTTCAGTTTTGCCTTTAATACCATTCCCTCAAGTGAGCAGTCTGGCTTGATTTCCTGGAGGATGGACTGGTTTGATCTTCTTGCAGTCCAAGGCACTCTCAGAATTTTCCTCCAACACCACAGTTCCAAAGCATTGATCTTCCTTCTCTCAGCCTTCCTTATGGTCCAGCTCTCGCAGCCATATGTTACTATGGGGAACACCATTGCTTTAACCATGTGGGCCTTTGTTGTCAGTGTGATGTCTCTGCTCTTAACTATTTTCTCGAGATTTGTCATTGCTCTTCTCCCAAGGATTAAGCGTCTTCTGATTTCCTGACTGCAGTCAGCATCTGCAGTAATCTTTGCACCTAGGAATACAAAGTCTTTCACTGCTTCTACATTTTCTCCCTCTATTTGCCAGTTATCAAGCAAGCTGGTTGCCATAATCTTGGTTTTTTTGAGGTTTAGCTGCAATTTAGTCTGACCTCTCTGTCATGACCTTCCCGTCTTGGGTGGCCCTTCACGGTTTAGCTCATGGCATCACTGAGGTGCTCAAGCTCCAGCACCACGACAAGGTAACGATCCTTTGCTGAAGTTAATTTGGGTAGAAACAGCTTATCTCTGATTACATAGATAATCTTGTCAACCATTGAACAAATATGTCCACCCAAACAAAAGCTTTTGATTAGAAATGCTATGCAAAGAGCTTTCAGACAAAAGTTACAATTAAGATGCTTAATATGAGATGAAAATGTATATTGTGAAAGTGAAAGAAAGCTTCCTGCTCTGGAAAAAAATCTTGGAATTATGTTTCCATGTGTTCCCTTGCACTGTTCTACAGTGTTGATAAAGAAGATGATAATATTTCAAATCCAGTGATGTTAATATGAAAATTTGCAATACATGCTAAAACTAATTGTAACAGAAAAAGGAAATTATAAGCTGCTAAAGTAAAATTAAAATGTTGAATAAAAATCATGTTGGGAGCCTGCTGTTCTCATTCCATATCCATTCGGTTTTATAGAATGATTAACATGAGAATCCTAAGAATTGGATCGTTCAATCATTGTTGGACTGCAAAATAAATACCTTAGCACACACACTTCAAAATGATTGATATTAGTTGTAGCTGCTATTCTGATATTCAGCAAGAAAAGCAGCGCTCATTTTCACATATGCCATATTTATTTCCAAGGTTTACTTGTTCCATTGGTCTTAGAAAATGATCTTAGAGAAAAATTATACTATATCTAGACATTAAAGGAATCCTCAATAATTCTTCATGTACCCCATCCCCCACCACCTGGTATTCTTGAAAACACAGATTTTTTTGTGGTTGCTTGATAATTTTCCTTACATACATGCTGCTTAGATCGATAATTAATTTTTCTGCCTTATATGAGTAATTTTGTGGGCAGAAGAAGTCAGTATTCATGGGCTTTTGATGACAGCTGTGGTCTGCAGAAGCTTGCAAGTTGGAATATACAAATAATAAATCATCAAGAGCAGGAGTTAATGAATGAAAAGAAATAAATAAAAATAGATATATTGTATATTTGTGAAGTTAAGAGGGAATGATATAATACATCTGAATGATCTTATGGCGTGGAATTGACAAACATATGTATGACTGGAATCATAAATCCAGATCTCACCACTGATAGAAACTGGTCCAAGTATGAGACCCCTCACAGCTGGCCTCTCTTCTGCCAGATGAGGATGAGGACAAAGCACCCCCAAACAGTATCCATTTCTATCAACATTGTCTGCCTTTTAAGGAGGAACTATTTAAAGAGAGCCAACTTTGTGCAATCAATTTTCTTTCTCAGTGGGAAGGGCAAAAAATGGTCAAAGCTTGGAGTAGCTGACACTTTAAAGCAATTTAAAGTTGGAAGTGCCTTCAAGTGAAAGCTCCATGCAAATGTGCAACTGACATCCAACCTGCAACTTTTGGAAATTGCAACTTTTGGGAATAGCAGGTAGCTGCTTAAATCCTCAGAAATACAACTTCCAGGCATTTCAGGGGGGGGGGGGAGGGTGGAAGTATAAGGCTTCAGGATGGAGCCTCATTTGTAGCCCTCTGGGCCAGATGAGGTTACCCATCTCTGCTCTAAACATTAATATATAACAATAAGAATATGTGTATCTATACATTCTTCATGAATCTTTGATTATATATTCAATTAAAAAGATCAGAGTGATGGTTTGGTTTATCTTTAATTAATGTTGAGTTAAGTATAAATTCAAAATTGAGAACATACAATAGATGCTGAGGCCAAATATCAATTACAGGTACATTGAAAGTGTTCCTTTAAAGCTGTGTGTAGCTCGCCAAATGGTAAGTGTAAATGACTTTGAACTCTTAAAAAGATATATCTTCCCATAAATAAGAAAGAGAAAATAAGTTTAGTGTTTGAAATGTAAGCTCTCCTAAGTAGGCTTTTATTGTTTTCTGTGGAGGGTATCTGCTTGTTTTAACATGTATTTGTTGAGATCTGAAGGTTATAAAACCTTCATAACCTGTCTGAGAGTACATACATGTCTATAAGGTTACATGCCAAGGGACACCTGGAATATTCAGGCTTTTATCCTGTTTGATTCTGGTTTAAAAAGATCATCATCATTGTTCAGGCCTGTTTGTACAAGCCAGTAATTAACAATACCAGCTGAACTTGTTTAATTTGCTTTGCTCTTGAAAACACGCTGTATTTATATGTCTTTCTATTCAAGATGTTTTATATTAAGCTTTCCAGAAGGTGAGAAGGTTGAGCCAGTAACCTAGGGCTTAAACTGCCTATAGAGTCATACTTACTGATATTAAATACAGTCTGGCTCTGACAACCGGGTGTATGGAGGTAGCTAGGGCAAAGGTTTTTGGAGCATATCTTTATCTGAATGATCCACAAGTGACGCTCACCTGAGAACCTCACCAGGTGACTTTGGCCCAACATACATCACAAGATGATGGTTCTGGGGAAAATGGGAAGAGGGACTACTTGTATGAACGCCACTTTGAGTTCCTCAGTGGAAGGCAGGATATAAGCCTGATAAAAAATAAGCCATCAGTTGTATTCTTATTTATCCTGATTTGTGGAAGAAGACTGGAAAAGGAAAGAACACTGCAGGTTGTGAAATGCTGTTGATATAAAGATTTGGTTTCTGGAATTATGATCTCTGTTTTCTGGGTAGTTCACTGCTGACATGAGATGAGTTACAAGTTCTAAGAACTGAAAAGCATTTGGAGAGCTGTAAACTGAATTCTGAATGGGGTGGAGGCAAAAACACAGAAGTAAGAACTTCAGATAGTGACTTGTTTGTGGTAGGATAAACTGAGCATAATTATAAGTACTATAATAATAAGATATTGAGGAATTTGCTGATTGGGCTGAATTACATTTATTGACTTTGAGAAATACTAAGGATGATTGTAGTGAATCCCCCCAAGATTCAGATGCTAAAATGTTAAGGGAAAATATTTTGTTGATATAGAGAATGGGCAGAGACCATCAGAACTTAGGAAAATCAAACTCTGAAGAACCAAACAGCAGCAGGAAATTTCCATTCTCAGGTGGGCTTTAAAGAGAGGGCAGAGAAACTCCATTTTGCTTTTGTTCTTTTGTCTTCCATCCCAAGAAGAGAGGGCATTTTGGTTAGTCCAGCTCCCACCAGGGAAGAAAAACACCACAGCCCATAGGAGGATTGGAAATTCAGAAGAAAATACCCGTTTAGAGAAGTATGATGCTAGATGTGAATCAGGATCCTTTTATTTATTCTATGGATTGACCTGAGCTGTTTCTTTGTTACTTTAGCCCCATTTTGTCCTACATATATTTTGTGGATGTGTATTCCTGTCTGGTAGATTAGCAGCTACACTGAAGCCTGTAAGAGTCATAATAATATTGTTTTCCCTTTCTCCACCTGTCAATTAGTTGCTTAACCTTAATATACATAATAAACATGTTTCTTCATTGAATCAGGCCACTTGTTCTGAGAGGTCTTTAACTTTAGTACACACTTTGCCTAGCTAAGCTATTAAGAAAAATAAGTCAGAGATTTTTTTCAACTCTGCTCTTCGTTATTTAAAACACAGAAGCTGTGGTGCTGGAAGAGAGCAGATGGTAGCATTACTCTGAACAGACGCTCCCTAGGCATGTAATGGGTGTTGGAAGATTGTGGGTGGGGCTCTAGGGACCCACTCATGAGATCCAGGGCCCCACTCTGCCACTTGTCCAGTGTGTGTTCACTTGCAAGCAGACCTCATCTGTCTATGGTGGCCAGAGAAGGGATAGAGTAGAATGCAGTGGAGGACAGTAATTGGCAGACTTCCATGTATGAGTGTGGGAAAATACTCTTTCTTGGTTGGGAAGTTTCTTTGAATTGGATATTTAACTCATTAAAGTTGGATCTTTTAGATTGTTTTCCTCTTCTCTTGGTCTCAAGTACGAGAAAAGAGTTGTAAACAAAGGACTTCAGCCAGATCTATACATATATTTTTCTCCCCTTTTCTCCCTTTATCTCTAATTCACAAAGAATAGTCGGTCAGGGTAAAGCTAAGGTAGAAAAGAAAGTACATGTTCCTAACGGGAGGCAAAATCATACAGAATGTCAATTGTGAGAGGAAGGCACAGAGGTCAGAGTGTCAACCCCTGGAGAAAGTGCCAGAAAGTTTTAGCAGCAGTTGCTTGAGGGCATGGAGATCACTAAGCAAGTCTACAGATTTAACAGCAAAAGTTAGATTCAGAGGTAAAATGGGCTCCAGAGGCAAAGCAAAAATCTGCCGCTTGAGAGGCCAAATTAAGACTGGCCCTGGAAAAGGATAGTGCATGAAACAGAAGTGGACAAAGAAGAGAACTGCTTCTTTGTGGACTCCTGCCAGGTCCAGTGCCCCAGTGCTAAAGCACAAATCCCCAGAGTACAAAATGGGGAGGATGCAGAAGTCTACCTGGCCAATTCTGAATGAATGTGTGGGATATAAAATTCTCAAAGAGCAATACATAGATTGCCTGAAGCCACACCTGGATGGGGCAGTACTTGCAGTGACCAGAGTAATTAAGGTGAACAACATGGACAACTATGACCTGTTCTGGAAGCTGTGAGGACCAGACTTGGCCTTACCTCAAAAAATGCCCAGAGGAAGTTTTGCAACCTCAAGAATTAGTTCAGCATTTGTTCATCAGGTAAAGCAAGCTACGGCAGTTTGGCAGCAAAGGAGAGGAGCAAAGACAGAGGAAGATGTAAGCAGTCTGATTTTTTTTAGCAATTCCAACTCTCTTCAAGACTAGGTGTTTTCCCATTACTAAAAATATGGACTGCTATATAGAGAATATATCTCTAGGGGCAGAGGGAGGGAAATGAGCCTCTTAGACAGCCTGTGGTAACCAGCCAGTTTCACCTGAGTCTGCTCAGTCTGGCTCATAATAACCCGGCTGGATGTATGTGAGTGGGTAGCAACTACAGACTGATCCAAAGCTTCCATTGGGAAGATTGGGTAAAGAATGTAACTGCATGTGTGAAATCTTCTGACTTTCATCAGTGTATGGAGAAATGCCATGATGAGATTAAAGCTCTTTTACAATCCATGCAGATAATGTATGCTCCCTTCAAATAGGTGATAGTCAATATAGTGGGGTCAGTGACACAGAGAAACAAGCAGCATGTCTTGACATTAGCAGAATAGGGTGGCCAGGAGATTCTCAGAGATTCTGGCATGAACTTTATGTCAGGAGCTATGGGCTGAGTGGATCTGTTGGCGTAGTTGAAAAATTTAACAGAACTTTGGAAAATATGATTTGTGAATTTATTAATGAACACTCTAACAACTGGAACTTGGTGTTTCTGTTTGCTTATGGGTTAGTATCACTCTCAAATCTTGGGTTCTCCCCATTTCAGCTTGTGTATGAGAGTTAATCCAACACCTGTAGGAAGGGGTTAAATTTCCTGCCAACTGAATTTCCTGAACTTTGAGGACCAACCCTAGATCTTTCAAGAGACCTGCTAGCCCTGCTTGCCCATGGGACCTTATGTGAGACCCACAGAAAGCAGAAAGACTGATACGATGAGCACACCAGGAAGTAGACACTGGAGCAGGAATTCAAGTATTGGTTCTTAAGTCCGTTTCAGCAAATAAGATGCAAGCTGAATGGCAAGGGTCAGAATCTTGGAAACTGGATATGAGTTATTTAGCTCTCATTTATTTGTGAGGTGAGGCCTCCTCGAAACTTTTAATCCTCTTTCTAAATGCCTCTTGATGTAGGAGAGATATTGCTCCTGGTTTTCCAGAGGGAGAGAAGGAATGTACCAGGTACTGCAATATTTTGCAAATGTCCATTTTTGCCCCCAAGCTTAGAGAGTTTACCCTCTTATTAAAAAGGTGAAGCAACTCCAGCCTTAATTCAGATATGTCATTGTGTGGTACCATGCTTATCCAGGAAAAGCAAACTTTTAGGAAAGCATTGTCAGGCATGGCATGTATTCCCATGTCTATTCCAAAGCTCCTTTTCAGTTTAAGTAACAAGTTAGTTAAATATAGTCTGGATGGCATGTCTCTTAGATGGCTTGAAAACTATATTTTGTGGATGCTCATTGGTGGTTCATTATCAAACTACAGTATAGTATCAGAAGAAGTGCCACAGGGTTTAGTCCTGATTAATTGTCATTTTGCAAGTAGTTGGAGATGGACTTTCAAGTAGTACCTATACTTTGGAATGTTGTCCCTTCTGCTATTCTAGAAGTATCTATGATATCATTAGGTACCTATTGAAGTCTCAGTTCTTCCTTCTATAAATGCTATGTATGATTTTTGTTTCTCTCTTTCACATTTTCAATCACTGCTTTATATCACCTTTTTAATTCATTGAAATTTTATTTCTGTTTTAATGTAGTAGTTGAGAGTAGATACACAGACACACACACACCTTCAAGTCTGTGTTGACTCCTGGCAACTGCCTGGACAAGTCCCTGCAGTTTTCTTGGCAAGATTCAGAGGTGGTTTGCCATTGCCTCCTTCCTAGAGATGAGAGAGAATGACTGGCCCAAGATCATCCAGCTGGCTTTGTGCCTAAGGCAGGACTAAAATTCACAGTCTCCTGGTTTCTAGCTGGATGCTTTAACCACTACACCAAACTGGCTCTCTTGAGATTAGGTCCATCTATTTTCACATGCCATTATTATTCACTTATTTTCTCTGCTGTTGAAATGACTATAATCCACCTGGCTGCTAGGCATTATGCCTCCATGGCCACCAGCTCTTTTTCTCCTTACACTGGAATTTTGCACTCCCAGGAGATCAATAGATCTGTCAGTCTGGAAACCTGGCTCTTTCATGGGTATATATTTTGAGGAGAGAGTGTGTACATGATCACACGTTGGAGAAGTCTCAAAGTGGGAGAAGCATGTGAGGCACAGCCACACAGCTATGGAATGGGAGGTGGGAAATAAAAGAGGCTCTGTCTGCACAGCTACAATTCACAGGGGAAATTGGCTGTGGGAGGGAGAAAGGAAGAAAGATCCAGAGACATAATAGCATGGAGAGATCTCTGCTCTGTATTTTAAATCAGCTCTTCTGATCACTCAGCCAGATCTTTTTCTCTTTTTGTATAAGAATTTTATTAGATTTAAAGCAAAGATAAAAACTACAAAAAAGAAAAAAAAACACCTACAAAAAGAAAAAACTAAAAAGGTGTGAAAACACAAGAAAAAAAGAATTTTAAAGGTTACATAAAGAGGTGACTTCTGACTTTTAACAAGAATATACAGCAATTTCCATAATCAATCCCTTACTCTATATCAGACCAAAATCACATTATTTCTATAAATCATTCCATTAGCACATTATAAAAAAATCACTAAATACAATTGTTCCTTCCCCTTATATTAAAAGAAGAAGAAATATATAAACCTCCTAATCAATTCCCCCCCCAAAAAACATTTATTTATTTCCTTCCTACCACTATTCTATACATTTCTGTCCACTATAATAAAGATCAAACTAAAAAATATATAAATTGCTCTTATAATTAACACTGCAATTATAACAATCTTAATTCTACTAAACCAAAACCAGCATTTATTGGTTATACCTTATTAATCTTACTCCAAATCATTAAAAAAAAGTATGAAGTCAAACAAGCCTTAAAAGCAATCCAAATAAACATTCTCAAATTCTTACCCCACTTCAAAATAGACCAAGACGTTCACATATCTCCACAATAAACATAAGGCATTTTTCACAGAGAAATCAAAGAGCCCAACTCCGACTTCTCAGCAAAAAACCTCCCATAAAAAAAACCCTTTCTTGTAACTTTCCATCAGAAAAACATTTTTGATTTGTAATTCGATCTGTCCATTTAATTCCTTCAGTTCCACAATCTGGTCGTCGTCAGCAAATTCCTCAATCTCGCTATCAGTAGGAACATTTCTATCGTTGCTGAGTTCCTCAACTTCTTTCATGACATCCCCAGCCAGATGACACATTTTAAAGCTGATACTTTCTACAATGTCCTGAATATCTTGCAAAGTAGCTTGACAGGAATCAAAAAAGATCTGTTTAAAAGACTGTTTAAGCTCACAACAGAACTCAGAAAGTCTGTTTGAAATTCTCCATGTGTCAGGCAGTAGATTATGGTGCCTCCTAGGTAGTTGACTAGCGAAAGTAGGAGGTAATGAGTTAATGGAAAATTTCCAAAAGATGTTGACACAAGTGAAAGTAAGCTAACAGGCGGTTCCCAGGGAAAGTGGCAACAGAAAGCTGAAGATTCAAAACAGCAGATTCAACGTGTAGGAAAATACTAAATTCTTCAAATTCAGTACTAAAATAATAGCAAGGAGACAATTATTTATTCTCAATTCTCCTTAGTATTTGAATGGGAAACAAGCCAAAACTTAAAAAGATTTTTTAAAAATTAATCCCAAAAATAACGATAAGCACCAAGAGAGATCACTTCTCCTTGCTCTAAAAAGCCTCTCTTAGGGTACATAAACTATATATGGATATGGATATGGATATGGATATGGATATGGATATGGATATGGATATGGATATGGATATGGATATATAGGGTGATTTAGAAATGGGGTGGCTTGGAAATGGTGATGTCCTGGCTTCCCAGTGGCTCTTACCAGGCTACTGCGCGGCTTGGAAATGGTGATGTCCTGGCTTCCCAGTGGCTCTTACCAGGTTGGCCCGAATGCTATTTGTGATTCTCTGTCTGCAAGTTGCCATTCTGGAGGACAGATGGGATGATTCCAAACATTTTCTTTACTCATGAAGACGCTCCTGGGCTTCAGGAAAAAGCATGCTTGAGCCCAAAAAACCGCCGCGTTGTCAGTTCTGTCCATGGAACCTGTGGATACAGCTGTTCAGTCGGCCATGTCCCCACCAGAAGTCACTCAACCAGACCTTTTCTTGAAGGGGAAGGGATTGCCCAACTTTCAGGAACCCAGACCTCTAGAAGGCAGCATTTATGGAATGCTTTCATAAGACAGAACTCCTGGGAGAGCAATAGTCCTGGCAGTGTGCAAAGGTAATAAAATGGAAGGCAAATTAAGTGACTAAAACAATAAGTCTTGAACTTCCAGCCTTATCCTTCTACCAATGCAAGATCAGTGATTGGTTTTTCCTTGTGTGAGAAATTGTAAGAAAGCAGCAATGCTGCCTGGCCTTGTTGCTGAGGCATAAAGGCAGATGGGGAGCTCCAGGGCAGGACATGGCCATTGCAAAAAGCCTTAAGGTATTATGAATAAAATTATTTGTCTACTAGTTTAATTCTATTAATTAGGGAAACGCTGTTACATGTTTTATTAGTTCCATAAGTAGTCATTTTGAAATTCTAACTAAATCACACTAAATAGACACTAAGATTTAATTATATTTTTAATTAAAGGTACCAGTTGTAAAGAATTCCTCAAGCCTTGTAACTCATCAGTTGGTGTAAGTAGGAGGAAGGCCTTAAAACCTTTTTCAGTTGAGCTAACAAGATGACATTGCAAGATAATGATGAAAATAAGATATATGTGAAATAAAATTCTTGATGAGGAACATTTCAACAAAAATGTTTCATGTGAAAACAGTTGCTTGTATAGACAGGATCTCCAATATATGCAGAACACTTAAGTGCTATATGAAGAGAGTGTTTGTGCCCTGTAAAGATACACCGAGTGCATTCTGATTTCATATGGAAAGATATGATTTATTTGATTCAGACTGAAGAGAGAGTTTCTGGATCTTCCATTCTGGCTCAGCTTATTCTTTTTCAACTCACAAGGCAGTTTTGCGATGTTCACTGAATCATTAAAGAGATAAACAAATATCATTTAATGTCAAATACTGTTAAGGTTTTATTTTTAATACTTTTATTGCTTTTAATATACTAAAGGTTGAAATTCAGAAACAAGGAACAACTAAAACATAACAAAAACAAAACAATTGAAGAATATAGAAATAGGTATATATCACTGCATGCATATATAAGAAAACTAGACAACCCATGACCCATTGGATCATTGTTTCAGAGGTATTTCCTTACCAGATTCCTCAGTGCCTTCAACAATGGCAGAGCTTCTAATGTACTGCCTTCACTGGAAAAGTTCTTAAAAATTCAGGGAGATATTCAGAAATGTATCTGCCTTGAAAATAGCCCATTTCATTCATATTGAACTGTATAGCACAGTCAAACATCAGGAGTTGACCGCAGGAAATAGTTTATGACATGTCATTAAATGTTTTATAAAATTTGCCAAATTTCTATTCAATGGGAATAATAGGTCCCAGAGTTTGGACACATTCTGTAAGTTAGCCCATTTGAGGTACCTTGATTCAAAAATTGTTGACCTATGACACACCGTTTTGCCCAGTTAAAAGTTACAAACAGACACGAGAGTTTTAGTAATATATAGATCATTCAGTTTTTAAACCCTGATCACATGAAAAGATGCTGGTCTATTGTTCCTCCACTGTGATACAAAACAAGTTCATAGGTGCAGAGTAGACACATACTATCAATCCAGGGTTTTAAATTACTTGTAGCATAGTCTTTCCATCAAAGTAAAACAGGATTTTTAACTACAATTCATGCACAATAGATCCACAGTTCCTCATTGGTAAGTTCCTAATTTTTGTTGTATATTTCTACAACATATTAACATCTTTAATTTTTTTTCAAATTTTTCCAAATTTTTGTTGTATAGTTCTATGTCCTATTAACCTCTTTAAACCTTATTTCTCTTCCAAGCACCATATAACAATTATAAATATTGAATTAAAATGGAACAAACTATGAGGCAGACCCCAAGCAAGTCAATATTCTCTCCACTGTCTTACACTTCCAGCAAATTAAAATTCTGTTTAAACCCCCTATAGAGCATATTCTGCTATCCAGTACAGGAGAACAACAACAAAAAATCTTTTGTTGAATTAAATATATTTTTAAGATCAAAGATACATAACAAATAAGCTTTAAAGCCCTTAACCCACTGATACATAAAACAGGATATTCCAACTCATTATCCCAGATTTCTTGTAAATTACAATACCTACCTTCACAATAATTTTAAGATGTTTGTAGAAGTGAACCATAGATTTGGATTCATGTGAAATTGTTTCCAATAGTCATAATTTAGGAATTTTTGATAATGCTAATGAATTCCATCCAAATAGTGTGATCAAAAGATGCTATGATTTTATATATTGCCATTCAGTGGATTTAGAAAACTGAAATTCTTCCTGCAACACAGGAAATCTTTTAAAAGACTGATCAGCAATGTGATCTAAAATACTGATGACATTATTTGCCCCTGAACTCCACTGGAAACATTTACCAGTAATTTTCAAGTTAGGTTTATTCCACAGTATCAAGTTTTCATGGTAACAAGAATCAAATTTGAATTTCCCTCCTAAAAACATTCCCTTGTCTTTTATGCAAGGGAAACAACAGGGTTTTTTTCCGACACAGGAACCAAGCCCTTGCCAAGATATCAAAAGAATCTAATAATAACTTTTTAATTATGCACATTGAAATCTTTGAGAAAATTCACTTACATTCCATAAAGAGTCAGAGGTCAAAATATTAACTCAGTGATCAAATTGATAGTCTGTAAAGTTAACTTGGATAAAAAAATCTGAATATTTGTCCATCTGGTATTTTTTTTCCTGCATTTTATTAATCTGTTTAAAATACCTAGCAGATATTAACATGAGCATCTCTCTATTAATATACATCAGTTATGGAGTGACATTAATTATATTTACTCTTCCCTGTAGCTCTTAGCATGTTTAACCAACTAGTAGTAATCTTAACCCAAAATAAAAATTTAAAATATTTATAAACATGGAAGTATTTATCTCTGCGAAGAGAATTAAAGGAATATATAAGACCTAGTCTTTACACATTTTCATAGACACCTTGGATCCTATAAGAAAAATGCTAGACTTAGTCCAATTTATAGAATAATGTGCTAATTTAATGAATTATTATACTATGTACATACTGTGCTATGACCATAAATTTTGGAAAACAGTGGTAATAATTATTAGCATGTGATAAAAAGTTGTATTCAATGGCATCCACCTTTATATCCATAAAACAGGCTAAAGGTTCCAAACTCAAACCAAATATGAGAGGTGATAATGGACATCCTTCACAAGTTCTTCAGAGTGTCTTAATTGGTGAAAAAAAAATCCATTTGTCATTATCTTAACTAGTATTAAGATAATGTTATATCATATTTTAATCCAATTATAATAGTGTTGTATCATATTTTAATTCAATTATAAAATAGAAGGAAGATTTGTTCCAAAATTAAAACTGTACCATATTGAGATTTACTGCCACGTCCTATTTATCAGACTGCATATCTAATCTGTTAGTTAATATTCTGATGTTATTCAGTGTCCTTTTATAAAAAAAACAGATTGTGTTGGGAAAAAAGATGATAAACTCTGGAGTCTTCATAACAATGTAGCTGTCAACATTTTAGGTGATCCCATGGGTGTTCCTTTGATTTGTTGGTCCATCAAATTGAAAGTAGGTTGTAAGGCAGAGGTCAATGAGGTCCATTATTCTGGGTATTTCTATTTTGGTGTATTTGACTAGGTTGGGTGTGTTGCGTAGAACTGGTGCCATGGATTCTTTCGCTAGTGCTGGGTCTATGCATGGAAAGAGAGCTGTAACGTCGAATGATACCATAATTTCATCTTCTATTTTCAGGTCTTTGATTTTCTGGAGGCACTGTAGTGGGGAGTTAATAGGATATTCAGTCTTCTCTGTGAGATGTCCAAGTTTCCTTGTAAGCTCTTTTGTTATGTTGTATGTGGGAGTCCCTGGTAATGATAGAATTGGCTGGAGCGATATACCAGGCTTGTGTATTTTGGGGTGAAGCGTGGGAGGACAGGTCCACTGCTCTTCATCCACCTCTGTTCGTCTTTTGTGATTTGGCCTTTCTTGGTGAGGTTGTTGAGAGTTCTTTTGACCTGGTTGTCCAGTTTCTGTATGGGATTGGTGTTTACTGGGGTATAGGTTTCTTTGTCCTCCAATAATTCTTTGGCCTTTTGTATATATTGTGACCTGTCCATAGTGACGGTGGTGCGGCCTTTGTCTGCTGGGAGGAGGAGGATAGTTTGCTCCATCTTTAGGTGTTTGAGGGCTGCTCTGTCCTCTGCTTTCAGTTGGTTCTGTTTCCAAGTCCTTCTGGTTGTGGTGTGCTTGTCTGTCTTACATCCTCTTGGGTTTCTTAGTAAGTCCTGTAGTTTTAAATGCCGCTTCTAAAGCTGCAAAGAATTCTAATTTATTTGCATTCTCTGTGTTGTAGTTCAAGCCTCTCTGTAGCATATTGTGTTTCGCAGTGAATAGTGGGCGGCTGGTCATGTTGACCCTGAGCTACAAATATTCACTTCAATTAATCTCTATATTTGCAAATTATGTGTATATAAAAATTTTAAAATCTTGTTTCATCTGCTTTCTGAAATAAAATTTTAATAGAGATACATTCAAATGCCATCTTAAAATAGTTCAGTAATATTTTGTTTAAATAATTGATAAAGATAAAGATGAATGGGCATGATCAGATATTACTTTAGAACTTTTTTGCAACCATCAATCTGATCTACTAAAGAGTGAGAAACTAAAAAATTCAGGAACAAATGTGATGATTGCTTGTGAAAGCAGTGAAGTTGCTAAGTGCAATCTGTGGTTATACAATTTCACTTTACGAGGATATAGAAACAGTCACATTGCTTTTACATTATAATAATGAAATTCAAAATACATAGAATTTACAAGGTCAGCTTTTACTGATCCCTGTCACAGAAAACAGGTTTCAGTGTAATATACCTTCATTTTAATGACATTAGAAGATAACTGTGTGCCTGCGTTTCTGAGAAGTGAAAAGCATCGTGGTAGTCCTGCATTTTATCATGCATTTTTCAACAGCAGCAGTTTTAAATAACCTGTTTCTCAAAAGCTTCTGTAAGCAGATATTTCTACTGGGAGTTCATGTAAGTTTTCCCAAAGCTGACTTGTGTAATTATTACAATTTTCGGTACCATCAGTAAAAGACACTGTGTCTTGAAAGTTAATCTACCATGGGATTTTTGTTTGCTATTTTAATTGCCTTTTTTTTTGCAGCTGATGAACCCTGAACTAGGAATAGATAAATCTGTTCAAATTTGTACAGATTCAAATTTACTGAGCACAAATTCACTTCATTCCATTGTTCCATGAGTTTAAAGTAAAAAGACATAATAATTCATATATATTTTGAAATTCGAACATACTAATGCTAATAGTAACATTTCTTTCAATACATGCATTCTGTACTCCCTCCTTCTCCTACTCCTTCTCCTTTCCTCCTCCTCCTCCATCAGTTTGCACAACTCCAGGCACTGTACATAATGTTTTTGCCTCCTGTTTTCTTTACAACAAGGGCCCTCTGAGATGGATGGGACAAAGAAAGTGACTAGCCCCAAATCACCCAGCATGAGGGAGGAGTAGAACTCACGGTCCCCTGGTTTCTCATCCAGCAGCTTAACCACTACAGAAATGTTTCTCCAAAGTATACTTTGTATATTTTTCCATACATTTTTTAACTCCAAGAATTCCACTGCAAATTTGGAGAAGAATAGAAACTGAAGGATAATGTCCTAACTGACATATTAATGTAGAAAATACAAAATAGGTTGATCCATATCAAAATATAAACAAAACTTCCCACATCCCTTCTTTGAATTTTTAAGTACCTGAATTAATCTTGCTCAAAAAGAATGAGAGCCAGTTTGGTCTAGTGGTTAAGGTGCTGGGCTAGAAACCAGGAGACCGGGAGTTCTAGTCCCACCTTAGGCATGAAAACCGGCTGGGTGACTTTGGGCCAGTCCCTCTCTCTCAGCCCAACTCACCTCACATTGCTGCTGTTGTGGGCAAAATAGGAGGAAGGAGTATTAGGTATGTTTGCCGCCTTGAGTTATTTATAAAAAAAATAATAATAAAGGCAGGATAAGAATAAAATAAAATAAATAGTCCAGCATTACTTTGAAAAGACTTTGTAGCCAAACTTATAATTATTTATATTATATAATCTTGAGATAGAATGATTGCAGTCTCTGTCAGACTCCAAAGATACCTTAGAAATTAATATTCCAGATGTTGCAATGGAGCTGTGATATACTGTATATAACCTTTTCTCAAAACACACAAGAATATTAGGGTTGGCTGTGCAGCTGTATACTACTTTTGTTGCTGTATTCTTCCATAGGCATTGAAAGCCAGTGGCTACACTATCTCAAACAGAGAATTTGGATTAAAACAGCGGTGGAGGAATGGGGTATGGGGGATATTATACCAGTCAGAGAAGAAGTTCTTCCTAAACTTTTGGTAATTCTTCTTGTGATAACAGGTAACTTCAAATGAGAAGCACTCTGAAAGCTTGAGGAATGATGGAGAAATTCTTGTTCAGATGCTAGAAAAATTGGCCCAGACTTCCAGGTGAGTTCCCTGAGGCTTCTGGAATTTCCAGGCTATGTGCACATTCTTCCCCTTTCATCTCTTTGTAGCTGCATTGTGTATAATAAACTTCTTAATGTTACTAGTAGTTACTAGATAGAACTACTACACAGTTCTGTCATCAATGCTCCTTCTGTTCTAAGCTGCCTAGCTTTTCCCTCCCTCCCTCCCTCCCTCCCTCCCTCCATTTGGCCTACCCTCATTTTGATCCCATGATATGGCAGGGCAGACTTAGGTGGGACATTTTTTTCTCCCAAGGTATCATCTCATATCCTCTGTTCCTGCATATGGACAGCAAAATGGAGTAATGGAGTAATAGTAATGGAGTACGTTAAATTGCTTCAGATAACAGAATAGAGGGAAGATGTGTCTGATGGCTGTTTATGAAAAGCAAGTATTTGAAAGTGTGGTATCCACAACTGTCTCCCAAATCCTGTATAGCTACTTCATTAACAGCCATGCAGACCAGAAGGGATGCATAAGACCTACTCATAACGACTCCTATCATTATCTGCCACTCCCTTCTTTTAGGACTGAGCTGTGGGTTGCGCTGCTGCTCAGTGTACAGTGCAGGGGAATAATTGTTGCCATGAATGACTACAGCACACACAGTAGCCACAGAAGGCACATCATGTAAGATAGGGCAGCTGCTGAGCAATTATGGAGCAAGAATCAGATCTAGTGCCTGCTTGAGTGAACCAATTGTGCCCTTGTAGAAAGATGTTTAAGTCTGATTTTTTTCAGCCTGCTTTTCATATGTAAAGCAACGTTTTGCAGATTTCTTGTCATGGAATTATTGAAGCACCACGTACTGCTTTAAGTAAGTGTAAACTTATTTCAGCCTATTTCCAGTGGTGTGCCTTTGCCTTCATACAGATAGCTTTGGAGCTGTGAAAATCATCCAACAGACTGTTCCACGGAATACCTTTTCTTGAAATAGTGATTCGGCCGTGTCCCCCAGAAGGCTCAGCCTGGCTGTTCTGAGGCCTTTCGCAGAGTGTTTGTGCATGCATACGTTTTTGCACACAAATGACCGCATCAGTGGCCACTAAGGCAAAATGACAACTCAGTAAAGCTCTTGAAGCAGCTGCATCAAGCCTTCTGGAGGATGGGACTGCCTCATCTCTTTCAGGGGCACTTCACAAAGTACTCCGTCAAACCCTTTGCACAGTGTTAATAGATTAACTAGGTTATTCAATATATTCAATTTTACTTTGAACTTTCTGGCAAGGTACCACTTTGAATTTTACACAGTCTAAAAATAATATGATCTGGCTTCTGTTTATGTTATGAGAATGGCAGAGGTTAGAATTCTGTGACACTTTGAATACAAAATGAAATAGTAAGATTAACAACTTTTTAGCTTCTTTTTTTTTTAATGTAAGTATAGTTTGCTTGTGCTATGGTGGTAAGATCCTATGCTTGGGCAACATGGTATCCATAAGCACCAGTTACCTCTCTTGATATCTGCCTGGCTCCCTGCCCCATCCAACTTTTTAATCTTGCATAAAATTGTTTTAATTAAACCAGTGGAAAAATGACAAGCCGCAGAGCAAGGTAGCAGCTCCGAGCATCTTTATATTCAAGAATTCCACTGGGACGCATGTGGGTCCCACATTTTTATTTCTTAGACAATAAAAATGATGGGCAGCGATAATACCTGTGAGAGGAAGAGCTACAGGAGGTTCTAGTAAATGGGTGCCTTGGAACTACAGTAATTGTGGCTGCCATTTTGTGCATGGGAGAATCTCCTAACAGAAACTTTCTGAAAGTGCCCATAAAACTTCTACATGTGCCTGCAGTTCTGCCATCTATCCTGTCCTTCTCCTCAGCATATTGCTGATGCTCTGCTTCCTATCTCAATAATGGAAAACTGACAACTTAAAATGCCTTGTTCAAAATACTAAAAACCTTTCAAAGGTGTGAACAGCAGATGGAACTTGTCTTCAGAGTAATCACTGGCATTTTAATCTGAATAAACGAAGTGGTGCTTTCTCTGCCTTGGTGACAAAGATTTTGAACTACCTGAGTTAGTTCATGCCTCTGCTGAGATTATTGCAAAGTCACTATGGAATGTAAATGACTATTTATTAACTTTAGCTTGGAGAAACTATTATAATGGCACTGTTACAGGAAGTACTAGTAATATGTGCAGAGTAATTAAAGCATTTAAAAGAGGATAGGCATCTTATTTGTGAACATGTATTCCAAAAGAGCCTTTGGAATTGAACCTGCTGAAATGTATCTTGAAAGGGCATCACCAAATCACTTGCATCAATACCACACATTTCAACATGTGTCCCACTGTCTTTTAGGGTCCTGCATTATTGGTTCAGGTCAGATATATATAGTGAGTTTTGGAAGTTCACGCAACATCCCAAATATGCTACTGTGTTCCTTGAACTGCATGAAGCATTCTTCAGCTGATCGTATTGTACTATCTTAGCATCTTAAAAAAATCAACTTTGAATTGTTTTTTCCGATCTGTTATGGGACTACCCATGTCAAGTAATCAGAATGATATCTTTGGTGACTCTTGCATTCTTGTAGGAAAATAGTTTCATTGTGAAGTCTCTCTGCCAACCTTTGCACACTCTCCAGAACATTTTTAAATCCCTAATCTGACCAGGAAGACTCTAGATAAGATTTTTCATTAGTCCAGATGAAGACTAATCAACATCAACACATTTGAGTCTTTTGCTTACATTTCTTTCCAAAGACTATGTCATGCCACAATACAAGCCACACATACATTTGAGGTTATGTCTGTTTCTAATTATTCCATTTTGCTCTGCCACTACCTTCTCACAGTTCCTGTCAAATTATTATCTTCCATAATAGCAACCATAGCATCTTCTCAATTTGATGTAAGATAGGCTTTGTTGATCCCATTAAACTTGGTTTTTTTCTGAGTGACTGATGTCAGGTGTGCAATGCAGAATAACAGAGTTACAGAGTAACTGTTATTCAGTTCACAATCAAACATTCTTTTGTTTAAACTTTTGTTGCCGGTAACTCTATGATCTGATATTGATTTGATTATTCAAGGTGGTGGTACGTGTAGATTTTTTGCATGATAATTCTAGGAAGTTTCAGCATCAAACTCAGACATCACCTCCTCAGTTTTAAGGAAGTCTCCATTATTGGGTTCTTAGAAGTGATCTGAAATGTCACACAGTCCTAGGTTTTGGAAAACAGGCATCTTACAATAGCAATTAATTTTTTCCAGAACATTTTGCCAGTGAAGAGACTCTGGCGCAATCTTTTCTTGGTGCTGATCATATATGGTGGCCTTTAACTTTTCCTTCAAGCTCTTTTTTCCTGCAGTATGCTGTTTGTTTATTTACCCCTTGTCTGACCTGCCAGATTTCTGTGCCAATGTGGTTGCCATCTTCCATAAGAAAATTCCTAGATGTTGATTACCTGCAAGCATCATATATTCTGTATCAATCTGTACATTACCAACTTTGGTTTCAAACCCAGTAAACTTCTACTGTACTGTAAAATTTGGAAGAAATGCCAGCTAAAATTGCTTTATGCACATCAGCCAACTTAAAGGGAGCTGTTGCTAAATTGATCCATAGTATAGGATCTTTGGGCAAAAGAGCCAGTCTTTCTAATGTGAATTCAAGGGCCAAATGGCTCTCTATAAGCAGGGACACTCAACAAATAAATGGCAGGATTAAGGAGATAATTAAAGAAGCTATCCAAATCCAGAATGATGGGAGAAAATGTGACCTTTTTATAAATGGCTAAAATGAGGTCTACTTTTTTCAATAAATCTGCTTATATAGTTCTCCATGTTTTTCCTTAGACTTACAGTAACCTTTTCCTCCCTTCCCTCTCTCTCTCTGTTAGCTTCCATGCTGATAAAATTATTGCTTCCTTGGCTTCTGAAATCCTCAGGAAAATTGAATACTAGCAAGATGCGTTCAGCCGTGGAACTATATTTTCTTTGGATTTTAAATCTGAGAACACAATTTTTTAAATAAAATTAACTTTTTTGTTTCATTTATTTCTCATCCACATTTTGAAGACAAGGTGGTAGTGCTAACTGGAATTATGTGATACAGTCCATATGCTGCCGTCCATATGTATGTTCTGGGTTTGTTGTTCTAACTCCCTGAATCAGACGAACAGTACATTTACTGACCATTTTCTAGCAAATTTACAAATTTACGAAACAGAAAACTGCTGAAGAGATGAAAAACTGCTATGCAAACTGTCATGAAAAACAAAATAGCTCCTCAGAATCTAGCTGAAGGAAAAGCAAATCTAATTCATGGAGTTGAAGGGAAATGCCTTAAATTTTGAAAAGAGTAGGATGAAAGCATAACCTGGGATATAAAGGACAGGAAAAAAAAAACAAAGACTAAGTCATGAAACTCATAAACAGATGGCTGGATTCTCCCTAGTTTAACAGTAGGAAATTGTACAATTGTAGCACGTGGATAACAGTCTTCCCTTTTCTACAATAATGGCTTTTGTTCAAGCATACACATCCTATATTTAAGTATTAGATCAAGATTTAAAATTTGAAACATGAATCGTCACAATTTCAGTAGCATCATACTGAACACTTCGGGATAAGCTTATTTTTATACAGTGTTTAGGCTCAATGTCACCTAGACTTTTCTCTCATATAACGCCTTGTGACTTGAATTTGGCTGTTCATTAAACAGGCATTGGAGGTTTACCTAAATGAAGATTTGACATATTAAAGTTTTATCATCTTTCCACAAAAAGTTGTGGAAGTAGACTTCTGAAAGGTATGGCTCCTTTTAATATTAGGGCATTTAAATCCTGTACCATTTCAATTTAGATTGCCACTACATTTGCTGTGGTTATAGCTTGGGGAATTTGTAAAAGAAAATGGTTTTGGAAAACAGAGGAAATGAAGTGTCTGAAAAGATGCCTAAAGAGACAATGGCAGAAAACCAGGAGTCGATGTTACTGAACCCTGGAAAGAGCTCATGTATGAGCCTACCCAGTGGCAGGAAAAGCAGGAAAATGTCCATCCTTTGCACTTATGACCTCCAGAGTTTCCTGGCAACCCTCTTCAGAGTAAAGATAAGCAGTACTAAACCAACCCCTGCAGGCATGCCAGATGAATTGGCAGGTTCCTTAGCAGATCAAGTCTCTTGTACCCACTCTGGGCTGGATGCTCCACTGTGGTTACAGTAGTTAGCAAGGCAATGTCTTGTGTTACAGCCTGGGATTCTTTTATCCCTGTGGAGTTGCAGAGAGTAATTACAGTCCTCTGTTGTTTGAATGCTTCCACCTGTGGACTTGATCATGCCCATACTGGTTTATTTGGATTAAGCAAACAAACAAACAAAAGATGCTACCTTTGTTTAAGGAGGCAGTAGTATATCATCTCCTGAAAAAGCCCCCCACCCTTCTAGCATGTTTTTGACGTTTTTGCCTAGTTTACAATCACCACTTCCTTATAAAGGTGCTTGAGAAGATGGTTGCAAATCAACAATAGAGGATCCCAAACATAATGGATTATCTAGATCCTTTTCAGTCAGGATTCAGAACTGGCTATAAGTTGAAAATGGAATTGATCTTGCTAGTTCACGGCCTCACTTGAGACCTTGATGGGGGAAGAGGAGCATGCCCTATTTGTCATGAGTAAGGATGGCGAGCAGGGGGCTCCCATCCAGGCTGTAAAGCGCATGCGTAGTACTGAGGAATTAGGTATCCATTCAAAGAGACACAGATCGGGCCCGCCTTAGCCTTTGGGCTTTATATGTCTGGGTTTTTCCCACGCTTCTTCAGTTTGTTAGGATTTTCTGTTATGTAGCAGTAATAAAACACTAGAGACCTATTCCTTGTCTCAGCGTGGTTCCTGGCTGTTAGGACACTATTGGTCCTATTAGGTATCTCAGTGACATATACCATCGACCATGGTATTCCTCTGGAGTGCCTGCATGGGGTGAGATTTGGGAGTGTTGTTTCACAAAGGTTCTGCTCCTATCTTTATGGCTGATTTTGTACTGTGATAATAGGGCCCCTGCAGGATGCTTCAAGGATCAGTGCTTTCTCCCATGTTATTTAACATCTACATAAAACCACTAGGGGCGGTCATTTGACAGTTCAGGGTGAGATGAGTTATACATTGCTACCCCAAGCCAACCTGGAGATGCCATCGAAGTCCTGCATATAGTCCTGAAGCCCATGGGGATCTGGATGGGCCAAAATAAACTCAGATTAAGCCTTTCCAAGATATTGCTACCTATCAATAAACATTGGGTAATCTAGTTAACATTAGCCCCAGTACTATATGGGTTCATACTTTCCTTGTAAAATAACACTGCAGAACCTACTGAAGTTATGTATTACCTTTATTAGCATTAGCTAGTGCTTCAGAGAACAACTCCCAGAAAGCAACGCCCAGAGTCCCTCTTTTGGGGGAGATGGGCAGTAATTAAATTTGAATAAACAAACACTGCTTCTCTTATCAATTGGCATACTACCCATCCAATTCCAATGGACTCTGGGCTCTGTGGCCTGTCTGTTGTTTTACCTGTTTATCACCAAATTATATCACAATCAAGACATGCTAAGCACTATAAATCTTAGTAGTTAGTGTGGAAAAGGACACACCCTAAATTAGTAAAACATTACTAATTCTATTTAATTGGTAACAGTGGCTGTTAACACCTTTGTTTTGAATATTGGCTTCCTATTTCCCTACAGAAATTATCCTGGAAACCATTACAGCATGACTGACTGAAGCCAGGGCAGATACCCAGCAATGTATTTTGTGATTACCATTGCTCATACTGAACCAGCTCAACTGGGCTGTACAGCACAGCCTAGCATATTGGGCAAGCTATAATTAAGGCAGAATTTCTTCTCAAATTTGTACTAGATTAGTTTAGTTTCCTGGATTCCTTATGTAGTCTGGATTCACTTAAAGTTAGCCAGCTCTTCCAGCAATGAGATTAAAGCAGCCACTATCTCACCCCCCCTACCACCACCCCCTCCAAAATGCATGAAACGCTCAGAACCTTGCCTGTCTACCATTAAATCACAGAATGCTACTTTTGTGGTTTGTACAAGGCTGGGTCAGATGCATCACATGAACACATGGTTAAAACATCCACAAACGTGGAGCATTTAAAGAGAAGCATTGTTTAATCCAGCCCTAGTGACAGGAAGTCTCAATCCCCTCATTCTATACCTGGAGTAGCGGAGCAGCCTCTGCCTAAAAACCTCTGATGAAAAGTCTACTTCTCTTGCATGCCCCTGTAAAGAGCAGCATCTATTACAGTGTTATTTCCCATTTCTCCATGATAATCTCCTTGGTCTGTTGCTGCTTATTTGTATATAAGTAGTAAAGACATTTCATGCCAAAGTGTTTCTTTTAATGATTTTCATGCACACATACTGTGCATGCATGCTTGCTTGGCTGTATTTACAAGGCAGCGGAAACATCAAGTAAATGGAAGGCTACAATCGAAGCCTGTGCAAATCAATCCCAATGACCTTCTGCCCCCACAACCCTCATCTGAATTATCTGACCTGACACATCAAATTGTAGCAATGAAGAACTGCACAGCACTTTCATATTTTTAAATGTTTACTCAAGGCTATGCTCTATTGAGAAAACAGCCTTGGTTTTGAGGGAATGGAAGTAATCTGCAGATGTGAAGTATTAATATAATATCATTAGGGCAAAAGAGATGAGTTTGCACTTCACCAGATTGCAATGCAAATGACTGAAAAAACTCTTCACACAGTGAAATGAATTAAAAGTTTACTTTAATTCTGAACCATCTGTATAACTGTTTTCATGAAGCATCTGTATCACAGCAGGCTACAATAATTTGGATAAAAGGCAACTGGTAAACTGTCCAATACAAGGTTCCATACAACAGTTTTTACTGGCCTCTATCCAGGCATCTCCAGATAAAGTTTTTGATCAAAAACATGAAATAGATCCACCTGCTTATTTTAAGCATATTAAAAAGGAAACTAATTGGACCATTTCTATTTGTCTAACTTTTTTTTTATACAAAAGGGCTACACAATGTTACACTTTTCCGAATACAATCAGAGTGATTATGAATTAGTGTTCTACACCATTACTCAATCCTTAAAAATCAGAAATTGCTGTAGCATGTTCACTATAACTTAAACACAGAGACTTAAAAACCCTACAATTACTGCAAAAGAGAAAACTACTCTGAAAGCAAGCAAGGTCAGTACCATTACAGATATTTAAAAATTAAAAAAAAAGTTTTAAACAAGCAAGGCTTAGAGTTTGATAAATTCCATCTTGTGATTCGTTCTTGTGCATTCTTCTGTTTCATGAGTCACTCCCCAAATCCATTTGTTACTCCTCGACCAAAAGGACCAGAACAAAAAGTTTACTTCAGATGTTCCCATAGGAAACTCAGCTTGGTTAGTGTGTCAGGCACTTTCTGAGATACCAGCCCACCCCTCGAGCACTCTCAGCAACTCTACAGGCCAATCACAATGCAAGATCAGACAATACAGCTGTGTAAAAGGGGAAAAAAAAGAACAATGATTATGGCTACTCATGTTAAGAACTGCATCAAGCTTGCAGCCTGACACTTTTACGTTCATCACAAGTTTGATATTCCTATTTCTGATTAACATGTACCAACCCAAAGCAGTTCCCTCCCCGCCAGCCAGGTTCTCAGATTGTAGATAGAGGTTCTTACCTAAAGGATGATTTACAGGTCAGTATCGAACCAGGCCAACTGATTACTGTCACCTGGAGGGAGCCCATCCATAAGGTCCTGGGCATGTCCTAGATCTGGTAGCCCATCAACTGGGTAGTCAGCACCAGGGTGATGGCCACCCATTTCATGTTCCATCATTGGGTCCATACCCAAGGCATCCTGACCATATCCTCCAGAGTGGAAAGAACGGTAGCTAGGATCTAAGAAAGTTAAGGGTGGCAGAGGGGAAAAGGAGGGGAAAGCATGTTAATATGTTAGATGCAACAGAAGCTCCAGGTATCAATGTGTGACATTCATAATATAGTCACACTAAAGCCATTTTCTAACCCAGGTTTACATGACAAAGCATACTACTATCAGACACACAAATTTCAGCCAAGCCATTAGTCTACATACTGCTGAAAACCTAGAACACATATACTATCACAGTGCACAAATCTTAAATGCAGACTTCTCAAATATGCAACTAGAAAGGCTTATGGTTTGTTCACTTTTTTGCAACCAACATTTCTGAAAACATGCTTATATATCAGAAGCCTTTTATATGCGCTTCACATGTTAGAACACAAGCAGTTAATATTGCCTTGACAAAGTACTAAGGCTTCAACAGATGTTGTACAGGCAGTCCTTGCATAGCTACCACTAGTTCAGTGACTGTTCGAAATTACAGTGGCACTGAACAAGGAGACTTATGGCCAGTCAGCCAGTCTCAGCTGACACCGCATCCCCACAATCATGATTGTGATTCAGGTACTTGGCAACCAGTGTGCAATTACAATGGCAGCAGCATCTCGTGGTCATGTGACTGCCATTTGTGACTTTCAGTGCCAACTTCCAACAAGCAAAGTCAATGGGGAAGCCAACAGGATGTTGCAAGGTGCAGTCATGTGACATTGCACTTAACGACTGCAACTGGAACTGCCATCATTAAGTCAGTGTGTTGTGTATTATTGATCCACCAAACAGTGCAAATAACTAAGTCAATTATAATGGGAGCAGCTACTTCACATTTAATGTTTAAGTCAAATCATCTGCACAATTGATACATACCATCTGGGCGATAGCCAAGAGGTTCTCCTTGGGCACCAATGTCAAGTCCCAAATCAGCACTCTGTAAGGTACATGTAAAATGGCATCTGAGCTAGGAAGTGAATTCCAAAATGTCCCTCACACTTTTATAAATTAGTTTGCAGGTCCACAATTTCAAAAAACATTATTTTATACATAAGTTATTTGTACATAGGCATAGAATGGACAGTTCGTTACTTTTCTTCATAGCCAGAGTAATCAAGCCAAATGCCTTGTTAGAGAAGTTTTACCTTGCTTTTTATATGCAGAATTTTTCCTGCCACACTGTCATTAAGATTTAATATTGGATGCTGTTTTATGTAAACATTTTTATAAGCACATCATTTGGACAAGTATTCAAGTGATTTAATATTGCACTAAAGACTAATCAGCATAGAACAAAGTAACAGCTGACGAATGTGCCAACACAGACTAAAAGCAGCACCTAGGAACTCAACCTAAATCCTGGTTAGTTTACTGTTTCTAAGGGGAATGCTTATTCTGTACTATTTGATAAAAAGTTTAATTTGAAACCCAGTACAAAATCCAAGGAGAATTCTATGAACAGGAAGAAAGTTAGATGGAGAAAGTTTAGCAGTCTAACCCACCTCATTCCAAGCCATTGGTTCAGTCCTGAAGAGAGAACTGGTTAGTTCCACTGACAGCCGTTTCTTATAATCTTGTGGTTTATCTTCAGACATTCTAAACAATACTGCAGCTGCATACGTTGCTGTCCAAGAAGAAAAGAATTTTAGCAGAGGAACCTAATATCAAAGCAAGGCCAATTCCCTCCCCCTCCATTTCACTTACCCACACCCTCATTTCTAGAATGAAGTAGTTCTGTTAATGGTGCTGTAGCTCCCTCTGCTTCAATGGCCTCAGCTGCTTCTTTGTCTTGAGCCAGTTCACATAGTACACCCGCAGCTACTCTCTGGATGTTCTCAATAGGGGAATATAGCAGCTAGCAGTAGGAAGGGAAATAACAAATTCTGGGGTGTTTTTAAAATACGAACTATTAGTAACGGATTTGACATCTGGTAATTATCAGGCACCAAAAGTTACGGTAGGCACCTTCAAACTGAATATTACAACTAGACAAGGTTACGGTTGCCATGGAGAGAAACTAAATGATGTAGAAATCCCAACGCCTTAGGAAACTCTACTGAGAACCTATTTCCACTGGAGATTTCAAGCATATTTTCAAGTTGTTTTACAGGGAACACCAATTTTTGTACTGAATAAGAACTCTAAACTCAGATCAGGTTTTAAAAAAACACAGAGTGCATTTTCATTCAATCACAACTAGTTTTAAGTATTTGTCAAGACTTCACCTACCTGCACAAAGAGTGGAATGGTGTTTAGACCCCTAATTACAATCCGATTGTGGACATCTCTAGCCAGGATATGAAGGGCTCCAGTGCAGCCCTCCACTATTTCCTCCATACGCACACCCTCCTGTACAGAAAACATAATAGGTTTAATATTAGTAGGCAAGATATTTGTTACAAAGTGCCTGACCAATTCACAACATTAACATTCTTCCTCACCAGATAAACGTACTTGCATTTACTCAGCTGTTCTCACACAATTTAATTATCAGATAAGTTTTCTAACTTACAAAGGAAAGGGCTACCTCTTTTGGCTGGTTGGTCACACTTTTTTTCTGCCTTGTCTGGGAGCTGCAAGAGACGCACCTAACAATACTGCAACAGCAATGGGCAGGGCTAATACTTTAGAGTTCCTACCTTCCACATTTGAGGAGGGGGGGAATTAAGGGAGAAAATGGGTTTCTTGGACTTTACAGAAACTTAAAGGGCTGATTTTTCCACTTAAAAACCCTTTAACAGGAAAAAGCAGCCCAATTCATTGATGGTTTTGAAGTGATACTATTAAGTTCTGCAAGCTGTAATACATATTGTCTTTTAACCTCCCACTCCCAAAACAACAAACAAACAAGATGTCCAAAATTTTGGGGGGAATTTTGGAGTGGTTTCATGTATTACTCTTTGCCTATCACAAATGGATGCAAAAGTATGCCACGTACATGTAACCCTGAGATGTCAATTATATTGGGGATATGCTATCAAACATTATCCTGACCCAAAGTTTTTTTTTTAAATCTTACACAGTACATGGGAGTGAGGGGTGGGAAACCTCCAGACCTTAGATCTTACAATATTTATAAAAGTGCCATTACAGGTAGTTCTCACGTAATGACAGTAATGGGGACTGGAATTGCTGTCACTAAGTAATGCAGTCATAAAGAGCAACATCCCATGACAGCACTGCTTAGCAACACAAATTCCAAAACTTCTGGTCGCCATTGTTAAATGAATCACAGCAGGTCATTAAGCAAGGACGTCACATGGTTGCCATTTGTGACCTCCTGCTGGCTTCCCCAGTGAGTTTGCTTGTAGGAAGCTGCCGTATGACTGCAGGATGCTGTAATGTCATAAGTACGAGGACTGGTTGTAAATACCACTCATTCAGCACCGTCGTGTTTAAACAGTTGCTAAATGAGCGGTTAAGTGAGGACCATCTGTATTTGCTACAATAGCCAGGAATCAGATGTGCACTTTAACTTTGTATTGATTTAGCTATTTTGTAACTGATTTTTCATTTATATAGTACATTTTACTTTCTGAAATACGAATGTGTAACAAATGGAATGATATCAGGTCTGCAAAGGTAATTGGTTAAATAAAGTAAAAGGAATGCACAATACAATTTGAGATCTTTTCTAACTCAAATCCCTGCAACACTAATTAATACCATTCTGCATCAAGAACCACATACCACAAACTGTTGCTGTGTACCACCCATTGAGGTACGACGTTGAGTATCTTGATGTGCTCTAACTAGCAGCTGCAC
Source organism: Candoia aspera (assembly GCF_035149785.1). Classification (NCBI taxonomy): domain Eukaryota; kingdom Metazoa; phylum Chordata; class Lepidosauria; order Squamata; family Candoiidae; genus Candoia; species Candoia aspera. Next base: position 52,456,333 of record NC_086156.1, read on the forward strand.
TAGCCTTGGTATTGCACCTTGTTCACGCAATGGAGCATGATTCGCTGGACAGAGAGCAAGATTACGGATCAAGCCAACAGTAGCCTGCAAATGTAAGGAATGCAATTAGGAAAGGTAATGACATGTTGCAAAGTACTTTGGACAACTCAAACCTTTGAAAATAATTTTAATTTATTGCATCCTTGTAACAAATTTCTTAGAGGCCAGCTAGATATTGTGCATTTCATCCTCCCCATCTCAAACCTAAGATTATAGCAATTAATTCGGTTACCAAAATCACCTCACCTTTATAAGAGGCCAGTGAGATGGTGGATGCAAGAGTTTAACCACAACTGGTAGACCATAATGAAGACGCACTGCATTTTGGGCCATTTCAGCTTCCTGATGTCGACTGGTGAGGTGGCGAAGGGCACAGATAGCTGGCTCAGTGATGTCTTCCCTGTCACCAGCACGGAGAACTGTGCGCACAAGAGCCTCAATTCCACCAACTTGGCACACCATCATTTTGTTCTTGTAATTATTGCAAGTAAGGTTAGAAAGGATGCCAGCAGCACAGGTCACAACATTGATATCATCTGATCCTAAAAGTTGCACGAGTGTCCCCAGAAGGCCTTCCATGCCTTCCTGTAAAAAGAGGTGCATTTGGCATCAATCTTTCTATGAAACGGTATGGTATTATCAATAGCAATTAATAACCTTGAAATACCATCTCTACCTCAACCCAGATCAGTTTTGTATTGCACTGCGTATTTTGGTAAAGACACTCTCACCTATGAGCTCTACCAATCAGGTAAGTTTTTTTCAGGCTAGACCCACACAGATAAAGTGTTGTTATATATAGTGGAAATAGAATAGGCAGACCCAGCATAAATAGCACAACTCACCAAAAGCATTTTTTCACATTTTCAAACTGACTGGAGAAGGGAACTCAACCCTTGTGGAATACCAGCAGCATCACAGTTAACAATCCTTCAAGTGACAGCACTGGGTTTTCCAAATAAAGGCACGTTAAGGGCTTCATTATACTTTGATGTTGGCAAAAGAATAAGTAATTATTGAGGAATACTTTGAACATCAAGGTGAATGGCTTGTTTCTAACAGGAGTGGAGCAAATTAATACTGGAGAAGCCTCTTATTTCAAAAACACTTTGAATTCATTTTCATTTGATTTATGTAAAGCACGATGGAAATGTTTACATCATCGTGGAGCTTGCTTTCATAAGGGCATATAGATTCTAAATAATAAAGTGATCATAGAATTGGAAATTCATATATTTGCTTCCCCTGATCCTATACATTTCAAGTTTATCAGCCAGTTTATAATGCTTTTCACTTAGGAAAAACAAGAGTGTGTGAGCAGCGGACCGTAAATAATATTTGCTATATTAATTTACTGTATTAATAATTTAGCATCTTTATACACTAGTCTCAATGGTACAACATGAGTGTCATTCTGATGGTATGTTATTACAATTGGCTTGAGCCCCAAAATCATCTTTCCCTTATTCATACCTAAGCATTTGTGTTTCTTGCGATTTCAATCAAACCCATGTAATTAGCATGCTAATCAATTAATCTGGTTTGACACAAACTGCATAAGACTAGGATTATGACGAAACACCTTATTTAGCATTGTGTCTGAATTTTGCCATCAAGTTATCACCTAAGACCTATCCGTTATTTCAAATGTTATTTTTAAGTCCTAATTTCAGTTTTGAGTGATACTAGGATAACTATATCAGTATCAACTCAATATAATAAAAATAATTTTCTAGCACCAAGACCAGTTTATAGTGGAATACACTAATCTTTCAAGTTCCCATCCCTTACCTGCTTAGTTGCAGCATCTGAGAGATTTCTAAGTGTCCAGAGACAATTCTGAACAAGACGTTGACTTGGATCTGTAAGATGGAGTCCCAAGGCTTGCATTCCACCTAAAGATCAATTAGGATTTACTATCATTTACCTTTATCTCAACCTCTCATTATGGAGAAAATAATATCTTACTTCACTTCAAGGATAGTTATTTTCATCTCTGTAGACTGTATTCAAGTAACCATGATGAAACTAAAGTACACAGCTATAAAATACAGAGGGAACCACGTACAGCAATTCTTAGTTTCAGATCTAATTTGATTCACAATTCCACATGCATACATGCAATAAGTCCTCCACATAAAACATGTACTTCTAACTGTAACCCATTCCATGTTTGACGAAGTACTAAGGCCATTAACTGGACCATGGTACACAGTTGTTATGAGATAAATAAAGCAAGTGATGTATTATGGACCTAATCTAGCCAAAAGCCCAAGTGTTCGGGCAGATCAAAATTACTAAAAATGTTAAAAACAAAAACTGCAATAATAGCACCAAAAATATATTATAAACATTTTAACAGCCATTACTAAATTTTTTACTTTAGGAATGGTTTGCTGTCATTAGTTTACTTAACTGACAATGCTTTTGTTGAAAATAATGCCTCTTGTTATTATTGAAGCATTCAACCCAGTTTAGAACATCTCCTATATAAATGGTCATTTTATCACCTGCCCCCCATCCAAAGGAAATTTCAGTAATTTTGGCCTGAATGCAAAACAGGAACAGTCCTGATTCCATGAATAATGAAGCACTTACCAGCTTCAACAATTGCCGGTTTGTTACTAGAACAGACTGATAGCACTTTCAGCACTCTACTTGTGGTCCACAATAATTTCTCATAGGTATAAGTCCTCATTATGTTTACTAGAGCCTGGGGACCACCACTTGCCAAAATAATTAGCTGCCAAAAAAGAAAAAAAATTAGTAAAGAAGTGACACTAGGCTAATCAGGATAGCTTTTCACGATGGAATTGCAGTCTCTTCAGTCTGACACTACTGTGTCATGCTGTCAGCTGATTTGTACGTACGAAAGTAGAAAATGGCATTTTCTCCTGGAATCTCAGGGGAAGGATGGTATTATATGTACTGACTAAATGGATAATATAAAGTCAGACCAACGGCCAATCTCCCAATATGGAGAATACTGATGACAATAACTCTTCAGACCAAAGATTTTCTAATCCTACCTACTGAACATTTCATTCTGTTATACATAGGGTCGCCATGAGTCATAAACGACTCAACAGCAACTAACAACCACCACCACCTCCTAGTGAAATTGGGTATGTATGAACCTACGATCATCTGTATGTGAAACATTTGTTTCATTACTGACCTACCAACCCTCAAGGACTATTTCTGGAGTCCAAATCATTTACACAAAAGCAGAGAACAGGATCAGCTTACTAAAATATTCTACACGTGTCCCACTAGTGTTGCTAGTTGCCCAACATTACTATTTGTTCACTACAATTATTACCTTGCTTTCTTGATTACCATATGCAAGAATCTGAAGACAATCTGTTGTAATGGCCAGAAACTTAACGTTTGTCTTGTTGAGCAAGGCAACCATTTTTTGTAGACCTCCAGCTAGACGAACAGCCATTTTGGCACCTTCCTGATGCAACAGAAGATTGTGCAGAGTAGTAATAGCATAGAAAAGCACAGAATCCACTGGAGAACTATAAAGAAAAGCTCAAATTAACAAATATCCTGCCCAAGACCAAGAAATAGTACACAGATACATCAAACCAATTATTTACATACCCAAGCATTTTAACCAGAGCAGGAATACCTCCTGACTTGAAGATTGCCAGCAAGCCTTCGCGATGATGAGACAAGTTATGTAGTGTACCTGCAGTACAGCGGGCTGTTTCTACATCATTTGTATTCTGCATAGTACGCACAATGGCAGAAACCATTTGAGGAGAACGCATAATAGCATGACGAGAGGCTTCTTTTTTGGACAACTGATGGACCATAACTGCTGCCTTGTTCACCACAACCTAATAAATGCATTGAAATTCAACATTTTCAAAATCCAAAAATGAGACCACTAAGTGAGGTGGTACGAATACACATGTGATCAAGAGACTCAATCTTATGCCTCTCAGAGATCACAGTAAATATAAACTGAATCAACATGCACATACCTGGTCCTCATCATTTAGCAGTTTGGTCAATTCTGGGATGGCACGGGTTGCAAGCTCTGCATCATCTTGGTAGTTTATCAAATTAACCACAGCATGCTTTAACATCTGGGAAGGTTCAGCAAGTCGTTGTACATTTGTTGGATGCGCAGCATCAAACTGTGTTGATGGGATTTGCATGCCTTCATCCAATGTTTCTGGGAACATGGCAGCACGCACTCTCTGTGCTCGGGTCATAGCATATTGTCCATCAATATCTGGAACAGAAGCAAGCTCTTTTTCATCTGATATGCTGTTGGGTGATTAATATGGTCACAGAATTCTACTTACCAGCAACCTGTTCCTGAGTGAAAGACTGAGAGAATCCCTGTTCCCATTCATATAGAACTTGGGTGGTATCAACATCTTCCTCTTCTGGGTTTCCCTTGCCACTCAGAGAGGGAGCTGTTGTTGTGGCACCAGAGTGGATACCAGAATCCAGGTATGACTGTTGCTGCCAATGACTGACAGCCGCTTTTCTATCTGGCTCCATTGCCATATCCAACTCCATTAAATCAGCTGTTGGCAATAAAGTGATTAAAAAGAAGCTTGCTAAGATAAAAGAAAGCATTTGGCAAAATTTTATTAGTTTTAATTTTGAGACACAAATTGCATGCTAGATATATACATTTTCTTTAATACCTAGTGGAACAGTTCTTCTATATCTTAACAGAAGTGTATCATCTTACAAAAAAACTTTTCTGTGATAAATTATGGAATTTTTTTCAGGGTACAAGGGAGGGATACCCTGCACTGAGATGTTTGTGGTGATGGCTAAGGGAATGAAAAGAAAGGTAGTGTGAAGATGGGCAGGTGAGCTAGTGTGATACATTGTGCTGTGAACTGCAGAGGGGAAGAGAAGGTGATCAACACCAGCCTTGCCCTGTTTGTCCCATCCAAATTTCATTTTGTTCAAAATCAGGAACAACCAGAGTTCCAGATTTCAGTTCTACTAAAGTATAGCTGAGCTGAAAGAATTTGGCATAACCTGTAGAACACTATGGTATGTTTCAGATCCAAGACAACTTTTTTTCCCATTTCATGCACATACCTATGTTTTACCAAAAATATTTTTAAAAAGAAACGTTACTTTCAATTCCACTTAATTTCAACTTGTGGCAAGTGTCTGAGCATCTCTGCAACTCTACAGAGCAGAACAGATACTTGTTCTGTTCAACATAAAACATCAAAATCAAGGTATGTTAAAACTAGCAGAATTTTAGATTTAGTTTCTTATATGTATTTAATTTCTTACTATTTTTAAGAGCTGAAAATTGGTAATTACACCCATATTGATCACAATTTATTCAATCTTTGTATGAATTTGATTATACCAATCCATACCTTGAGTTGCCATGTTTCTTGATGTGCTCCCAGAACTGTGGTCTGCTGCACTTCAGACCCTAAAGCAGAAAGACAGAAATGTAATTAAGATAACTAGGTTTTGGGTCTAAAAGAAAGAATCTCTTTCTGATCATCAAACCAGATAAAAATTTACTAAAAAGAACAGCATAAGAATCCTTAATCTTTTTGTACCAAATATCTCTTTGAGAATCTGGTGAAACCTAAATGCATAAAATAAAATACTGTTTTAAAGGAAACAAATGTGGTCAAATACAGTTATCAAAATATTAAAAATGAATTCAAATAATTTTAGATAGTGAGATATATTGAAGTCAACAATTATTTTTGGAGTTGAGAGACCATAAATTGCTTTGTTGCCTACACTCATTATTGAATTAAAAGCTATATTACAGTTAGAGGTAAGTTGCTGTTTTTTCCTATCCAAGTCCCCAGCCTATTGAAATCTATGGACCTCAGGTTAGGGACCCCTGATTTAGAGGCTATCAGATGTACAAAGCTACTAGCTGGGACAAAGTTAACAGCCATTTGGGGAGTTGCCTCTCTAGAGATCTCATATAGAAGTAGTAGACCCTGGCTGGCCGCTGTATTTAAACTGTGCCTCGATTTAAGTTTATTTTGCTTCCTTCCAAAGGAAACCAAACCCAAATACATGCTGCGTCATGGAACAGCTTACTGCTCAGAGAAATGGGATAAGGACAACACAGGTATCAGCAGCAGAGCTATGTTTCCTTTACAGCTGAGACAGACCAACCAAAACAACTCCTGGTTCAAAAAATTTGATGCTGGAAGAGATGGAACTGCAGCTAAAAAAAACTACTTCAACAATAATATTGCTATAGGATCTGAGTTTTTATCAGCTAAGCTTTCTGAATATTCCTTTTTATCACGCTAGACAAACTGCTGGCATGTCTGTTATGATACAATCTAGCTGGCATGTCTGTTATGATACAAACTTTGGAGACGGAGAACAATAATGTAGTAAACAGGCAAATTAATATGCAATCATTGTAAAATGATTAGGCTTGGATTGTATGACTACAGATATACATTTATCTTTTGGAAACAAAGTTTTCCCACGTTTCCCTCCATAAATTAACTAATCCAAATTCTCATAAGGCTTGAAAAGGTTTAGGAGAGTTTTGCATAGGCAACTCAATTATATCCATATTCTACTGCACAGAAGTAAGTACACACCTCTGCTATGCCTTTGAAACACTTGAAGTATCAAAATAATTTGCTTGCTATCATTTACAAATGTAAAACTTCCTCCCACGCTTTAGGAGTATTTGGGGGAGAATTACTGGCATTGTAATAATTATGCAGTAGCCTTTCAACCAGTGCTATGCCAAAATTATTCATAAGCCAAGTGAGAATACATTCTTAACTCAGCTTGTAACTTTAGCATAGTACTGAATAACTTTAAAGTGAGTAAGTTTAGCATAGCATGGAAATTTTAGCTGCTTTCCAATCCAGGACATGTAACAGATTATACATACTGGTCCACAAGATAAAATCAAACAAGTTTAAAATCGAGCAAGATGAGACTTACAAAGTAGCACAGCTATTTGAATTACAAAGTAAAGTCAATGTACATTTAGGGGTAAAGCAGCAACAGTATAGAACCGTTTTCTGCAACAAAGGACTACCACCAATTATAGCCTTTCTTATAAAGTAGTATTAGGAATAGAAACACATTTTTAGGAGGCAACTGCCTGGACAAGTCCCTGCAGGTTTTTTTAGCAAGATTTTCAGAAGTGGTTTGCCACTGCCTCCTTCCTGGGGGAGGGGTGGGGGGGGGGAGAGAGCTTGAGAGGAGGAGGAGGAGGAGGAAGCAGCATACACTGGCCCAAGGTCACCCAGCTGGCTTTGTGCCTAAGACAGGTCTAGAACTCATGGTCTTCCAGTTTTTAGCCCAGTGCCTTAACCACTACACCAAACCAGCTCAGAGTTTGATTTGTGGAATATATTGTCTACATCTTATTTCTCCATCATCACTTCCAATTTAAACTATATTGGTAAGATAATTAGTTTCTGATTAATGAACTTTATTAAAAATACTAAAATAGGTTGATTTCTTCAACTAGTTTCAGCCTGAGGAATTGCAGTTACTTAAAAATAAAGTATTAAATGCATTTTTAAAAGGTAAGCTCAAGACCTAATGTAATTAGCTCAATCTTATAACTGAATTTAATATATATACAATGCTTTCAAGTATTCAAACTTTTAAAATGAATCATCAAGTGAAAATTTCTACATGGAACCCTCTAACAAGAAAAGCCTGTAAGACAACTGAACTAAACCAGTTGTTATCTAGTCAATCCAGATTTTCAACACAAGAATCTCAGCAGCCATATTTGCTTGTTGCACTATCCTAAATGGCACTTGAATAACTTACAACTTTGAATATTATAAATCCAGGTTTTTGGAAAAAATAGGAGATAGTTTGCCTAGATTTCCTAGATAACAATGTTTAAAATATTCTTTATTCAAAGACTGTTCCTGGACTGTACTCCAGACTCATGATGTCTTACTACTCACTTTTCTTCAGTATGAAAATAGCAAGCTCTGAAGAGAGTTAAATAATCTTGGGGCTAATTTAATTGCATACAGGCAAAACCATGGTTTGTCATAATTCTTTAAAAAAAAAAAACTCTTTAAAACAGAAAGCTTTAAGATAAATATACTGTAATTAGGACTTTTCAATAACATATTGACGATACCATATGCAATTTGTAAGTTTTTATTATATATAAAGTTCTTCCTGCAATGCTTTTAACTTATCTTGCATCTTTTGTTTTTATTACTGTATAGTTTTATTTTTGGATTGTAAGCTGTCTAGGGTTTGCTTTAAGATGGTCAGCTATAAATGTAATAATAATAATCTTATTTAATCTCAATGTTCTAGGATTAAATTTTCACCATTTTCAATGTACTGCTTAGGTTCATAAATCACACTAAGCCATAATATTTTTGGCTTACTATGTCGGGTGAACTCAAGACATTTGCAAATCATGATATATGGCTTTGTGAGATATGTGAGCCAAAGACTTGGAAATCATGTCGCTTGAAATTTTTATTCAATAAGCTTCTAAGAAACAATTAGAAGATTTTCACAGACTAATCATGTACTCTCAGCATAAACCATTATTTTCTCCCCTGGTCTAAGCAGACATTGCAATAATATGTTTTTAGTCTCTAAACTGCAGACATAACTATAAAGAACATTTACCACACACAGTGCCTTCTGTGGCACTCTGAGCACCACACAAACTGGTTGAGCAAGTGCCACAGGCAACTAATGGATTATATCATCAAACTCCTTCTGTTTAATTCTCCACCCACATAAACATTAGTAACTATGCCTTTTCTACTGCCTTTCTCTGGCAGCTGTTTTCACTTAAGAAAAATCATTGTAGTTTTTCTCTCTGTAGTTCAAATGGACATTCACTAGCACAACATTGTTTAAAGGAAGGCAACACATACCCAGAATATTTTATTGGCAGAAAAAATCGTATCTTATCAGTTACAAGCACATTATTCAAAAATATAAACAATCTACTACTTTAGCCATGAATCAATGTATTTTTTCTTTATATTTTGCCTTTTATATAGGAGCTCAAGGCTCCTTATTTTCCTCACAACCCCTCTTGAGGTAGGTTGGGCTGAAGAGAACGACTGCCCCATTCCCAGATTAGTTACTTGCATGACAAACCAGTCTGCTCCCCCAACTCTTTTTGTCAACTAAACAAGGGCTCTCAATTTAGAAAAGTGAACATACTGGTGCTTATGAAGACATAGTCTTGGTTAGATCAGGATTCAGGGGACCCATATTATTTTTAACTGAAAATATTTTGAATTTATATTTTAAGCCCTAATTTTTAAAATTCCAGGTTAATATTTAACTGAATTAAGCATTAATATTTTAATCCATGTTTACTATTAGAAAAACCCATTCTAAAATGTACCTATGTAGAAAACTAGTTTTGCATTTATAATAAATCTTCATATGGTCAATAACATGTTAGTAAAATATATTTTGATTCAGTAATGTGGTCGTTAAAAATAAAGATCAATGGCTTCCTAAACTGAGGGCTGATGTTCTGGCATACAAAAATGTGCTACTTTATAGGTAGTTTTGTATTACAATCTGATAAAAGGCAGGTGATACAGAATTTATTTAAGAGTCACAGAAACTTTCCCAGGAGAGGAAATATTATTCTCCATGACTCATGGTAAAAATGCCAACATGAAACAGATTCTCCAGCACCCACTTCATAATGACGCTAATGTTTGGGGTAGGACATCTTAACTTTATTTTACTTGTAAACCTGATGGGAGAACATTAAATTTTGATAATGAAAAAACTCACCCTTGTGACAGAATTAAGACTTGTAATTTGCTTTTTAAACCCCTAACTTCATCTGTTGCAATGTTCAGAAATTGGACAGTAGAGCATTCTGTCCATTTGTATTGATCAGGCATTATCTGATGGTAGCCTTTAAAAACACAACATTAAAGTGGAGCAACAGACTAATGCTAACAGAGCTTAGTTTCCAATTAATGCAGGTTCTATGATGAATTATCGTAAGAATCTCGGTATCTATGTATATCAAGAGAAGCAGCCTAAAAGAATGAGCTCTTAATTTAAGCCAATAGTTCCATAAACAAAACCATATCTGGGTCTCCAGCTTGCATAAACCCACTTTAAAGCATAGGGAAGAGTTAGATATATCAAAATGTCATTTGAACTCTCTCAATAGGGGATAGCTCTGCCTAAGAACCAAGTCCAGGAAGAGATGGACCTATCATAAGGTGCCATATAGTTATCAGGGATGACCCTACTCTTAAAATATTTACCAGTATTTAATAAATACTGAAGCAAAGAGTTTATTACTGGCAATAATATTTTTGATTGACGAACAAGCCCCTTTGAGCAGACAGTAAAGTACATTCTGTCAGCCTCTCACCTGATACTATCCATGGATACTAAAAAATGCTAACTTGTTCCATCTCCCAACCATGTAAGTGCCTTCTTTTCTGGAGTTTTTTTTTTTTTTTTTTGCAAACCCCATCATTTTTGTCTTTTGATAAAGATACTCCACACTGCTATAATGGGCAAGTATCTACAAGACTCTTGAGGCCAGAGCAAGGTTGGAACAGCTTGCCTATATTATCAACGCAGATGATTGAAACATGTATTTGAGGTAATTTGAAAGGATGCAAGTCTAAGTTATTTAGAACTAGGAAGTGTATACTGTGTAAAAACTGAGCAAAATGGGCAACAGAATACAAATTTGATTCGCCCTTCTTTCTTTCAAAGGATCAGAGTTGGAGGTAGCCTCAGAAATAATCTAGTCTAGCCCCCTTCTTGATACAATATCTGGAAAACAGTTTAACCAGAATCTACTTCCCTGCAGTTTCAAACCACCGGTTCTGATCCTGCCCTCCAGGGCAACAGAGAACAAGCCTACTCCTTCCTGGATATAGCCTACAATGTTGCTTTGTGAGATGTATCCAACTCTTAAGACAGGCACTTTCATAAAGGTAGTATAATAAAAGGAACAAATACTTATCAACAAAGATTGTTAATACTGTTCTCCAAAGATTAGTTCTACAAGTCTCCAGTAATATTATCTGCTGTGCAAGTTTGAATTGAATTGCCCTCTCTGGAAGATCTAAAAAGATGCTCTGTTCCAGAGGTTCTCTATCTTTTTTTGCTCATGTTCCCCTTCTGAGCCTCTGAGCTGTTAGCTGGAAAAAAAGGTACTTTATTATCTGCACTATTTATTAATCTAAACTGTATCATATATTGTAAACTGTAATTTTCAATATTTATGCTAATGAAATTAGCATAGAAAATGAAATGTGAGGATTATGACAAACTGATTATACGCCTGGCAGTTAAGTTTGGATGGCCTCCTAGAAATATAGTATGGCCCTCCAGAGAGCCATATGGTCTATGCTGAGAACTGCTGCTGTTCCAACACCCTCCCAGCTGAGGTTAGAGCTACCAGTAATACTGTCTTCCAGGCTAAACATCTGATAACATTCAGGCAAAGTGGATTTTACACCCAAAAAGTAATACCTAGGTCTGAGACTGGGAAATGGTGTACTGGCAGCAGGAAAGACCCCCAACCACCTCCCAAACCAAAATATTATGAATAGTTTGAAAGGAATACCTGTCAGCTATCTAAGGACTACGCCCAGTGTTCGAGCATTTACCAACCTCTCTAGTCCTGTTTACAGAAACCCAGTTGTATAAGCATTGCTGATTGAGCCTCTGCATGCCGCCTCCTGCACCATCTTGGAAGATCTGCCAGGTTATTTAGATTTATGCAGCTGCCAGTCACCTCATATCTCTAGCAATCAAGTCTGCTGAATGAGAAGGGGAGTGGAAATGGAGGTGATGGTGAGGAACAGGGCAAGTAATGAAGGCTTCTGATGTTAATGTTCTTTGTACTGGGGAGATCTACAATGCTTTAAGGATGCAAGGGTTGGACCTCCCCACCGCACATATCTGTGCAAAGAAATGCATCAGTTCACCTTATGTGAGACAGGACAGTGTTAGACTGTCTTCTCCTTTTATTAAGGGGGAAAGGAAGAAGCTGACTGCCTGATGCTATGTTCCTCATGTGAGAGAGGTGGTTGCCGCACCTGTAACCATTCTCATTCTTCATGTGCTCTCCCCCCTCATACCAGTTTTTTCGTATCTCAGGTGTGTGAAGGACATTAATCAGACACCTATTCCCCCAGCCTCATCAAAAGCTGTCTTTGTAAAGAAAATATCCAGTGCTAGCCTATAATCACATGGAGAAATACTTAAAGTGCCGTCCGCTGCCTTCTCTGATTTTGTTCAAGCCTGTTGAGATCTTCCTCTATTGACCACTGCTCAATCCTTCCAGGTTGCTGCTTTCTAGGGTATTCAGTCAGAGGATGCAGCATCAGCAAGGTAACCTGTTCCTGTGAAGATTGCTCCCCAATGTTTGGTTAGTGGATGGCCATGAAATAGGGAGAAAAGCAATCAACTCTTTGCTTATAGGCCTGCTGTACAATACTCTTGAACTACTACTCTTCTACACAATGGGAGTACTGTGAAGACATTTCTCAAAGAAAAAAGTGGACAATTTGCACACAAAACAACAAAGAGATATAAGGTGTGGTATATAAAGCATACATTTTTTTGAATTACAAGTAAACATTCAACTGGAAACTTGATTTTAAAAAATCCATTTAAATGGGCCTCAATTATTTAAATAACTGCAACCTGATCAATACTCTACGAACTGCTATTGTATGACTACTAAATTACAGAAGGGATCATTATTCCTTCTATAGTCTTACTTCAATTAGCAAAATTCCACCAATTATTTTTAATTATAAATTAATTCTGCCTTATTACAATCCATATGTTCCGATATGAAGGCTAACCTACTAAATCTTTTGTTGTTTGAATGCTGAGCCAAGTAGGAAGTACATAATGCCAGTATCCAAAATTCTATCACCTATGAAATACGTTCAATTTTTAAGCAACTTTCATTCAAACTTCCTCACACCAAAATTGTTCCCCAAACGCTGGAATTCAATCTTCAACCCAATATCCTTTCAACCCAAATGAAGTGAAGTGACCAACTAAATTGACTGTTGAGTGATTTTAAAGTTTGCTGCAGATACTCTACATAAGGACTGCCACTGCAGAGAACTGGAATTCACTGTGACCACAGCATATGGCTATACTGTACAATGAAAAGTTTGGCATCTCAGCTGTGATTTCTTTAAAGCATTTTGTTACCAACAGGCAGTCTATTTGGGCTAGCAACTCTTGAAGCCTTCACTGGTACATACACTAGAATCAACAGATCTGCTGTTCCTTTTTTAAGTCCTCCACCCAAAAAACATACTACTCAAGTCAAATCTTGTATTATTGTTCTATGAGAACAATTAGAGCCTTTAATTACTGACCATCCTAAACATAACATGAAGGTGCTTGCCCAAGCTGTCAAAACAGTTCTAATGAATACTTTAGCAGCCTTCACATTGTGTCATACATAATTTTGTCATAAAGTACTTCTACTATCATTCAAAGTACTTCTAGCCTCATTCTACTTATTTGATAAATGGCTTCTATCAACTGTGTAAAAACAACATTCAAATGTAAGAAGATCTGCAATTCTGATTATCTTCAGGAAATATATTAGTTTCCCCTGTCACAAACCCTAAAGAAAACAAACTAATTTGCAACACGAGGACTCTTAAGCCACAATTAGCCGCTCTGAGTCACTTGCTGAGAAGGGCGGCTATAGAAATCAAGTAAATAAATACTAACCCTTGAAAAGTTTCTAAAAATTGAATATTTCTCCAATTTTTTTTGCAAGACACACCTGTAGGTTATGTTTTAGACTATAGTTATGTAAAAACATCAGTTACTAATAGCTTTATTCATGGTTTCTTCTACTTAATACTGGTTTATACAGCTTTTGTGTTTAACTTCCTCAATGGTGTTATGCATTAATTGCTTGCATAAGAATCTAAGTGATGTTATTCTTTCCTAATTTTCTACAACTGATTCTCACCTCTTAAGAGCACAATTGCCTACAAAAGCTCACTGCCAAATCAGTGTGTGTGTGTGTTTTCTTTTTTACCCTTCATGATTTAACACTAATGAGTAGATTCAGAAGCATGGCTTAAAAAAATGTGCAGAATCCTGTTAGTTGATAAATCTTAGCAGCAAGCCTACAATCTATTGTAGGTTTGATCATATTACCCATGTTCCAAGAGCCAAATGACCATGTTAACAATTAAAAGAAACCTATTTACTCCCCCCAAGGAGAAATTAAGCCCTAGTGCAATAATTGGGAACTGTTCATCTAATACACAAAGAATATTCCACTACAGCTGAAATAGTATGGAATGAATTGCTCATTTAAATTCAGATGTTCACTCTTATCAATTACTATAAAATAGCAATGTGATGTGATTGTAAAAATCTTAAACATGGCATGTGTTACAAGATGTAGGGTCGCTAAATAACTTTAGTAAACAGTTCACTGGGGCTGTTTTGCAAAATCTCACATTCGTCCTGCTACATACAACAAATATCAATGTGGAATCATACGGATTTCTTTATATCCACATTACCCTACAGAAACTGAAATAATAATGACTTTGTTTACTCCATAAAATAATATTAACTTGGTGAAAGCTTTCAATGTCAGTCCATAGATATCTGTAAGCTAAGGCTGAATAAATTTGAGATGCCTAAATGTTAAGTCTTCAGGAGTTCAAATAGCTAAGCATGGGGGATTTCTCTCAACGATTTAAATAAAATAAGAGGAAAGAATTTATGGGTTTTCAATTTTTTTCCTGAACTACAATTCCTAATATGTCTCACCACTGACAATGCTGACTGTAGATGTTGGAAAGTCTACATTATATCTCTGAAGGGCTTCAAGTTCCTCAGTCCTGATTTACAAAAATGTAATATAACTAAAAAAACAATTCAGTCAAATAATCAAAAAAGGAGGAAACTTTATTTTCAAAATAGCTAAATCTCTAGAGTGTTAGTAAATTTAGAAGCAAAAGCTTCAGAATATAAAATTTTTCATGGGTTTCACCAACTCCTATTTCTAATGAGATTCTAGTGGAAAACCCTTAACTTGATTTACTACCCAAACATTAAATTGTTCAAAGGGAAGGTTACTTGCTTGCCATGCAAATAACCTCAAAATTAAATGCAGAAGATGCAGGTTAAGATTCTCTCTTTCAGAGGTGGATAATGACCATTCTCTATATAAAATTAAGAACGGCTATATTTTCAGCATCCCATAAGCAACACCATTCACAACTACTTATCAGAAATATAAGACAAAAAGCCTTTTCAGCTGAACAGATCTGTATGCTACCCAAAGTGATAGACATTATTTGTAGGTTCTTTTTCAAGAGTGCAGAACTGCAGCTTCAATTAGAAGTTTACAACATGAAACTGAATTCAGTCCTGAAACAGTATGAATACATTTTTGCCAAGCATTTTGCAAAAGCCTCAGTTACAAATTCCATACTAAATTACCTGATGTCTAAGCTTAGGAAAGGCAAGGATCATGTGCATGAATTGCTATGGCTGTCACAATACTCTATCAATTACTTCTTATAAACAAAGCAGCACTTAAATTCCATTTTAAATAGAAGGATAGGGAAGCCTAAAGCACACAATACATTAATTTTGAACACAAGCAAAGTTCAGATGGCGTGCATATATCAATTTGTGGAACAAACTGAAATATTATAAACATTTTAATCCTCCCTGTCCTCTAGCATTCTGTTTCCTGTACATAATTTTCTAGAATGGCTTGTATTATTCCCACCCCCAAAAACCAGTTTTCTGAAGCTCACTGTTGAAAACTGCTGCACAATACTGCTATAAGATATAAAGGTGAAAACCAAGTTAATCAATATCAACTAGCTAGAAGGTGTTTTGGAATAGCATTCTGTAATAAACTTTGAGACTTATAATTTTTTATTTTTGCTGAAAACTGTCTAACTTTCAACACTGCACGAAAATGCTGCAGTGACTCTTTGGAGTTAGATAGCCTTCACAAATCTAATAAATGAAAAACCTCCCCCTAGTTACATATGTACCTACTTCTGACTGAAACTAGGGGCTACTTAGGTAGAGTACTTAGAATTAAAGATTTATTTTCAGTTAAGGGTAAGATACCATTACATTATATAGCATGTTAACAATAAAATGTTAAATGCATCCACCCAAAGAAAATCCCATTCTGTTCAATGACACCTTTCTATAGAATTGTACATAATTAAATTATTTCCTATAAAGGGCCAGGTTAAACTCTTGTTGAGTTCTATTCCAAATGCTTTTGATTTCATTACTTATTCATTCTAAGAGGAAAAAAAATTTTTTTCTTTGACACAAAACCATGATTGCTCAATACAACAACTGAAATAATCAGGGGCAATCATCTATATTTGTAGATAATCAATATTGCTGTACTTACATTCATTAAAAAAAGACCTAACATTAAAAGGAAGCCAAGCAACAACGCTTAGTAGCGTCACGACGCATTTTATCTAAAAAATTGCAAACTTCTGAGTAATGATATACATCAACACAAACCAAAGTTTCTTATTGAGAAACCTTAACTGTACTGTGTCTATTAATACGTAAGGTCACTGCCCCCATCCCGATCAGCTAAACACCTTTCCTTCAATACAGAAGGCACCTCCATTTCTCTCCCTATTTTCGCCGCAGTTACTCTTCTAACTCTTTAAAACGTCTCGGTTATACCAAGATCCAGAACGGCGGGAATTCGAGACGCCCCATGTTAAGACGAGAGCGCCTCTCCAGCAAAATAGTTACGTTTAACCAAGAAAAAAGCCGATAGTGCAATAGATATCTGATATTTATAAGTGCAACGACGCCGTGGGGTTAATTGCAGACTATCTAAACAAACCCGAGACTTCGCCCACCTTTTCAGTCTGAGTTTGCAGACTAAAGCCACGAGTAAATCTGAACGGAACGCCTCCAATCTCGGCAGTTCCTACAACTACCGCCGCGCCCAACCCACCGCAGTTCGAGTCGACACTGCACAAGGGCCCCCCACCCCCGATATTCAGCTACAAGCGTGGGGGACGTTGCTAGTTTCGGACCTTCGGCAACGATCCCCACCCTGCCTGAAGCTACCGAGCCTCGTTTCGCCCAATACAGCAAAGCACAGGACACCGCCTACCGCCGCCTCTCTCAGGCGGGCTATTTCTCCACCCAAAAATCCCTCCGAGACCCAGTTCTACCTTCTCCAAGGCCACCTCAAAGGCCCCACGCAGGGGGACAGAAGGATCGTGGAAAGACTTCCGACACCTTAATCCCAGTCTCCAGGCCCCGTCCCGCACACGCAACTCGCCCCGCCCGGCCTCCAAGAGACACTTAGGGTCAGAAGTGTACCACCACCACCTTTCAAGGAAACCTTGAAAGGAAAAAACGACTGTTTTTTTTTACGCCTCCGAGTCTACTCCTTCACTTCGCATAATTAAAAAAATCTATCACAGGAGTTATTTCCCCCACCCATTTCCTGTGTGGGACAAACATGCTCCCCCATCTTTCTCCTCCGCCTCCATCGATGGCCCCGCGCCCGAACCCACAAGGGGACAGGAAAAGTCGCCCTAGGACCCAACTCAAGTTTGTGAGGAAGATAAAAAGAAGCCTCGAAGCGGCACTAACACTGGCGGGAAGGCGCAGGGTCCCGCAAAGGTCCTGCCTCCAGCTACGGCTGCCTCTGTTGCTCTTGCTATTTTTCTCGGTGGCTGCAGCACAGGCCACTCAAGCGTTTTCCCCTTTCCGCCGCGCCCGTACCGGTCCTCGCCGTCCTCCACGGCCACTATCGCCGAACCAAGAGAGAAGGAATGAGAGAGAGGCTTAAAATGGCGCCCTTCACAAGGAGCTTCTTATAGCGACTGCAGGAACTCGATTGTATCCTGCCGCCGCCTCGCCAGGCCTCGCGCGCAGCATTCCACAAGCAACCCACCCAGCAGCGCGGAGGACGCACACACACACACAAAAGGGGGTGGAGAAATAGTGCGCCTCCACCCTTCCAGTCTTTCGTTTGCGCGCACACACACACGCGCGAACGTAAGCTGGCGGAGGGAGATAAGCGAGGGAAAAAAAGAGCCCCTACCCAGACTCTGCTAGTGGAGTTTCGGAAAGACGAGGAATTGTGGGGATTCGGGGGAGGGAAAAAAGCAGTGGCTGTGAAAGAACTGGCCAGGAAGCGTGCAGGGATCCAGCCCTGAGTGAAGGTGTGGTGAGGCTGTGAAAGCGAGCGGGGGGGGGGGCAAAGAGTGATCGCTCGCGGAAAGAGAGACACCTTTTCCGGGGATTGGTGAGGAGATTTATTCCCGCAGCCTGAAGGGGGTGGGGAGAAAGCTGGGGTAACTGGCAGAGTGAGCCCTCTTTTAAGGTGCAGGAAACCTCGCGCGACCAAGGCCGCTGCGCAACTGGTTAGCCTTTTCATTCGAGACTTGTAACGAGACGGTAATCACCTCCCCCTTCCCATTTGCAGACAGCGAAAATGAAGGAGGGTCTTTTAAATGTTCCTATCACCCAAGCCTCCTCTTAATTAGTACAGACCAAATGTTCTGTTTCTGTTCTTAGGGTTTCCGACAGTACTGCTGCAAATTTGCTGCATCCTCGTTGGGAACAAGTAAAATCAGACCGAATTAAAATCTTCGGGGTTGTATCGACTTGCTCCGCTCTTCTGTCTGACTGGATGAATTAGTATCCCCCACCTCTACCGCTTCCGCCCTCTTCCAATAAGCAGCCCTTAAAATTAAGTTCTGAACGGGTCTCGGGAAAGAAGGTGGTGGCGGCTTTCTCGCGTAGCTGGAAGCGCTATTTGCAATTCTCCCCTCAACATTCGGCACGGAGCGGTTGCCAAAGAAAATACATGCTTTTCCATTGCGATCGAACTGCACCTTCTTTTTGAAATAGGTCCTTAGAATGGGTGAATGTGGGATCAGATGGAGGTGCAGATGTTTAATTACAATAATGGCAGTATTTTCATGGGTTATTTTACAAATGCGCCTAACATTGGCCAAGTATGCACTTTTTGTGTATGTCAGAATTATAAATAGGAATTTATAAATTCGAGAAGCATATGTTTACGTGCTAATGGCTGCAACCCTTTGAACGAGCCGCGTGAATACATACATTCTTTCAAGTAAACATACAAAGGATTTCATTCTTGATTCAAGGCTGTTTAAAAATCTGCAATCTTGTGTGTGTTGTGTCACTGTTATTAACAATGCTTCTTCACACTGGAATTTCACGTTATCGTGGTTTTAACATTTCATAGATCTTACATTTTAGTGAACTGAACAATAATTTGAAAGTCGGGGTCCACATTCCTACCAAAACTCTTTAAATGTTTATTGATTGAAATCCTGTAGATTTCCTCCAACTCATGTTGCTTAAATTGTGAACTGCACCGAAAGAGTAATTTTGCACATGGGAACTGCACACGCACGTTTCGACTGTATTTACAAGAGCTTTATCTTGCTCAGGTCAACCGGTGTAATCGGGTGATGATTCCCTTCCCAGCCATAGCCTAAGTACATCTGTCAAGAGTCTCTGAACCAAGCGATGAATGGGTCTGTGCTGATCCAAACTTAAAAACTGATCACCCGCTCCCTCGCTCGGACTTCGGCAGAGTTTGCACGGGAGGTGCGCTGCTCCAGAGGGAAGGAAACCTAACCAGCTTCCGGTCTCTCGCGCGACACTGGCGCTTCCTGGTCGAGGCGGACTCGTACCCTCAGGCAAGCAACAGAGGATCCAGACCGAGCGGGGCCAGAGCGCCGCTTACTACTTTTGCTTTCTCCTTGGCTCCGCCTTTGCTCCAAAGCTGGGAGGAGTTCGAGGCCAGCGTCGAGAGCTTAGGCGCTCTGGGAAGCCACGTGGGGAAACGGAATCTGCCTACAGTCTATGTTGCCTCAATTCACTCCTGCGTTTGCAACCCCGCCGGGCCTTTTAGGCAGTCGGTTTGATTGTGCGGCGAGACTTTATGGGGCTGTTCTAGGAAGTCTGGATTTCTCGAGGTAGCCCATGCGAGACTGATCTCTTGTTATGCCGTTTCTGGTGTGCACGTGACCTGGCAGCAGATCTCACTGAATACAAGGGGACTTACATCCGAGTAAACAGGCACAAGATTTAGCCTGCAGAGTTGCAGTCTTATGCAATATGTGCTTTATCTGGTAATTAGTTATTTTACAGTCTGCTGCTTCTATAAATTAATCAGTATGTGTGGCTGCGCAGCTGTTCATGCCACAACAAACTTTTTTGAGTTGTAAACTGTGCTACTGGCACACTCTTGAAAAACAAAATTCTGTGCTTTGATTGGTTCAAGATAATGCTCACCATCCTGGCACATCCTGCAATAAATTTACTCAAGCTATTTCTTCCTTGAAGCTGTTTTCTAATACCTACTCATTTTTAATGCATTTATAAAAACATAAATTTAACATTTACATTAAATATTCCCTAAACAACTCAGGGATGTAATGCAACTGGAGTAGCAATCCTAAATGCATATATTTGGCAGACACCCACTGATTATACTACACTGTATTGCAAAGAAGTTGATGTGGCTGGTTTGTTTAAGACTTAACTTTAAAAAATGGGAAATAGACTATGGTGATGGGTAATACGAATATGTTTCTACTTGGGTTAGAGAATCATACTGCCCAACAACATAACTGGTTGGAAAAAAACACATTTCAAGAATGGGGACCCTAACAATACCATACCATACCATTTTTCTTAATCCATTCAATTGTGTCCAATTCTCAGAGACTGCCTGGACTCCCTGCAGTTTTCATGGCAAGGTTTTTCAGAAGTGGTTTGCCATTGCCTTCTTCCTAGGGCTGAGAGAAAGTGACTGGCCCAAGGTCACCCAGCTGGCTTTGTGCCTAAGGTGGGACTAGAATTCATGGTCTCCTGGTTTCTAGACTGATGCCTTAATCACTACACCAAACTAGCTGTTATACCATACCATACCATATCATTTTTAAAAAAATCCATTCAGTTGTGTCCAATTCTTGGAGACTGCCTGGACAAATCCCTGCAGTTATTTTGGCAAGATTTTTTAAGAAGTGGTTTGCCATTGCCTCCTTTCTAGGGCTGAGAGAAAGTGACTGGCCCAAGATCACCCAGCTGGCTTTGTGCCTAAGGCGGGACTAGAACTCATGGTCTCCCTGTTTCTGGACTGAGGCCTTAATCACTACACCAAACTAGCTGTTATACCATACTGTATCATACCATACCATATATATTAAGATTTTTTTATCCTGCCTTTATTATTTTTATAAATAAGGTGGCAGACATATCTAATATTCCTTCCTCTTCCACTTTTCCCCACAACAACAACCCTGTGAGGTGAGTTGGGCTGAGAGAGTGTGACTGGCCCAAAGATACCCAGCTGGCTTTCATGCCTAAGGTAATAAGGTAATGCCTAAGGTAATACTATCTATTATCTTTTATACCGCCTAATCCAAAGATTCTGAGCAGTGCCACACAGTATAAAGGAGGCACACAAGAGTTGCATCAAAACTCACAAACACCCAGTATAATAGAAATTATAGCAATGCCCCCACTGGAGTGCATCAAAACTTGTTTAAAATAAGAGGTTTTTATCATTTTTTGTATGGCAGGGTAGCATATTCCAAAATGTGAGGACAGCCACTGAGAAGGTTTGCCTTCTGATCCATGGTCCTCTCACTTCCTACCAAAGTCAGACCTTCAGCAGAGCCTCATAAAAAGACAAAATCATACTGGTGCTGCATAGGACTTTAGAGATAAATGACAGGGAATTAACCCTCGTTCCATCATAAAACAAAATCCTTACTAAGAAACTATTTTAAATGCAACTTGCTAGTCATTTATCTTTGGATTTTTAACAGTTCTGTGGCTATGTCACATTCTTCTGACTCTTACAAAGACCCATTTGAGTGGTTTAGGATGGGTAAAAAACTAGAATGGAAGCCTCCCCCCCCACCCCCCAGTACTCTTTAGGGAAAGCCCGTGTAGAAGATCCACCACCAACAGTTTGCAGAACAGGGTAAAACATGGTTAACATATAATCTTGTAGATCAGCTTTTCCCTGGATGCCTTCCAGTTCTGTGGATTTCAACTCCCTGAATTCTCAGCAATGGCCATCCCATCCCATTACTGAAAGGTGCCCAGGTTGGGGAAGGCTGCCCTACATCCAAAGCAGCCCAGGATCAGATTTCAAGATTGTCAGGCCTGATCTGGTAAAGCTCAGTTCCCTCCCCTACCTCTGATTTTGAAAGGGGGGGGGAGTGGAGAAATAAGATTTACTAGGCTAAAAAGCCTCCTGGAAGATCACCCTCCCAGCTTCCATCTAACTCTCTCCTTGTGGAGTGCAGTCTGCTTTTTAAGCCCTGTTTGAATCAATACACTTGCTTTGGGGATGAGATGCTATATCTTGTTTAACATTGATAGAAGGCATAACTGAATACTGTATAACAAAACATGTCTCATGGAGTTTCTACTCATCTTACTGGTAGCCATGCAAGTTTACTCTTTATTAAAGTACAGAAAAATATATTGGTCCTTGATTGAAATGTGGCGCTAAACTAGAAGGATATAACATATAAATATGAGAATTTTCAGTAGAGTCTTGTAATCAGAAACTATTTTAATATTGCCATAAATACTGGAACATGTATATGTGCATGTGTGGGGGTGGAATAAGTTACTTTCACCCTCCTTTCCAAAAGGGATGGACTTTCTATTTTACAATCCTGAGCTGTTCATAACCACGTTTTAAAATGAGAAGCATTGGACAATGTTATTAAACACAGATTGTCTTGTAAGCAGATAATGCTTATAATCCTTGACACTACTTTTAGCAGCCTGATACTGTGCATGATTGTAAAGATAAGCAAGCAAAAACATTGCCTTCTAACCTTAATGGCTGTTGATGGTTGTCTCAAAAGCAGAGGTAAACCAATTTAGCTTTGCAGTCTTAGGCCCATTTTTCACCTTCATTAAAAAGGGGAGAAGGATGCTGACGGATCCAGCTTTTGGGCCTTTGCACAGAGATGTATTCAGTTAGAAGTATTGCTGCTATTAGGGATCACTATCAAGTTGTCAGTAAGTAATTCCACTTGGTACATAATCACAACAGGAAAATCGGTCTACTGCCCTTGAAGCATGTCATGGTCCCTGATACCTTTCAGAGACTCTTTGTGTGCCATCCCACCCTCTGAGGTCTGAAGAGCTGGGGCTATTGAAGTCTGGATATTGCTGGAGTAGGAGGGATACTGTTGTACCTCATTCTCCTGGCACACTGAGGAAGACTATTTGAATTGGCTACTAGACGAGTAGGTTTCTCAACTTTATTTTAAATTCATTTCGAGAGGCCTTTGCTTTCCCCGTTCCCTTACGTATTATCATTTCTTCTGCATTTTTTTGTAGAGTCTTAGGACACTTTTCCATGTAAGCAATGTGCATGTTATGAAATTGGGGTTTGTTTCGTTTTATACGTTGCTTTTGAATGCTGGATTAGGTTTTTTTATTGTTTGTTTTATAGAGGACAAGCTGATAAATTCGGGGGATAAAAATAAGTAGCCCTGCTATTAACTAACTTCTTTTACTGCTCTTTATGATTACCCCCCACTCATAATATAATTTATACATAAAGTAAGACCATTCATTGTGTTTTCTTTTGGCGAATTAGACTCAAGTTAATAAATTCACGTGTCTAAAAATGAATAACTATGACTTTCAAGATGTGTTCATAAGAATACCTTTTGAAGTTTCCTCAGGGGTTAGAGCTTGATAGGTTTGTGGTGTTGAGTGGATTTAACACTGCACAGATTTATTCTCCCTCCAGCTCTGCCCCATAAAAGGGTCAAGCTACTTTCTGAAACTGTTATAATCTATCTCTGCAATAAGAAATCTTCCTTGTAAGGGACTGACCTCTCTAATTCGTTTGAGGAAAAAGACATAAGTGCTTTTCTTAGGATGTTGGCCTCTTTTTATTTGTTGAAATTTGTTTTTTTAAATCCAGGTAGCCAAAGGGCAAAATGCAGAAAATTATGATTAAGCTAAGCATAATTTTTTTATATATAGACTGAGAATATTAAATTGTAGGTATGCATATTTCAGGAGCACACTGAAGTGATGTCCCTAATAAGAAAAAAAGATTCCAGATACAGAAATATCTGGCAAGGAGCTTTTAAAAATATGTATACTTAACTTTTAGTGTTACATATTTGAGGAAAAAATAAATAAAACAAAAATTCAGCTTCATTTTTGATGCTCCCCAACATCAGAACAATCGCCTCTTCTGGATTCAAAATCTTTCCACACCTATAAAAGCAAGACTGTAATGAAGGTGGCATGAATTGCTTTCTCTGATGGTCTATCAAATACATAAACTCAGAAACAAAGGAAATTTCTAGCACTTCAGAATTTTGCTTGCCCCAACTGAACAACCAAAGTAACTCTTCTTAGTGTGGGAATATATTTGAGCCTAAGTCAGAAGCTTGCCATACAAATAAATCATTATTCTAGCCAAATATACATACAGTATATTACTGTGAGCTGCTTTCTTTCTGGCAATAAGCTGCATGATGAGCACTAACAATCGTTTTAAAAAAAAAATCTTAAGAGATAGCCATTACACTCGAAATGTTCAGCATGTAAAACATGCATGCATCTGAAATATACACAAATGATTGCTAATCTCATGTGAATATTAACAACCCCATATAATTTCTTCGAGAAAAGCAAGAAATTATATATTTATTTTTGGACAATCCAAAATTATCCTTAGGTTGTCAACATTTGTCAATGAAAATAATTGTCCCCAATCATGTTGCAGTGAATAGAATCAAATAACCTAGTATAACATACAATGGTTCTGTATAATAATTGTTAACATGAACTAGGGTATACTTTTGGAATATAGTATATTGGAATGAAATATATGTATGTATGTATGTGTGTGGATTTTTAAAATATAAATACAACATAAGACTTTTTAAAATTTTATACAGATGCCTTAGAAGTTGCGTATTCTAATTTTGGAGGGGTTTAATCATTATAATGTAGGATGATTTAACAGTCATTATGAAGTAGACAAGAAACATTCATGAGAGGTTGCCCTTTTCTCTGATAATCTTTGCAGATAAATATGAAAACTGGTCTGAATTTTAAAATGTTTATTATATGCTAACTGAGGGAGGGGAGATTCTTGGATCATTTACAGTGATGTATTGATGACATTGTAAATGGTTCTTGAACATCTACATTCTAGTTATGAAATGATACTGGGAGATTTCTTCCTTCAGACATTTCAAAATCCCAGAATGAAAAATAAACATGTATTTAGCAATTTCTGCATTATATATGTCCTTTTTGTTTAAATCATTTTGGAGTTCCTATATTTAGCCAGCCTTGCAGAGAAGAGAAAGCTGGCTGCAATCAGATAGGAAGCAGCAACGTTTTATTTCCCTAATTCAATCTACTTTATTCCATTCTGTTCCAAAATAGATAGCTCTTTAGATACCAAGACGCAGTAAAGGTATAGAAGTTGAGCAAAGAAGACTAATGATCAACAGTTCTGAAAACGTTATATTTCTGTTCCTTCAGTTGTGTATTCTAATTTTGGAGGGGTTTAATCATTATAAAGTAGGATGATTTAACAGTCATGTAGTAAACAAGAAACATTCATGAGAGGTTGCCCTTTTCTCTGGTAATCTGTGCAGATAAATATGAAAACTGGTCTGAATTTTAAAATGTTTATTATATGCTAACTGAGGGAGGGGAGATTCTTGGATCACTTACGGTGATGTATTGATGACATTGTAAATGGTTCTTGAACATCTATATTCTAGTTATGAAATGATACTGGGAGATTTCCTCCTTCAGACATTTCAAAATCCCAGAATGAAAAATAAACATGTATTTAGTCATTTCTGCATTATGTATGTCCTTTTTGTTAATTTTGGAGTTAACAGAGTAGATTTCTTCAACCAGATGGATCCTTCATAACAAATTGTTATTTTTTTATTTCAATTTCATTAACCTACAAGCAGGAGATTCTGAGCTTCAGATTTGAAGTCTCTATATGTATATTGACTGACTGAATTTTTCATTATTATTATTTCCCAACACAAAAAGCTAAACTGCTATAAATGTAAGTCACCATGCCGGATGCCATCCCACAAACCAACTGTAAAAGAATCGAATATGTCAGTGTGATAATAAAGGGGGGGTCTGAATTAAAGATACGGTGCTAGTACAAACAGTACAATTCTAATCAGACTGAGAACAAATCTCAAGTCTTTGGAACTTACTTCTGAGCAAATGTGCAGGATTATACAATAGCAGCCGTTCTGCAATTTTATGGTATAAACGTGTATATTTCAGTTGTTAGCTTTTAAATTCTTAGTCATATGCAACATGGTGATGATTGTTTGTGCTAGAAGTATCTTGGGGTGGCATTCATCAATGGAAGATCAATAATGGAATCAGCAATTAGAAAAACAAAAGACAGAATGCTTACAGTATATTTTCATTTTAATTTTCTTTCAGTGTAGAGTCAATATCATTGTCTCTTAGAATTCACCAGTCTTCCCCTCCCTTCTTAAATTTCAAAATGGTTGTCGGTTTTTATATTATTATTATTCATGAAAGGTTAAAGGCGTTTCCCTTCCGCAAGGAGGATTATCTTCCAGAGGATTCTGGGACTGCAGATGTATACTGCGGCAAAATCCTGAATTTATCTGTTAAAAAATAAAAATCTTCTAGTCTCCAACTGTTTGAAATAATAGAATTATAGTAAATCATTGATAAGATTAAAATATAAAGCCATTTTACACTCCAGAGCATTCTAAAACACTGAGCTTTTCTCTTATTTCATTTCTTAAATAATGCAAATTTTAAGGTAGCTTTTCTATCCTGGGCACACAGTGCCATGAAATCAATAATTTTTTATCTTTTGGTTAGTAGGCAACATGGTGAGCTATTGCAGTGATTGCTAGCAGCGAACTTGTTCACATCAGTTCAAAATTTTCATATTGTTTTTGACTCTATGGATATAGAGGACACATAGGATAGAAGAAAAGTTATATCGTCAAGCTTCCTACACTGTTGTAAGGCTGTTTTAAAAAGGAAGAAAATATAAGCAGAATGAGGTCCCCATATACATACATGCATACATTTTAAAGGAAACAAGATAGTTTACTGGATTTTTTAAACAAAAAATTATGCTAAAAGAATAGCTGGTGTGATTATAATCACATCATGCAAGGTCCACGGTTTCCATTTAGTGAAATTTCGCAGAGGGCAACTTCTTAAGAACATCCCTGCTGTGCAGAGTGAAAAGCATGAACAAACCAAAGACAGAATTCGTCTGTGTTTATATTTTACAGACAATGAAAAACCTACTCTTTGTGTGCCTTTTCCCCCCCCTCCACCTTATTATTTCATGAAAACTGCAGCATTTTCTTCGTCCCCCCCCCGCCACCCCGAACACTCACCGCCCCAACACTGCAGTATATGTTATTTTCTTCTTTTCTCTTCCCCTCCTTTCTTGCCCCCCTCACAAATTCTGCACGCGCCATCTTTGTCCATTGTTATCCTTTTCTGAGTTCGGTTGCCCAATGTCTTTCAAATCTCTTAATAAATAAAAAGTGAAAATGCTGAAGAAAATAAACATGTTTTTCTCAATTTCCATATGCTGCCAGAAGAGGAGAAGCAGACCGACCCCAGAAATTGTCTGAGGCTGCCATAACCTGTTGTAGACAGTGGTGCTGAAAATATTAACATAATAGCAACAGCTGCAGCCTAAATAGAAGCTATGAGATAATTAATGTGCTACAACAAATTAATTTGCTGCAGGTGTGTGAGATCTGAACTGCATAACCCAAGCTATTTCCTCTCTGAATATAATTATGCTCCCCACTCCTGCATCAACCAAAAATAAACAAAATAAAAATAAAGTAAAATGCAGATGGGGTGTCTCGTCATTCTTCCATGCCTGTTGTCAAGGTCCATCTCTCCTGAATATTTTAATCATTGACAGAGAAGGACAAAAGGAGGGGAACTTCAACCTTCAAGAAAAGTGGTTGGCATTTTTAAAAAGTATTTAAAGAGATTGGATGATATACCCAACCTTGAATGAGAAACTTCTCTACTGTTCATAAAAGCTGATTGGTAATGCAGATGCATTGAGGCAAAAGAGGAGCATGGCGCATGTACACAGGAGAGAGGCGGCTGATGATCACTGCTCAGAAGCCGCTAATGCAGTTGAGTGAACATTGCATCTTTTGTTGGAAGAGAAAGGAAAATAGGGCTGTTGTATGAAGTAGGGGTCCAAGCACAGAAGATTCATTGGATGCATGGGACTCATTGCCCTTTGAACATCTTTTGGGTAGAGCTGTATCAGATATGAAGTGCTCAACATGCAGAATCTGCATGTCAGAAGGGCACTTCTCA
Organism: Candoia aspera; assembly: GCF_035149785.1. NCBI lineage: Eukaryota > Metazoa > Chordata > Lepidosauria > Squamata > Candoiidae > Candoia > Candoia aspera. Next base: position 52,484,797 of record NC_086156.1, read on the forward strand.
GCATCTGGGGATAACCGTTTGTCCGTTCTTGATGCAGAGGGTGATTCCTATTTCCTTCATCTCATGACTGTATGCTTGTAATGCTTACCAAGCTGAGATGATACAAAGTCCAAGCAGCCTGAAGCAGCTGCCCATTCTTGCCCTCGTGTCAGGGATAACAAAGAATACCTCTGTGATTTCCAATTGGCTGGAAGTGCATTCTTGGAAATGTACAGCTAATGTTTTTGTAAGTTTTGCATCTTGGTTTGCTACAACAGGATGTTCCAAAGAGGAGCTAACTGAGGACAGCAAATAGGTTTATGCTTTATAAAAGGTTGCTCTGCTTCCCAAGGTAGCCTGCATTTTTTAAATCTTTAATCAAAAAACTAAAGTGCTGTGTATTCATCTGTTGTTAATGGTGCTATACTCTTAATGTCTTGATTAGGCTTCATTAGTATTTTGATTTCTGGTGATCTGAGTATCAGGAAACACAATTTACTGTATTTTGCATTGCCATGAAATGAGTTTATCTTCATCTTTATCATGAGCAATCTTGTTAGATGCTGAATGTGGGCAGATAAATTAAGGCTGCAGTCTTAAGAAGAGAAGCTATTTTTTTCTGAAGGGCATTGGCCTTGTCCCAGCCTCTTCTTGACCATTGGAGCTCTAGTGCATTTAGTCATGTATTCAATTTCCCAGCTGGTTTCATGCAAAGCTATCTATGTACATGTGCATAAAGAATGGATTGAATACAGTGGTTGGCTGATTACTTACATAACTAAGTTATATTCCTGGATTGTGAGGCTCTACTCACAGTCACTCATGACCTGGTCATCTCCAGAGTGGATTACTGTAATGCGTTCTGTGTCAGGCTGCCCTTGAAGAATATCTGAAAGCTTCTGCAGAATGCGGCTGCATGGACAGTTTCGTGTGCCTTTAGGATGGCACATGTTACACCTCTGTTCCATGAGCTGCTCTGCTGCCAGTTTGCTCCCATGTGCAATTCAAGGTGTTGGTTTTGACCTTTAAAGACCTACATGGCATGGGCTCTGGTTATTTGAGGGACCACCTCTTCCCAATCACATCTATCTGACTCATCAGGTCCAGCAGGAGGAGTATGTTGTGGGTCCCATCTGCTAAAGAGCTTCATCTCATGGGACCAGGTGACATGCCTTTTCTGCTGTAGCTCCTGCCCTCTGGAACATTATCCCCACTCTCCCAAGGTGAGGTTAGTCCCATCCCTGTTAGCCTTTTGGAAGGCTCTGAAAATGTGGTTCTTCTAACAACCTTGGGGATCCCATGGGGAGCCTGCATGATGGTTGTATTGTGTTTAGATGGGTGTTCTCTCACAATTTTGTTTTTATTATCTTACTTATCTTGTTTATTTATTTTAAAGTGTTTTGGTAGTTGTGATATTGTTTTAACTATTGGTTGTAGAGTCATGTTTAGTGAGATGGGCAGCTATATAAATGTGAAGGAAGGAAGGAAGGAAGGAAGGAAGGAAGGAAGGAAGGAAGGAAGGAAGGAAGGAAGGAATCAGTATCCAAAGTACACAAAACACAGAGCAGCCCCCATTTCAAATGCAGGCCTGCTCCAATTTATGATAGGGGAAAAAAGACTTGTAGGTGAGAGCAGTTGAAGGTCTGTGTTTCCACTCCTCTTTCTCATGAAGGCTGTCTCACTACTACTGACCCTGGCTAGAAGGACTGTATATAAAAAAGAGATACTGTATGGAAATGGAGAACAGCCTTCAGACTGCCTGAATAACATTACCTGTAACAGGTAGCAGCTGTCAAAGGATGGGGCAAAGCAATATATTGATAGCACTTCTTCCTGATCTTGTTTAATTCCAGCCAGAGAAAAGTGTTTTAGGAGCACTTACGATAGGAATTATCAGATGAGATCAGTCCCATTTTGAAATAAATCCTGAAAGTGCATAGTATGTTTATTAAAATTAAGAGTAGCTGCAGTCCTATATAACTTAACCGTAAGAGACTTCGAGCTGTACATTTCATTTCTGGGTAGACATATCTGAAGTCTACCTCTCCTGAAAATAAATAAAACCAGAAGAACACAATGAATACATTTATGGATGAAGTCCCATTGCTTCAGCAATTCTCTAAATATGATTCAGTCTGGAAACAACATTTTGAAGTAAAAAAAAAAGTTTTTTACTTTAAAATTTACTTAACATTTTGAAGTAAAAAAATGCTCTCATAGATTAACATGGCTCTCCCCTACAAGGCCAACATTTTGAACTGTAACACTAATACTTGGTTGTAAAACTTGTACACCTTGTTACAGTGGTATGAGCCCTGCCTTCATATTTAGGAAGATGTATTAAGACAAGTACTGACAATGGACAACTAGGGTTAGGTACATTTTTAAAAAGCTGCCTAGCATATTTTGCCTAAACATACCTATGTGTGAAAGAAATGTATAGGTGCTTGGGAAGCCATTTGCAAATTAATGGTATGTTCACTGAAATTAATGTCATAAGTTAATAGAATAAACAAAGCAAATGTTTTTTTTTTAATTCACATATGGCTATTTTATTTGTAGCACTTGGAAAACTGATATTTTTCTATTCCCCTCCATTACATTCTCAGCTCATTCACACTTTCTCTATTGCAGCAAGAAAGGTGCATTGCTCTTTTCTGATACTAAAGAAATCTTTATGAATTTTCCATTTATTAATAGGAAATCCCAAATCCCTCCCTTTTCATCTCTATTCCAGGCCATGCATCTTGCTTTAGGCATCAACTCTCCAATAGGATGGGATCTCCATTTTCCCTTCCACTTTAAAGCTAGATCTTTACATGTCATTGCCTTTTTTGTATTTCGTCTGTTCCTTTGTGCCATTCTTCCAGACTAATCCTTAAGCCCTTAATCGGACCAAACTTCCATTGATGTCAGCAGCTCTTTTGTCTGGATAACAACTGCCAGGCCACTCCCCACAGCTGCATCACTCGAGTAATATTGAGTAATATTCGTAACAGTTTGCTTTATAGGGTCTGCATGAATAATAAGTCTTCCATTTATTGCAAGGAAAGAAACCATTCTGTGGCACATCCGGCACAGGAGAAAAGCTGCTGGAGATTTTGTCTTCTGAATTAAAGATGCTTTTTTTAATGGCTTAAAGATGCATGTTGGGCTGCAAAATGAAGTTTCACTCTCTGTTGATGCTCTGTCTTTATCATTCAGTGTCTTGAGTGGCTTTGCAATTAATTAGAAAAAAAGGGCCCAATTTAAATTAATCTGGGAGCCATTATAGCTTATATGGTAGATGTTTCAAGGCCTCTGCTGTTTTAATAAAGACTAATTGTAGAAAAGCTAATGTTGCCGGTATTGGGTTTGTGTTGACTTCTCATGTCAACATGAGACATCTCTTCTACTTTTCCATGCATGTTGAACCCTTTTCTGTTCATGATGCTTACCAGGGAGGAAATAAATATTTTTAAAAATCAAAATCAGAAACTAAAATACTTTTATGCCTTATTTGTTTCAGACAAGTGAGGAGAAAAAATGTCTCTTTGCTGCTGCTAACTGGCATCTCCATCCACAATTTAGGGAGGCTGCAATATACTTTTGGAGTATACTGAACAGTGGGATATTGCCTTCATTACTTACAGTTCATACATACCTTAGAGTTTTGTCCTGATGCAGCCTCTGAAAAGATAGGCTTATGGGCTTTCAGTGCCATTTGAGCTGTAGCTAGGAAAGCTAACTCATGAGGAGAAACTAAGACATACTATTTTGAAAAGAGAAAGTAGTTTCAAGTAAAAATCTATTAGATCTGGCTGTAAAACTAATACCAAAGGTGTGTGGATGACTATTACTTGCTGACTAAAATAGAGTCTTCCTCAAGTCAAGCTCAACTTCTGGTGGCTCTCTGAACATATAAATGTTTTCTTGGCAACAACAGGGAAGTAGTTTACAATTGTCTTATTCAAGGATTTTTTTCCCCAGTCAGTCTAATTTATCCCTTTGGAATGTCCTAGTGTTCTCCCATCCAGGTATTAACCAACACTGACCCTGCTTAACTTTTTCACTATTACCCATGTCTAAGAAGGGCTCCCTGATTTTTTCCTTTCAAGATTTTATTACAGAACTCTTCATTAAAAGTTAACACCAAAAAAAGTTTTGATCTTGACTTGACTGACTTCTCAGGCAAATTACCTGCATGATTTGGCTCATGGCTATGGTTCCGTATTCTTTTCTCAGTAAAATGACCAACTTTTCTACTAGCCATGGTTGCTATGCTTTTAATAGTGATCTGCTAACAATTGCATGTTTGCTTCTGGGCTGTAAAATTCTTCAACTGCTAGTGGTTCAATTTGGGCAGGTCAGAAGGATGATTTGGCATCCTTATTTCCCAGTCCTCTCTGTTGTAGAGATTTTAATCTTTTTAAGGTTGACATCACAGTGGGCCATGCTAAAGTCCCTTTTCCTCACATGAATACCAGATGTTGCTGGACAAGAAACCCCTGGCCATTACATGTGCCAACTGAGAGTAACAAAAATTATGGTCCAACAAATTTTGGGGAGCCAGGGTCTGGAAAGGGCATGTTACCATTGATGTCATCCCTCTATGAGCATGTTAAGATTCTAATTAAATATATGCATGGATACCTCTCTTTTCAAGAATATGATGTCCTGCTCATCTTGATTTGGCAGAAGCTGAGATGTGGACCCTTGCACATAACTAGGGGTTAGAGTTAATGGAATAAATACTCCAACATCATAATTCTTTTTCTCCCCCCAACTATATTGCCTAGGCCAGTGCTCCTCAACCTGATGCCTTACAAGCATGTTGAGCTACAATACTTACTTTATAATATAAACCTAATGGGAGTGATACTCTTTCTCACTGGGTTACAAAAGGTCAGCTTAGACAATGCATGATCCCTGTGCAAAGACCCACTTGGGTGCTCACAGGTTGCTGGAAACTGTGACTTTTGGTCTAAATTGATTTTATTTGAGATTCTTACAAATGCTTTTCTGAGCCATTGTTAAAGTTTATCCTGTACCTGGTTTTAAATGTATCTTTAAATAAATAAATTGTAGCATACACTTCCCAGAAGATCTTTGAGAGAAGAGTAGGATAAGGATGGTTAGACTTACGGAATTTAGCCTCCCCCCTCATACAAGTTGACTACAGCCAGTACAAAAACAGTGATTCCAGACAGTAATTTGCAGACGAGGTTGTTGTTGTTATCAGACCTGAAGCTTACAGATAAATACCTCCATGAAGAAATTGATTCCAAGGATTTTCCTCAAGCAGTCTCCATTTTTGCAGCCTAATTTAAGAGGATGTGACATGCGGGACTTTTTGGGTTTGTGGCTATTGTTCAATCGTGGGAGCAGGAGCGTCTTGCTGATCTGTGGTACATCACCTGACAGGCTACCAAGGTTCCTGCTCTGCCTTCACCCTCTCCTGTTCTAGCCTGTGAAAGCTGGAAGAAGTCCATACAGAGAGCTTTTTGCAAACATCATTCTAGATATTTCTTATGCCTCCTGGTGTAGTTATATTTAATTTCTTAAGCTCTGTCTGGCAATAGTATGTCCTTTCTGTACAGTTCATATTTCTGAGTACAGGTCGAAACATGCAGAAGGATCTGCTAAATTGTATGCAAGGCAGGCTAAGTTCTGTAACTTCTATACATACTGCAAATTTGAATAGCTTGGTAATTTGTTTGATCTGTCAAACTTAGCAAAGAAGAATAAGCACTGATGAGATGAACCCCCCTTTCAGGCCCAGTGCCATCATGTCATCTTCAGAACCTCTCCCAAAATACATCTCCTGAGATCTCACAAAATCATTAAATCTCATAAGATTTTAATAATCTCATCCTGAGATGTATCACAGGAACAGCAAAATCTTTCAAGATCTCACAAAGGAACTCCAAAATATCTCACTTTATCACATGAGGTCAAAAAACGCTTGTGAGATCTGAATTTTGAGTGCTATGATTGATCGCTGCTTTGGAAGGCTCAGTTAAATTATTTGAGGTAACCAAGTTGGAAGGGATCTGCCTGAGAATCCACTGCCCGGCAGAGGAACCTAGGAGTCAGCACCCTGCAACCATTGGATGTAATCAAAAGCTCTCAAAACAATCCATATTTCTCACCCTATTCAAGGAAGGAACAGGCAACTTTTAATGGCCAAAGACTGCACTTACCTTTTTCGGCTGAGGTCCGCAAAAGGGGTGGTGCCACGTAAATCATGGGCAGGACTGGAATTTGGAGGAGAGAGCTTTGAAGGTTTTCTCTATTCGTCTGTGAGACATCTGTTCAAAGGCTTACACTACAGTTTCCCAACTCAAAATGGCAGGAAACAGAGCTGTCAATGTTTTCCTGGGCAGAGGAGGCTTCAAGAGCTTCCCAAAAGGTCCAGGGGCCACAAGTTGCCCCTCCTTGTGGTCCAGGACCACTGGAACTTTGTTTCATTATTAGAGGGTATAATTAGAGGGTATAATATAATATAATTAGAGTATACTAATAATGAAACAAAGTTCCAATGGTCCTTGTGTTGCCTTTTCTGTGACCTGGCCTACCTCAAAGGGCTGGGGGCTCTATGTTGGACGTGTTTCTTACTTGGCAATTTGTCACCTTTTCATTTTGTAGAGTGCTGTGTTTGTTCTGTGTGTTTGTTCTGTGTTAGAATCTTGAAAGCCTGCCAGAATTTCCTCTGCCCCCTCTTATACCAAACAGAATCAAGCCAGGGTTATTTTGAGTCTCTTTCTACACCTTCTCCTTTTCCAGGATTAAGTTGTTTCATTTCTCTTAATGATTCTTGCATTATTTCATCAAAGTTATCTCTGTACTTTTCTAGCCCAGTGTTTCTCAACCTCAGCAACTTTAAGATGTGTGGACTTCAACTTCAGAATTCCCAGAATGCTAGCTGTGGAATTCTGGGAGTTGAAGTCCACACATCTTAAAGTTGCTGAGGTTGAGAAACACTGCTCTAGAGCACTACTGAAACATCAATTTGCTCAAAGAGGAGCAAGTAATGAAATTCTGGGGTAAACTGTTGGCCCATCAGGACTGACCACTGTATCAAAATAGGCGGGGTACCAGGGATGTCTGGGCCAGATCAAAAAGGTCAAAATAGCCGTGACCATGTGATCAAAGCACCATCTCTTTTTATGTGTAAAAAGGGGATAGGGATTCAATCGTATCGTTGAAGCCTCCATCTTGACTTATTTGATGCCTCCCATAGATGCCGCTGTGATGGACTATTTATGCAGAGTTAGTTCATGTAAAAATCAGTTCCAGCCAACTTTCAGATCAGCAGTTCTTTTCACAGTGTGCCTTCTAATTCAGCTCAGGCAGTATTTATCAATTGCCAGCTAAAAATGGAATTAAAACCGTGGCTGAGCTTAACACTTGATATAGTGCCATATTTTGCATAAAAATCCCATAATGCCCATCTCTACAGATAGAATTCTTTTATTAGCCAATGTAGTCCAGTGGTTAAGGTATTGGGCCAGAAAGATCCATGCTTAGCTCCTATTCAGCTACTGAGCTCAGTGAGTGCTTTGTTCAAGGTACTCCACAGGTGGTGGTTTCTTCTTCTGACTTGAAAGCAGAGGAAGTCAGTGTTGACTCCTGGTGTCTGCCTGGATTAGTCCCTGGAGTTTTCTTGGCAAGATTTCTCAGAAGTGGTTTTCCATTGCCTTCTTCCTAGGGCTGAGAGAATGCGACTGGCCCAAGGACACCCAGCCGGCTTTGTGCCCAAGGCGGGACGAAAACTCACAGGCTCCTGGTTTTTAGCCCAGTGCCTTAACCACGCCACCAAACTGATTGTTTTGGGAGGATAAAATTAGGGGAAACTGCTATTTATGTTCCCTTGAAGTCTCAAAGAAAAAGCTTCAAGTGCAATAAATACAATAAAGTTATTCTAACATATTTAAATAAGACCTTTCCAATAAAGGCACTGCCCTTCCTGAAGATTGCCTTTTAAATAATAATTTCATCGCTGTACTTTTTTTGGCTCCTGTAATTAGTTGTTTCCTGTGCATTTATATGGCTCAAATAATCCTAAATCACCCCTTAGTTGATTCCTGTCACCTGGAAAAAAAATGGTTTGCTTCTTTTGCAGCCAGAGCAATTGTTTACTTTATATGATCTTTTAAAGGTGGTGGCATCATTTTACCAATAGTTCATAATGCCCATTATTTGTCGAATGTCAGCTTTCAACTGGATATTTATTGATTTGAAGCCAGTAGACACACACAGATTCACGTACAGTTGTGTTAAAAATAAAGTGTCTTTGTTATGGGACACTTTCCATTTTATTGAGTAAGGCTGTGCAGGGCTTAGGATTCAAAGCTGCTTTGGTGAGCCTAGGCATGCAAACAGCAGCTCATTGCAGCTCCTTAAAACAGTCATGCAGTATCCAGGATCATACAGATGCCCCCCACGATTGCTGTGGGATCTTGGGAAAGGAAACTTTTGGTTTAAGAGGTTACAGACAGGTGCTACATTCATGCCCGCATGTATTCAAAAGCTCATCTTTGCCTCAAGCAAGAAGGGCTTCTGTACATACATCACACAGCATGGTAAATATAACCACCTAGAGTCTGGCTTTTAAGGGGGCCTGAACGCTAACAAATTAGCAAATGAGTAAAAAGCGGGGAGACAGAGAACAATCGGGTTTTTTTTCTTTAATTAATATTACTTTTTCAGTACTTTACTGTTGAGGTATTTTAACTTGTGTTAAATTGGCTTCATCTATTTTTATTTCCTTTTATCAACATATAAACATACATACATACATACCGAAACACACACACATTAAGTAACAATACAGTGGCGATCTTAATATTAAGTAATTAGTTCAAAACTGAAACTATTTGTATTTCAGAAAGTGAGGGGAGCATATTAAATATTAAATAATATTGGTTCAGTTAAAAAATGGAATAAATCTAGCCTTAAAAATGGAATAAATCTAACCTTAAAACCCTCTTTTTCAAACTCGATGTAGCTGATTCTATTTAACGTGAAAATTACTACAATTTTATCTGCTGCTGTTAAGGAAAAAATGAATAAATACTGAATTTTTGTTTGCCATTGATTTATCATGAAAAAGTTACTGTTACTATGTAGGTCTCTCTTCCAGCACTTTGGATGCTTGTGAAGTTCTGTGCATTCTCAATAAATATTGTTATAAACTTTTAAATATTTGCCGTCATCACAATGAACAGACAAATGGCTTATGCTATACATCTCCTATCAGTGGTCATATCTATTTGTGAAAGCCCAAGTAATTTGATCAATGAACAGATAAATGGCTTATGCTATACATCTATCAGTGGTGGTAACTATTTGTGAAAACTCAAGTAATTTGATCAATGAACAGATAAATGGCTTATGCTATACATCTCCTATCAGTGGTGGTATCTATTGTGAAAACCCAAGTAATTTGATCAATGTTGTCATCACTAAGAAACAAGCAAAATACCACTTCAGTTTACATTTTTACTTTGATGAAGATCTTCCTCAAATGACAAGGTATACATGGTTGTTGAGAAGAATGTTTTCTTACTTTATTAAAAACTGGCACCAATTATTGATAGACATTTTTAAAATATAAATATATTTTTAAAATATTTTGCTTAAAACAGCTGATGGAATGAGTTTTTATTCTATAAAAACTGGCCTCTTTTTTAAATTGGAATTTTTAAAAAAATACACAGTAAACAATGAACAAAAATAGGTAAAAACAAACAGTAATATACACCCATCCAACAGATACCTTTTAAGTTATATTACCAAAACAAACCCCAAAATGACAAACAAAAACCCTAAGAATTAACATGTTAAATTAATACAAATCACCTAAATATTTATTTGTTTGTTTATTATTTAAATTTATATCACCGCCCATCTCCCCCCAACATGGAACTTTGATAAATATATCAGATATACGGTATATTTAATAACTATATCAAACTGTGTGTGTGTGTATATATATCAGACATATGGTATATTTAATAACTATATCAAATTACATATAAAGATTTGTTTATTCTGGCAAATATTAATGAAATTTACAACAAACAGCAATGTGTCATTTTTTTGATTAGTAAAAAAAATGGCTGTTTAAAAATTGATAAGTTACACATTTCTCCAATTTAATCCTTGATGTTTGGAGTAGTATTGCTTTTCCAGTCTCTCAATATAATTCTGCTGGCTATTCCCCAGCCCAATATAACAAAAATTCCTTAAAAATGGCCAAATTCCAGAAATTTGGAATATAATTCTAAATAGCATTCACATCTTCAACATGAAAACATTTACGTATAAATCCACTGATGTATGTTACAACAGTATTCCAAACATGAACAGATAGGCATCATGACCAAATCATATGAGTTAATGTAGCCTCAAATTTCTCACATTGCCAACAACAGCAACAATAACAACAAAACCTACAGTCCATCCTTTCTGATGCATTCTTTGAGGTGCCCAGTAAACTTGGAATAAAATATTTTGCTGGATTAATTTGAACTTCAAGTCCAAAGAAACAACCTTAACATTTTTAAGACTTGCATCCCATTTCTTATATAGATATGAAATTAATTTGATTTCAGAATCAGACACCATAGCAAACTAGCCTCTTGACCACCCTAAGAAGATCCAATACCTGATCACCCAGGCCTTTGGCTAATTTTGTGTCTTCTCTTCTCTTTCATTATATGGCCTGTATTTTAAGATGATTCAAAATGTATATTACTTTTTAAGGGTTAAATTAGAAATTTATATATTGGAAAAAATAATAAATATTCAGAAGTTGCTAGATAGTTGTCAGACTGTAGGTAGTTGTAGATAGTTGGCATTTATATACTTCCTACCTGAAATAGGAGGTCCAATTTCCCATTCCTCCAGGACCAGCTGCCTTGGGCAGCAGATTTGAAGTGTCAAGATATGGCTACAGATTGGTTAAGTTGTTTTTACTACCTTTTTTACATCTAAAGATGAGGAGAGATGTTTGCGAGATATTTTCTCCTTTACATATCAAAGTAACTTGGCTTTGGGTTCTGAGGCAGCTTGACTTGGGTATTGGAGGTACCACTGGCAGCAAAATATCTTGGGCCTTCTGGCTCTTCTAATTCAAGTCCTTTATCAAATTCCCTTTGAAATACGCACATCAGCGAAATTGCTTTCTTTTGTGTCTAGATTTTAAAATGTATAACCTTATTTACATTTATATTGTCTAGAGTGTGCACTCTCTCCTATTCTCTCCTCTGTGTATTTACTAGTATATAAAAGAGTTTTTAAACCACTGAGATTTCTAATGTGTTTTTCTGTAATACTGGTCTCATCTTTACAAAGACTATATAGTATGTGTTTTTTACCATATAAGGGATTTCTATAGCAAACTGCTGTACTACCAACATTTCCTTCATTTCGTAACGTGCTTAGCAATTACTTTTTAAGCAGACCAGCCATAGTCATGACTCCCACGTACACTGATCATTTCCAGTTTACATCAGAGACTGCAATTCTAACTTCAGTTACAGTATGTCCAAATATATTCCATTTTAGTCAAAGTTACATATGGCTCAATCTGGATTCACTTGTAAAATTAGAGTTTACACATATACATGCAGTGTGTGTGTGTGTGTGTGTGTGTAGAGAGAGAGAGAGAGGTGTTCTGTTCCAGCAGTTAGGTAGCTAACAAGACCCTGAGTTTAGAGGGATTGGAGGTTTAGGTTTTTGGGCCCCAGAACAAAATACAGTAAAAAAAACAGAAAAAAACAGAATGTGGAAGACATTACACTCACAGCATCCTTTGAGAGAATTGAAGATGATTTTAGTAATGCTCTCATTGCCTGCACTATGAAGTCTTCTGATAAAATTAGCATTAGAGGTTTTGATAACACATACTGTATATAATGTGTGCATTATATACTTGTTATTATACAAAGTTTTTCTGAATGATGGCTGGTCTATGCACAAAAGTTAGTTCTGCTTGTTTTGTCTTACATTCTCTCAATGTAGCCCTGTTTCCTTGCCATGAAAGTTACTAATTCCATTGAAGCCATGACTGATATCTGGAATAGAATGATAACTTGGGCAGTTGACATGATGCTTCCTAAATACCATTATCACCTAATGATCAGTGGCTGGTATTTCTTTTAAGGAGTTTAAGGTTATTACATGATTAGACAGAAAGCTGGGACATTGACAGAATGAGTCTCAAGATGAATCAGTTGGATTCATCTTGAGACACATTCTGTTAAGTACAGGTTAAGAGACTATTCTTGTTAGAAGAATCTAACACATGAAGACTCTTCCTTCAGACCTCATTCATTGCAAAAAGATCATGATGGAACAGCTGAAGATATTGGAGACAGGGCTGGAATATATGATTCTGTAGACCCTCCAGATTCAATCCCTACAAACATTCTTTGAACACCCAAATAGAACATTATAACCTTTATACCACACTAAGCATAGACTCTACTATTGAACTAATAGCCTTCTTTCCCATGTATTCAGTTTCTGTAATGGTATGTGGGAATGACCTTGGGACATATGGAGAAGAGGTGCTCCCTAGGGAATGATCAGATAAGAGAGGCATAGCCTGCAGCTGCATAATGGACAGAGAAAGAAAAATAATGGACAGAGAAAGAGAATTTACCATATTCTTTTCAAACATTGCCAACCAGCAAGTAAAGAGCTCCTACAAACATCTTGCTGGTGGCCTTTGACAAGGCAAGGAATAAGCCTAAATTAGTCATAAATGCTCATTGCAAAACTGACTTTCATGAAGTGACTAGAGTTTTGCATCAGGGCATGATGAAACACCCTGCTTGAGCAAACCCATTTGCCTCTCATTTGACACAGATCTGCTTGTGACTGCTTATTCACAAGGTTCATGAGATACCACTTCATATCCTTGAGATTAAGGAAGATTTTCTGAGAATATCATCAGATTTCTTTGAAGGGCTTATGCACTTGCCTGACACCCAGCATGTTTATGGACCCCAAGGTATTTCCAGTGGGTCCATACAAATTCTGTATGCCACAATTCTTCAGCACTTAGACAAGATGGGAAATCATCCCAAACCCACCAAGCTGACTGCACGTTCAGTAGCTTGTGATTACTGAGAAAAAGAAGTTTTATCTTTTCTTTGATTCTAGAGTCCTCAACAAAGCTATAAAACATGCAGCATATTGGATTATCTATTTCCAACGTGCTAGCAGATATGTTGAAGGCAAGATGATTATATCAGATAGGCAAGAAGAGGCCATGCGGATTTGGTCTCTGATGGAATTGGAAGGAATAATATTTGAAACCGTCCTAAGAGTTCTTGTTTGTGAGACGTTGTTTCTATTGTTGTGTTTTAACATAGACAAAAGTCCCAAAATTAATTTCAGATTATAGATTAGTCAGATTAAACACCAGCAACCACCTTAGATTGCTACTATTGAGAAGGCTAATCAGTGTCTACTGGAGACTGTAATAAGTACACCTTGAAAAACATACCTGAAGCAATCAAAAAATTCAGCATTTTGCATGATACAATTGAAGGTATTTGACAAGAAAATAAATAAACTCCCATCATGTATCACTAATTTATAACAATGCACAGATAGCATGGCAAACCAATTGCTTGGAATCAATAGAGTTTTAATGAGCTGTAGAGGAGAAAATAAAACATTCTGCCAAAATGTAGAAGGTACTAATGAAGTATATTAGAGCATCAGCCAAGAGAAAACAAATTATAGGAGAATCCATAGGTATTTTTCATGATAAAATATACAGATCAATCTAAGGTGACACATAGTTTGGACAATAAGACTACCCATGTGACAATATAATTAAAGTCTTCTGATTTACCTAACACTGAGTTATAGAAAATACAGCTTTCTTAAAGTCATATTGATTTTACAGGAACCACAGTTCTGTCAACATTAATTTATTCCAGTTTATTCTGACCCTGTATGGTCAGTGCAACTTATGAGACGTGTGTGTGTCCATAAAACACTGGAAATAATAACAATATTAAATGTGGATACACCACGTTTTCTCCAACCAGTCTTATCACTTGCTGCTTTTGAGTGAAGTAGCAAGCCACAGGTACATTTTTACTTGTCTACTAAGAAATAAACTCCTTTAGTTTAAATAATGCTAAATTTTATGTAATTCATTATAACAATTACAAATTGTTAGTGGGCAAAGACACTTTTGAGATTTTGGACACTTTCTCACCAGGACCAACAACAACAACAAAAAGGGATTGGCCAGTCACAGAATACTGATTTACCAGAAGACAAACTACAATCTCCATCACTCCCTTCAGCTCTCCAAAATGCTGTTAATCTTATAATTTGCTTACTTTTGTCATTTTTCTGGGCAAGTGGGCATTCTTCTAGGAAAACCCTAGATTGCAACCCCTGCCATTTTTCTTTTCTTTTCTAAGAATGCCTCTGGGATTTACATGGGACCAGAAGCATTCTTGGAAATAAATATGATTCTTGAGATCAATGCTTTGCAGAAGGCTGGTTTATCATTGTTTCAAGTTAAAAGACTTCAATAAAATAACATCAGGTGGGACATAGAACATAGCAGGCATCAAAGGAAATGCTCTGAGAGATATTGACACTTCCATCCCTAATTGGGACTCAGATTATGAAGAAATCTTAATCTAAATGTTTATAAGCCTTCGAGTTCCTTTTGCAAAGTCAAAGCTGGAAATACCATGGGCTAAGTCCTTCCCTTTTAATTGAAAAGTTGGTGAGAGGAAAATAAAAAGATTTCTAGGGAACAGGGACATTCTTGGGGGTCAGAAGAATCAAAATGGCAGCTATATCTGTACAGCCCCACACCTTTTTTCATGCTTTGTGCAGTCACAGCTGGTATCACATAGTCAAGACTGCTAACTATTTTTACACACACACCCCTTCCCCAGAAACACTCCTGCTGGGGAGAGTCTGGAAGAAGACTTCGCTTTTTAATGAGCCACTGGCAGATTGCAGGCAGGTCTCTGGGAGCCATGGGTCACTTTCAGGAGCAGGAGTAGCATTTCATCATTCATTGAAAGAGACCTCAGCATTTTCCCCCATTACCTTCTAAGTCAAAAGGTCCCCAACAGTGCAGACTTTACTGATAGGAGGCTTGCTTAACCCTTAATCATTCTTGGTGCCCTGGTTAGCAGCTTTTACAGGTTTTATAATGAACAAAGGACACAGCTGTTTTCGGAAAACATTTCAGGTACAGATATCTCTGTTGATTGAAGTTAAATTTTCAGTATGACATCTGGACAATTGCTGAGTTTATGCATTGTCTAAGCCTTAGCTTAATTGTGGATTTTGATTATTAAGCTTCATTAAGATGGGATTAGCCCAGGAGTGTCCAGTGGGGGGAAGTCAAAACAAGATCACCAGGGGTGAGGGTGGGGCTGAGGGCTGGGGGCAGGGTGTCTTGGTCAGCAGCGGTGGCTTATCAATGGCCTCCTTGCTAGCAGGCTAGTACTATCCACTGGCTGCTCCTTGTCCTGCAGACCTGCTATCCATGCCCCTGGAGGTAGATGAGGTGTGAGATCTGGCCCTTTAGAGAAAAAGTTTGCCAACTCCTATGCCTCTTCTGGTTATTATTCTAACCCACTGGGCTTGCTCCTGTCTGACTGTCTCCCTTATGGAGAGTTGTTTCCACTGTTAGTTTCTGTTGTGGTACCTCTTTAAACATATTGATCACCCTTTGTTATAATCTAAAATGAGATGTTTTGCTATTCCAATCCTTTTCCTTTTCCTTGAAGGACTGCTACAAGTTTGCTACAAGTTGGTATATATTTGTATTTGCTGCAAATATATACCAACTTGTTTTCAGGCAAGAAGACAATCATTCCACAGGCACTGCAGCTCACAATCGAAGATTCCTGTTGCTTCATCTTCACTTTTGCTTCTTACAGTAATACCATTTGAAAGGCCTTTATTTCTCCTTGATCGTTTCTC
Source organism: Candoia aspera (assembly GCF_035149785.1). Classification (NCBI taxonomy): domain Eukaryota; kingdom Metazoa; phylum Chordata; class Lepidosauria; order Squamata; family Candoiidae; genus Candoia; species Candoia aspera. The sequence goes on from NC_086156.1 coordinate 52,500,745, forward strand.
AGGGTGTCACAATAACCAAGTACAGACTTTTAACTAAGAAGGAAAATGTGTTAAAGACTCTACTTTTTGCCAAATTCTCCTAGAAAACTCCTGTTAATTCCCCCTGTTCTCTCCCTCATTCCATGGAAGCTGGCTGCCTTATATTCCTCTTACAAACTCTGCTTACTCAGCAGACAAAAAAAAAACCACCAGTGGCAAACTAGTGGCTCTCAAGATATACCCCTTGCAATTGGCAGTTATTCAGGTGATCTTTATATCCATCACAACTCAACCCTCTCCATTCTCTTAACAAATTCCCAGCCAAAATCCTGGTAACTTTCCCTGCATACTCACTCAATGTAATATTCTGACATACTATTAAGATAGAAATGAATAATATTGCCAAATGGGAAATATTAAATTTCTACTATTGATTTCTTATGCAGTGATTCTGTTTCAAACTTGGAAGAATCTCCCTTACAGTTGAGGTGATGGTTCATCGGAAGGCCACAATTATTTTCTTCTTATGCTTTCTCCATATCAGTGGATATGCTTGTTCCAAAGAGACATATTTTAATGCCATCTTTTCTATTTCTAAACTGAAAGTGCACTAGAACTCATGAGTATAATTAAAGACATTGTTGGGGAAAATAATTTGTTACCTGCCCTCCAAAATTGTACTATCCTGTTTAATTAATTCATATGGTTTGAGTCATGTCTTGGACCACTTGTAGTAATGATCTTGAAAATAATAAAAGTTAGCAATTCCGTACAAATCTTTAAATTGACACCAAATGCTACAGCTAATTCACAGAGAATGACATGCCTGTAAAATACTTGATTTTGGGAAACAAACTGCCTCTTTAATGGTCTATGTATAACCGTTCAATCTCTGTATTTTCTGACTTACTGTATTATTATGACATCTGGATGGTATGATAGGTAATCTGCATTTATCAAATTTAATCCTGAAATTCTTCTTTAGACAGATTGTGCATAATATAAGCATTCAACATGTATAGCACCATTTTCTCCTTTGTGTGATTTGTGCAGTTTCAGAATGCCTCTGTTAACACATGGGCGAGAGGGATGAATGATTGCATTGCTAAAATACTTATCACTCTTGGGATCATCCCACAGTTCTTCTGACTAGCAAGTGATATTCCAATCAGGAGAGTCACATCATTACAAGTGGTGGAGCATCAAAATGTTGATTCCAGTTCTACCAAGCTGGGGGTTGCAAACATTTTTAGACAAAATCTTGATAGAGCCTTTAGACAGAATTGGCAGAACAAAATTTGACGTTCAAGTAGAATTTTTTTGCTCATCTATACTGTACAGATAATAGGAATCCATGGATAAGGGAAGTAATGATGACATTACACCGTGACATTATCAAACAATATGTATTTGCATGAAACATCATGATGCAATTACATCATCAGATCAATTGATTATGAAATTACATCATCACACCATATTGATGGCATGATTAGTGTGTCATTTTCACATCATAGTGGCTTATGATGGATGCCTAGGATACAGCTTACATAACTTTACAATTCAGAAAACACAAAGAGAGCCAATATTTCATGTAGCTAACTCAAGCAGGCAAGTCCAGTAGCAGTTCAGGGAACTGAACATTTACAAGACCATTTACTAATTTTTCAGACACCAAACCCCAAAACTCCTAAGGATAATAGTGATGGCAATCTATGACAAAGAATTCAATATACAGACTGAGCAGATAACTCAAGAAAGTGAGCCAAGTCACTGACTACCTGTCAAGTTATGTATGTGTAGCCTTAGGCAGTGGAATTAATTAATATGCATAAAAAGATTCTAAAAAAACAAGCCTGTACAAACTTGCAACCTCATTTCATTCATACAAGAAAGTCTGACAGCAAAGCAGTCATCCTAGGTAACAGGTGCTGGCCTTGCAAAGCAGAGAGCTTTGCCAGGCAGGCCCTGCCTTGTAACATTCAGCCTAGCTTACTGCCTCTGCATGCACTAGAAAATCCTGGTGTAGCCATATCAAAAAAAAAAGTCCAGCTGATCATGGGATCTGGAGGGAGAGGGGCACTCCTGTCCTTTTTCCTCATGCAGCAAAGCATTTTGTTTTTTTCCAAAGCTTTCCAGTCCTTAGTTGATGGGTTCTTAACCATGCAATGAGGACTGCTATTAAATATGTGTGCAGGTACATTGACCTGAGAATAAGATCCTTGAGGTGTCTGGGGCTTCCTTCTAGACAGTGCCAGCACTAGTCTGCTGAATGGCATGCAAGACTGGAGTCATACTGTGCCATTCTCTACAGCCTGTAACTTTCTCTTTGCTCCCAATTAGCCTAAAACTCCACTTTTGTGGAGTTCTTGGTACTGCCCGAGTCTGGTTGTTTACTTGCAGATGTTTCATTACCCAACTAGGCAACATCATCAGTGCAAGGTGAGCACCAGGAACTCCACAGTTCAACCCCAAGCTACAGATATTCTCTTCTATTAGTATTGGTTTTATTTAACTAGGTCCCAAATGGTTTAGGGAGCAAATATTGGTTGGAACCCCTCTCTCAGTGTTGACCACTCACCACTGAAAACATTAAAGGAGGCTTGAATTTTGGCACTACCAATAGGCAATTCTTGAGGGGAACATTGATCAAGAGAGGGCATTGTGGTGGTGGCATCCATCCTACAGAAGCCCCTCATTTGAAGTGAAGTCAGGTCTCAATAATAGTTCATTTTTGTCTGATGGTAAGATAACCTTTTTCTCCAGATTTCAGTTACTTTGCACTGTCTTTGAATGTTTGGTCCCATCAGCCTTTTTAGTTCTATGTGATGTTGGTTATGAATGAATAGTAGTATAGTATTACGCATTTTTATTAGCAGTATATTTATTAGAGTATTTTTATTAACAGTAAAAATGGATTGCAGTGTATTGTATTACTCAAGGAGAAATACTGAAATGTTATTCCAACCTGAGTGACATTTTTTTAATGTATGGGAGCAACTTTACACTTCAGATCACTCAATAATTAATCCCAGTCAGCCAGGCGTTAATTGGTGTAACATAGATAGCAATCTGGGTGATAATGAAGCTTTCTCCAATGTGTTAAAACCAACTTAAAACAACATTAATTTTTCCTCCTTGAAAAGTTCTTTCCTCCAAAAAAAAGAAAGAAAACTGTAGAAGTAAACCTTTGTTGATTTGTAAAGCAAAGCTTGAAGGCTGAAGCATAAGAACTAGACCAGATATGTTGAGAGGATTATCAGACTAAATATTTGGGAGGTAACTGTACTTCTAATACAGCTGCATGTGAATTTACAATACTTACCAATTAGCTTTTCTTGATTTTGTCTCACTTCCTATTTTGCCCTTGGCTTATGAGTCATGCAAACACCAATAGACTGGCAGAATTACAACATGCACACCCCACCCCCAGTCTAGATTCTGCCTTCAAAGTTCCTAACCCCAAACTGGAACCAAACCACCAGATCACTGGAATCCTGCTATCTTTGAATAGGGAGATGAATAGTCCAGACTGCATAGGGAAGCTGGACTCAGTGGAGATTGGAAACTTCTGGCAGCAACTCTTTTTAACATTCTATTCTTGAGTGCTCTTTGGAACTCACCCTTTCTGCTTGGCCCAATGGCAATACAGGACACCCACCACTTTTTGAACGCAGGAATGGATGATCTCCTCCCACTCCCAGATCATCAAAAATACACCTAAGCAGTATGCCTCTGCTTTCCAGCTTTGATTCAACCACTCTTGGCCAACCTGAGACACCTTCAGAGCAGATGGTCTCCAGTGCTTCACTCCAATCTAGTGGCAGCCTCAGCTGCAATTGGCTACTGTGTCTGGTCTGCTCTCTCTTTTGCAACAGCTAATTTAACCATACCATCCAGGGCTGTCAGACTGCTAGATTCTCCACTGATTGGCAGCTGTCCTTTTTTTTTTTTAATAATCTTGCAGTTGATCCAATGATGGTTCATTAAGTCAGTGATGTATCCTCGCCTTGTGTTTCACCACCCCCTCTAGAAGCTTATGCTCCATTCAAACTTTCTATCTCCCAGTAGGCTTTTTAGGTTTCTGCCAGGTTGGGTGAGCAAGAAACTCTAATGGTTTAGCTCATAGATAGATTACAAATTGGAATTTGTGGATGTAGGTAGTAAGTTCATATATCAAAGTAAGCCTTGGTAGTTTAATTAGCTGGGTTTGCACTATATGCAAAATGAAAAATTGTGGTTTACAAATTGAAATGACTTGTTTTACACCTCATGCTAAGCCAAAACTAAACTAAATGCATTATGGCTTACTATGTTGTTTAAATTGTGCATTTATTAACAACTGCACAATGGAATTTTTATGCCAGCAGCTTCCAGTGTTGCTGATAACAGCAGAGTTTGATATAACTGCAGTTTTAACTGTTTCCCCCTGATGTTTGTGGCTAATCCAGACTGTGAATGGGTAGTTATTATTGGACAAAGGGAACAAAATCGTGTGTCTAACTGTGGCATATGTTATTCTCTCTGATCCAGTCTTCAATTATTTTGTAAACAAAAGCTTCTGGAAATGTAGGATGAAATTCTGAAAAAAATGAACTTCAGAATAATCTCAGTAATCTATTTGGAACTATCCTAAATTAATTTTAATTTATAATTATCGCTGATTTGTAATTGTACTTTTAGCTATTGTATTTTTATGTATTGTATTTTTATTACATACTTATTGTTTTATTGATTATTTTGCTGTAAACTGCCCAGAGTCCCTCTGGTGGGAGGAGATGGGCGGTGACAAATTTGATAAATTAATAAATAAATTTTCACTTGTTACTATGCAAGAGATCATTCTAACTAAATATCTGATTTAGGTGGTTCACCTATGCAAACAGTGGTTGTTTACTGTATACATAATAATGAACTATACACAGCTGAGAAGTTACTGTAAGTTTGCCATCAAAAAAATCTGAGTTCATATATTAGCAGGTTGGTTGCTTAATAGGAGCCAGACAGAAGTTCACAGGGTTCCATAACAGCCTTTTCCCCCATTAGAATCATAATCTGAGAGTATGGAGAAAACCTTAAACAACCCACCCAGAAAATATGGGCATGTAGATGTGTGCGCATGCCTTTGATATAAAAACTGCAGAAATACTTAAAATGGTGATGCAATTGTTTCTGAATTATGTCCTTTTTATAATTTTATAAAAACACATATTAAAATTTCTTTCACCATTTAAAAGGCTAACACATTTATTAGGGCACACGGTATTGTAGATTACAACTTACTATGTCATGGAATCTATTATTTCATAATAATATGAAATATTCATAATACATACTAATATAATGAATATGAAATAGGATGGGGCTTTGCTGGGCAGAAGAACCTAAATGCAGTTATTGTCACCTTATTAACAAAGGTCTTTCATACATATATGTTGGGTAATGTTCTCACGTAGTTTAGATGAGGGTTCCTCAACCTTGGCAACTCTAAGCTGGGCAGACTTCAACTCCCAGAATTCCCCAGCCAGCTTAGAGTTGAAGTTCACGCAGCTTAGAGCTGCCAAGGTTGAGGAACCCTGGTTTAGATGATTGGTTGGATTCGCATATCACTCTCAAGCAAAATGTGATTTGTTCATGACATGGCAAACACTGTAGCTTATTTAAGAAACATAGTGTATTACAACAGTGTAATACAATGATAAACCTAGCCACATGATAATTTTTTTAAATGTTGTGTTTGTTTAAGCCAAAGGAAATTCAGTGGAACATCTTGATGAACTGTACTCAGCAGTGTCTAAAATTCTTTTGTTCAAATATGGCCACCAAAAATGTCAGTGATTGAATGAGTGCTGGAAGGATGAAAAATTCTTCTAGATTTTGAAAGCTGCACTATTGGCAAATTGAAGGATACATCACTTGGAAAAATAAAAAGTATATTAACTTTGGTAAGTGATTAAATGTGCCTAAATTTATCCAATTCTGTCTTATCCTGTGTTAGGAAGAGTGAAGCTAAGCCAGCAATAGGTAAGGAAGGAAGGCATCATTTACCAGCCTCTTCATTGTGGCAAAATAGGGACTCTAGTGAAGGCAGCACCATTTATACCGGCATACTTTTCTGCCAGCAAAAGGACTGGGACATAGCATTTTAAATTGGCCATGCATGCAGACCATATGGCTGAAAAATCTGACCTAATATTTAGATTTGATTGCTGCTTCTTTTTCTTCTGCCTTTTGTATATCTTGCCTGATGAAGAGCTCTGAAGAATGAGAAACTAGCTCATTCTTTGGTGAGATTTTGATTGGCCATTATACAAGCATTATAACTAATATTCCAGACTGTACAGTTGCCAATATGCTGTTTGTTGTTTATATCAAGTTGAGCTAAAGTGGCAGGACTATGTTGGGTGGAAATCTAGCCTAGTGAGTGGTATGATTTCTGGGAGAAGGCCATGCAGAATACACCTTCCTATACTTTTGGGTGAGGAATGCAGGCTTCCCTTTTCCTTTAGCAGGCAATTTTTCTAAACAGAGATGTACGGCTTGCTTATTTATTTAAATGTGACTCTGGGCAGCTCAGAAACAGTTCAAAACAGTGTAAAAACACCAGAACAATACAAAAACGATTTAAGAACAATAAAAACTTTTTTAAAAATACAAAATCCATAGCCAAGGTATTCTAGCATCCAACAATAACACTCAGTACAGCCACTGCACAGGCATTACCACACTGTTGGGTCCCATCACATCCCACTAAACATAACACAAAGTTGCCTTGCTAACTGTTTTTAGAGGATCTACCCTCATATTGTCTGCATCTCATCCCTAGCCCTGGATCCAAAGATGCATCTGCTCATGGAATGCCTGACTGGCATAAAATAGGCTTCTTATAGACATGGTTTAGTCCTCTTCTGGAAGAGCTCTAGGGTGATTTCTAAACACAATATTTAATACTGTAGTCTTTTGACAGAATGCTAGACCTATCATTTCCAAAATGGATTGGCCCTCCAGGTGATTTAAGATGAGAAAGGCAGCCAGGTTGTTGGTTTCATTATGAATGACTACTGCTTTGTGAACAAAAAGTTTCACATGGCTATGCATTTTATTTTTTATTACTTTAGAGGGGCAGAGGAGGGGTATGGGGTAAGGCAGGAGGCACCAAATTTACCAGCAGAGCTTCATCTCACTTCATCTACACTCCTCCTCCACTCCACCAATCTGTCAGCTATGCTATTTTTGGACACAAGTTTAGCACTTTTCCAGAAGATTTCTAGAGCCATGTTCAGAAATGTTCGGCACAGCAGGCCACTGGGACACTTGGTTACTAAAGCCTCCCATCCATCTACCCACAATTTCCCAAGTCCATTCCCCCACTAAGGACAGCCTTTGTCTTTCTAGTCAGCACGTGTGACACTGTGTAGGACAGGAAATGTAGCCAGGGAATCCACCAATTGCTGCCCTAAACTTCTTCCTTATTAAATTTGTAAGGAGACCAATTGCTTGTTTTATCACTGCAGCAGAATAGAGCTTGGTTATCAGGGCAGAGCAAATTATGGTGGCATACTTCCCTCCCTAAAGGAGAGGTGGAGTTTACATGGCTGTGAGGAAGAGGCCATATCTAGACCAAAATCCACATGAATCCACATCCCAGACTGAATCCTATAGAAAGCCATTCTTGTGTTAAACAGGTATTCTAAATGATCATCTGGAAGACTCCTAATTGATGGAGTTTTTAAAGGTTAATAAAAGAACTCCAAGCAGCTAACAGCAATCTTGCAGAGTAGAAGTGTGAACCAAAAAAGGAACTTGCACATTAAGCTTAATTATGTTCAGAAATAAATTCAGTCTTCACACTGTAGTTAGATGAAGAAAAATAGAGATAGCTTACTTTTATTCAGTAAATCTGAATAAAATAGATTCATAGTAGAAAGCATTTAATCATCACTGGTTCCTTGTAGATACTTTCTTTGTGGAATAGAAAGGTCTAGGAGCTTCATTCTGTAGCCCCCCTGCTTGCATGTCTGTCCATGAGGTAATGGAGACTGTTAATCCCCAAGCCCAAGAAGAAGGAGGAAGTGGAAACCAGGTGACCCATGAGCCATCCCACAAGCACAATAGAGATGTGTTTGCTAGAGAGACCCCCTTATGCTTATGAGACAATGCTGAGTTGACCCCTGATAATTCCAACACTAATCTGGTCATCCAACATATTGATTGGTCAGTTTGAATCTCCTTCTTAAAACTACCCTTCCTCTCTAGAAAACGGTATTTTATGAAACTTGTATTTTTTTTAAGTGAACAGGCAAATGTAAAGGGGTGACAGGATTCTGAAGTACCTGGATCTCCTCCATAAGAATTCTCAAACATACAAGTTTCTGATGTTTCATTTAATTTCTAAAAAGTACTTGTCCATTTCTGACTTCTCTTGGTTTGGCACTTGGCAAAGAGAATTAATTTCAATTTTCTGCCTAGCTTAAAGAATAATCTTACTGACATGCTAGACTGCTTGGCAAATATGCTTATCTGGTTCTTTAAGAGATTAAAGGGAAGTTCTGGCAAAGGGGCTTGTCTTTCTCCATAGGTGCAAGCAGTAAGTCTGGTCTCTGATTTTGTCCAAGCTGAGCCTTGCTGTTAATCAAATGAATGATGGCATTGTGCCAAGACTTGGCTGCCTGTCTCACCTTGTGTGGTTGTAGGTAGTGACACACTATTTGTCATACACTGAGATAATATTTACAAGGCGTTAGTACACTATTCAAAGATGTGCAGGGAAGATGCTGGTTTGTGATCCTGCACTGACTATTCTCAGAATGCCATCAGTATTTTTAACACAGGTCATAATAGAGTGTCTTGATTTTCTGGAAAATTATTTTGTATTTTTGCTGTCCTTGTGGTCAGCCCAGGTGGTATATTTACAGTATCATTTGGCTTCCACAATAAGGCTGACTGCATCCTTCCTACATCAGTTTGGATTTCACCTTATCCTTTTAGCAGATATTTAAAAAGCAAAGCACCCAACAGTGGCATGCATGGGGGCATTGCAGGATCTTCTTGAGTAACATTTCATCCCCTTTGCTGCAGAATGTCTCAGGGGGATATGTTGAAACAGAATTATGTTCTTTTTACCACTTCAAACAGAACAAGCAATGGGAAATTACTTCTCCCCCTCCCTCCTCCCCAATTTTTTGGCAGGCCATTTAAAAAAGCAGAATGTTGATAGGATGGGAATTTCAGTGGAAGTAGAACATTACATTTATACTGAATATTATATTTAGTAGTATATCGTTGGTGTATGACTCCAATTCTGGTTGCTAAAATGGACAGTGCATTTTCTAAAAGCTCTAGGAAATGTAATGACCAGGTTCGATCATTTTTTCATTTTTGGTGGCAATGTTCCAAAGCTAAACAGTTCTGAAAAATGTTTTACATCAGAATGAAACAAATGCTAAAAGTTGAATTTCCTTTTCAACCTGAGATATTCTTATTAAATTTTACTAAACCATATATTCCCATGAAGTATACTGAATTAGCTTTGTACATACTATAACTGCTATGAGGATAGTTTATGCTTCTTACTGGAGAGGACCTTTGATCCCCTCGGTGAAAGTATGGCTAACTAAGTTGTGGGAGTATGCTTCAATGTCTAAAATAACTTTTCAAAAGTAAAATCTGATACAGAATTTAACTCAATTTGGAAACCATTTTTAGATTACTACAACAGCCACAAGTTGGGCTTCTTCTTTCATAAAGTATTATTTCAGCTTTATAGGATTCTTTAAATCAGAATAGACATTTAGTTGCATGGATAGAATTTACTGTGATTTATAATATTTTACGATCTATATTGTGCTGACTATAGCTTCTGGTATTTATGTTTTTTAAAGAGTTTTATAGCAATATGCTCTTGTAAAATGATATAATTTACCTGGCCATTTATACCCAATTAATGAAATGAAAAACTTTCCATTACACATCTAAATCCCCTATCTATGTACTTTGTACTCTACTTTTTAATCTATTTTTTCTTTCTTTTTTGTTTATTTTTTCTCAAGATGTTTAATAAAAATACATTTAAAAAAAATAGGCTGATAGGATAGAATTTAGTGAGTTGTCACTAAATTGAGTTAGTTGAGTTGAGTTCAAGCCTAGAAAGTTACCTTTAGACACTGACTATATGATACCAAACAAACACATTTCTTCTGAGAAAATCTGTTTTGGCAGGAGGCAAGGTACAGAAAGGAAATAAGATGCTAAATCCTTTCCCCTTCTATTGCATCACCACTTCAACTTATGCTCCATTAATTGCATTTCCTAAAGTGTGGGCTGGCAACATTTTATTAGTTTCCCATATAATTATGAAAATAATACGTGCATGCATAAATATCATTCTTTTCATTCTTTGCTATATGGAAATACTGTTATGAACTAGGGGTTGCTTTGAACAATCTTTCTGGGGGGCCCTTGGGCCTGTGGCCTTCAGCTAAAGAGTTAGTGGGAAACCTCTCTCCTGAGGAATGTGGTTTGGCTAGCTCTTCCTCAGACATGCCTTAAGAGTTATCTCAGCAGAAGATGACTCATTCTTTGTCCTACCAGGCCAAGGGGAGAGGGCTCTGGATCTGATTCAGCAGCTGCAGTGGAAGAAGGGCAAAAGAGAACTAGAGTCTTTCCACAGTAGCAAATTGTGATGGAAACCAGACCCTTGTTGTGGCAATAGAAAGAATTATAATTTCTATTATAAATTGTCCTAGTTCTCTTTGCTTTCATGTTTTGCAGTCAGGAAAAAGTAGGTAATGCTATGTAAATCACAGTCTGGGGATGAGACGATCCTATGAGGACCAGAAGTAAAATTGGGACTGCCAGACTGTTCCTGTAAATAACTATTTAAAAGCTGCTTTGACACTGCAGTCTGTTGAAGCCTTAGTGCTGAATAGACTCATCTGCACAGTGTATTTGTGAAACGAACATTTATGTCTGTTGCTGGTAACCTACTTCCTCAGAAGCATCTTGGGTAGATTCTGGGATGGCTGGAACCCTAAATCTTCTCATCTCTTGGAAACAAACCATACAGTACATATATAATAATATGAATATATGTCTGCCTTCTCCCATATGTGCCAGGAATTTTAGATTGTTATTAAAAAGGGAGCTGAATTAAACATGACAAAACACTGCCTTCAACCCTGCGGTCTACAAAAGGTGGTGGGAAAAATCCCCACCCCTGGCAGAATCTGACATTTCAGTTAATCTTCCTTCATACTCATTTGTCACTCATCTGTGCATCTTTTTTTTTTATAGGTTTGCACTGTTTTTCATTATCAGCTAATCCATAATAGTCAGTCTTATATATCACTAAACTCAATGAAGCCAGAAAAAAAAGCCAAAAATGATAACCACCCCTTACCCTCAACTTATGTATGGTCCTATTTTAAGATCTAAATCCTCGTGTATACAGCTGCACATTTGTTACATTGGTAGGGTTCCTGAGTGTGCAGAAAGATTCCTATATTGTTCTGTTCAGACTTAAAAGGAATCAGGTCAAGACCTCTCACAGGTACATTCACAGAACAATTGGTTAAGGATACGTTAAGACCAAACTGTAGATGCTTGTTCTAGCCATTGGCCAACATTGAGAGATGATGGGAATTGTAGTTCAGGAACACCTATAAAGGGATGTACACATGATATGGAGAGCCAGTTTGGTGTAGTGGTTAAGGCAGGAGACTGTGAGTTCTAGTCCCACCTTAGGCTGGGTGACCTTGGGCCAGTCATTCTTTCTCAGTCCTAGGAAGCAGGCAATGGCAAACCACTTGCGAAAAACCTTACCAAGAAAACTGCAGGGACTAGTCCAGGCAGTCACCAGGAGTCAACACTGACTTGAAGGCACCAACCCACCCCCCCAAATACCACATGATATAAACCAAGTGAAATTAAACTATCTTAGTTAAAGATCTCATAAATCACAAAGGTTCTAATGTTAGTAATATTGTTTTATGGACTGGCAGTAGCAGCTAATACCAATTCTTCCAGCTCTAAAGTGTTCAGGCTGAGAAGCTGGCAACATTATCCATACCTTCTGAAGAGGTTGCTTATTCATCAGCAGAGATCTCCAGGGAAAATAGAGGACCCATTGGGTACAGGGAATGCAAAATTATACATATAGCCAGTATCACACCTCATCCTCAGTTTCATGTTTTCTTGGAAATCAAGCAACATTGAGCTGTGAGAGAGAGCATGAAAGATGTCCTTCTGCTCATTTTAAAATGAGCAGAGAAATGGCACTGTGGGGCCATGATCCCTGGACTCAAAAAGAAGAGAGATGGTAGTTCCTGCTGATGGAATTTTCTGTGCCCAAGTTCAGACATCATCAATGGAGGACTATCCTCTAGCACATTTTTTCTGTGACTATGGATATAAATTAATTGGCCCTCCTTGCCTATAATGTGACTTTACAGGTCACCGCTTGGGAACAGTGCAAAAGCTGTTGTGAGGGAGACTTTTCTTACTCCTGGTCAGCAGGAATTTGGGAACCAGTTAGCTTAAACAATCCTTAGACATTTTGAGTATTCCATCTCCCACCTGCTGGGTGTTTCTTTTTGTTATGTTTTCTCAGTCTGACAGCATTTATGGCTGTTCTGACTTCCATAGAGAAACTTTGACTGCCAATCCCTTGCTTTCCATCTACATCTGCAGTCCTGGATTTGCTGGTTGAAACAGAGTTCTGGACTGCAGCTCTTTAATTTGAACTTTCTGCACTTGAGCTCCATTGATTTATTGTGGATTTTTTCCCCACTAAGTAAATATTATTTTAGGGCTAAAACTCATTTCCTCTGTGTTATCCACCACAAAATGGTGAGAAACTATGCTACTAATTTTTGGCAGTAGTGGTTGGAGGAGGTTTGGGACACAGGAAAAAAAAAGGAAGACAGGTAAAAGCCATATTGTCTTCAGGTTGCTAATCCATCATATATTCTTCATGCTGATAGACGTTAACCTAGATCAGCTCCAGTCTTAAGATCATAATACCGCTATACATTTTAAAAATTATATCACATTTATTTATCTCACCTCAGTAGATAAGGCAATTATATTTATTGCCACTAACCAAGGTTTTAAAGTAGAAATGGATCTGTTCAAAAGGATATAAGGTTTTCTCTTAGTAATTATTTCATGAATTCAGGAAACAGATTTCTATGGTGATTTTTCCAGTGTTCTTCTTGTATTACCCACAGTGCATGTCTACTAGGGGAAGCAATTCCCAAATATAATGTTTTGTTAGGAAATTACAAAGCCCTGAATGGTTGAGGGAAAGCAGGAGAAAGCGATGTAGAGATTGCTTTTGAATACATTGGGATAAAGTAACAAGTATTTTAAATCATTTTGTGTTTAGAGGTCACCTTGGAGAGAAAGAACAGTGTATTGTCCAGCGCCTCTGCTAAGATTTTGTTCTAGTCAAAGATGGACGTTTTGCACAATGTGGAGAGTGATAAAAATAGTTCTGCCGAGCTATCTGGATCTCCCCCGCTAAAGATTGAAAAGATGAATGGCACTTGAAAACATTGAATGCCCGTGAACTCAAACCATTAAAAAGTAATCTCTCTATCAGTCAGGTTCTCCCACTTCTTTTCCACTTTGATAAAGAAAACAAAACAGGCATGGAGTATTTCTTTTTAGCCTGAACAAGCTGATATGCACATAGAGCTGCTGACAACATTTAGCATCTGCATATGGAAAAGGAGTTGCATTTTCACAGGGGTTTTTTTTTTTTATATCCACAGTATTATTAGAAGAGGAAAACTGAAGGTGGGCTAAATTTGTTGGCAAATTAAATCAAACAACACAATTGACTTCCAGCAGAGTTCAGGATAAAGGACAAAGACATACAGCTTGAGGAGATACCGCCCCTAATTTTTAACAACAGTCTGAGAGCTGTTGGTCATCAAGTAAGGAAGAGTTATGGCAATTATTTCAAATAAACTCCTGTGAGATTATCATGGCTATTCAAGTTTTAGGAAAACTTGATGTTATTTAGATCAAATAATTCAGCATCCTGATTCTCACACGGCCAACTGGAGGCTTCAGGATGTGAAAACATGAGTCTATTGTTACTCAACCTTTTCAATGGTAGTGTGTTTGAAGGTTACCAGTCAATAACATGATTAGTAATAGTTTTTTTAAAAGAATGTTATTGAGTTTGAAACAAAGATAAAAAATACAAGAAAGCAGAAAACTACAAAAAGAAAAAAAAAGAAAAACTAAAGAAGTGAAAAAACAAGAACAAGGAATTTTGAAAATTACATAGAGAAGTGACTTCCAACTTTCAAGAGAAAGAATATACAGCAATTTCCATAATCAATCCCTTACTCTATATCAAACCAAGATCACATTATTTCTATAAATCCTTCCATTAACACATATACAGGTCACTAATGCAATTGCTCCTTCCCCTTATATTTTATACATACACACACTTCCCTCCCCCATAAAACAACATTTATTTGTTTCCTTCCCACCACTACTCTATATATGTCTGTCCACTATAATAAAAATCAAATTATAAAAACCTATAAATTGTCTACATTTATAATTAATAATACTACAACAATCTTAATCCTATTAAACCTAAAAACTGAGCAATTGTTATTAAACCTTATAGATACCATAGAAATCTTACAAATCAGGCAAACCTAAGAAAAGTCCAAATAAATCTTTATCCAAATCATTAAAGAGAAATGAAATCATAATAGCCTCATTATCAATCCAATTACACATTCTTAAATTTTTACCCCACTTCAAGATATACTAAGACATTTCCATATCTCCCTATTATATCCATGGCATTTTTCTTAAAAAAATCAAGCAGCCCAACTGCCCCCCTTAATAACTCAAACTTCTCAGGAAAAAACTCCTACAAAGCAGATTCTCTTCTCTCCCATAACAATCCCCCAGAAAGCCATAACATTTGCCCAGAAAAACAACTCTCTTTGTAATCTGCAGCTCAAGCTGTTGCTTTAACCTCTTCAGCTCCAAAATGTAGTCTTCGCCTGGCATTACTTCAGTCTCACAGACAGCAAAAAAATCTCCATCTTCGCCAAAATCTTCATCCTCCTCCATAACAACTTCAGCCAGGTAACACAGTTTAGAAATAATATCTTCCCCAATGTCCCGAATAGTCTGCAAAATAGCTTGACAGCACTCTGAAAAGATCTCTTTGAGGGTCTGCTCAGGGTCACAAAGGAACTCCAAAAAATCCTCTTTGAAATCTTCCATGGTTCAGGCAGTATATTATGGCACCCCCTAGATACTTGACTCACATGTATAGGAGTTAATGAGTTAATAAGAAGCTTCCAAATGAAATTGAACAAGAGAAAATATACTAACAAGCAGATCCCAGGGAAAGTGTATAGAAAGCTGGAGGCTCAAAACTGCAAATTCAACGTGTAGGAGAGCACCAAATCCTTCAAATTCAGTACAAAAATAATAGCAGGAAGGCAATTTTTATTCTCAACCTCTTAATCTTTAGATGGGAAAGCAAGCCAAAACTTTAAAAGATTTTAGAAATTAAATCCAGAAATAACAATAAGCACCAAGAGAGTCTGCTTCTTCTTTCGGTAGAAAGCCTCTCTTAGGGTATAAAAACTTTAAAAAACCGATAAATTGGGTGCTTTAGAAATGGGGTGGCTGGACTTACTGTTCCTTTAAGGGCTGCAGCGCAGCTCAGAAATGGTGAAATCCCAGCCTCCTAGCGAAGTCTTACCCATCAATCGCACATGCTGTCCACGATCTCCTGGCTGCAACTTGCCGTTTGGAGGACGAGTGGGTCAATTCCAAGCGTTTTCCTTGATCCGGAGAAACCTCTGGGCTACAGGAGAAACCAGCCTGTACCCAGAAAAACTGCCATGATGCCAGTTCTGCCCGCGGAGCTCACAGGCACAGCTGTTCAATCCGCCATGTTCCCACCAGAAGTCCCCATCAACGATTAGTAATAGTTCTTGATAGTTATCCATAATACTTTTTTCTGACAAGACATATCCTCCATGAGTTTCTCTCCTATCAAGTCTGGGAGTTCATTTTACATCACACCAAGCCTATTAATATGCGTTCACAGTGCCAAAGACCTTATTAATTGTTTTTCTGAGTAAGTCCTCATTGATAAATATCAATGCCATGGGTAAATATCACTGACAACTAACTACTACAAGAGAATTCCACTAACTTCAGTGAGTTAAAAACATTTGCATTCTTAAACTGTAAACCTATTGCCCTGCTGTACTTCATTCACTTAAGGCTGTAAGGGGATGCAAATGCTGGAGATCTTGCTCAGGAAAATGTCTCATTGTGCCCAGGGAAACAAGAAGTGGAGAAACCACCTCCCCATCCTCTGATCATTTCTAAAAGTACCAGTGCACACAGGGCTTCTTTCTTTCTTTCTTTCTTTCTTTCTTTCTTTCTTTCTTTCTTTCTTTCTTTCTTTCTTTCTTCCTTCCTTCCTTCCTTCCTTCCTTCCTTCCTTCCTTCCTTCCTTCCTTCCTCCCTTCCTTCCTTCCTTTCTTTCTTTTTCTTTCATTCATTCATTCATTCATTCATTCATTCATTCATTCAATTTCTTTGAAATTATAGGCAGGGTCAGTCAGCTTGTAGTTTGTTTCCCAGCACTTTCAGCATGCTTGCTGCATAAATCCATTTTACTACTCTTTAAGGCAGATGGGGGGAAAATTCAGGAGCATTCTTGTCACTTTTATGCAGAGCACCATTGGAGTGACAACCATTCGATACTCCAGGTTTCAACCACATACTTGGTCTCCCTCGTCGACCCCCTCTTTTCTCTTTCTCCCTCTTTTGTGGTCTTCCAGCGGATGTTAGACAGACAAAGTAAACACAAGATATGTGGAGAAGCCAGGAAAACCAAAACAAATGCAGAATTCTATTATCAGCTGTTTCCTGTTGCCAGAGAAATAAATGATTGCTTTAAACTGGGGGTGGGTGGGAGAGAGCAATCATAGCACATAGAGAACTAACAGTAGACTACTTAATGCTTCTATAATAGCTGGGACTGATTTTGAAATCTACTCCTTTTGTCTCTGTTTTCAAGAGTGCAACCTCTTTCTTCCTTTATATGCTTCGTTTACCTGCAATTTGTGTACAAGGCATCATTTTTTTAGAATTGGACTCACTATGACTGCATACATCACACCAAGAACTGGCTTTGACACTGAATATACACAATCCTGTGGTTGGCACTGATGCACTGGATGGCTATTCTCATAGTTTTTAGTCAGTGTGCTTGTATCCTTATTGACAAGGAACACTAAGGGCTGTCTGGAGGGCATCAGATTAGGAAAGGTAGTTGAAAAATTTCAATATGTATTTAAAAAGATAGATGCACTTGTATATATATATATATAGGTTGGCTTCCAGGGAAAAAAAAACTCTGTATGACATTTAGGCATATTGCAGAAAAAGAGGTTGTGGAAGAGGTTATATTTTTATTCTAGGTATCAGATATTGGGTGAGTCATATTTTTCCCTCCATGGCACACAGCTGAGATGCTAAATAAAACCAAACAGAGATAAAATCTGGAATCCATCCTTCTTGGTGTTGAAACAAATTATATAACACTAGCTAGATGATCCTTAGTAGTAAATTTCAACCCTAAAGCACTGCATTTATGGCTTGCAGCTTATCTTAAAGATGTGAACTAAACAGATGACCCCTAAAAGCTTTCAAGGGGATAATCAGACAGGTATGTGCAGAAGTCTTAGAAAATCAGGAACTGTTTAGGAAAATGCAAGATTCTGTTAAAACAATGACATTTCAATTGAGGGAAAACAAAATGCAAGATTCTGTTAAAACAATGACATTTCAATTGAGGGAAAACAACTGAATTCTCAATACCTGGTCCCATTGTAACTCTGATTAGATAGATGGGTCCTGTGGTACAGTATTGTTACTTTTTAGATATGGTACTTTTTTAGGTACTTGCTTTGAAAAATACAAGTACGGCCTCTGCTTTTAAAAATCAAAATTAGTGTTCTCTATTTGAAGGATTCCCAACAACAACAGTAATAATATGAACGCCTGCCTTGAGCCTAAAGGTAAAGGTAAAGGTTCTCGTTTAGTGGTGTCCAACACTAGGGGGCGGTGCTCATCTCCATTTCATGGCCAAAGAGCCAGTGTTGTCTGAAGACACTTCTGCAGTCATGTGGCCAGCATGACAATCACAGAATGCTGTTACCTTCCTGCTGAAGCGGTACCTATTTATCTACTTGTATTTGCATGCTTTCGAATTGCTAGGTTGACAAGAGCTGGGTCGAGTGCGGGAGCTCACTCCATCACATGGCTCTAGAGTCTCGAACTGCCGAACTTGTAACCTTCTGGTTGATAAGCCTGGTATCTTAACCGCTGAGTCACCAAGCCCTGAGCCTAAGTCCTAATTTTTTCCCAGTAGTGAGACTTATTTTATTTATTTATTATTTATTTAATTTTTATCCTGCCTTTATTATTTTTATAAATAACTCAAGGCGGCGAACGTACCTAGTACTCCTTCCTCCTGCTATTTTCCCCACAACAACAACCCTGTGAGGTGAGTTGGGCTGAGAGAGAGTGACTGGCCCAAGGTCACCCAGCCCACTTTCATGCCTAAGGCGGGACTAGAACTCACAGACTCCTGGTTTCTAGCCCAGCACCTTAACCATTAGACCAAACTGGCTCTCACTTGGGATCAAGGCCACTATCTAAATGGTCCCCAATGCTGTAATGCTTCACTGTATTAAGGAATGCCACCAACTCAGTGTTTGACATTTATTTAGAATTATGATACTTGATCAGATAGATGTTCCTGACCTCATTTTTTTCTTTCTGTGCGTGTTGCTGTCTCCATTTGCTCTCAGCCAAGTTTAACTCCCAATTAGCCACATCTTACTGTTCAATGTTTTGTGAAAGCTTTGAGACATCTGCCTGACTCCTCATTCTGAGGACATATTCCTTGAGAGCAGAAATGCCTTAGTTTGTCTGCCTTCAAAACCAAGTCTATTCAAGAGAATTACAAATCTTTTCTATTGTGCCCCCCCTTTTTTCTGTTTTGTTGCATCAGATAGAACTATTAGACCAGTTTAGTTTTGAGTTTTCAGACTTCACACAAATGATACCACTTTGATGGCTGAAAGTGAAGAGGAACTAAGGAGCCTTATGATGAAGGTGAAAGAAGAAAGTGCAAAAGCTGGTTTGCAGCTAAACCTCAAAAAAACCAAGATTATGGCAACCAGCTTGATTGATTACTGGCAAATAGAGGGAGAAAATGTAGAAGCAGTGAAAGACTTTGTATTTCTAGGTGCAAAGATTACTGTAGATGCTGACTGCAGTCAGGAAATCAGAAGACGCTTAATCCTTGGGAGAAGAGCAATGTCAAATCTCGATAAAATAGTTAAGAGCAGAGACATCACACTGACAACAAAGGCCCGCATAGTTAAAGCAATGGTGTTCCCCGTAGTAACATATGGCTGCGAGAGCTGGACCATAAGGAAGGCTGAGAGAAGGA
This sequence comes from Candoia aspera, assembly GCF_035149785.1. Classification (NCBI taxonomy): domain Eukaryota; kingdom Metazoa; phylum Chordata; class Lepidosauria; order Squamata; family Candoiidae; genus Candoia; species Candoia aspera. Next base: position 52,520,255 of record NC_086156.1, read on the forward strand.
AGATCGATGCTTTTGAACTGTGGTGTTGGAGGAAAATTCTGAGAGTGCCTTGGACTGCAAGAAGATCCAACCAGTCCATCCTCCAGGAAATAAAGCCAGACTGCTCACTTGAGGGAATGATATTAAAGGCAAAACTGAAATACTTTGGCCACAGAATGAGAAGACAGGACACCCTGGAGAAGATGCTGATGCTAGGGAGAGTGGAAGGCAAAAGGAAGAGGGGCCGACCAAGGGCAAGGTGGATGGATGACATTCTAGAGGTGACGGACTCGTCCCTGGGGGAGCTGGGGGTGTTGACGACCGACAGGAAGCTCTGGCGTGGGCTGGTCCATGAAGTCACGAAGAGTCGGAAGCGACTAAACGATAAACAACAAAAGTGTATTTTCAGTAAAAACATAAGTCAACTGCGTTAGTTGTTCTTTGATAGTGATTGAAATTAAGAAACCTTTATTAATTTCAAGTTTTGCCCCCTTCGTGCCAAGCACAAGTCTTAACGTGATATATCCTATATGAGTGGAAAGCTGGGTCATTTAGATTACAACACTGGGCATAGAGTTATTCATTCATCCACTTTGCCAAAAACAATCCAAATAAGAAATCCCACAGCAGCTAAGGAAATGGACTTGCCCAGGAAACTGGCTACAGTATAGAAAACAAATGTCTCTCTTTCCCTCTAGAGCGCTGTATCTAGTTTCTTAGGCAACATTCTTAAAATGAGAGTTTGGATTCTATTTAAAACCATTATTGTCATTCACGTAAGGCGATTTAAGATCATGTGATGACAGAGATTGAGAAGTCATGTTTTTAAGCCATAGGGTAAATAATTGCACATGAAACAACTCTTTATGCTATCCCTTTGCTCATGTGAAAATCAATGCATGTCTTCAAAATATCTTATTTGTTCCCTGAAATATCTTTATTTTAAATCAGTGGTGTAAAATCCACCAAAAGTTCAGTATTACAGTTATGCTTCTATACCATAATCAACTGATGTATCAGTAACCACAAACATGTTTTGATAGAAGATTATACTGTACATGTAACTTATCCTGGTATATAAACATAAAAGTCATGTGAATTTGATAAATTGGCTATCTTGCTGCTAACAACACAGGAACATTTGATTTAGGATTCTGGAGTTTCTCACTTAATGCCTGCCATGGAAAAAAAAATGCTGCATTCCTGAATCCTATTTGTGTCTTGCATAGAAGTAAGCAGATGCTGCCCCTGACCTTGTGAAATGTCTTGCTGAAATCTGTAATTTTGTTGGAAGAATAGGATAAGAAAGACAGAAAGTGAAAAGGTAATTTGGGATGTGACAGAAATGTAGGCTAAAAAGAATGTATTTGTTTGTGGACCAGTGATGTCAGGGGGTCAAGATAGCAGTTGCATGATACTCATAAAGAAAGCTGGGACTTTGATCAATAAGTTGTGGTCGCCATCTTGATTTATTTTTATATGTATTTATTCAGACACACACCCACACCCACTCCACAGATGGCCCCGATGTAATGGTATGTGGGAATGACCTTGGAAGACAGGGGGCAGGGGGAGAGATGCTACTTAGGGAACAATCAGATAAGAGAGGAACTAGGCTGTAGCTGTATAATGGTTAGTAGAATAAACTGCAAAAGTTTTGGTTGACATAATGCATTGATTCAATTGTTACATTACTTACTTATGTACATACATACTAATAGGGCTTACAGGCCACTCCAGTCAACCAACTCAGTGGGATATAATTCCCCAATATGTAATTGGGGTTTACCTTGGTTTATAGATCACAACAGCTAGGTTCATTAAATATTTATTTATTTATTTTATTTATCTAATTTATCCCCGCCCATCTCCTCCCATCGGAGGCCTCTGGGCGGTTTACAACAATCGATTAAAACCATCACAATAATACAAAAAGTAAAATACAGTAAAAAATACTATAAATAGAAATAAAAAATAAAAAATCCAAGCGGTGAAGCATCTAAAACAGCCCAAGTGTGGGAGGAGTGGTCTATAACAACCATCCCCATGTAGCTCTATTCCCCTCTCCACCTCAAGCGAGGCGGCAGAACCAGGTCTTCAGACTCCACCGAAAGGCCAGGAGCGATGGGGCCAATCTCACCTCTGGGGGCAGCATGTTCCACAGGGCAGGACCCCGCCAGATGAAATTCAGTAAATATACTGAATCATAACCAACCAAACTACATAATGGTTCAATGCAATATCTAAACCCAGTCACTATTACTTAGCCCAACCTACACCACAGATTGTTATGGGGATAGCGTGGAAATTGGGGAGAATCATATACTTTGGCTTGTGTTCCTTAGAGAAAAGGCAGAATATAGTATGCCCATAATTACCACACCACAGCATTCTGGATCAATTATTGCTTCCAGTTGGTCTTCAAGGACAGGCCCAAGTTGAGAATGCTTCAGTAGTTCAAGCAGGAGGTGATCAAGGTATGAATGACCATTAGCAGGCCTCTTGACCCAGGAAAGTGTGCAATTGGTGCATAATATGTAGTTATGCAGTGGCCCACTTGGGCACAGCTGCCACCTGCTCTTCACACATGAGCCCTGAATCCAGGAAGACATCACAATTGCATTCCAATTCTGTCTAGGGGAGTGCTACCCCATCCATAGATAAAGATGGGATGTCTCCAAATTTGGGGGGCGGGTGCTCTTAAAGGCCACAGCTACTTGGTCTTGCTTGGGTTTAGACACTTTAGGGTTTGGGATTGCAGCTTCCATAAACATTCAATATTGAATTCCCTGGTTAGCACTGATGGGTATTTAGTTCACCAACATTTGGGGAGAGTCACAGTGGCTTTATCCTTCAGATTGTCTATAAGATAGTGCTGCTTGAACTCTCTTTAGCTGAGATGGTGAACCTTCTAGAAAGTCCTAGAAGACTCTCCTGTTTTTACATTGTGGAGCCTTTGTTTGGAAATACATGGCCATGTCAGAACTTATTGAATAATGGTCTTACTTAGGACCAACAAACTAGCAAATGCCATCTCTATAAAATCAAGTTTGAGGCCCATCAGCATATTTCTGGATCCATGCCATCTTATCTGGAAGGTAGCAAAAAGCAAAGGCAAAGCTGGACTTTTTTCTTTTTCTTTTTCTTTCTTTTTTTTTTTTCTGCTTTCCTTATGACCTTGCTTTTGCTCCACTGAGTCTACCAGCTCTTGGTACAAACAAACTTGTTCAACATCAGTTGGATCTTAAGTGTGACAAGGATGCACTGAATGAGAAAGAATAACTGCAAACTATCAGCCATGTTATTGTTCCTAACAGGTAACTTCATAAGGCATGATTCTAGCACAGGGCGGCTAAAAAAATCACTAAAAGATCACCACACGGTCTCACATAGCCATGTACAAGTATGCATGGCACTCTGGTACAAAGATGCATATTGTCCTCTCATTTTGAATGGCCATTCTTAGGGATACAGCAAGACCATCAGCTGTGGCACAGTCTGACACAAGAGCTGATATGTTGACCACTTCCTAAGTCAACAGGTTGTCTGTATGGTCATAAAAAATGTTTATAACAACATAACATAAAGAAAAAGGACAACCATAAAAGAGCCAAATTCTTGCAGTGCTCTTTAATTTATAGTTTCTGGTATATGTGTTAAGCCCGATACAAGCTAGTCAACCACTTTGTTTATTAATGGAAAAAGGAAGTAGCAGTGGTCCAGTTGCCCTTGCAGCAAAGAGAGGACTGATGAGTTGGAGAAGAGGTCAGGGACTGGAAAGGAGGGGGTGCTTCTACAGAAGACTGGCTAAACCAATCAGAGCCAGAGAGCATGTCATTTCAGGCTGCCTTCTCCGTTTGCATCAGGGCTCCTTATATTGACTGCATGTAGAGCCTTGAGGTGGCCAAGGAAAGTGTAGTCCTCCTGAGCTCCGCCTCAGAGTCCTGGAAAGCAGTTTGAGCATAATGGGTGAAAGAAAAAAGGTGACTTGCCAGTTTTCTGACTTGCTGGATGAGCTGAGCTGATGCTATACTGGACGGTTGACTTGTTTCCATGGTGAAAATAAGCCTTTTTTCCACTTCTGGAAATGTTTGTAAATTAAAGGAGCACCCAAAATTTGGGGGGCAGGGTGGAACCAGCAGTGTTCATTGAGTGCAAATTATGTCTCAGATCAGATATGGGGGAGGTTGCCTGGTGGAAAAAGTGGGGTGCAACTTGGGGGTCCTTGCTAAGTGAAATGAGTGATTGTACAGCGGAGCTCTCTTGCCAGCCATCCTGTGTATCAAATGGTCTCTAGAGCTTACAACAGGGATAAATCTGACCCTATCCACATGGTTAGGCATGTCAACCAGGCACTACTAAAGGTAAAGCTGTTCTTCTGCAACTAGTATTGGTCTGCCCCCATTAACCAGTTGCAGAGAAGGTAAATTTATTCACTTAATTCACCTTTATTTTGTATAACTCTAGGTGGCATACATAATGCTCTCTCTTCCTGTTTTCCCCACAACAACAATCCTGTGAAGCGGGTTGGGCTGAGAGAGAATGATTGGTCCAAAATCACCCAACTGGCTTCCATGCCTGAAGGAAGACTCCTGATTTCCAATCCAGCACTTTAAGCCCCACACCAAAGTGGCTGGTAGATGTGACTTTGTAGATGATGGAAAAGAAATGTTTCAGAGAACAATACCAGCCTGTAATATTAAAAAGATCTATGTTGGGATCTGGCATAGTGTAGATTACTTGGTTTAATAATGTATCTAAAATCAAATTAATTCTGAAATAGTTGCCTCCCCCACCACCAAAAAAACACCCCAAAACAAAACTCAGTGCAGTTTGTAGAACTAGAATATCTACCTTTAGAGAAAAGTTGTAGAAAAATACTGACTTAACATATGGAAGGTTGGTACTGAGGTATCTCCTATTTTTCTTTTAAATGAGATAAAAGCATGAAACAAAAAGTGTGAAATGGAAATCATTATATTTGAGCTACAGAAATGTGAGTTGTTAATTCACCAAAATCAGGGAATGGGGAAGAAATAGAGAATCTCTACTTAAGAATATTAAGAGAATTGATGCATGAAGTAGCAAGCCCACTAGTTAGAACTCTCATCAATTAACTCTGGAGGAACACTTGGTAACTGGAGAAATAGTTAATGTTCTTACATTAAAAACAACAACAACAACAACAACAACAGAGTAAGAGCATAGTAGGCTTAGTTACAGATGTGTTAACTTCAGAGTCCCCAAACAGCTGAATCTCTCTTGTAAGTGAAATATTTTATTCAGCAGCCAATGGAGGAATATCTGGATTAAATGACAGCAAGGAAAATGAAATCAAAGGGAAGAAAATCTGCTAAGCACACTCTTAAATATATAAGGCAGTGATATAAAAATGCTTCCTAAAATGCCAATATGGCATGGCTGTTCATTCTATTCTTTGTGTGTGTGTGTGTGTGTGTGTTTGAAGAACAGTTGACACAGGAATAAACATAATTTTCCCATGAATCAGATGCCCCTCATAATCTGATACTCTGTAACTATCATCCTACTGTAAAGATAAAATCCCCCTTGAATTAAGCTTGAATTCTAGTGACTACATGGCCATATTCACATTATTTTCTTGGAAACAATATAGAAGTGTTTTGCCTTTGCCCCCTTCTGGGATTTTGAATATTTTTACTTCCCAGTATAGTCCAGAGCCCTGGGATTTTCTCGTAGCTTCTCATCTAAGTACTAACCAGCCTCAACCCTCCTTTGTCAAGATTAGCCAAAATTGCCTAGGTGTTGCACCATCATAGTATAATATATTCACTTGTCACAAGGAGGCAAGATTTCTCTTCAGTTGTTCTGAAGAGGGCTGAATCAATCTATTGGAGGTATTAGGAATTGCAGTGGTAGGCTTAACCCAGCCTTCCATTGGACATATATAGCATATATTGACTGAGGATGCCAGTCAATGGAGAAGCAGACCAATTTCACTTCTGTGCATTGATCTACTCTGCCTACACTTTTGGGGTGTATGTGTGAAGCCCCTCATACTTCCCTTGCTCACAGTTTCAGTGTGCTGCTGCCCATTGTCAGCATCACAAGTCATACATGCAACATCTCTGTTGATTGTCTAGGTCAGCTGTTCAGCATGGTGCTAGCTTGTTGTCAGCATGGTTGCTTGTGGCCAATGCCATCCTTTGAAAGCCATAATATGGGAGCATTCATATAAGCAGCCAAACCAGAATCTGCCTGAATTTTGATTTAGCACAAAAGGAGCAACATGTTGGCGGATGTTGTTCTAAGACCCATTGTTGTTTCTTCTATTCACTGCATATGGTTAATAAGGTAAGGGTTATCTATCCATGGTTTATTAGCAATGCTAATAAACTAGCATTCATAGCTAGTGCTATGAATCAGGAGACATAATTGGAGCAAAATGTGCCATTCCCTGCAAAGCCAGAATGCTAGTGAATTCTGGCTGGGTGTGTCATATAAATAGTCCACATGTTTATTTATTTAAATTTATTTAGAAAACCTACACAGCTGCCCACCATATGCATGATAATCCTAGGCAGCTCACCACAACATTTCATAAACTAAAATAAATATAAATATAACCCACCAAATCCGACAACAACATCATATATCCCAACCACAGTGCTGCAACATCCCACCAACTCTACATTTACATTTGCTGGGCTCACTTCCATCATAGCCCAATGCCTGAATGAACAGTCAGCTCTTCAAAGCCCTCCAGAAGATGAATAGATGGTGGCCCTCAGAATCTCAGGGGCAGCCATCCAGTGGATGGCAACATTTAAGAGAAGGGACCTGGAGTGTGCCCACTCTATCTGATCTAGTGGCCCAGGCAGATACCCTCAGGGAAAAACAGCAAGTATGTTCCAAATTTGAAACACATTATTCCCCAGATATATCCCCAATGCAGGGTCAGCAAACTGGTATATACATTTCCATGTATTGCAGTCTTTTAATTGTGAAATACTGAACCGTAAACACATTTTAAAATACAAATATTCTATCTGTACAGATAGCTTTGTACAAAGGCAGGGGTGGGGATGTCTGTTGCAGCTGAGTGCAGAAAAAAATTTCTACACCTTGTCATCGATTAGAACAAACTCACTGTGTTTCTGAAATGAGTAAAGGACAATCCTATCCTTGGCAGCTTGTAAATGCAAATTATATGCACCTAGTCAGCTCATTTTTCAAAGAAGGGATTTTAGAGACAAAACATTAGTTGCTTTTTTGTATGGCAATATATTTGTCTCCTTTTTTCAAAAATGTGTACACTGCTGCATCTATCAACTTAAAAGAAAGAACAGTCGTTTGACAGTTGAATTATTTGCTATTCATTTGATCATTCATATTAATGATCAACCATACACTATAGGTCCTTTTGTCTTAATTATAGCATTTTTAAAGTCTTCTGGTCTTCTGTGGAATTTTACTTCAGTTGTACTTCAGTATTTGTTACTTATACACTTATAGGATGTCAATATAATCTAGTTTTCTATATTTTTCTATTGGTTACACTGAGAGAAGAAGTTGTATGAATTAACATATTATATTATATCATATTATTATATTGTATTGTATTATGGGACTGCTTCTTTTTTTTCACACCATAACTATATATAATTTGGAATATAATATTCAAACAGGAATGTGACAGTTTTAACTTTTAGGGCAGTGTTTTCTATTTCCCACTTCAGTTGCTTAGGGAAAAGTAAAGATTTGTAGATTTCTATTTTTACAGTTGTGGTGAAAACAGAGTAGTGTCTGGCTAGTTTCAGTGGCTAGACTCAAATATTCACATATCATAACCAACTGCTTTGTTTTTTTCCTTTTCATCCTGCTCATCCTGCCTTTTCTTTAAGGCAGGAATGGAGAATCTGTGAATATCAGTCTTGGCCTAATTTCAAATGGTCTCTATCCATCAAGACCTTTAGCAAAATGTTATTTGTTCCTTCCTTGGCTGCTTGCTGCATGGGGTCCTGGGAGAAAGAGAAAAGGATGCCAGAGAGAAAACGAAGTAGGGAAAGCTTATAAAGCATGACCTCTGGAATTCTTTCCAATCCCTTAAAAGCAACTCTACTCTGGGTCATATGACCAGCATGCTGCCTACAGAATTCTGGGAGTTGAAGTCCATGAATCTTAAAGTTGCTAAGGTTGAGAAACACTGTCCTATGCATTGGAGGTATTTGGGGGGGGGGAGTTTTTTTTCTCCACAGCTGTTAACTGGATCTGATCCATATTTGAACTGAATTTGTTGACTTTTCTTGTCACATAAAATTTGATCCTGTTCTGTTTTAATTTTGAAGAGTCGTCCTGCTCATGGATAGAGTCCCAAGACTATTTCAGTAATCTCTTCCCTGTGTTCTATTGGATTGGAAAGATTAAGCAAGTTAGGGAAAGCCTGCGGAGCATGGCATCTTGAATTCATTCTAACAGTTTTACCAGCAGTGACCCCAAGAGATGTATGCATTTTTTTAGGTAATGAAGGAAATTGTACGTGTGTGTGTGTGTCTTTCTGCTTTCCTCTTGTGCTGCATTTGAGTCTATCTGTGTATACATGTGCACTGGGAAGCAGAGAGCAAACTACATACAGTATGCTCTGCTCTGGACAGAGATATCCACAAGGGCAGTCAACTGGAGGCAAATGACAGAAGCATCTCCTTGTCATTGTGACACAAGCTCTGCCCCTTGTGTGTGCATGTGTCATGATGTCATATGCATTTATGAAAGGGGTAGAACTTATATCATGATGATATAACACTACTTTCACCATTTTCTAAAAGCTTCTGATCCTGCTGCTGCCTAGGTCTGGGCCACATGACTAGAAGAGAGGAGGGCTTAGAATAGAGCAGCTGACAGCATTCCAAGTCCTTCCTATAAAGATGAATCGGATGAAAGTTTTCTGGAGTGTTTTTTTCCGCAGCCCTAAACTGGATCCATTCTATTTTTCAAACTTGTTGTTTCTTTTTCCCAGTGTCTCCCACTGTACCACATTGGTCCTCTTTTGTCAATTTCTTGCTGACTGATTAATTGACAGAATCCTGAGCCCTTTTATGTATTTTCTTTCCAACATTCCATTGGGTTGTTCAAAGGAGAGGGAATCAGTCGCTTTATCCATCTGTGGTTCTGATTCCACCAATTACTATATATTCTCACAGTCAGCATGATCCCCTAATATGCAATCACTGAGAAAAGTCAGCTCTTGAAGAGAGAAAGGGTCACCCGCCCTATTCTAAGGTGCTACGACAACATATGTGGTCACTTTTCTCACTTCTCTTTGCACTCTGTGAGGTACATAGGTGAGGCTAAGAGAGAGAGAGAATCAAGGTCATCGACAGGTCTTGCATGTCTGATTGGGGATCTGGACACTGTTCTGTCCAAAGTTAATTTAATTATATTGTTTTCACTCTTAAGAAGTTACACATTCGATTCAGTCAGGCATATCATTTGCTTGGGAATTATATTAGGCATATTATTAATAGCAAGTAGCATTATTAGTAGCTTGGAAGTCTTATTTCAGTGGGTAAGGTTGATCTTTTACAAGGTTTTTGATGCGGCAATGTTACTATTATGGAGATTCTTATATGCAAGCTAATGATACAAGACTCTCTTTTATTACTTTTACCCTATTTTGAGAGTGTTGTACAAGTCTCAGTCAGAGTCTCAGAGTAGCATATGAACATCAGCATGTAGAGTCCCAGCCCAGCATCATCTTCCCAAGAGTCTATGGATGGCACATGAGGGTTAGATGTCACTGTGAAAGTGTTGTAGTTGTGCCATCTTGCTTGTAGATAAGAGATTTCTTCCTCCAGTCATAAAATAGCTAAAAGCATCCAAACTTACCCTGCTGAATTTAGTGGGGCAAAGTTCTGATGCATAGAATTGTATCTTAGGGCCCACTGGATGCCCAGAATCATATTTGCCATTCTGTCTCAAACCCAGCATCCATTTAGTCTATCACATGATATCTGACCATAGCTCAGCAGAAGTCTCCAGAAAGTTCAAACAAGCAGAGAAAGATTGTAGAGCAGTTCATCCCACCTGGTATCCTGCAACTGGGTGGACTACAATGCCTAGAATTCCCAGAAAACTTTGACCAGGCTGCCTAGGAATTCTGGAAATTGGCAGGCACAAGGCTGGGTAAGACTATATATATATATATGCCTCCCCCCCCCTCCATTTTTTGTTTCAACCTTTGGAAGCTAGATATGATTTGCTCTGCTCATGGACAATGAAAGGTACTGTGGCAGTTTGTGAGAATCATAGTCTGGTATTCTGTCTTATTTAAACCAATGGAACTCAAATCAAATGATGGACAAATGCATTGGTGGAGAACTTGTAGCCTTCCTGAGAGTGCTGAACTACTACTCACAGCATTCCTAACTAATTGCCATGCTGGCTGGGACTGCTGAGAAGTTGTAACTCAAAAACATTTGAAAGGCCACATGTTCTCTAACTTTGGAATAAAAATATCTCTGACTTCTTAAGTACTTCACAAGTGCAGAAGCAGTGTGCAAGCAGGGAGCTATTTTAAGAGGATGGCAAGATTGGGAATATCTCATACCTACATTAGGCTACCTCCTATTCCTGTAAATGTGATAAACAGCGTGGGCCAATCAGAAATTAGGTCCACTGCTAACTATTTCCTCCAGTGTAGTGTATTATATCCCTTGGATCCTGTGGTGGAGGTGGGGAAAGACTATCACAGGAAAAAAAGTCATGCTTTTTGACAAACATGAAGACACAATGTGGAAGCAAAAACAGTTTTCTCTATGTGTGCATGTGTACACACAAGCTTGTACATAGTTTTTCAACCAGTGGGTGTTTTATGCATGAAATAAGGACCCCTAGCCTCTAAGGAAGATTTGCTAACCTTGTTTCATACGGCTCATGCAGATAAGGAGGCCTCTCACTTCAGTTCCAATCAGAAGCCTGTATTATGGAGTATACTCCCAAAGGCCATAATTACTTCCAGAAACAGAAATTTGAATGACCCAGATAATTAGTTCAGTACAGCGGCTCTAGAAATTATTTACATAAAAGTCAATTTAGTTTAAGAAAGGAGGAAAATACCCTAGCCACTCAAAGCAAATGACCCAGTTAGTTCAGTCATGCAACAGCCTCAAAAGAGGCCAAGTATTGAAGGAAAAACTTTCAAAAGGTGTCAAAAAAAAATCAGAAGGAATCTGGTAGTATCTTTTCTGACTAACAATTTTTACCAAAAGGCATAAGAATATATTGCATTCCTTCTGTTCCATAATACGTTATTTGAGGATGCATCAAATTTTCTGAGAATCATGTAGAAGATAACATCTCTCTCTTATGGTAATATAATCTGGGGAGTGGGGAATTTGGGAAGGGAAGGAAAAAAGTTAGAAAAACGTTAGAAATTCTGTCTTCAGACATAATCACAATAAGACTCAGTCACAAATGCCCACAACACAAGTAAGAAAGGATTAGGAACCTTTTTTACAAGCTTTGGCCTTGCAATATTACAACTATACCAGGTAGTTCTCCGGTTACAATCACTCATTCAGCGACTGTTCAAACTTATGACAGCACTGAAATGAGGGGGACTTACGACTGGTCTTGGAGTTCCGGCCATTGCAGCATCCCTGTGGTCATGCAATTGCAATCTGGGCACTCAATGCCTGGCTCACAATTATGATGTCACAGTGAGCCATGGTCACATGATCACGATTTCTGATGTTCCATGCTGGCTTCCCACAAGCAAAGTCAGTGGGGAAGCCAGCAGGAAGTTGGAAGTTGTGGCCACATGAGATCCTTGCTTAACAATGGCAACTGGGACTACCAAAACTGCCATCACTAAGCGGCCCACTCACATGTCATGCTTTACAACCACATCGCTTAGCAATGGCAATTCCAGTCCCAATTCCCATCATAACCTGAGGACTACTTGTATTGCCATCAAAATGTCACAAAGAGCAACAGTAACAACACTTACCTATTTGTACTGATTAATAGCCTGGGGAAGGGTTAATAAGAAAATGTGTGTGAGAAAATAATTTCCCATTCCTCTCCTCTCTCGGGGCCATTAACTGCAGGTACTGTTTAAAATATAGAAATATATTATTAGCAACATGCAACTTGATCCTCAAAAGGTTGGCTATCCTGATAATTCCATGGATCATTCCATGCTTTGGAGAAACTTGGTAAGGAGTGGGTCTTTGAAGCAAGAAACAGGAAGTTATTTTAACTTGAAGTTGTATAATCAATCTACACTTTCTCATGTGTGAGCCAAGTGCTGATTTCCTCTTGTCAGCATTTAATGCATTTGGTTGTCCATACAGTAGAACAGACACCATTACCATACACACAAACATCTTGGGGCTGGGATCATTTGTCATAGATCACCACACACTGAATGACAGCTATGCCACTAAGCAACCTTTGTGGGACATGCTTGAAATTGAGATTTCATGTCTGGGGCATGACATAAAGTGGCTGCCTAAATGCCTTGTCTGTTCACAAAATGGTTGCCATTTGGCATGTCAAGTTCCAAAGCACCATTAACAGAAGCAGACTTGTACAGTTGCTCTCTGCCACCTGCCCTAGCTTCCTCCCAGGTGTTCTCTACATTTTGCTTACTTTCATAAAAAGAATGAATAGATGTGAATCAGCCATAAGGACAGTAATTTGTTTTTAATAATGTGCAAGGTATTTCATGCTTCAGACATGGACATTTGTACTTTACATTTCAAGGGAGATAAAACATTTAAACTGTAAAGCCTCATTATAGCAATTGTTGGAATTTTATGCTTAAACCACAAGATAACCCTTTGTTAAAATCTATGGATTGATTCTTATGATCTGTCTGCTATAAAAACTGCTTTCACATGTGGGGTTTACTCATTCAGACAAGGTAACAGCTAAGATGAAAATTTACATAAGCTTCTAGTTTGGGTTTTTTGCAGGCTATTCCTATAAAAACCACAGAAATGAGATTTTCAAACTGTCTTCTGCAAGGAAAAGATTGGGATGGCTGTTTTCCCCGTCCTTTTTCTTTCTGATGGTCGCATTAGTTAGGAGGTACAAAATGCCACCTTGTTTATATTTCTTCTTACAAAACAAGAGTTGATACCTGACGTTTCTTAGCAGAATATTCTGCTGTTTCTACATAGCATAGCATTTTCACAGCAGGGAGCTGCAGAAAATGAAAAGACGCCGAAGGAAGAACGTGGCAGACACAGATGTGTTTATGCTGCTGAGGGAGTGACCATAGCCATCCACAAGGCTGCTGGAAGCAGTAGGCCTACTCTTTGTGAGAAAATCTGGGCATATTTCTGAGTGGACTTTACACTGGCACAGGGTATGCTCCAAAAATGTACACATCAGTTCACTAGATTTTTAAAGTATATTTAAAGCCACCCAACTACTTATTTTGCTTTTCAACTGAAAGCACAAGCATAACGCATTTGATCTGGCAGCCCTTCTCCTTCTCCTCCTCTTTTTTTTTTCTAAAGGAAAAAGTTTTTTTCAAACTTCAGTCTTTGGGGGCACTTGTGTTAATGTCCCATAATGCGCAACGCTCAGACAAGCAGCTTAAAATGTGAAATGGGTCCAAAAAAGGGAGGCTTTCTTTCATACCTGAGACAGAATGTAGACAATTGTGTGGTTGTTTTTAAACCTGTTCACACAGACACATGCATGGATGGACGTGCTTATACGTGTGTGTTGTGTGTTTAAAATTGTGTAGTCTCTATTCTTAAAATCTCTACATTTTGCTTACTTTCATAAAATGAATGAATAGATGTGAATCAGCCATAAGGTTAGTAAATCTAGAAATAATGATGAAACACACAAATTTTTATTAGTAAAACCTTTCCTTCTATTACTGCATGGAATGAACTGTTGGATGTCAATGTGGAAAGAAGTTATAAAGCATGGAATTACAATTACTAATCCTAGTGATTTCCCTATTTGAAGCTGTTACAAGGTACTAGAATATTTTTCAACTTGCTGACAGCTAATTGCAAATATGCAAGGATAGCTGGGATAAACCTACAGTATATAGCATATGGTTGCAAATGTAGCCACCCCACCTCTGATTACATCCTGAGGGCAAGACAGTGTTAGGTTTAATAATCAACCTAAGGAGTTTTTAGACACACAATTCTGTTCTGAAGGTCCACTAGCTTAGCATTTGGCCGAAGTCTTGCTACATCAGTGGAATGCCAGATATACTCCTGTCATGACTGATACAAGGGGGAGCAGAAGAAATTCATTTGTAATCAGCCCAAGTTCTTCACAGCATAATAATTTTATCCTGGTTCTAGACTGTGAGCAGAACATTTCTTTCATATCTGTCCACACTGAACATTGTATATGTTTTTTGCCATTTCTTCTGTAATGATTTATAGTCTTTTCTAGAGTTACCCAGCTACTGTTGTAGCGATACAAAGCTTGTCCTCATTGCTGTTATATCACCACAATAATGATAAATCACTATAATTCACTAGTGAGGAAATGGTCTGTAATATTCCTCTTTAGCTGGTGACAGGTAGATTTATGTTCTCACTAATCTTTATATTTGATTAGCCCCTTAGTGAAACACCATGGAGATTATAGCTCCTGAATGTCGTTTGAGCACATTCACCTGAAGGATTTTATATCAAGGTGCTTTAGTTTGGTGGTAGAGGGAATTGGTTCCATTATGGACGGTACCAATCTAAGAAAAGTTGTTGACACAGCAATATAGTCCATTGTTTACCTGGCAGAAAGATATTTTCAGGGTGAGATGAGGACTTCTTTTGTTAATTCTATTCAGAATTCCCTGTTTAGCTGTAGTAATTATGAAACAAGCAAGAGCTTCTAGACTTTTGAAGAGGTCGGTGAATTGAAGAATGTTTCCCATAAGGAGAGGGCAAAATGTTCAGGCTCAGCAGTAGGTGACAGATCTCTAGACACTTAAGCCTAAATTACATTTTGGCTAGACCTGGCTACATTAGAATCTCTATTACAAACTTGAATGAAACTGTAAATATAAAAGTTGACTGTCTACTGTAGTGTAAGGAAGTCAGAAGCTTTATGTTCCAAAATTTAAACCCTTGGCTTCTATCTGTAAATAAAAATAATGTGATTTTTAAAAGAAAGTAGTATTCAGATTTTGCCTCCAGCATATCCCTTCTAGATACATCTTTAATTCACAGTTCTGATTCTGTGTGTATTCCATTTTGAATACGTAGTTTTTACATCTTATTTTGCAAGACTCCATTTAAAGTGTTAGTTTAGGGCTGTATGTAAGGGTGTGTGTGTCCAAATTTAATGCTGTGTTGAATTCCCAAATTCTTTAAACTGGCCCTGCTGTTGACAAAAACCAACAAAGCTCTCCTCAGGCAAATACCTGAGACAGAAACCTATCTTCCAAAGTAATAAGCTACAGTGCATTTTGCTAATCTTCTCAAGAAGACAGAAGAAAGAAGGCAGCAATGATGGGAGCAGGACAAGTTTGACCATCCGAAGCATTGATCCATTTGCTGATCAAAAAGGTGTTAGTTTAGCTGTGAAGGTGGACTGGGCAGTGAATCTGAAGAATGTTGCAAGCCTATTTTGGGTGCTGAAAGAACATTCATCCAAAGCGTTAGTTAACCAAAGAAACAAGAAAAATTACCTGTGCCTTTCAGTGTGGATGTAGTGAGAATAACAAAAATTGTAAGATCCATGATCATAGCAGAGGCTGATGAACAAGCAATCACTAAAATGTTATCCCACTTCAAAGACACCTAGAAATAATTTCTAAAGAGAAAGAAAATATGTTCAATAACCAAAGAAATATATGGACTATGAATAAATGTATTGGACTACAACTACCATAATTTAGTTTTTCCCAACTTGGTGCCCTTTGGATGTACTGGACTTCCATTCCTATGCTAACCTAAAGGGCACCAAGTTGGGAAAAACTAAACTACTTAATAAAGAAGCAATGTATGGGTAAACTTTAAAACCAGGATAATACAAATGACAGTTATCTGAAAAAGAGAGGCATCTGTTACTTAAAAGATATGCTTGTATCTACCCACACATATTAACAAAAATAACAGAAAAGATTTACATAATATTAAAATATTAAAATGAAAATCCTTGTACAAGGAATCTAATTATGGTATGCCATATGTATAAAAACACACTAGGTCAGGACTTTCATCACTTTTCGGGAATTATCACAGTAAGAAATTGTATAACAAAGTTTAGTTTAGGGATATATTCCTAAATCACAAGGCAGAGTAGCGTAATGCAGAACGGCATTTCGTTTATCTGGGAAAAGGGATTGGGTCTGTCCGTTAGTACCACGTAATAGCCTTGCCACTGAATTCTGCACTAAGTAAAATTTCTGTCTTCCAAAGCATCCCAGTGTGGTATCCATTACATACAACTTATCTGAATGTAATCAAATGCAAATGTGACCAAATCTTATTTTTTCCAGGATGGTCAACCAACCTATTCAGAACCAGTGACAGTAAAATAACAACAGACCACAGATGCCATAGATAGATAAGCAACAGCATGAAACAAATTTTGCACAATTTCATGTGAAAACGTTAACCTGCCTACCATACCTCAGTCCGCCATTTCAAGGTGAGGCTTTTTTTTTCTTGAAATATTCAGATTTAGGCCATTGTGATAATTTAACCATTATCATGTGTTGAAATAATTTGTAATTTAGTTGTTTGGCAAAAAGACTTTGTCTCCTACAGGCCTTGGGAAGAAACCACTTCTTTCATCACAAATACGTACCTGGTTGCAGTGAATCTAGAAACCTGCAGGCTAGATAATCCTGAAAGTATATAGATTTAGAAAGGAACTGTCTGGTAATAGGCATGACGGTGGGATCCAGGCTGGGAGAAACAGCCAAAGTCTGTTTTTCACCAGTTTGGTGGCTGGAAGGTCCTGGAGATCATACAGAACAGATTCCTGATTGGGCCTAGGACTTAGGACCTGTGCCCAAAAGCCACGTGAGGACAGAAAATAGTGAAGTAAAGTAGCTAGGGAAATATAGGCAGAAGCTTCAAAGAAGTTTTATTTTTTTTTCAGTGCTGCTTTGCTCAGTTATATAGTTTTAACTTTACTCTCAGGCTTTGTCCTTCTACCACTTTGTTTGCTTGATGAGTTTACAAGTTAATGATTGCTCACATTTGGCATTCAGAACTAGGCTTCTACGATGTGGTGCAGCTAATCTATTTTTCAAGTTGCTTGTTGCTTTTACTAAACCGCTGAGCTGTCGATCGGAAGGTCGGCGGTTCGAAACCGCGCGGCGGGGTGAGCTCCCGTTGCTCGTCCCAGCTTCTGCACACCAAGCAGTTCGAAAACATGCAAATGTGAGTAGATTAATTGGTACCGCTTCGGCGGGAAGGTAACGGCGTTCCGTGAGTCATGCTGGCCACATGACCCGGAAGTGTCCTATGGACAACGCCGGCTCCAAGGCTTTGAAACGGAGATGAGCACCGCCCCCTAGAGTCGGACACGACTGGACTTTACGTCAAGGGAAACCTTTACCTTTACCTTATTCTTTATAGTAACACCAGGTACTCCAAAATCACTTGGGCCTGTTAACTCTGTTAAAAGGAAAAAAACTGGAGCCACTTATTTAAAAGCCAGTTCCATGGAAGCGGGATCTTCTGTTCAGCAGGAATGCAGATGTCAGGTGAGGAAGGCAGCTCCCCATCCTAAAACAGGTGGTGACACCATAACTATCTCCCCAATGGAATTCTTTCACCTGGGAGAACAGCTGTAGCCAGGGATATCAAGTAGAAGGGATGGGAAAATAGAGATCTCAGGAATTAACTTGCCACGTGTTTGTGATTGTGACAGAGACACTCCCACCTCCTCACATGCACTCTTTTGTTTGAGATTTTTAGGGGAAAGCAAAAGAAGAGAGAAGTTGGATAAACTAAGGGGCCAAATGTTTACCCTCACACACTGTCTTAGGACTTGCCATTAGGAATAAAAAAGCAGCCATGGAAAAAGGTATTTCCCCTCTGTCAATAAAAAGGCAGTTTGTAAGGAGGAAGTAAAATGCAGGCAGAGAAAAATTAAGCTTATAGTAAGCAATGTGGTGCTTTCCAAATGTTTTGATCTATGAATCCCAGCCACCATGGCTTATAGTAAAAGATTGTGGGAATTTTAGTCCCAAACATGAACACTGTGATACCTATGCTGGTGGTCATCTCTACAATTTTTTTTTCCCTCCAAAGAGTGACAAAAAGGTTTTTTAGCTGTTTTAAATATTGGAAATGTACAATATGTGTAGCCTGATCCGTTGTAATGAATGATAAAATATTTTTAAAAGGAACCTAAGAAGGGGGCCTGACAATGGTGATTGAAGATAATAAAACTGAAGTATATCATATTATAATATAACATAATAGCACCCAGAGTTGCTTAGATGATATGGGCAGCCATGCAAATCGAAATAATAATTTTAATAATTATAATAAAAATTAGGGTGGTTAATGTATTGAAACCTTTTTAAAAAAATAAGCAAGGTTGTATAAAGGATAAATAGATTAGATCAGGAGGAGTATGAATTCTATTCTGCTTTGATCATGTGAAATGTCATGGAATTAAGCACAATAACTTATTCAGCGTTAATCTAAAATATTCATAGACTTTAGTTATCACCACATTTTGCAATCTGCAAGCTGTCATTACCTCCTACAGAATCCTTCATCTGTGCTTCAAGCATATTACACTTCCCAGTTGTATGCTGTAACAAAAGAAACTTCTGAAAAAAAGTATTAAATGACTCACACCTGACATGGGATTTTATGTACAAGTTTTAAAAAAGCCAGTTGTGGGTATTAGTTCAACACAGGGACCAAGGCTGGTTGAAGGCTGATTTTCAGCCTTTTGTGTGAGAGTGGTTAATTTGGAATAACTATATTATCTGGTCAGGACAGGTAGCTAGCAACTAAACTGTAGAGGAAAGAGGAAATGACCTTGAAGGACAGGAGGAAGAGCTGCTACCAAGACAATGGTCCGATAAAAGGGATCTGTGCCTGAGCCAGGAAAGTAACATGAGTAGACATCTCAGACAAGCCCCTCTCTAGTTCACATGAAGATAAAGGGAGATGAGGAAGCACATTCTGACTTGCAAGATTGTGTTACTATAGCTTTACAATAAAAGTAGTACTGACTTACATAGCATTAGTTTCCTAGTCTGGCTTACCTTGAAGGGCTGACATAAATGTACATCTGATGATGCTCTTGATTCTGCATAGTGAAAATTTATCACAATCAGTTCTATAGTGTGATGCAGTGAAATATGTATGCTAATGCTATAAATAATTATTTATTGAGCTAAGCCTGAGCCCTGGTGACTCTATGGACAAATGTCACAATCTTGAGTTATTGATCCATAGCTCATCCAAGGACAATCACCTGATCTCCCTGATTCTATCAATCATATCTGTCGCCTTCCCCTTCTTCTACTTCCCTCTACCTTCATAAGCAAGAGAAGTATTGTTTCTCATCCATCATCTACCTTCCTCAAAGGCACAGAGCATCGCTGATCACTGCCTCATGGGAATGGTCCATGGCACTTAGAAACCGTCCCCAAATCCATAATTTGAAGGTATCTGTCTTTGGTCTCTCTTTTTCAGTATCCAGCTTTCACAACTGTACATTTCCACTGGAAAAAACATTGCTTTAACTATTCTGATCTTTGTTGTTATAGAAATACTCTTATCCTTCATGTCCTTTGCTAAGTTTGTCACTGCCTTCCTCCCTAGAATTAATCTCTTTACTTCTGCAACATACTGTCTGTCATATCTATTCTTAAAACCAAAAAACCAGATCTAGCACTTTCATTTCACCAGCAACTATGAGTTAATTAAGCGTGCTACTTGACATTATATTTGTCTTACTATTTAATGTTAACTATTCATATTTAACAGGTTTCATTTTCCATTTTTACCTTCATAACGAGTTTTTCTAAGTCATCCTTTTTTCTAACTAACAAAATTATGTTGCCTGCATAACTCAAGTTGTTTTTGTTTTGAGTTCAGTTTTGATTCCAGTTGTAATCTCTTCTAATCCTGTCATTTCTATAATATATTTTTTGTATAAATTAATAGATAGAGGGACAATATGTATCTTGCCTTATTTCTTTCTCTATTCTGAACCATTTTGTTTCTCCAAACTCACTTCTTACAGAATCTTCTGGTTCACTGTAAACATTCCTAAGAAAACCAATCAGATGATCCGTCATTCACCTTAATTTAATATAGTCTACATTCTGGTGTGATCTATACAATGAAGGCCTTGCTGTAGTCAAAAAGTAAAGGTAAACCTTAAGTTCTCTTGCTCTGTCCATTATCCATCATATCAGCTATCTGATTTCATGTTCCTAGGACTTTTCTGAAACCTCACTGTGCATTTGGTACTTCTTTTTCCCTGCATACTTGGGAAAATCTTACGTGAAATTTCACGTGCTTGAGGAATTAGTGCAACAGATTGCTAAATTGCACATTCTCCTGCACCTTTTTTCTTTGATATAGGTATATACACTGACCTTTTGCAATCTCTAAGCCACAGAGTTTTATTCCATGTGTGTTGCCAAAATTGGCAACATTTTAATGGCCTCTTTTGCAGTTTTAAATTGTTCAAGGGGTATTTAATCATCTGTGCCTGCTTCTTTCCTATTTGACAGCTGGTCTGTTCCTTCTCATAGCTCACTTTCTAGTGATGTTTGTTTGTGCTAGGTTGTAGGAGTTCTCTGAGATAATTTTTAAAATTATTTTCAGGCATTTCATTACCTTTCTAGGTAATATTTTCAGTTCTATTATCTTGGAGAAGTAGGCTTTGTTAGTTAGATGGGAACATATAGTTGCCTGCCCTACCAGTCTTGTATATACTTGGGTGGGCTTGTTGTTTCCCATGCGATTGACATAGAATCTGGTTTGTGTTAGCTGATGTAGTGCCATCTCTTGATTATCTGGTTGTTAGTTAATAGCTCTTATTTATTTATTTATTGCATATTTATTTAAACAATTGATATATTGTGTGATAAAGGGAAATGTTGTGATCTGCACTGTTCTCACCTCTGTCTGCCCTTTAGCTATTTGTTTTCAGTGGTCCATAGATAGGACTTAAGGGCATGTGCCTATTGATTGCTAATTGTTCAAATGCCAGGCCTCTAAGAATTAATGTGCATTCTTTGACTTGGCCTGACTTAGAATTTCAATAGCTTCCCAGTTGATGTTATGGCTGAATTTGTCTGTGTGCACTGAAATTAATGAGGTTTCATTGTGTCTTCTAAACACTCATTGGTGTGCTCTGCTAACCTTCTACCGTTTTGTCTTCTGTAGTGGTATTCACAGTCCAGGCATTTTATTCTGTAAGTGGCTCCTTCTCTGTCTTCCTTGGGAACAAGATCCTTAGGTTTTCTTAATATGATTTGGAGGGATTTTGTTGGTTTGTGAATACAGTTACTCTAAGAGATTGTAATAGCCTGTTGGTAGTTTCTGAGATTTGCTTGATATAAATGAAAGTTATCCTTTTTGTGGGTTGAGGTGGTTGCGCTGCTGCTAGTTGGGTGGATATATATTGCGTTGGAAGATTCATATAGATAATCTTTTTCAGTTCTCTAAAACCCTGTGGTATTGCAATTAGTTCTTGCTCATTTGAATAAGATTCGCATCAGTGTGAAACACTGGATTATTGCTGTCCTAGCTGAGGACTTGATTCATGTGGGTTGCTTTTCAATAAATTTGAATTTCCAAATTGCTGATGTTTTTCTGCTGATGAGAAATATTTTCTGTCTACAAATGTTTCTGTTATTCTCCAGTCCCATTTGTAAAATATTTCAGTATAGCCTTTCTATCTTTCTTTAACTTTATTTCTTCTATTAGATCTTCTCCATGATTACTACTGCTACCTTAGCTATCAATAGCCATGTAATGTGTCTAATCTTCTTACAAAGATATCTTATTTTCTTTTCTTGTTAAAATCCTCTATTTGTTGACATTTCTTGATAGAGTAATCTTTCCTTATCTTTTCTTGCTTGATACTGAAAGACTGCATTCAGTCACTGTATGTATGTTTAGGTTACCCAAGGCTGTCCTCTTCAATCTGTCCTTGTTAGGACATTATGACACTTTGTCCTAACAGCAACTTGAATTCTTTTTCTCTTTGAAATTTTGGGAATCAATGTCTCTTCTCTCGTACTCTTCAAGTTCTCTTCTGTATAAGATAAGCATATTTATGCTTATCCTATTCTGACTTTATGTCCTCCAAGTCAAATCTTGCTGGCATATCTACCTCTTTAATTTTCTAAATTTAACACATACAGTATATTTAACACTAATTTGTTCCACTGTCTGCACATGGAACTGACTGCATTGCATTTCTATTTAGCTGATTGGATTCCAGTATTGTCTTTCCAGTGATATTCAGGTGCAGAGGTTATATTTTTGTTTTTTAAAAGCAGGTGTTGGCAATGAATCTCTTGTTCTTTTTTTGCCCTCTACTAGTGTTAAAATCTCACATCTGAAATGTTTTTGTCCACTGTGGACATAATTGATTGGCATGATATCCTTGTGATTATGGTGTGGGTGTATAAATTTGCAGAGGTAACTGTCAGTCATTGATCAAGAACCCTAACCCATCTGGTGGGAATAAAAGCACAAATCAGCCGAAACAAGCCAACATAATTGATTGGCATACAAAAGTCACTGGCAGGCAAAAAAGGAACAAAAGCCACTCTTTAAACCTTTCTCATGTATTATTGTGTTTATCCAATCCATATATTCTTATATTTCAAGGTTCCTCCAACTTTTGCATTCTAATTATTTATTGATAGTAATATGTCCTTTCTAGGTTCTGCATTTAGCAAATTTTGCAGTTCGCTACAGAATTGCTCAGTGTCTTCCATCATGGTGTCCATAATAAAGACATAAGCTTGTATAATTCACTGGATAGCACTAATTCTAATAGATATGATCTGTTGTTTATTGAGTTACTAGCTGAGTACATGCTTAGCAATGACCTTTTTGAGTATCCTTGTCACTCCCTTTCCTTGCATGGTCTCATGCCCTGAATCATGCAATCATTTAATTTAAACTGGCCTATTCTGGTCCATCTTAGTTCACTTATTCCTAAAACATCCAGTTCGATGCAACTCATTTATGCCTTGATAGTTTCTTGTCCTTGGTTCATGCTTCTCCCAATCCATATTCCTGTTGAACATGTCCTTATAAAATGAAGTACTCCTGGTATGTTCAGTGTTAGAGAAATAACTTCTGATCTGGGTCTTAATTGTCTGTCAACTAAACTTCTCTAAATGTGACACTGTGGTCTATACAGTCTTCTTGGCAACAAACAATCCAAGTTTTATTTTGGAATCCCTTTTCCTAAAGAGTTTGGCTTTGCCCATGCTTATAGAGCTCCATGTGCTTTTACCCTCATACCCTTAGCTTCACCCCTCCCCTTTCAAACTTACAAACAAGGGTGATCCTACCAGGAGCTTTTGCTCCTGCCAGCATTATTCTCATGTTCGCTGAAACTACTGAAATTTCCTATCACATCAAGATGGTTATCCTTGGAAGGGAAGTTACAGAGATACAGTATGTTTGTTTAAAAGGATGAGGGAGGCCATAAGAAGGTTCCCGCTTTGTTTTTTCTAACTGACCTTGCTCCTGTGCCTTTGTATAGCAGCCGGATAATCTGATTATGTTTAAAAAGAAAATTACAAAAACTATATTAAACAAAATAATTAACATCAATCTAACAATAATTAAAAACAATTAAACTGAAATTGAAACAAGTTTCATTTGGAAAAAAGCAGAAAAATAAAGAAAATCTAGCCCTGAAGAAGTTGTAATCCTACAAACCTAGATTAACAATCCTAGACAGGCATATCTTTAGTTACTGTCTAAGAGCTCATCCATGTACCCTACTTGTCCTGGTTCTGAGATAACATGCTTACTGTTAATTGAGGATATGTCATCACAACAAATCTTCCATCTTAGTGCCAGCTTGCTGCTGAAGCAGGCTGAAGTCAGATCAAAATGATCCAGCAAGAAAGTGTTGTTCACCAGAGGAAAACACAATAGAATCTCTAATGTGAACATTCTGTGTCACGTGGAGGAGGAGCCTGAGGGTGGTCTCTGAGCTAGCTGCAGGATTAAAATTAACTGAATGCAAAATCACCCTATCCTAACCAGCCATGAGGCTGATATTCTGTCTGATAATTTGCTTATTCCCTGCTGCCACCTTGTTGGTATTTTTTTCTTCTGCCAGAAATTTGGCTGTAGAGCCATTAAGTTACTTTGGTAACAAATCACTCTGGCAGGGTGAACAGGTCAAACTTAAGTATCCTCATTTTGGGTGTGAAAAGAATGACCATATAAGGAAATTGCCTGGAAGGAATTTGTCTGGGCTTGTTAGTTTCAGTTTCCTTTCTATCTGCCCCTCCTTCCAGTCCTCTCTGAGCGCGTGTGAATGCATGAGCTTGTAAATATGTTTTTGTGCTTTCTGTAAATACATTTATTTTTATAGAAATGCCTGGTGTGTGTTTTTTCTGATCTCTCGGGCCAAACGCTTTCCAGCAATCTCTGACACACCTCTCACCATGCTGATCTTTTCACTGGTACACTCCTTTACCTTCCCAGCCCCATTTTACCCTGCTTGCTTGCCTGCCTCTCTCTCTCTCTCCTGGCATGCGTACAAACTATACTTCCCTGTTTCCCTCCCCCTTCTTGCATCTTTTCTTGCCTGCACTGTTGCTGGAGAGCACTATCACTGCCCTTGATAACTGCAGCTGCAACTAACTATTGCACTTCATGCTCAATCCTGATGCAGTTATTTGCTGGTGGGGCCAACAGCAGTGCTCTCCAGCAAGTTTGGAGGTAAAAGAAGCTGGAGCAGTGGGAAAAGGAGCAGAGAAGGTAATGGATCTTGCTGAGCTGCAGCTTCCGAATCATCTTCAAGATAGGCCTAAAACCATTGCAGTCATTATAAGGGCACAAATCACTGAGGCTAAGCTAGCTCTGTTGAGATATGTTTGTAGTCGGTGTGCCAACTGAACCTGAGTGTAGGCCCTCCATTTTACCTTATGTTTCAGCAGCAAATGGAAATCAAGGATAGTCCCTGTTATAATTTGAGGAGAAGGTGGTGGAGCTATTGTTGGCAGGTCCATAGTTGGCCAACAGGGAGGAAACTGGGTCAAACAATGTGCTGCTACAAAAGAAGGCAGAAGATGATGAATTGCCTTATTTTTCTTATCTTGCTCTGGGTCCTAGAAAACATTGAAAAATGAGGTTGTAATGAATTATAAGAATGTAGTGAATATCTGAACAGAGATTTGCAGGATGAGGAAATTCCCTACTCTTTGATAAAATTAGCAACATCTGGAACTCTAGGGAGATACTTCCACATCACAGCTTCTCAGTGTTGTTAACAGCTGCAGTCTCTTGCTTAGTTGCACATAACTTCACTGATGCTGTTTCTGATTGACTAGAACTGCTTATGTGATTTTGAACTGTCTCCTTGATTGACCAACTTCAGCCATGCACTGGGACAAACTGGCATTCTTGTATCTTCAGCTCCTGGCCTGATTTTACTTGATAACTATTCTGATCTTCCCCAGATTGTAACTGCTTTATGGCTGATTCCAGCCATAAAACATGACAGCCTCAAACTACATACTTGTTCTTCCAGAAGGAGAACTACATCATTCAGAACAGGCCATGTTCCTAATTCCTGACCTTCTAAGCAGTGTTTCCAGTATATCTGGATTCAATTTCTGTTTTTTGGCCCTCAACAGTCCATTACTCCTTCTGGTAGCTGTCAAGCACCTGAAGCATGGCTTCTCCTGATTTGGGTTAAAAGAAGAGATACATTTGAGTGTTCTCATTGGTCCAGATCTCTAAATGACCACCCCTACTTTCAAGGGAGAAAGAATAAAATTCTATAGAACTCAGCTTTAGTGCCATGGAACCAAACAACAATTTTCCATTTCCATTCTTGGATGACAGTCCTTGAATTGGGGGGAAAAATACAATGTAATACTACCTCCAATTCGTAAGGCACTCAAACATTACCCCCTGATCAATGATGTCAGTGACTGCTTCAACATATATTGCCCAAAGACTAGATAAACCATAGAAGGGGATGACACAATGTACCTAACCTGTGTGAATTCATCTTTTCCTCTGTATGTAGCCAATCTTTTCCAGTAATAAACCAGAGCCTTGAAAACTAAACAATTAAGGATATGATCCAACCAGTGTTAAACATCTTTACCCTCCACTGATCTCAATGGTACAGACATAAGCACATCTTTAACTTGACCACTGAAATCAATGAGGCTTTAAAGTGCTTAATGTGATGTTGAAAGTGCTCATAATTTGTTAAAGGCACAAAATAAAAGGGAAAAGAAGGTTTGCAAAAGGTTTACCAATGAAAGAGGACAGACTTGCACAATTCTAGAAAAGTCTACATGGAAGTAAACTCCATTAATTTGTATTAATGAGAAGGATTAATTTATTGCTCATTGTTTTTGATGTCATGGGCACAATTCAGTGGGTCCTTGACATTCCTGCATCATGCTAATTGTCTGTTTTTACACAACACGCTAAACCCTAAATCAGTTTACAAACCACAATGGTTGGATTTACACAACATGCTAAACAATAAAATTATATTTTGGCATAGAATAAGATGCAAATCTATTCTTAGGTAAACTGTTCTCTTCAGTAACCTTGTTACTGTTGGTCAGGGATAGGCAAATTTTGGTCTGTGGGCTGCACACAGCATCCTCTTTGCATCCTTCCAGAACCCTCACATCTCTCAACCAATATTTGGCAGCAAAATGGATGAATTTTAGCAGTGTACTTGTTGTTATTCATTATTAATAATTATTTTTTATTTTCCAAAATTAAGGGAGCAGAAGGTCTTTGGAAACCAAGCTCTTCCCAGCCTCATTTATTAGCCAATTCACCCCCAATGGCCTAATATCACTGTTTGGGAGATATTTTTCTTATTTAGGATTTAAGGAAAGGGATGGAAGTGGCTAGCTTCCTAGAAGCCCTTCACTGCAATTTCTGCCCTTAAAACCTGCAGGGGAAAACATGTAGAAAAACCCTGTAAGTTTAGAAGGCTGAATGGTGGTCCTCAGTCTCTCAAACATTGACTATCCCTGATATAGATCCTGACCAAAGGCGAAAGATTTATCTTTCTACTCATAGATATTACCAACGGAGTACTGATTTATGCAGAATGCATATGATCATCTCTTGGACATGCTGCATAAAAATCAAGAGCCATTTTCACACCTTATCATTTTGATTCCCTAATCCCTCACAGAGCTTTTGAAGCTGGCCTACATTCATCTTCATTTCTGCCAATTTCAAAACACTTTAGAACATGCTCCATTTGGATCAATAGGAGAGTGCAAAAAAAAAACACCCACAATTTAACCAGTCATTTTCCTATACCTGCCACAGATCCTGAAGCAACAAAAAACCCCTCATCTCTACTCCATAAGCATAAAAAGCAGAGATAAAATACACTGCAAGCACTCCCATTCATGTCTTCAGTGTGCATGTGTCCAGTTCTTTATAAAAACAATCTGAGTGGTTGCTATGAGCAAAAGCTTTTCAGCTGTATAGCTGCAGTTCCTCCTGCATTTAACTG
The DNA here is from genome assembly GCF_035149785.1 of Candoia aspera. Lineage (NCBI taxonomy): Eukaryota > Metazoa > Chordata > Lepidosauria > Squamata > Candoiidae > Candoia > Candoia aspera. The sequence goes on from NC_086156.1 coordinate 52,547,909, forward strand.
TGATAGTAAAATGATAGCATGTCAAGATTTTTGTAACCAGCTTTATTCTCTAAACATGGTTGCATGCTACTGCTACAGTAACTGGGCACCAGTGAGAGATGCTGAAGCTCAATCAGGTGGAGTGAGGCAAGAATTCCTGTCAGTGACAAAACAAACCATCCATAAGTTCTGAAGTGTTGCAAACAAAACAAAGCAAAATAAAACAAAACAACCCCCTGACATAAGTTTTAATTGCTTAATTTCCTGATTGTGGAGTCCTTGGTGCTCTCTGAGCCTTGTTGTTTTCTTGCAGACGTTTCATTGCCAGACTAGGCAACACTGAAGATGTTGCCTAGTCTGGCAATGTAACGTCTGCAAGAAAACAACAAGGCTCAGAGAGCACCAAGGACTCCACAGTTCAATCCTGAGCTACAAATATTCTCTTAATTTCCTGAAATCAGATTGAATTTAACAGCACAAAACCATTCCAGCATTAGTAACTTAACAATAGAGTTATAGGAAGCTTTGAAGGAGTGCTTTGATTCAATGAATGTTCATGGAAAGCATCCATTTAGAGATGCTCACAAAGCCACACGCCCTTCAAAGCAGCTTTGAGACTTACTCTGTCACTTCCAACCATAGGATGCCTACCCTCAAATAAGATATGATAAGGTTAACTGAATGCTGTATTTTCTGGATTAATACCACAAAAATTGTTAATCTCTTACAAGAAGAAAAATTAGTGGAATACTTTTCCAGAGCATTTTTCATTAGAATTCTAGTAAAAACAAATTATCTGTTGTAGCCTTTCCCAAACTGGTGCCCTTCAGATATGCTGGACTATGGCTCCAATGGGTATGGTATCAGGGAATGATGGATGTTCAGATTTATCTGGAAGGCTGATGCATTGATTCTAATGATTATATTTTGTATCCTTTCATTGCATAATCCATGCTTATATTTACGTAGGCAAATAAATTGTTTACACTACAAGTTTGTCTCTTTTCCTTGCAGGCTGGGGAAAAAAATACTTTGAGTGGGTTCAAGTCTCCCTTAGCTCTGAATTCTAACAAAAGCTTTCCCCAAAATTTATAATGTTATCTATTACTGACTTTTACAAGCAGAACAGCTAATGAGTTGGTGCTATTTGCGTGAGAGAAGATTTGTGATGACCTTGAAATTTTTTTGTTTGTTTGTTTAAAAGCACGTGGAGCCTTACACTGTCTCTGTAGTGTTTGTAAATAAAGCAAATATTAGAAATCTCATTCTGTAAAAGTGCACTCTTACAAATCACTATATTTACTGCCTTGAATAAGTCCCACACATCCCAGGCACCTAAATGTCTTTGTCTAAGGGTTTATCTCATAGCCTATCTGGATATTTATAAATATTTATTTATTTATTAAAACATTTATAAGGCCGCCCAACTCACACACAATGACTCCAGGCAGCTTACAAAGTTAAAAACCATAAAAACACAATATACAACCCCATGGCAGCAACAAACACATTCAAATTAGCCACTTGATTGGCTCAGAAGCGATCTGGGGTCCCCAGGCCTGCTGAGAAAACCACGTGTTCAGGGCCTTCCAGAAAAGGAACAAGGAGGGGGCCAGTCTTTGGGGGAATTATGTTCTAAAGGGAGGGAGCCACCACAGAAATATGAATTAAGTGGGAGTAATTTTAGAGAAAAGGTGTACTATCAAGTTTCTTTAACAGTAATAGGCATTATTTCAGGCCATGGTGACCCTATTGATATATTAATTATCTATTACATTTAATTCCTGCACTTTCTCAGAGGACATGTACATGAACTGAGTCTTCAGATTATGTGGGAACTAGGGACTTGATATTGCATGAAATTTCAATATATTCCAGTTGTTTTTGCAGTCAGGGAACATATTTCTAGGCAGTTGCTCTCTCTGAAACTGGCAAAGCAGGAAATAAATTCTAAGTAGCCTGGAACAGATTGATCCAACTGGTTTGTTACAAATTAACTGTGATCAGTCTCACCCCTGTATACTTCTATTTTGCTACTGTAACTACAGGAAGAATTGCAAGGAAAAGAAAACTAGGAATAGGTCTGCCAACCAGTTAAAATAGTCCAGATCAATCAAATCAAGGGCTAGGATTCAGAAAGGCCAGTCAGTTGGAAGAGCCTGAAGACCAGACCTTGAACTTCATATCTGAGGAAGGATTGAGCGACTGTCTCTTCAAACAAGACCAAATACTTCACTCTGCCACAGTTCTGTATAGCATTTAAATATAAATCAGAGGAAGTCTTGTCATACATTTAATAAGGATTAAGTTTATTCTGGAGGCCTTGCATTATGTAAACTTTTAAATAAATCTATACTGTAATAGAGTAAAAACCTCCTTGTTTTGTTTCTTGTTTGTCATTATAAAGTAAGTAGGGGAGATCAAAAGAGAAAATGTTTGTTGCTAAGCAACGTCACTGTGCTGACAGCAAATGGCCAATACAGTGCTGGTGTAAAACTACCACACTCCACAAAATCTGTTTAGGGGATTCGTTGAAGAAATATGGTTCTGAGACTCAGTTCTGAAGTCCCTAAAAATTGGAGTGTCAAATTCCTCTTTCGCCAAGGCCAGAAATGGCTCATAAATTCCAAGACCAGGAGGATTAATACTTCTAATTCCATAGAAAAGTTGTCAATTTATTCATTTTAGTCAATATTTATTTATTCATTTTATTCATTGTTCAAATGTATATCACCGCCCATTTCCCCCAAAAAGGGGGACTCTGGGTGGTTCACAATAAAACCAGCAATTAAAACCATAAACATATAAATTACAATATCAACAACCGGTATAAATAATGAATAAAATAGATGCAAAATCCAAGGAGTGAAGATCTCATTCTTTGGGGAGGGCTCTATGATACCAGCCAACCCCAGGAGGAACTGTTGCCCCTCCCACTCCAAATGAGGCAGCAGAACCAGGTCTTCAAGTTCTTCTGGAAGGCTGGGAGCGAAGGGGCCTGCCTCACCTCCAGGGGCAGAATGTTCCAGAGGGCAGGTGCCACTGCAGAGAAGGCCTGCCTCCTGGACCCCGCCAAGTGGAATTCCCTTACCAGCGGGGTCCGTAGCATGCCCCCTCTGCATGACTGGGTGGGATGGGTCGATGTTATAGGGATGAGACGGTCCCCAGGATAACCTAGCCCCATGCCATGTAGGGCTTTAAAGGTCATCTTGGGGCGCCGATAACTGCCCACGCAGCTGCATTCTGGACCAGCTGAAGCTTCCGGATACTCTTCAAGTGTAGCCCCATGTAGAGCACATTGCAGTAGTCTATATGAGAGATGACCAGGGCATGAGTGACTGTTTGGAGGGCATCTCAATCCAGGAAAGGGCATAACTGGCACACAACCTGAAGTTGTGCAAAGGCCCTTCTGGCCACAAGGGCTACCTGCTCTTCGAGCAGGAGTCATGAGTCCAGAAGGAACCTCAGATTATGCACTGGGTCTGAATGGAGCAGTGCAACCCCATCCAGAACTAAAGATGATAACTTCCCGGTTACAGAAGAGCCATCAACCCACAGCCACTCTGTCTTACCAGGGTGCAGCCGAAGCCTGTTGCTCCCCATCCAGAGCCCCACAGCCTCCAGGCACTGAGAAAGGGCAGCCACTGCATCACTTACCTCACCCAGGATGGAAATATATAACTGATGGATTATCTCACCCAGTGGTTTCATGTAAATGTTAAATAGGAGGGGGGAGAAAACCGAACCCTGCAGAACCCCACACAGGAGGGGTCGAGGGTCAGATCTCTCCTCCCCTATCACCACCAATTGGGACCAGCCCTGGAGGAAGGAGGTGAACCAGCATAAAACTACACCACCCACCCCCAACTCCCTGAGCCAACCCAAAAGGTTACCATGGCTGATGGTATTGAAAGACGCTGAGAGGACAAGAAGAGTCAGGATGGATGCACTCCCTCCATCCCGCTCCTGCCAGAGATCATCCATAAGTGTGACCAATGCAGTCTCTATCCCATATCCTGGCCTGAAACTTGACTGGAAGGGGTCTAGATAATCTGTTTCATCCAGAATCCTCTGGAGTTGTAACGCCACCACTATGTAATATACATTACATAATTTAGCTTTGGTGGTCCAGAGAGCCAAGGTTTCATAGTATAATAAGCCATCTTTAAAATCACAAACCAACATAGAACCTACTAGATGTATTAGTCTACAAGCCCCAGAAAGTCCAGATACTGTTCATATTTGCTGAGGATTATGATCCAATCGATCAAAAGAGCATCAGTTTGAGGAAAACTGCCATACAAGGTCTGGTGGCACAAATGTTTATGAGCTAGAGTATATTGCACAAGTAATGATCGTGATTGGTTTATTATAGATAGGCAAACTCACATAAAGATACAGATAAAGAGAAGGGGAATTGTTTTACAAAATTGGGCTTGTATGTTCATGTTCCTGAATACAAAAGCAGTTCAAAAGAGTAACAGATTCATTCAGAATACTTACTACTCTCTTTGAACTGGTAATGAATTGGCCAAGCAAATTAATAATAAACACAAGTAGTAAAAGGGTGAAGTCAAGTCAAGCTTGATGGGTGAATATATTCACATTGTCTTGGCAAAAATATGGAAGTGGTTTGCAATTGCCAGCTTGTGTGATGTTTCTTCGCTGTCTACCTTATAGCCCTGGTATTCCCTGGAAGCTACCCATCCAAGTCCTGACCAGGTCTAACATGCTTAGCTTTTTAGACCAGTCAGGTTCTGCTACCTACTGAGGCAAATCACAGTTAATGAGTAACAATTACTTTAATATATAGTCAGCTAGACATACCTAGGTTTTAGTGAATACAATAGTGATGAATATTCATATGAATTCCAATTCAGTTGTTTCATATTAAAAGGTTTCCTCAAAAAATTACTGTAAAAGGATATAAAAAACATTTATTTTTGAATGTGTAGATTTTAGAAGACTGAAATATTCCTTCATTGTTTTCATCCTACAAAGAATTATTTATTCTGTGGTATAGAACTAATAGGGACAAGCAATGTGTAGTTTTCTAGATGTTATTGGACAGTAATTGCCACTGTACCTCACTATTGATCATGCTAGCTGGAGTTGCTGGTAATTTTCAACTCTGGAAAACTATGCACTGCCATTCCTGTCCTATGTAAGTAGTAGAAGTATGTTATTGGCCCTCAGCAGCATATGTATCTTAAAAGAAATGTTGGTACACAGACTTTTGCTTCTGCATTGGATGCTGTAGTGTCTTATGATAATATTCCAGAAGTACATACAGAGCATGTAGGAGTGTGAAGCCACCTTGAGTGCTGTCACAGCCCATTACAAATGACTACGTAGGTAGAAAGATGGGATCTGGATGGCATGAATGAATGAATGAATGAATGAATGAATGAATGAATGAATGAATAGGTTTATATTCCTATTGGGATTTTCTTATTGAATAATTTCCTCATTTTGAGGTCTGCTCTTGTTTACAGATCAAGCCTCCTGACCTATCTAAGCTACTAAATGGCTTCTAAAGAAATTTATCTCTTTTCTTCATATTATGAATGCTTAAGGTGAGCCATGGAGTTAAAATAAAGCAAATTAAATCTCTCCTAGATTCAGATGCCCTTGGAGAATATTTGTTAAATTTATAGAACAATCATATGTAGGCTTTCTTAGAAGTAAGTCCACTGAATTTAGTCAGTGAAGGTTTGATTACTGGCATACATCTGATGTATGTGTATCCAATCATGACAAGAACAATTGTGGCAGGCCAGTAAAGGGGAGCTACCTGCTTGCCAGATAACCAGAGTAACAGTGGATTTGTTCTACTCATTGCCACTGTCACACTCACAAAAAAATTGCCAAATACCTGTGCTGCTTTATCAAACAACTCTAGATGGCTTACAACAAACTTGAGGAAATACTTTAAAAAGTGCATGCCTACAGCCTCAAACAACAAATACCTAGGGTAGAAAAGAAGAAAGGTGAGAATATTGTCATCACCACCAACAGATACAAAGAAAAGCAAGACAATAAGCCAAAATAGGAGCCCATTTTCCTATCCCTTCTATCCTTCCCAACCCTTTTTTTCTGTTTTTAACTCTGAGGCAAAACCTTTGCTGAAGTCTCTCTTTTAATTTTTAAAAAAATATTCTCAAATTATTTTGTTGGCAGGTTGGGTTGCCAACACTTTTTTAGTGATTGTTATTACTCTGCCTTAAAAAAAACAAAAACTTGACATGCAGCTACTAATTGATTTAATGGCTTAGTTTATTATATAGAAGGCTGAGCCATAATGCCATTTGTTTGGTTTTAGTTTAGTGCGGTTGTGAACCCAGCACTGTAATTTTCTAAATATGGTTAATTATTTAGTGTTATGCTTGATGTGGATCCATAAGCATCCATTAGAATTCACAAGGCTGTCACATGATTCACGACATCATAATACAAATTATGCAATTTGTATCAGTTGTTCATGACATCATTATGCAAACAATGTACATCATGTAATAACATAATTTTTGTGATATAATGATGTGCGTGATGTCATTTGCCCTCTTGTCTCCCAACAGATCTGTTTGGTAACTTTTAGAGCTCCTGTAAGTCAGAGCAAAAGTATAGAACTAGACATACCAATGCTCTATCTCATTTAGTATGCTGAATCATATAATAAATGATAATCTATTTACCTACATTGTTTTTCCCCCTTAAATATTGTGAAATACATTGAGAATATTTATTTATTTATTCATTCATTCATTCATTCATTCATTCATTCATTCTAAGGAACAATAGTAGTACATGCTTAGTGAGGACGAATCCAGATGCTCCCCAGAAATGGTGTGATTAAAATGCAGCCAATTTATTTGGAACCAGAACTGAGCTTGTTCTTGAAGCAAAAACTTGCAGAAATCTTCTAGCAAATGATATTAAGTTCAAAACCATGTAATTAAGGAATTTTCCACTGCTTTATAGTTGATGGTCCTTGATCTGTATCACTGTACTATTTTTCTATTTCATTTACTATGTGTTTCATGGGAAAGAAACAAAACTAAGATTAAATACATTCAAATCCCACTGTGATGTATTCAAGCCAGTGTATTGTGGTGTATTCAATAAACCATTGTTAAATCATGTGTTAGGGTGATATTCAAAACCAGTCAATGAAGGTTGCAGCATCTACAGGGAAGCTTCAAAATCTGCACAATGGCAAGTACAGCATTGCAATCAAAGCTGTTGATCTTTTGTGATTTTTTGTATGTGGAAAAATGCTACATGCATGTACAAAATGGGCAGGGTGTCTATCAGGACACCACATCCACCAATTCATGGATTTTGACATTCTCTCATGGACATCTATGAATATGAGGCAGTTTCATCTCTTCATGGAGCTGAGAAAAGCTCAGCAACTTACCCTCTTTTTTATTATCCTAGTTCTGTTTTAAAATATTTCAAATACATTAGAAAGCAGCCCTTTTTCAAACTGGTCTTGGTGGGTTTGCTGTCTAAATTTTCACCCATTTGCATTAAACATAATGCATATCTTTACCTGACCACATGTCAAAACACTGAATGCTTCCATTGCAGCAATACTTACAGGTGAGTTAAGCAACTTCAGATGACTCTCCAGGGCTGTTAGTTTTGACAATCCAGCACTACCAAATGTCTTGTGATCACTAGTCAGGCCAAGCACTGAAACAGAAACATTTGTCTGAATGGAACTTGTAAAGAGGATTGAGAATAAACTCTGTATAATCAGAGTTTCAGTTTAAAACTCATCATCATGGAAAACAAAACTGGAAGAGTCATTAAATGAATTCACACATTGCACTAATCCTGGATGAATTCTGGATGCTCAATGTGATGCTTGAGGAGCAGTGAGGCTGGCAATATCTCCTTGGTGCTCCCCAGGATTGGTACTTGGTATATTAACTAAACAAGAACATTAAATGGGAAGCCATGTTGCCAGCCTTCACTATCTCATTTCTTTCTAAGAATGCTTCTGAGTCCCACCTAAATCCTGGAGGCATTCTTAGAGGCTGAAAAGGGTGGGTGGCTGCAGTCAGTGTTTTGTTTGGAAGTGTCTCTCTGCCCCAGAAAAAAAGAAAGGTAAAATGAAGAGATAGGGGTGGTAAGGAATAAGGTTGCCAAGTTGCTTTCTAGTATAATTGTATGTTCAGAATCTTAGAGAGACCCACTTTCTGGACACCTGGACTTTCTTATCAGTGAAAAGAACAGCCTCTTCATCAGTTCAGCACAGAGATCATAGTTAAGAGGTGAGAAAATTCCCTCCCTTCCCACCCTTTCAGGGTGAGTGATAAATGGCTTCTGAAAGTAAAAACAATCTGGTTGTTGAGATTTCTGTAAGCTAATTCCTTTTTCTTTCAATACATCTGTTTAAAGAAGCCTCTTGTGAAAGTCTTGCTTTTGGGTGGAATTGACCTTCAAGAGCTTGATGTCTAGTATGTGGGGTATTTTGTGATGAACCAGACCCTGCATATCATCCATTTTGGTGTGTATGTGTATGTATGTATATGTGTATGTGTGTGTGTATATATATATATACACACACACACTGTATGTAAGTGTGTATGTATGTCTCTCTCTTCCTAGTTGAATAGGTAGGGTGAGAGTATACAGCCTGCCGTACTCCTTTCCCAATCTTAAACCAGTCCGTTGTTCCGTGGTGTGTTCTTACTGTTGCTACTTGGTCGTTATACAGATTCTTCAGGAGGCATACAAGATGACTTGGTATCCCCATACCGCTAAGAACTTGCCACAATTTGTTATGGTCCACACAGTCAAAGGCTTTAGAATAGTCAATAAAACAGAAATTGATGTTTTTCTGAAACTCCCTGGCTTTTTCCATTATCCAGTGGATATTGGCAATTTGGTCCCTAGTTCCTCTGCCTTTTCTAAACCCAGCTTGTACATCTGGCAATTCTCGCTCCATGAATTGCTGAAGTCTACCTTGCAGGATCTTGAGCATTACCTTACTGGCATGTGAAATGAGTGCCACTGTTCGATAGTTTGAGCATTCTTTAGTGTTTCCCTTTTTTGGTATGGGGATATAAGTTGATCTTTTCCAATCTGATGGCCATTCTTGTGTTTTCCAAATTTGCTGGCATATAGCATGCATTACCTTCACAGCATCATCTCGCAAGATTTTGAACAGTTCAGCTGGGATTTCGTCGTCTCCTGCTGCCTTGTTATTAGCAATGCTTCTTAAGGCCCATTCAACCTCACTCTTCAGGATGTCTGGCTCTAGCTCACTGACCACACCGTCAAAGCTATCCCCGATATTGTTATCCTTCCTATACAGGTCTTCTGTATATTCTTGCCACCTTTTCTTGATCTCTTCTTCTTCTGTTAGGTCCTTGCCATCTTTGTTTTTGATCATACACATTCTTGCCTGGAATTTACCTCCAATGTTTCTAATTTTCTGGAAGAGGTCTCTTGTCCTTCCTATTCTATTGTCTTCTTCCACTTCCGCGCATTGCTTGTTTAAAAATAATTCCTTATCTCTTCTGGCTAACCTCTGGAATTTTGCATTTAATTGGGCATATCTCCCCCTATCACTGTTGCCTTTTGCTTTCCTTCTTTCTTGGGCTACTTCTAGTGTCTCAGCAGACAGCCATTTTGCCTTCTTGGTTTTCTCTCTCTTTGGGATGTATTTTGTTGCCGCCTCCTGAACAATGTTGCAAACTTCTGTCCATAGTTCTTCCGGGACCCTATCTACTAAGTCCAGTCCCTTAAATCGATTCCTCACCTCCGCTGCATATTCCTGAGGAATATTAGTGAGCTCATATCTAGCTGATCTGTGGGTCTTCCCTAATCTCTTCAGTCTGATCCTAAATTGTGCAATAAGAAGTTTGTGATCTGAACTACAGTCAGCTCCAGGTCTTGTTTTTACCGACTGTATAGATGTCCGCCACCTTTGGCTGCAAAGGATGTAGTCAATCTGATTTCGGTGTTGTCCATCTGGTGAAGTCCATGTATAAAGCCGTCTCTTAGGTTGTTGGAAGAGAGTGTTTGTTATGCAGAGTGAATTGTCTTGGCAAAATTCTATCAGCCTATGTTGTGCTTCATTTTGTTCTCCCAGGCCATGCTTACCTGTAATTCGAGGTGTCATTTGACTGCCCACCTTAGCATTCCAGTCTCCTGTGATGAAAATAACATCTCTTTTAGGCATGTTGTCCAGTAGGTGCTGCAGATCCTCACAGAACTGCTCTACTTCAGCTTCTTCAGCATCTGTGGTTGGGGCGTATATTTGGATCACTGTGATGTTAGATGGCTTGCCCTGAATTCGAATTGAGATCATTCTATCGTTTTTTTGGATTGTATCCGAGCACTGCTTTAGCCACTTTACTATTAATTATGAAGGCTACCCCATTTCGTCTGTGGTCCTCTTGTCCATAGTAGTAGATCTGGTGGTCATTTGATATGAAGTGGCCCACACCCAAAATATCTATCTTTAATCTTGACATCTCACCAATAATCACATCCAATTTGCCCTGGCTCATAGATCTTACATTCCAGGTTCCAATGGTGTGTTGATCCTTAGAACATTGGATTCGCCGTTCACCACCAGCACCGTCAGCTGCTAGCCTTCCTTTCGGGTTTGAGCTAGCTGTGTCATCACGTCTGGGGCTAGTTGAACTCATCCTCTGTTCCTCCCCAGTAGCATTTTGACCATCTTCCGACCTGGGGGTCTCATCTTCCGATGGTATACCGACATATCTCTGGTTGTACTGATCCATTTAGTTTTCATGGCAAGAATACTGGGGTGGGTTGCCATTACCTTCTCCAGGGATCGCATTTAGTCTGACCTCTCTGTCATGACCTTCCCGTCTTGGGTGGCCCTTCACCGTTTAGCTCATAGCATCATTGAGGTGCTCAAGCTCCAGCACCATGACAAGGTAACGATCCTTTGCTGAAGCCAATTGGTTTACTAGCCCCAAAAGATTGGGGACCCCTACCATAAACCAGGTTTACACAATAGCTGGGTTCACATAATATGCTAAGCCATAATATGGCTTGTTTAATTTTTGCTTAGCAGGTTTGTGAACCTATCTATTGTGTTCTGTTGTTCAGGCTACTGGTTCTGGGCTGCAAAAATCCATGATTACTGGATGACACCAAAAAATATACAGAAAATTCAAAACTCATTGTTGCTATCCAGTAGTCATCCCAATTGTTGCACCTCAGTTTTTTAACCCAGATCTGATAGCCAAAGGAAATCCTAAATAGATCATATTAGAACATTTTCCTTTGAGGTTGTTGAGAAATGAATAGAGTTCTGTTAGAGTGCTAGGTTCCTCCAAGATTTCCAAGTGATAAGATTAAGGGTTGCAGGACCTCACCTTAATTTAGCTATCATGGAATGAGATCACTGATGGCCTCTCAGCATTTTTTTAAAATACTTATGCTTAAAAAGGAGGTTGAATATACAATAAGTGAAGGTTAGTAGTTTGAATTGTTCCAGTGAATGGTCTACTACTCCCTATTTAAAATTGGGGCAGCCAATTCTACCACAGCTTTTGAAAATCCTTAGTTCTTAGTCTTTTTCATACTAAGTATCTTACTTCTCCAGAACAGGATGAGCTATTCATTGTTACCTAGATATCTTCCTAACACTTTTCTTAGAAGAGGAGGTTGAAGATATAGAAAGAGAAACATGAATTCTTCCAGAACCATCCCTGGCCATTTCCTTCATCATGCAAGAAGTATGATTGCTCATCTCCTTCATAGAAGTCTCTGAAAAAAGGAATCCCAAAGGGAAACCCACTTTAGCAGGTTTCATGTTACAAATAGAAGCACAGGAAAGGATGGGGTCTTGAATTATTTAGTCCAAAACTGTGGGTCATGCTGGATGTGGATTGTAGGAATTATATTCTCTCTGTGTGTGTGAGAGGGAGAGGAGAGGGAGAGGGAGAGGGAGAGGGAGGCATGCAGTCAAACTTAGGAAACTGGAGCTCCATTGTTGATTGGAGTCCTCGGAAAGGTACAGGGCTTCAGACTAACACTATTTCAGCATTGCCCAATCTCAATTGGTTACCATGTTCTGACATATTTGATATGCACAAATGCTAATTTAATCAATAATTAGCAGTGAAAATCAATTACTTCAGTAGCGGTTGCAAAATGTAGATGGAATAGAAGCAGCATGAATTTTTTAGCAGGAAATGCAGTAAATCTGGAAACAAGGCAAAGGAGAATAATATCCCACTATGAGTTTGTAGATGTGTTACTCTCATAGCTTTCATAGTGAAGGATTTTATTGATTGATCTATCTGGGAACATCTAGTTCATCTCTCAATGGAAATTTATTTTTTGACAAATAATGGAGATCATCATTCTTGGTCAGCAAGACTGCATGTCTTAAGTAACAAATACCCTAAGCATTCATCACTATGGTGAGAGTGATAATTGAGGATGTTGAACAGCTTTGTATATTTTTTTTCACCTAATTGCTGCTGTAAAGACACAGTAGGGGATTTCTGTGCTAGAGAATGTAGAACCTGAAGTGTGTTGCTAAAGAAAGGATGAAAGTATCTCTGCACTCTGGTGACGAGAAACCTGTAGTACAGCAAATAGCAGAAGAGGGCTGTGTAGATTATAGCTGGATGACAAAGGAACTGATGAATATGATTGGACACTGCTTCCAAAGAACAAGGGCTGGCTCATTGCTTATTGACCTTGAACATAGTAGCAGTATTAGCAGCAGGTTTTCATCTCATTTGCAAAATTATAAATGAATCTGATTTGACACTGCTGCATTATGCATACCCTCCCCACCTCATGCTTGCTACATTGCCTCCTTGTGGCAGGGGTTGTTCCTGGGAGGGATGAGTGAAGAATGTTGGCAGCAGTGATATAGGAAGATGCTGGAGGGGGATGATTACTTTATCATTTCCTATTACATAGGAGAAAACAGTGATAAATCACTCCACTATTTTACTAAGAAAACCACATGGATAGACAAAATAAAGTAATTGATAAATACAGTGCTAGATGATGGCCCCTCAGGTCAGATGGCATTCAGTATATTACTGAGGAAGAGCTGAGGATCTTCTAGAGTACTAATGATGTAGATTAAAACTAGGTTAAAGCCTTCAAGGATGTTTAGTTGCTGATGTTGCCATCCAGGAAATGAAAATCTGCAAAGACAAAATTACACTGGGAGCATGGAATGTAAGAAGCATGAACACGGGGAAGCTCAACACAGGAAAGAAAATGAATCAACTACACACTGACATTTTAGGCATCAACAAACTGAGATGGTCTGGAATTGAACACTTTCAATTAGAAGATCATACTGTTTACCATTCATGACACAGAATACGAAGATAGAATAGCATTGCTTTTATAGTCAGTAAGACAATACTTGGATACAATGCAATCAAGGACCAAATAATATGAGACTTCATAAACCATCCTGTAATATGATTATCCAAGTTTATGCTCCAACCACTGATGCAGAAGAGGAAGTTGAGGAAGTTTTATCAGCAAGTTAAATCTGAAATCGGCAGAACATGCAAGCAAGATAATAAAATAATAATATTAAATTTATATGCCACCCAACTCCCAGGGACTCTGGGAGATATAATGTTTGTGGATGGAGACTGGAATGCCAAACTTGGAAATAGTAAGGAGGAAAACGTTGGACTGTATGGACTAGGAAGCAAAAATGAAGCAAAATAATGATTTATCTGTTTTGGCCACTCAATGATTTCTTCATTGCCACACAATCTTCAAGCAACAAAATTAACAGCTAAAATAAATTACCAGACTCAAATTGCCAGATTCTGGATACATTATGAAAAGACCTTGCTCCCTCTAGAATTCCATAATGCTGGGAAAGGTGGAAGGAAGGAAAAGAAGAGGATGACCAGCAATAAGGTGGGTGTACATGATTACCACAGTGATGAGTGCCCCACTGGAATACCTGAAGGGCCAGGCTGGGGGCAGATCATCTGTCTATATGGTGGAAGATGGGTGGGATACTCTCAGAGTAGGCAGCCTTGGTACCTGCTACTGATGCCTCATTCCAGTGCCCTATGTTCACCCCAAGATCTGGTTTTCAGAGCTTTAATAGCCCAGTCTCCATTAGTTACTATTTAATGCAAGGTTGACCTGTAATAAGGTGTATCACATCCATGATTTAAATATGGATGAGAGAGCTGACCTGTTATGCATTACTGCAACTTGGTTGAATGCAGGAAGAGGGGATGCCCTCTTGGAAATGTGTCCACCTGGATTTCAGTGTGCCACCAGCTGTGGATTTTAGGGCCCTTTATTAACTCTGGTTGGGGTAACATCCCCCATACAGAGCTAGTGTACAATTTGGAGGTCCTGCTGCACTCATGATTCATGCTCAAGGAGCAAATTGCAGCCATGTCCAGGAGGGCATTTGCAAACAAATCCATCTTGTATGTCAGTTGTGCCTGTTCTTGGATTGGCAAGTTCTGCTCATGGTCATTCATACCTTAGTCACTCCCCAGTTTGGCTATTGCTAACGTTCTCTATGTGGGGCTACCCTTGAAGGCATTTAGAAGCTGCAGCTGATCCAGAATGCACAGTAGGGTGCACCGTGGTGTGCCCATGTAACATTGCTGCTATATGAGCTGTACTGGCTTCCAGCAGGCTTCTGGTTACAATTCACACTAGTGGTTGGACCAGGTTACTTGTGAGACCACCTGTCACCAATGGTTTCTTCACATCCCACCAAATCTGGCAGAGTAGGCATGCTCCTTGTCCCTTCTGTGTAACAACGCCATCTACTGAGAACCAGGAGGTTCATCTTCTGTGTTGGGGCACCTGCCCTATGGAACAGTCTCACCTCTGAAATTTAGATGGCCCCCACCCTGTTGGCCTTCCAGATGGCCTTTAAAACCTGGCTTGTTCCTCTGGCCCTTAAACTCTGGTAAAAATGTCCATGGAGCTCAGTATGTGTGTTCTGTTTCAGTTGTGAGACAGTTTTGTGAGGAACCTCAATTATTTATTTGTAATTGTGTGTTGCCTTATGACTTTTGTATTGTGTTATTTTATCTATGTGTTTCATTAGCCCGTCAAAGCTATTTGGTTAAGATGGACAGCCATTACAATAAAATAGTAAAATAAAATAAAATAAATAAAATAAATGGTTGCTAAGAGTTGACCCCAACTTGATAGCACATAATCAATTAAATGCAGGGGGAGTAATATAATTACTCTGTATCAAACTCTTTTATCTCTAGTCTCTAATTCTTCCAAGTTAGCTAGAGGCAGTTTCACACAATTATTGTATTTTGTGTAATAATTAAGTTTTCTAAAATTATTTCCATGATTAATTTGAGTTTTGGGTACCACTGAAATTCATATAATGAACAATTTTTCCTGTGCATTGAGGTATGTGGCCTGTATAACCTTAGTATGAAAGACAGCTCCATTGGGGAAGAATATGAATATATAAAACAGACATTTTGTTTCCATCTCAGTTCAGCTGGATTTTAACCTTGTTTAACAGAAGTAAGTCTCACTGTCTTTACTAGAGTTTACATTCTAGATGTTCCTGCATTGTGGCTAAAATAAATATTACAATTGTCTTTCTATAATTCCTGCTTTTTAAAAGGATTTTCAATATATTTTAGGAACCATAAAAGTAGCTCATTTGGGGAGGGGGGTGATATCAGGGGAGATGATGAAATGAACCTTTAGCTCCACAACCGCAGCTGATAAACACCTAGGTGAAAAGAATTCCCCGTGTCTCTGAAATTTTTGCTGTTAAATCAGAGAGGAGACTTGATTTTTCAGCTTCCACAGAGCTGTTGATTTATTGCTTTCTGAGTACAATAAATTATTTGGTGAGAGACTCCTATCTCTTCCAACATGAAGTTCCAGCAGCTCACAAAACGGCAACAGCCCCTTTGGAAACCTTACAGCTTTCTCTAATTATTTATATTGTCACATCAAAGGCACAGGCACTGGGTGGTGGGCCAGATCATTATGTCTTTGAAAAAATGGTTAGATCTTCAAATACTTTGTGATTCCTTCAATTACCTGGCACCACACAAAGTATGGCCCCAATGTTGTGAATCCAAATTTGAGACTACTACCTCAAACACAGCTACAAGGCTGGCTCAGTTTTAGGATTCTTGGTTCTGCTTCTCCTGATGGCTTTTTGTAACCTTTCTGCAAATCTCAGTTTCCAATGAGGTGTCAGAGCATACCATGATAACAGTCCAGACTAGTGCAGTGAAGCTTTTGTCGGAAAGCAAGAGAGATGAGCTGCACAGGAAGATGAATTGCTGTCAGAGGAACAGAGAAGCAACCTGATGGCCTTCAGGTATATGCAGCTTGTTCCCAAGGCAATTGGCTGCCCATTTATTCATGACTGAGATGCCTATCCATAAAGAAAATGTAAAATTCGGCTAGCATTCCCCTAGAATCAGTTATACCAATCAGCTGAAAATACTCGGCCATTGCAGTGGCTCTGGTTGGCCTCAGAAAATTGGTTTACATAAAAAAATCTGGTTTACACTGGCAGATCCACCCTTGAATGAAAACAGCATTAAACGGATTGCTTTTCTGATTGGCCTCTCAAAAGTCAAATGCTGCAGTCAAAATTTGCACTGTTTTAGACCTCTGACAGAGGTCCTTGGCACAAACAGCAGCAATTTGTTGTATGTTGCAAAAGCCAGTGACACTAATCCATGTGTGAAAGGCTTCAACTGGGGCAAAGACTCTTAAATTGCATCCCAAATCAACATATGTTTTTGGAGCAACTTCATTTGTTATCTTAGATGCCAAGGCAATAGCTCTGAGGATTCAGTTGCTCTAAATAAAACTGGAAGGGGAAGTGCATAAATATGTTCATAGGAACAGGCACAACCAAACATAGCAGGCACTCAAACCACAGTAGGCACTGTTAGGATTTGGCTGAAGCAGATTGTATGCAAAGACTTAAATAAATATATACCGCTGGCTGCATCTCCTCCCCATTGTCTCCACCCATTTTTTCCATGCTTTGATTTAAGGGCCAAATAGTTCCAGTGTGAAGAAAATGGGGATAAATTAGCAAGTTGTATTTGCATAACCCTGTTAGAAATCTTCAGCTTGGTGTCTGCCAAATGTTTTGGACTTCAGTACCCATCAGCTTCAGTCAGCATGCTCAGGGACAAGGAATTACAGGAACTGAAATCCAAATAGCTGGGAAGTGCCAAATGGCCTACTACATCTATTTTGGAAGTGAAGGATTAATCCAGCCATTAGAACTTGTCAGGTTTTGGATATTGAATATAATGGCATAGCACACACCTCTTCAACGTTTTCCCTACAGCAATAACCTTGGGAGGTAGGTTGGGCTGAGAGAGAGAGACTGCCCCAAAGCCACCCAGGGAGTTTTCACGGTTAAGGGTGGACTTGAACCTTAGTCTTCCTAATCTGAATCCTAAATTACTATACACTGGTTTGAAAGGCTACAGGTTTTATAACCCCCTAACTGGGAGTGAGCCTTTTTGAGTTCAATGGGACTTATTTCCAAGTATAAAGACAGAGAACTGAATGGTTAGATTTCAAGATTCTGCACATCCTACTTTCAAGTAACTCCCACTGAGTATGAGAAATCTTCCGACCTACTCTCATTTTAGGATCACAGTTTCAAATGAACAAAACCTGTTACTCTGACCCATTTTGGAGAATCAGTGGCCTATTCCTCAGGCAAAGTCAAGTCCTTAACATAATAACATAACAGCTTCCAAAAGTTTTGCTTAGCCTAATTGGGACTGAGCATGTGAGCCAAAGACAAGCCTGGAAATTTTTTTTTTAAGCATTGAGCAATTACAGCAATGATTAGAGTGCCAGGGATACTGAAATAACACACACTAGATTTATCTTATGTGATTGATATATAATCAATCAAGTCTTCATTGGTTCCTTCTTTATTCTGTACACTTTGAGGGGGAAAAGAATCTGTGAGAATAGAGATGAGATTGGTGGCTGATTGAAGTTTCCCAATTGGCATTTTATACTTGAAAACTGTAATAAACCTGGGAATAATTTAGTTTCATGCTAGAGGTATAGATAGAGATCACTTGATATCAGGGATAGGCAGCCTTTCCCCCTATCCGGGAGACGGTCAAAAAAGTCAAGATGGAGGAGGGCTGATCTGAGCCACACCCCCAATTTCTCCAAAACGTCTGTTGATTTCTCCTTTGACCTGCAACAGAACATTTATAATAGAAGACCACGGCTGCAACAGCAGAAGTTTTAATGGAAGTTGGCTTCACATACTTGTCTTGTGCAGGAAATATTTGTGGAGCTGAGATATCTAAGAGAGAGATTCCCACTTGGTATGAATCCTTGGAATTGCCTTCATGGCATCCATCTAACTGGGTGTTTCCACCTGGTGGGGAACTTTATATTCGTCAATGGGATAATGGTTCTTACCTAGTGTGGAAGTTGATAGGCAGTTTCAATGAAAAGTCCTTGGTTCCACTTGGACCATGTGAAGGCAGCTGCCTTCAAATGGTCATGGACTCCCACATTTGGTGCAAAGCACAAAGTAGGATAGGGAGGATCATTTTTTTTTATTTACTATGGGAGGAACAGAGCTACCACAATGGTTTGGCATCATGTGAAAAAAAATCAGCATATTTCATGTAACCATAGGTTAGGCTGGCTAACTGTTGCCTTACTACTCAACTACTGCCTCTAGAACAGCCTTTCTCAACCTTTTGACCTCGGAGGAACCCTGGAAATATTATTCAGGCCTTGGGGAACCCCTGCACATTCAGGCTCAAATATAGGCGGTAAGTTACGAAATTACTATATTCGTTTCATGCGTATGCCTGTATATATGCATTAACAGTGTTCTTAAACTAAAAATAAAGAATGAAACTTACCTCTTTAATGTGAAATTGCCTGAATTTGAAATAATTTGAAATCCCACACCTAATCCAGTAACACTCTGTAGTGCATTGTGAAGGTTCAGGGATTTCTGACACATAGGAAGAAATCACATTGATAGGAGACACTGAAACTCTAATAAGAATTGTCTGCTCAGTGTTCTGTAGAGCAATATCAAAACAAGTTAAATTTCAGCAAATTGTTAATCTAAATACAATTCAGTGACATTCAGGCCACTGAATGCAGTATGCTGGTTGTCAAGGCATTTTGCTCTTCAAACTGTTATTCGCAACTGTGATCCTCTGTTAGAGTATTTTCAAGAAGAAAATTAAAACCCAGTTGCTAATTATTGCTATAAGGAGCTAAGTAATTGAGAATTTAGGCTACTTCTGAAAGTTTTGAATGATGTTTTATCTGATGTAGCTTTGTTGTTACTGCTTCTCCAGAAGAGTCTAAAGCCTCTTGAGGCACATCATCTAGCATGAGGCAAACTGAAGAAGATAAGAAGTCAGTACTTAGGAGGTTCAGTTTAGTTGAGTAAAAAAGTTAAGGCCCTATTGGGATCACAAGGCAATGGTTCTGTAGATACCAGTCCTCTTACCACATTTATAAATCTGCTGCATGTCTGCTTGGATGAAAGGTTCAAATCTGCACTGCATTTGAGGTTGGATCAATTTCCAATTGACTTTTCTTTTGGAATTGATAATTGTAAGTCTCTTTGTGCACAATATAAAGACTTTTTGGCTGAAGAATCAACAGTAGTTGAGCAACACGACTTTAAGCTTGTTGTTGTAGAAACAATTAAAGGAAAACTTGTGTCAAAGTTTTCTATGTATGGTGTCTTTTGCATTTCAAATGACAGGAATCTTGCAAAATTGATGGATATTTGAGGAACATTCATAACATCCAGTGCAGAGGGTGAGCATGGATTTAGTTTAATGAACTCTAAAAAATAAATGGAGGAATCAGTTACAGATTAAGCATATGGAGATGATTATTTGTGTGAGGAGCTATCAATTAGATGGCAGATTACTAGATCTTGACAAAATCTGTAATGAATGGACAAATGCCAAAGACTACAGAGAAAAGTTGTAAAACCTGTGGACTTTTGTAAATAAGATTAGAATTGTTGTCATATTTAAATATTTCCTAATGAATATAATTCAGTTAAAGAGTGGGAATAATTCAGTGTACATAAGTGTACAGTGACTAGCAAGTTTATATTATCATTATTACACTTTTTATTTATTTTTTTATTTATGTAATTTATCCCCACCCATCTCCTCCCATCAGAGGCCTCTGGGCGGTTTACAACAAGCAATTAAAACCATCACAATGGTACAAAAAATAAAATACAGTAAAAATACTATAAATAGAAATAAAAAATAAGAATAAAAAATCCAAGCGATGAAACATCTAAAACAGTCCAAGTGTGGGAGGAGTGGTCTATAACAACCATCCCCATGTAGCAATATTCCCCTCTCCGCCCCAAGCAAGGCGGCAGAACCAGGTCTTCAGACTCCGCCGAAAGGCCAGGAGCGATGGGGCCAATCTCACCTCCGGGGGCAGCATGTTCTACAGGGCGGGAGCTACTGCAGAGAAGGCCCGCTTCCTGGACCCCGCCAGATGAAATTCTTTTACAGACGGGGTCCGTAGCATGCCCTCTCTGCACTATTGGGTGGGACGGGTTGATGTAATGGGGAAGAGGCGGTCCCTCAGGTAACCTGGCCCCATGCCATGTAGGGCTTTAAAGGTGATAACCAACGCCTTGAATTGGACCCGGAAGCAAACTGGTACCCAATGCAGCTCGCACAGCAGTGGTGTTACATGTGCCCTTCTGGGGGCACCAAAAACAGCTCGCGCAGCTGCATTCTGGACCAGCTGAAGCTTCTGGATACTTTTCAAGGGTAGCCCCACATAGAGCGCATTGCAATAGTCTATCTGAGAGATAACAAGGGCATGAGTGACTGTTCGAAGGGCCTCCTGGCTTTTAGTTTCTATATTTCAAGAAATATGTAAACATTTTAACATGCTGCTTTACATGGACAGTATTTGCAATTTACTCCTATACTCATACTGTGGTGCACAAATTCATACCAGTTTGATCTAGTGGTTAAGGTGCTCGGCTAGGAACCAGGAGACTGAGGGTTCTAGTCCCACCTTAGGCATGAAAGCCGGCTGGGTGGCCTTGGGCCAGTCCCTCTCTCAGCCCAACTCACCTCACAGGGTTGTTGTCCTGGGGAAAATAGGAGGAGGACAGACTAATAGGTAGGTTTGCCTTCTTATTTATAAAAATAACATAGGCAGGATAAAAATTAAATAAATAAAAGCTGTACAGATTTTTTTTTCCACACACAGACTTTATTCATTTATTTAAATTTATTGACTGCCCAACTCCGGTGCAGTTAGAAGGGACATTGATCGAAGCGACTCCCCTTTTATTGTGAGATCACAGCCACCAACTTTTTTCCTTCCCCCCACCTCAGTGGATGCCCCTGCTTTTGCTAGGAAGCCAGACTTATTTTTAAAATTTTTTAGACTTCTGAGAGCTACTGGAGACAAGGTGGTGAGGCAAGGATGTCACTGAAGGAAGCAGGACCTATTTTTTTCTGCCCCTTACTTGAGTGTTTGATAAGCTTGCTTCAAAGTCACCATTGTAAATAAAGTGACTTAATCTAGGAATCCTAAACAGTTCTAGCCTGTAGCCCATTCTTTTCCAACTGGTACTATCTAGCTATGTTAGGTTCCAGGACGCATCATTCCAGCAAGCCCACACTGCAGTGGCTTTCTGAGGGACACAAGGCAGTTTTCTGTCTTTCAGAAATGGCTCCAGTGGCTCCGATATTATTATTATTATTTTTTTAAAAAAATGTGGCTAAGAGAAATAGATGGCCTGATGTCTAAATAAGACATATTAATTTGTAATTTTAAAAGACCAGGTTCCTGTGACAGGAGTTACAGCTGCAGGGTCAAAGAGCTGCCTTGCAGCACGCCTAGTACAGCATAAATTTTTGCACTTTAACACACCAATCCTTACAATGTACCTCCTAGCTAAGAATCAATAAAGGCAAGGCAATTTCCTTAACATGCCATCTTGAAGAGATTATGGAAGAGGTGGGGAAGAAGAGCTTCCCTTAGTGGCTAATGCTTTACTACAGTTCAAATGAGTCAATATATAATAAAATAAATTCCAAATCTATTTTCACTCTTTGCCATTTTAATACAGACTCAATGAAATGGAATTGTGTTGATTCTAACCAGCTCAAGATATCTTCCTTTTCTAATAACCAAGGTCGTTTTTACCTTCCTGGAAAGACAAGCCACATATATAACCCTGATCTAGCCTAAAGAGTGTGGCTAGGGAAACCGTATTTGCAATATTTGGAAAGCTGGCCTTATGATGGGCAATATAATATGCAATTCATTTCCTGGCAGAGCTGATGTTATTTTATAGATAGTGTTCACCCTTGCCAGTTTTACTCTGAGATAAACGATGCTTTGGGTGGATTAGAAAAATTCGTAACTTTTAGTGCTAAAAAGGGAGAGAGACAAGCCTTTTAGAATAGAACCAGGAGGACTTATGTCTGGAAAGATGGCAATTAGCTCTTCTTAAAAAATCTAATCTGATTTGCAATCCTATTTCCCAGTGTTGACAACAGCTGGAAGGATTTAAGATGTAGAAGATGTGGCACATTGCTGTTTACCATCTGTGGAAAACTTTGCTGATTTTTCTTGGTGAAAAACCCACCATTGGTTAGAAATAGATAATTATTTGGATGCCTTGAGGATTTATTGACTCCCAGACTACTCCATTCCCTGGACATATGCTTGTTTTGGAGCTGGCATAGGAAGATTCTCTCCTGCCTTCTTCTCCCCCTAGTCTGGATGATCCAGCTGGGCATTATAGAAATTGACTTCATCATTTCTCACCCCACTGCTTTGCTGATTACTAACTAATTAATGGGAGGAGCTAAATTACTTGCTTAGCTTGTATTTTAGAATAACTGTAGGTGACAAAAAAAAATCAAAGCACTTGGAATGAAATATTCCAGTGCTTACTAATAAAGTTGGGCACACATGCATATAAAGTTATTCATATCTGGTATCTCAACATGGCCATTGGAATTCAGTCCAGGCCCAGTTAACTGCTAGGATGTATGTGAGTAGGAATTCCAAGCCTCACACTGTAGGATGTTTCCATATTTTAGAGTTGTTATTACAACTCTTGCAACCAAAAACGATAAAAATGGTTTTGGGGACATGTGCCAAGGGTTGCAGAGATGGCCACTGAGCAACAGATAATCTGATGTACTATCCTAATATTTTCCTCCCCCCAGCTGAGAGTCCTGCCTTCTAAAAATGCATTCTAGTAGATTACTGTCACTACAGATAGATATTGTCATTCTGTTCTTAGTATACCAACACAAGGACTGCATTCACACATAAAATTAAACTAAAGTATGTTCTTTGCAAACATAATTACTTGAACAAGCCATAATGACATGGTTCCTCCATAACCTTAAGCAGCAGCAGACTTAGCACACCACATTAAACCTTGGCAGGGCATCCTGCCAATCTCCAGCAAACTCCTAAAAGCGTAATGCTGAAATTCGCAAACAAAATGGCCAAATTTCAGTAGTACCATTTCCAGCCGCTTTTCAAGTTCTTCAAGGGTTTTTATAGTGCAACTAGTAGCAGTTTGCCTTCATAGGCCTCCTGCACCCACCCTTGCCCTTGACCCAAAATAGGCTCAGAAATGTTCACCATACTATTTCTGGCAATGCTGCTGTGCCACGCCACCAGGTAATCTCTTGTAACCTCCAGAAGGCTGAGGTGCAATCCCAAACCCCTCAGAAGTTGCCTACTCAAGACGTTGCTAAATCAAGAAAAAAACTAACCCATGTGTGACTGGGTGTTGTAAACAAACCAGTCAAGGTAACCTAAAACAGTCCTATACATTCAAGATAATTTGCTTTGCTTTGGCATGGAGGGGTTGTATGTGATGGATATAAAAGGGGTTGCTTGGTGCAGCTATCCAGAACGTTTTAGCTTTCTAGTCCTTACTGCTCACTATTCTGAGAGCTGCCACTGACTGCCTTAATAGGCGAGTGGGCTCCTTATTTTATTTATTTATTTATTAAACAAATTTATAAGGCCGCCCAACTCACATACGATGACTCCATTCGGCTTCCTTGGGGGAGATGTGGTCTCTCAGGTATCTCTTTTGTCCTGAGCCGTACACAGCTTTAGAAGTAATTCCTGTCATTTTGGAGGCTTCCAGGGGGATGATTCCTAGTCATACCAATCCAAAGGCATTGTACAATATTTGGTTTTCCCCTCCTGGATGTTTGTTTTCCTGATAATAAAGTAGAGAGAACCAAAGGTAGGAAAACAGGAGAGAATAACAGAGGAAGATAAAATTTGGATCCCAGCACACTAAAAATATCTGTGTTGTCCTCTCATTCTACCTATTTACTTTTGCATTTTTTGTTAGTAGCCAGTAGGTAACATTCTTGTTTTTCATGCTGGGCTTATTTGCTGGACCTAATGAATTGGGGCTACAAAAATCCAAATGACCAATAGATAGTGGCAATGAGATCCCAAAAACTGTAACTCTTTCCTGCCATCCACTGACTGCCTGGATTTTTGCAGCCAAGACCTGATAGCCCTAAAGTGTGCTTGTTGCATCTGACCAAGAAAGAATATTTTTCATCAAAGCGGGAAGTGTTTTTAAAATATAAAGTAGAATGGTTGTACTCTGACTGAAGACAACAGGCTACAGCCAGTGGTCTGAATCTAAACACTGTTTGGAATATGGGCACAGCTAGCTGCAGTTTGGACTCTTCAGAAGCTGAAGCTAAAGCCACGAGGGCTTTAAGCTAACTCAGAGAAGAATGTATCATTGTTTGATGTAATTCTTTGCATCATAACATGTTTTTGCTATAGTGAAATAATTAAGGGTTTGATACTTAAAGAAACAAACAAACAAACAAAAAACCTAAGAACCAGCTGGCTTAGTAAGCCTTCTCTCCTCTCCTCTCTTTTCCTTTCCACCTTCTTTGTTTTGTTTCTTACTTCTTATATAGATCTTACATGATTTGCTGCCCCCTCTGAATTGTACCCTCAAGTTGGCTTTAGTTTTGCACAACCTTAATACTATGGTGAAGCCAACAGATCAAAAACACTGATTGCAGGAAACAGTTCCCTTCTACAGTGGATCCTAAAGAACTGGAAGGAAGCTGGCAGGCTTGGTAAAGGACCCTGGTTTGAAGAAAAGTGAGGTGCCTGCAATAGTCCCTTCCATGGGATCCTGTGTAACCAACAAGGAATAAAATTGACATTAAAAAGGACCCAAGGATGACCCTTCCAAACTAAGATTTCCCAGACCCCATTCCCATCTCAACTCTTCCCATTTGCATCACTGATTGCTGGTCTTGGTGAAGCAATAGCAAAAGGCTATCAGCCTAAGGTGGTGGTGTCAGGGCCATGAACTCTTCCTGGGCCATTCCTTTGTTAATCAGAGCAACAAGCATAAGCTCATCAATAATTCATGGCTCTTCCTGGAACTTCTTTGTTGGCAGAAAGAAGTCTGGAAATTATCTTGATCACCTTTTTGTTTGTCCCTCATTTCTTCCCTCAAGAGAAGATTATCTGAACTAGTATTACTTTTGCTTCAGGGCAGACATAACATGAGATGGAAAATCCCACCTCTGGAGCTTGAGTCTGCATTAGCTCTGCTTGGGCACACTACCCCCTATCTTCCTGCCCCTCCAGCTGTTGGAGGATCCATCTAACTTGGACCTTCAAGGACCAGAGCTCAGGGCACAAGCTGAAGAGGAATGGTGATTGTCTCCCTCCTCATTTTTTGTCCAATCCAGAAACATTCTCTCTCTCTATTTCTTCACTTTAAAGTGAAGTGGCATTGTCTCTTGGCCTGTGTGTGTGTGTGAATGCTATCTCTTGTAAATGTTTCTCTTTATTTCTTCAGGAAATGTCCAAAGTTCTGGCTTTCTTTTTCACAGCAAGAATTCCTACATTTCTCTTTCAACCTTCTCCTATAACTCATAGAGTAAATCACTTACTTAAAGTTCCCCTGTTTTCTCAGCTACTACCCAGTCCCCATGCCTTTATCTCCCTTTGCATTCAGTGTGATACTTTCTGAACCTTCTCTCGCTGAATTAAATTCCATGCCCTTCTCTCGCTGAATTAAATAATGTGTTAAATTCTCATAAATTATTACTGTTTATTTGATTGGCTTGTATGTTAGCTTTAAATATTATTTGTGCTGTATTCCCCGTAAATTGTCAACAGATTGTTATTTGATTGCCTTTATTTCATTAGTCTCAAATATCAGTTAATAAATTGCTTGGTTATTGTAGTTTCATTCCTGGACTTCTGGTATGCATTTAATGTTTAATAACCAATAGGGTAAGTTTGTAACAGAATGGGTACAGCGGCAGGCCCCAGTTTATAATACCAGACAGCTCATAACATTTTTTTGCTCTTATGCTGCTTCAGTCTTGCTGTCGTCTCTGATCTAAAACTGATTCTGAGAAGCAAACCCTAGTATGGTATAGGAGTAGAGCCAGCAAGGAAAAAGGAAAACAAAACAAAACAGCTACCCTAAACTTCCTGACATGTTCATCTTACAGTTAAAAAGAGCCCATCTGTTTCTATTTAACAATAGACTAACAGTGTCTGTTTCCTGGCCTCAGAATGAACCACAGCATTAAAATATAGACAGGCCTGTGCAGTCAAAACAACTTCTTTTGCTACTTGCACTCATCCTTTTGTTCAAAGATCATCTCTTTAGGCTTTTGTTCTCAGCACCTTTAAAGGATGTAGTCCTTAGGAAAAGCTATGGATTGCCCAACTTACAAAATGATGACTAATAAGATGGGGTCTTTCTTCTGGCCAATAACAGAGAACGCTTGACCCACTGAGAATTCTAGTTATGACTACCAGCACATTGGGGAACTGCAGACTTTGGATACAATCCCAGAAATCTCCAAAACTAGTTTTATAATTTGCTATGGGAGATGGAGAAAAGCATTAAACAAATTACTACAGAGCAATCACACTAACTACATTTCATATTAATTTCATATGAATCAAAATAAAATGAAATCAAATTCAGTTTTTGTCCTGGCCCCACCCAGTGTTTTTCGGAGTGCCGAAACAGGCATCATCACTCAAAGGCCAAGTGAGGCCTTGGCTTGGAATATCTGCACAAATCTGGACTAGAAGAAGAAAGAGCAGTTTATTTGCATTATCACTGGCAGAACTGTTGGTGCACTTTTTGCCAAATTCCCATAACAACAGAGTATGTTTCTTAATGGAGGCTCAACTCACTTCCTGCATATGCATATGGACACAGCCCATACAGCACTTATCTGTAATAAGTGATTTGCTTTGCTTCTCACGGTATTTTTCTAAATTATTATTGTTTGCAGAAACAACCACATCAAACCCATTTGGAATGCAGCCTTCAAGTCTAAAGTAGTAATGTTAAATGTATTTCATTAGGTTGCATTGGTGAATTCTGATTTTCATAATAATTTATTAAACTTGTATGCTGCCCAATTCTCAGCGACTGGATGGCTCACAGCAATCAAAGAAATTACAATAAAATCAATAAAAAATATAAGGATAAAAGAGGGCAAGTGCAATGAAGCAAGGGGTCTCACTCTCCCCTGCCCGAGGCCTGGGTGAAGAGCCAGGTCTTCACTGCTTTTCTAAACAACAACAGAGTGGGTGCCACCTGGGTCTTGGATGGGGGGGGGCTCATTCCAAGGGCAGACACTGCTACAGAGAGGGAGCGCTTCTGGAGTCCCGATAGATGACATTGTTTAATCAAATGAACTTGGAGCATACCAACCCTGCAGAATCAAATCAGATGGGCAGATGCTATTGGAGACAAGTAATCGGGCCCTATGCCATGTAAGGCTTTATAGGCAACAACCAGCACCTTGAATCGCACCTGGAAGCAAACCAGCAACCAATGCAGCTCTCAAAGTGAAGGTGTTACATGGGCATACTGAGGCATGCCCATTACTGCTTGTGCCACCACATTCTGGACCAGTTGAAGCTTCCAGGTGATCTTCAAGGGCAGTCCCACATAGAATACATTGCAGTAATCAAGCCAAAAGGTCACTTGGGCATGAGTGACTGTCTGAAGCCCCGCCCCCCATTCTAGGAAATGGGGCAACTGATGAACTAGATGGAGTTGTGCAAAGACTTCCTGGCCATAGCTGACACTGTTCTTCAAGCAGCAGCTGCGAGTCAAGGAAGACCCCCAGATTGTGTACTAACCTTGAAGGGGGACGTGCTACCCATCCCAGGTCAAACATGGAATATCCCCAGGTGCAGGTGACCCAAATACCCACAGACACTTGGTCTTGGTAGGATTGAGTCGGAGACAGTTCCTCCCCATCCAAACCCACATAGCCTCCAGGCACCAGGGCAGAATCATGACAACCTCACTTGGCTGGCCTGGGGTTGAAAGACATAACTGGGTATCATCAGCATACTGATGAAACCAAACCCCAAACTGGCAGGTGACTTCATGCAGTGGTTTCATGTAGATGTTGGAGGGAAGAGTGATTAGAACCCTGCAGGATCCCACACAGGAGGGGCTCCGGGAGTGATCTCTCCCCCCCAACTAACACCGACTAGAACTGATCATCATTATCATCATTCCTACCCAAAAGCCTTTTTGACCCCTCACATATGATTTCTAGTGGTATTTTCTTTTAAAATGTAAATCAAACATTTTCCTTTCCACCATAGTGTTAACAGATAGTTCAAATCCCCAAACTGTTGCCTTTGCTGAAATTAGATTATCCTCCAGACACTTTGTCAACTATAAGTACCGTCCTGTTCTATTTACCAAAGTTGCATTCCTGTCCTCCCCAGTGGTTAGGCTGCTGAAATCCCATTGCAATCAATCCTATTTAAGTAGCTTGCCATATGCAGGAGGGAAGCCAACATCATTTTATCTCACACCTAAAGCAGATGTTTGCCTCCTCCTGCTCCCTCTCCCACTGACAGATACCCACATTTACTTGCAATAAAAATCCACAGAATTATTGACACAAAATGTCTACATATATGCTATAGCAATTAAGCGGTAATGGTAAAAAACCACAGCAAGATGCAAAGAATTTGGCAACATCGGCTGAATTAGAAGTGTGTGTGTGTGTTTAGCTCCCACACCCTTCCTTCTTCCCCTGGAATGTTTGCAGCCAGTAACTCCCTTCCTGGATCTAAATGAAAACTGTTTTTCAAACACATACTTGACTGGACGATCAACAAAGCTACTGCAGACACATTGTTCCTTGACTGAAGGATTCCCACATTGCATTCGTATTCACACACTAGGAGACAGGGGAATACTCCTTCCTGGTTAGGTATGTTCCAGGTATTCTTCTTGGTTGTCAAGAGTTAGTTTCAATGTATTGTTTTTTGGCAAGCTGGACCTTTTCTTGCTAAACATGTGGGGGGTTTCCACTCTGAAGTGGTGGATTATTTTGTTCATATTATTAATACAAGGCATCTATATGGAGGCAAAACAAATTAGTAAGCCCTAATTTGGAATCTGCAATTTTTCTTAGGAAAGTTGTCTTCAAGAATGTTTTTAACTTGTCTGTAGGTGGCTGCTTGTTCATGAACATATTTATTTGATATGATTTATTTATTTATTTATTTATTGTCCCACCTTCATTATTTTTATAAATAACTCAAGGCGGTGAACATACCTAATACTCCTTCCTCCTCCTATTTTCCCCAC
Organism: Candoia aspera; assembly: GCF_035149785.1. Lineage (NCBI taxonomy): Eukaryota > Metazoa > Chordata > Lepidosauria > Squamata > Candoiidae > Candoia > Candoia aspera. Next base: position 52,577,571 of record NC_086156.1, read on the forward strand.
AACAACAACCCTGTGTCTCCTGGTTTCTAGCCCGTTGCCTTAACCACTAGACCAAACTGGCTCTTTATACTCTCCTTCTGTCCAGAAACTTTCAGTTTATACATGCTGTAAGGATTGCCTACCCTAATAGACTCAGACTCACAAGCAAGAACTTAATGATATCTGATTTATTAAAGAATAGTATGTAAATACAGAGAAAGCTGAGAATGAGCAAAAGCGTGCCAAATACAAACTAAAAACCCTCGGCACAAACATAATCCCTCCCCTCGCCCTGCCGTTGCAAACTCCCCCCCCCCCCCAGATGCTGGTAACAATTTCTGCTGATGTCCTGGGAAGAAAACCTTGAACACACAAAATAACCCAAACACATTCCAATCCAGCTGCCAACATATAACAATCCCACAAGATGGAATCCTCCTCCCCTCCCAGACGAAACACGCATCAGCCAAATGACATGCGAAACGTTACGATGCAGTGGTAACATTGGAACGGTGAACATGACATACCGCCCCCCCCAAAAAACGAAATACTAAGGAGCAGGTTTCAGAGGATAAGCCAGATGAAAGCGTCTAACTAAAACAGGAGATTGAACATCATGGGCAGACACCCACTCAGGGTGGGGGAAGTGCTTCCAACGAATGAGGTATTGCAGGGAGCCATGATGCCTGCGAGACTCAAGGACCTCCTTCACCTCAAAATGTTGCTGTCCGTCAATCATGATCGGAGCAGAAGGTGGAGGCTGCGGGTGCCAGTGATTGGAGTGGGTGACAGGCTTGAGCAAGCTGCAATGGAAAACAGGATGCAAATGTTTCAGGTTGTGAGGCAAATCCAGTTTAAATGTGACAGGGTTTACGATGCCCACAATGGGGAAAGGACCCACAAACTTAGGAGCCAACTTTTTGGAGGGCTGTGGGGACTTTATGAACTTGGTGGAAAGGTAGACCTGATCCCCAACTTTAAAATCAGGTTGAAGGGCGCGCCGCTTATCGGCGTGCAGCTTATAAGCAGACTGGGCATCAGCCAAAGCCTGCTGAATGACTGGCCAAGAATCAGCTAGCTGAGCAGCCCAATCAGAAGGAGAACAGGGCTGCATGGGGGGTTGTGGCAATTCAGGGATGGGGACAAAATCCTGTCCAAAAATAACATGAAAAGGGGTGTGCCCTGTGCTCTGATGAACAGCATTGTTATAAGCCACCTCAGCAAAAGGTAGCAGATCAACCCAATTATCCTGTTGATAATTGACAAATGCCCTCAAAAACTGCTCCAGGGTTGAATTAAGAACCTCCGTAGATCCATCAGTCTCCGGATGTGACGCAGTGGACAACGCCTGCTTGGTGCCCACCAGCTTCAAAAATGACCTCCAAAATTGGGAAGTGAACTGTGTCCCACGGTCCGTGACCAAGCGGGAGGGGCTACTGTGGATCCGGTAGATGTGGATTAGAAAAAGGCAGGCCAACTGCTGAGCAGACAGAATAGAAGCACATGGAATGAAATGGGCTTGCTTGGAAAAATAGTCCTTTACCACCCAAATGACAGTTTTTCTCTGACTAGGAGGCAGATCTGCAATGAAATCCATAGAAACCTTCTCCCAAGGACGGGAGGGGCTGGCCACTGGCTGCAGCAGCCCATGAGGTTTCCCCCCTTTCCGTTTGGACATGGCACAAACAGGACAAGAAGCAACATAACTTTTTACATCACATCTTAAGGTGGGCCACCAAAACTGGCGCCGTACCAGGTGCAAGGTTTTGACAAACCCAAAATGACCAGCCACCTTATCATCGTGACATCTATTTAAAATTTCCCTTCGCAAATTGTCAGGCACATAGAGGCGGTTTTGCTTCTAAGCTAACCCTTTGTCAAAGGTAACACTGTCTCTATTCACCAATTCTTCAAACTCCTCCAGCTCAGGAGCATCCGATTGGCATAACCGCACATATCAATCGGTAGCCCACTCCTTCAGCTTAGTGGCAATGGCATTAATCTTGGCTCTTTCTGAATGAAAATACGGTTCCCATTCATCCATATAACTCCTTGCATTAATAAGGAAGAATGATAACTTAGTTGGATCTCCATCAAATTTAACTGTAAAGTCCTTAACTCCCACTCCGGACAGTCCCTTCACCACAGCTGGGCGGTCGGACTTTCTTTTAGCTCCCAGGGATTTCCGCTCTCGAGGAGGGGACCTTGAAGTTCGCACCCTCGGCGCCCTTGCCTCCTCTCTGTGCCGGGTCCTACTCCTTTCCTCCGAAGAAGGTGGGGGCGAAGAAGGGGACGAATGCCTATTACTAGACTCCCCTCTCCTCCTCTTCCGAGGACCCCAGTCCATTGATATTTTCTGAAGCATAAATTCTATTGACTCCAATTTGGCCTCCACCAGTCTTATACGGTCAGGGGTTTGGGAATCCTCCTTTCCCTCCTGCCTCACCATGGTTGGGGACATCGGGTATCGCTGTTTCCAAGACGTTTTGGACGTCCCTGGTAGGGGTCCCTGTGTTTCATCCCAGGTGATCAGCTCACCTGGTGACTCGCCAGTCAGGTCAGGGGCTCTTTTACCTCCAACCTCCTCTTCTCCCAGGCTGGAGCTCGACATCTCCCGAATTTCCGAGAGCTCCCGAGTAGGGACCCTCTCTGTTCTTATCACCGTGGAGTCAGGTTCTCCCTCGCTCGATTCCTCGCTTTCCGCAGTTTGGGGATTTGGTTTGCTCATCACTAGCACTTCTCCCTCACAAAATAAATCTGGAAAGGGGCTAACGGTAAATTTTTTGAGATTCTCAGCTTTATGTAAGGATTGCCTACCCTAATAGACTCAGACTCACAAGCAGGGACTTAATGATATCTGATTTATTAAAGAATAGTATGCAAATACAGAGAAAGCTGATAATGAGCAAAAGCGCGCCAAATACAAACTAAAAACCCTTGGCTCAAATGTAATCCCTCCCCTCGCCCTGCTGTTGCAAACTCCCTCCCCCCCCCAGGTGCTGGTAACCGTTTCTGCTGATGTCCTGGGAAAGAAACCTTGAACACACGAGATAACTCAAACACATTCCAATCCAGCTGCCAACATATAACAATCCTATGAGATGGAATCCTCCTCCCCTCCCAGACGAAACACGCATCAGCCAAATGACACGCAAAATGTTACAATGCAGCGGTAACATTGGAACGGTGAACATGACACATGCCCCAGTCCTGTGAGGGAAAAAGACCCTGGGGTCACAAAACACCCTTGGCAAAAATATAGTTTATAGTTCAGCATATTAGGCATACTGAGAGCCAATTTGGGCAGCTGGTTGACTCTGGAGAACCCACATAGAGGGCATGAAGTGATCAGTCATTCTTTGTTGTTACTTGTTTCTTATTTTAAATTATCCACACATTTCCCATATAAATCTTAATTTATCTGTAAATAAAAATTAACGGTAGGTTTAGCAACTTCAAAACTTCTTTTTCCTAATTATGTAAATAGTTCTCATGAGAGTTTGAATCGATTTTGACTTTTATTCCCAATGTATTTCAAATGTGTCTTGCAGCTTGTAATGCAGGCAAAACAACTGAATTATGACTAATAAGAGAGCCAAGACTCTGCACAATGTTAAGGGGCCAAGGTAACAACTTTCTAATTGTGTTCATGATGGTTTCTGAAATAAATAACTTGCTTTCCAAAAAGAAATAGAAGTTAAAATAGAAGCCTGGTGATAAAAATACCATTATCGCCATAGGGAGTCATAAATTGATAAGGAAAACAGAGGGGTCTGACTATCCCATAAAAACTTTCTCAATATCTTATCAATCTGTTTAATATACTTTAGAGGTATTAACATAAAATCCCTCTAAGAATATATAAGGCATACCAAAAGTCATGCTCCATAGATAATTTATTATATGAATTACATTTTCAAATTGGTTGCCATTTTCTTTTAAATACTGCCTTGTTTGATGCATGATCTTTGAACATTCTAAGTACTGTAACATTTCCTCTGAAAAAAAATTAATACTGCGATTGGCCTATGGGGCATGACTTTTGGTGCAACCTATATATCAACCTTGGAGTAACATTCATTTTAACAATATTATTTATTTATTTGTTTGTTGAGACAAACAGTAAAGTGACAAGAAATCTTTCTAGGTATAATTGTTGTTTATTCATTCAGTCGCTTCCGACTCTTCGTGACTTCATGGACCAGCCCAAGCCAGAGCTTCCTGTCGGTCGTCAACACCGCCAGCTCCCCCAGGGACGAGTCCGTCACCTCTAGAATATAACCACATCCAGTTTGCCCTGGCTCATAGATCTTACATTCCAGGTTCCAATGGTGTGTTGATCCTTAGAACATCGGATTCGCCGTTCACCACCAGCACTGTCGGCCGCTAGCCGTCCTTTCGGCTTTGAGCTAGCTGTGTCATCACATCTGGGGCTAGTTGAACTCATCCTCTGTTCCTCCGCAGTGGCATTTTGACCATCTTCTGACCTGGGAGTCTCATCTTCCGATGGTATACCAACATATCTCTGGTTGTACTGATCCATTTAGTTTTCACAGCAAGAATACTGGGGTGGGTTGCCATTACCTTCCCCAGGGATCGCATTTAGTCTGACCTCTCTGTCATGACCTTCCCGTCTTGGGTGGCCCTTCACGGTTTAGCTCATGGCATCGAGATGCTCAAGTTCTAGCACCATGACATGGTAATGATCCTTTGCTGAAGCTAGGTATAATATTTCCACAATATTTAAATGAATCTGTGGAAAATGTAAGAAGCTATTTTTTATAAATATCCAAACCTTAGCACCTATAAGAAATGTATTAGACTCCTTATTGGCAATGAAAATGGACAATTTCCTTCACGTCAAACTCAATTCCTTGTAACTTATATGGGCACATCTGTGCTTGGTAGTCTAGCACTAAGTTCATGTATAATGGCTGGGTTCACACATCACACTAACTAGAGTTTAATGTAGCCTTGGTTTATGGAATAGGTGTCATTATCACCGTTGCGATGCTTGTGACATCGCAACGGCTCGCATGACAATGCAGGGAAATGGGTACCGGGCGGATTAAGGGAAAAGGCAACTAGGTAACAAAAGAGAGCAACAGGTGCTGGCAACAAAGTATCAACTCTAGCCAGAGGCCCGGAGGAGAAAGATACAATGTTGAAAAGAAAGCAATTGACAAGACCAGACCACGAGGCGCGCCCGAGCTGTCAAAGAGATTACGAACCTGATCACCCAGCAATGAACCATCACCAGCCAGGGAAGCAATCAAGGAAACGCCCGGAGCACAGGAGGGGCTCCACAACCCCTCACCTACCGGCAACATAACCGACGGGGCTCAGGGCGCACCCGAAGTAAGAAGGGGTGGAGCGCTGACCGGCGCAGGCTATTTAAATCCCGTTCCGGCGCGCTCCACTCACTCTCAGCTTTCTTAAAGGGCACACATACTGTTACTCAAATAAAATCAGAACCTAAGACTACACTAGCGTCTGTGTTTTTACTGGGTAGCAGGCAGAGCCTGACAATAGGCCACTGTGGCATGATTCACACAAACAATAATAATAAAACATGGTTTACAACCGTACTTGCTGAGTTTAAGCAAGCCAAAGTGTGATTTTTTTCATTTATTATAGCTTGCTTTGTGAACCCAAGCAACTGCTTGCCAGCAGTCATACGCCAAGCAGAAAGGTCTTCAGAGGGGGTCAGAAAAGTAAAAATGACAGCCCCAATGTTGTGATTGAAGCCCTCTCCTTTTTTTCAATTGTGTTGCATGCATGACTCAAGTTAAAAAGGAGCAAGTCTTTGACAAGTGGCATTATGTATGGAGGCTGCCATCTTGACTTTTTGACACATGCACACACACATTCCTGTGGCCATGCAATTCTGACACTATAGTAAGAGTACATTGCTAAATATAGTCTGCTGGGTTCTGTTGTGCATCTCACTTAATTCCCATTGGTTTTGGTGTTGAAGAACAGGCTGTGCTTAGAAACATTTCTGCACACTAAGGTCCAGGGAAAAGAATCGGCTTGGCCTCTTGCATTTCACTATGTCAGCTGACATGTCAACTTCTGTAGATTTGTTCTGTGTAAGGTGAAAACGACGAGCTTTCTAAAAGTAGCCTAAAGTGGTCTGATGATACATTTTTCCGTACATGACTGACTGTGCCAATAGGCTCTAAAATAAGGCGGTTACACCTGAATTGCATTCAAGATCATAAAAGGCTGGCTTAAAATATTTCTGCTGACAGATATATATTTTAGAAGTGCTCCGTAGTTACACTTTTTATTTGGATACATTAACTTTTTCAGTATGTTACAAGCTTGTGTCAACCTCTTTCTTCTTTCAGAGATGAAGCTATCACTTGAATTAATCCATCTTTGTCCAATACTTAATTATTATATATTTGCATGGATGTCCCTTCAGCAAAGGAGCATTACCTTGTTGTGGTGCTGGAGCTTGAGCACCTCAATGATGCCATGAGCTAAACCACGAAGGGCCACCCAAGATGGGAAGGTCATGACAGAGAGGTCAGACTAAATGCGATCCCTGGGGAAAGTAATGGCAACCCACCCCAGTATTCTTGCCGTGAAAACTCAATGGATCAGTACAACCAGAGATATGTCGGTATACCATCGGAAGATGAGACCCCCAGGTCAGAAGATGGTCAAAATGCTACTGGGGAGGAACAGAGGATGAGTTCAACTAGCCCCAGATGTGATGACGCAGCTAGCTCAAAGCCGAAAGGATGGCTAGCAGCCAACGGTGCTGGTGGTGAACGGCGAATCCAATGTTCTAAGGATCAACACACCATTGGAACCTTCAATGTAAGATCTATGAGCCAGGGCAAATTGGATGAGGTTATTAGTGAGATGTCAAGATTAAAGATAGACATTTTGGGTGTCAGTGAACTGAAATGGACTGGAATGGGCCACTTCACATCAAATGACCACCAGATCTACTACTGTGGACAAGAGGACCACAGAAGAAATGGAGTAGCCTTCATAATTAATAGTAAAGTGGCTAAAGCAGTGCTTGGATACAATCCAAAAAATGATAGAATGATCTCAATTCAAATTCAGGGCAAGCCATCTAACATCACAGTGATCTAAATATACGCCCCAACCACAGATGCTGAAGAAGCTGAAGTAGAGCAGTTCTATGAGGATCTGCAGCACCTACTGGACAACACGCCTAAAAGAGATGTTATTTTCATCACAGGAGACTGGAATGCTAAGGTGGGCAGTCAAATGACACCTGGAATTACAGGTAAGCATGGCCTGGGAGAACAAAATGAAGCACAACATAGGCTGATAGAATTTTGCCAAGACAACTCAATGTGCATAACAAACACTCTCTTCCAACAACCTAAGAGACGGCTTTATACATGGACTTCACCAGATGGACAACACCAAAATCAGATTGACTACATCTTTTGCAGCCAAAGGTGGCAGACATCTATACAGTCAGTAAAAACAAGACCTGGAGCTGACTGTAGTTCAGATCACGAACTTCTTATTGCACAATTTAGGATCAGACTAAAAAGATTAGGGAAGACCCACAGATCAGCTAGATATTTCCTCAGGAATATGCAGTGGAGGTGAAGAATAGATTTAAGGGACTGGACTTAGTAGATAGGGTCCTGGAAGAACTATGGACAGAAGTTCGCAACATTGTTCAGGAGGCGGCAACAAAATACATCCCAAAGAAAGAGAAAACCAAGAAGGCAAAATGGCTGTCTACTGAGACGCTAGAAGTAGCCCAAGAAAGACGGAAAGCAAAAGGCAACAGTGATAGGGGGAGATATGCCCAATTAAATGCAAAATTCCAGAGGTTAGCCAGAAGAGATAAGGAATTATTTTTAAACAAGCAATGCGCGGAAGTGGAAGAAGACAATAGAATAGGAAGGACAAGAGACCTCTTCCAGAAAATTAGAAACATCAGAGGTAAAATTAGAAACATCAGAGGTAAATTCCAGGCAAAAATGGGTGTGATCAAAAACAAAGATGGCAAGGACCTAACAGAAGAAGAAGAGATCAAGAAAAGGTGGCAAGAATATACGGAAGACCTGTATAGGAAGGATAACAATATCGGGGATAGCTTTGAAGGTGTGGAAAAAGCCAGGGAGTTTCAGAAAAACATCTATTTCTGTTTTATTGACTATTCTAAAGCCTTTGACTGTGTGGACCATAACAAATTGTGGCAAGTTCTTAGTGGTATGGGGATACCAAGTCATCTTGTATGCCTCCTGAAGAATCTGTATAACGACCAAGTAGCAATGGTAAGAACAACAGACTGGATTAAGATTGGGAAAGGAGTACGGCAGGGCTGTATACTCTCACCCTACCTATTCAACTTGTACGCAGAATACATCATGCGACATGCTGGGCTTGAGGAATCCAAGGCTGGAGTTAAAATTGCTGGAAGAAACATTAACAATCTCAGATATGCAGATGATACCACTTTGATGGCTGAAAGTGAAGAGGAACTGAGGAGCCTTATGATGAAGGTGAAAGAAGAAAGTGCAGAAGCTGGCTTGCAGCTAAACCTCAAAAAAACCAAGATTATGGCAACCAGCTTGATTGATAACTTGAGAACTTGATTGATAATTTGCCTCTACTTTGGCAAATAGAGGGAGAAAATGTAGAAGCACTGAAAGACTTCGTATTTGTAGGTGCGAAGATTACTGCAGATGCTGACTGCAGTCAGGAAATCAGAAGACGCTTAATCCTTGGGAGAAGAGCAATGACAAATCTCAATAAAATAGTTAAGAGCAGAGACATCACACTGACAACAAAGGCCCGCATAGTTAAAGCAATGGTGTTCCCCATAGTAACATATGGCTGCGAGAGCTGAACCATAAGGAAGGCTGAGAGAAGGAAGATAGATGCTTTTGAACTGTGGTGTTGGAGGAAAATTCTGAGAGTGCCTTGGACTGCAAGAAGATCAAACCAGTCCATCCTCCAGGAAATCAAGCCAGACTGCTCACTTGAGGGAATGATATTAAAGGCAAAACTGAAATACTTTGGCCACATAATGAGAAGACAGGACACCCTGGAGAAGATGTTGATGCTAGGGAAAGTGGAAGGCAAAAGGAAGAGGGGCCGACCAAGTGCAAGATGGATAGATGGTATTCTAGAGGTGACGGACTCGTCCCTGGGGGAGCTGGCGGTGTTGACAACCAACAGGAAGCTCTGGCGTGGACTGGTCCATGAAGTCACGAAGAGTCGGAAGCGACTAAATGAATAAACAACAACAACATGGATGTCTAATCAAGATTGTTGAGAGGAAAAAATATGGAATGTTACCACCAAGTATGGTACCAAGTACCTTTAATATGATCAGTGAAGGACTGATTAGGGTGTAATTGTCATCATACCCAGTTCTTTCCTGCGAACATCTGATGATCCAAAGAAATACTGATCTGGATAAAGGTGAGAGAAACAGGCTTGCTGCTGTTTACCAGTGGAATATATAGTAGGCTTCCTTGTTTTGTAGACATAACGCAATTCTGTATTTATATGAGACATACTGTAAATGATCAAAATGCCAGGTCCTGAAAAGGTGAGGGTGATGCTGGGAAAAATATTTTAAGCTGTTAACCTCCTATACATGCTTATCCAGGAGAAAGCCCAAACTGTGATGTTAAGTACCATCAGAGTAATAAAGAAGATAGACAAGGTATCTGGATCTATCATAGGATCTGCCTCCTATCTCCTCATGTCCTGTGATTGACCTGCATTTTTCACTTAACACCTGGAAGAGAGGCTCCTTCGACAGTCGAGCTCTATTTACTCTTGCAAGTTGTGAGCTAACAAACTTTTTGCTCTAACCCCAATCGGATAATTATTTCCCTCTTTTGTCATTAATCCTCATTAATATGTAACCTTCCTGTGCTGATGCCTAACCTGAGCAACTGTGGGGATGGAGTGGGGAAGAGAGGCAGCAGAGCTGTAAACCTACCCAACGACAGCAACCCCTCAGTGAATCCAATTCCAGAGACTGTCCTTGCCGTTTGGGCTCACCTGGCAGATTGAGGACAGTCCCCCTGATGCTCTGAGTATATTTGGGGACAATTGCTTAATAAACTTTCTTCAAAGTTTGTTGCCATCCTGGTGTCTCTCTTGGTATTATTGTTCTTTGGTATCTGTCCTGCAAATCCTAAATATACTGTATATATTTATACAGTAAATTAGCAGAAACGCTTGGTTTCATGTTTTTGTTTTCCTATGTCATATATGCCATCACACTTCTTCCATAACTTATTGCACTGTTTGCAAAACAGATTGACCAGTCTGTAAAATTGAATGAATGGACATATGACCATAAGACAGTATTCAAAAAACAGTGGGCAAACAGTGGATCTCCCCAGATACCTGTTGCTGAACTTCACGTGGCTGTTCTTGAATAAAGAAACTGCTATGACAAATTGTATCATGGACAAGTGTGGCATGGTTGTTAAGGTGTTGGACTAGAGGTGGGGAGACCCAGGTTCTGGTTCACCCTCAGCTATAGGTGAGTTTGAGTCATTCATACTCTCTCAGCCAAACCTACTTCACAGATTTATTGTTGTGGGGAAAAACGGAGGTATGCTGCCTTGAGCTCCTGAATGGAAGGCGAGATGAAAATAAAATACATACTGCACGTACATACATACATACATAATCAAGCAATTCAACTCTTAGCCTCTGTGGCTTGAACAAGGATAAAGGTGTTTTTTTTTAATGATACTATTTTGTGAATGGCTACTACGAATTAGGCCATTTTCACCACCTATTTCTTCTATATTTAATGTTTGTCTGAACATTACTGTTATGTGAAACCTTATCCAACAATATGCCCCCCCCCTCGAATTGTCAGCAGGCTGTATGTGTGTGAAATGAGTGTTACGTGCATTTCTGAAAGGGTAGTGCTTGTGTTGACCCTCCTTTCATCTTTTTGACAAAATGGTTGGTTTTGTGGAAGCCTCTGCACACACCCCTCCCTAAGACAGGATAATACTTCATACATCTGATGAAACACTATAAAAAATCTGATCGTTGTAAAATCCCCCAAGACATGGTATGCAAAGTACAGAGAAAAGCCACAAGGGTGGTAAGGGGCTTGGAGGCTAAATCCAATAAAGAGTAATTAAAGAACTTGGTATGTTTGGCCTCAAGAAGAGAAAACTAAGGGAAGACATGATAGTAGTGAAGGGATGTCCCATGGCAGAGGGTGTGGATTTATTTTCCAGAGTACCTGAGGTTCAGACAAGAACCAATGGGTGAAAGTTTGGGACTTCCAGGGGGGACATGGTGGACTGAGCAGCTGTGCCTGCGGGCTCCACAGGCAGAACTGACAATGTGGCATTTTTTTTCGGGCTCAGGCAGGTTTTCCTGAAGCCCAGGAGTGTTTTCCAGATAAAGGAAAATACCAGGAGTCACCCCATCTGTCCTCTGGACAGCTGCTTGCAGCCAGAAGATCACAAACCGCATTACATGTTCAACTGATAAGAGCTAGCTGGGAGGCTGGGACCTCACCATTTTCCAAGCTGCGCTATAGCCTTAAAGGGACACTAAGACCGGTCCATTTCTAAATCACCAAATTTATATATTTTTTTAAGTATGAGTACCCTAAGAGAGGCTTTCTACAGCAAGAAGAAGTGGGGTCTCTTGGTGCTTATCGTTATTTTTGGGATTACTTTTTAATTTTTTTTTTAAGTTTTGGAATTCATTTTCCTTCCAAATATAAAGGAGGATTGAGAGTAAATAATCTTCCTGTTATTATTTTGGCATTAAATTTGAAGATTTTAGCATTTTCCTACACATTGAATTGGCTGATTTGAATCTGCAGCTTTCTGTTTTCACTTTCCCTTGATAACTGTCTGCTATCTCACTTTCACTTTATGTAAACACACTTCAGAACTTTTTTCATATTTTTGACTTTCACTGGTTAAGCTCCTAGGGGGCACCATAAACTACTACGTGAGACATGGAGGATTTTAAACAGATTTTTTTCTGACTTCCACCAAGATTTTAAACAGATCTTTTCTAACTCCTATCAAGTTTTTATACAAGACATTCAGGACATTGTGGAAAATATGAGTTCTAGAATGTGTAATCTGGTTGGGGATGTAGTAGATGAAACTGAGGAATTCAACAGTGATAGAAATGTTTCTTCTACGAATGAGATTGGGATTTATGTTGAGATGCTGGATGAAGATCGGATAGTGGAATTAGAGAAATTCAATGGAGAGAGGGATCTGCAAGCAATAAGTAAAATTGACTTTTTGGTGAAATGTCATGAAAAAGAAGGGGTCATTATGGGAGGTTATCTGAAGAGAAGTTGGAAGTTGAGGGGGGCAGTTGGGCTGTTTGATTTTTTCAAGAGAAAAGCTCTGTGCGTGTTGTGGGGATATGTAAATGCTTTGGTTTATTCTGAAGTGCGATACATTAAAGAATGTTTATCTGGATTGCTTTTAGGGTTTGATGTTATTTGTTTTTAAGGATATGGATTAAGATTATTAGGGTATAAAAATGTTGATTTGGATGGTTTTAAGAATTTGATTTAAGGTCATTGTTTCGAATTGCTTTTCTTTTTTGGGTTTATTAAGATTAAGATTATTAAAACTGTTGTATTATTTAGTATAATGGCAAACAATTTAAGTGCTTTTTAGTTTGACTTTTATTATAGTAGACAGAAATGTATAGAATAGTAGTTGTTGTTTATTCGTTTAGTCGCTTCCGACTCTTCGTGACTTCATGGACCAGCCCACGCCAGAGCTTCCTGTCGGTCGTCAACACCCCCAGCTCCCCCAGGGACGAGTCCGTCACCTCTAGAATATCATCCATCCATCTTGCCCTTGATCGGCCCCTCTTCCTTTTGCCTTCCACTCTCCCTAGCATCAGCATCTTCTCCAGGGTGTCCTGTCTTCTCATTATGTGGCCAAAGTATTTCAGTTTTGCCTTTAATATCATTCCCTCAAGTGAGCAGTCTGGCTTTATTTCCTGGAGGATGGACTGGTTGGATCTTCTTGCAGCCCAAGGCACTCTCAGAATTTTCCTCCAACACCACAGTTCAAAAGCATCGATCTTCCTTCGCTCAGCCTTCCTTATGGTCCAGCTCTCGCAGCCATATGTTACTACAGGGAACACCATTGCTTTAACTATGCGGGCCTTTGTTGTCAGTGTGATGTCTCTGCTCTTAACTATTTTATCGAGATTTGTCATTGCTCTTCTCCCAAGGATTAAGCGTCTTCTGATTTCCTGACTGCAGTCAGCATCTGCAGTAATCTTTGCACCTAGGAATACAAAGTCTTTCACTGCTTCTACATTTTCTCCCTCTATTTGCCAGTTATCAATCAAGCTGGTTGCCATAATCTTGGTTTTTTTGAGGTTTAGCTGCAAGCCAGCTTTTGCACTTTCTTCTTTCACCTTCATCATAAGGCTCCTCAGTTCCTCTTCGCTTTCAGCCATCAAAGTGGTATCATCTGCATATCTGAGATTGTTAATGTTTCTTCCAGAGATTTTAACTCCAGCCTTGGATTCCTCAAGCCCAGCTTGTCGCATGATGTGTTCTGCATACAAGTTGAATAGGTAGGGTGAGAGTATACAGCCCTGCCGTACTCCTTTCCCAATCTTAAACCAGTCCGTTGTTCCGTGGTCTGTTCTTACTGTTGCTACTTGGTCGTTATACAGATTCTTCAGGAGGCAGACAAGATGACTTGGTATCCCCATACTGCTAAGAACTTGCCACAATTTGTTATGGTCCACACAGTCAAAGGCTTTAGAATAGTCAATAAAACAGAAATAGATGTTTTTCTGAAACTCCCTGGCTTTTTCCATTATCCAGCGGATATTGGCAATTTGGTCCCGAGTTCCTCTGCCTTTTCTAAACCCAGCTTGTACATCTGGCAATTCTCGCTCCATGAATTGCTGAAGTCTACCTTGCAGGATCTTGAGCATTACCTTACTGGCATGTGAAATGAGTGCCACTGTTCGATAGTTTGAACATTCTTTAGTGTTTCCCTTTTTTGGTATGGGGATATAAGTTGATTTTTTCCAATCTGATGGCCATTCTTGTGTTTTCCAAATTTGCTGGCATATAGCATGCATTACCTTGACAGCATCATCTTGCAAGATTTTGAACAGTTCAGCTGGGATGCCGTCGTCTCCTGCTGCCTTGTTATTAGCAATGCTTCTTAAGGCCCATTCAACCTCACTCTTCAGGATGTCTGGCTCTAGCTCACTGACCACACCGTCAAAGCTATCCCCGATATTGTTATCCTTCCTATACAGGTCTTCTGTATATTCTTGCCACCTTTTCTTGATCTCTTCTTCTTCTGTTAGGTCCTTGCCATCTTTGTTTTTGATCATACACATTTTTGCCTGGAATTTACCTCCAATGTTTCTAATTTTCTGGAAGAGGTCTCTTGTCCTTCCTATTCTATTGTCATCTTCCACTTCCACGCATTGCTTGTTTAAAAATAATTCCTTATCTCTTCTGGCTAACCTCTGGAATTTTGCATTTAATTGGGCATATCTCCCCCTATCACTGTTGCCTTTTGCTTTCCTTCTTTCTTGGGCTACTTCTAGTGTCTCAGCAGACAGCCATTTTGCCTTCTTGGTTTTCTCTTTCTTTGGGATGTATTTTGTTGCCGCCTCCTGAACAATGCTGCCAACTTCTGTCCATAGTTCTTCCGGGACCCTATCTACTAAGTCCAGTCCCTTAAATCGATTCCTCACCTCCACTGCATATTCCTTAGGAATATTAGTGAGCTCATATCTAGCTGATCTGTGGGTCTTCCGTAATCTCTTGAGTCTGATCCTAAATTGTGCAAGAAGAAGTTCGTGATCTGAACTACAGTCAGCTCCAGGCCTTGTTTTTACTGACTGTACAGATGTCCGCCACCTTTGGCTGCAAAGGATGTAATCAATCTGATTTCGGTGTTGTCCATCTGGTGAAGTCCATGTATAAAGCCGTCTCTTAGGTTGCTGGAAGAGAGTGTTTGTTATGCAGAGTGAGTTGTCTTGGCAAAATTCTATCAGCCTATGTCCTGCTTCATTTTGTTCTCCCAGGCCATACTTACCTGTAATTTGAGGTGTCATTTGACTGCCCACCTTAGCATTCCAGTCTCCCGTGATGAAAATAACATCTCTTTTAGGCGTGTTGTCCAGTAGGTGCTGCAGATCCTCATAGAACTGCTCTACTTCAGCTTCTTCAGCATTTGTGGTTGGGGCGTATATTTGGATAACTGTGATGTTAGATGGCTTGCCCTGAATTCGAATTGAGATCATTCTGTCGTTTTTTGGGTTGTATCCAAGCACTGCTTTAGCCACTTTACTATTAATTATGAAGGCTACTCCATTTCTTCTGTGGTCCTCTTGTCCACAGTAGTAGATCTGGTGGTCATTTGATGTGAAGTGGCCCATTCCAGTCCATTTCAGTTCACTGACGCCCAGGATGTCTATCTTTAATCTTGACATCTCACCAATAACCACATCCAATTTGCCCTGGCTCATAGATCTTACATTGAAGGTTCCAATGGTGTGTTGATCCTTAGAACATCGGATTCGCCGTTCACCACCAGCACCGTCGGCCGCTAGCCGTCCTTTCGGCTTTGAGCTAGCTGCGTCATCACGTCTGGGGCTAGTTGAGCTCATCCTCTGTTCCTCCCCAGTAGCATTTTGACCATCTTCCGACCTGGGGGTCTCATCTTCCGATGGTATACCGACATATCTCTGGTTGTACTGATCCATTTAGTTTTCACGGCAAGAATACTGGGATGGGTTGCCATTACCTTCCCCAGGGATCGCATTTAGTCTGACCTCTCTGTCATGACCTTCCTGTCTTGGGTGGCCCTTCACGGTTTAGCTCATGGCATCATTGAGGTGCTCAAGCTCCAGCACCACGACAAGGTAACGATCCTTTGCTGAAGAGAATAGTAGTAGGAGGGGAATAATTAAGTAAGTGTTATTTGGGGGGGAGTTATTTAGGAGGTTTATATGATTTTTTTGCTTTATTTTGATATAAGGGGAGGGAGTAACTGTACTTAGTGATTTTTATAATGTGCTAAAGGGGAATGATGTATAGAAATAATGTGATTTTGGTTTAATATAGAGTTTGTTGTTTATTCGTTTAGTCGCTTCCGACTCTTCGTGACTTCATGGACCAGCCCACGCCAGAGTTTCCTGTCGGTCATCAACACCCCCAGCTCCCCCAGGGACGAGTCCATCACCTCTAGAATATCATCCATCCATCTTGCCGTTGGTCAGCCCCTCTTCCTTTTGCCTTCCACTCTCCCTAGCATCAGCATCTTCTCCAGGGTGTCCTGTCTTCTCATTATGTGGCCAAAGTATTTCAGTTTTGCCTTTAATACCATTCCCTCAAGTGAGCAGTCTGGCTTTATTTCCTGGAGGATGGACTGGTTTGATCTTCTTGCAGTCCAAGGCACTCTCAGAATTTTCCTCCAACACCACAGTTCAAAAGCATTGATCTTCCTTCGCTCAGCCTTCCTTATGGTCCAGCTCTCGCAGCCATATGTTACTACAGGGAACACCATTGCTTTAACTATGCGGGCCTTTGTTGTCAGTGTGATGTCTCTGCTCTTAACTATTTTATTGAGATTTGTCATTGCTCTTCTCCCAAGGATTAAGTGTCTTCTGATTTCCTGACTGCAGTCAGCATCTGCAGTAATCTTTGCACCTAGGAATACAAAGTCTTTCACTGCTTCTACATTTTCTCCCTCTATTTGCCAGTTATCAATCAAGCTGGTTGCCATAATCTTGGTTTTTTTGAGGTTTAGCTGCAAGCCAGCTTTTGCACTTTCTTCTTTCACCTTCATCATAAGGCTCCTCAGTTCCTCTTCACTTTCAGCCATCAAAGTGGTATCATCTGCATATCTGAGATTGTTAATGTTTCTTCCAGAGATTTTAACTCCAGCCTTGGATTCCTCAAGGCCAGCTTGCCGCATGATGTGTTCTGCATACAAGTTGAATAGGTGGGGTGAGAGTATATAGCCCTGCCGTACTCCTTTCCCAATCTTAATCCAGTCCGTTGTTCCGTGGTCTGTTCTTACTGTTGCTACTTGGTCGTTATACAGATTCTTCAGGAGGCATACAAGATGACTTGGTATCCCCATACCACTAAGAACTTGCCACAATTTGTTATGGTCCACACAGTCAAAGGCTTTAGAATAGTCAATAAAACAGAAATAGATGTTTTTCTGAAACCAGAGTAAGAGATTGTTAATGGAAAATTTTTGTATATCCTTGCTGTTAAAAGTCGGAAATCACATCTTTTTGTAATGTTGTAAAAAAAATCTTTTCTTTTGTGTTTTCACACCTTTTTAGTTTTTCTTCTCTTTTTTGTAGTTTTTTGTTTTTTCATAGCTTTTATCTTTCTCTTTAAACTTAATAAAATTCATAATAATAAAAAAAGAACCAAGGGGTGAAAGTTTAACAGGTCAAACTTGAAATGAGGATTTTGGTGAATATGACCCCTATTAAGCAGTGGAACAAACTACCTCCTGCAATTGTGGGTGCTCTATCACAGGAGGTTTTCAAGAGAAGATTGGACAGCCATTTGCCCAGGATGGTAAGATGGTATGAGGATTGCTGCACTGGGCAGGCAGCTGGACTAGGTGAGCTCCAAGGTCCTTTCTACCCTATGATTCTATGGCTTTCTCATATAAGGGAACTCCTGCATAATTGTATCACCATGATAATTCATTCAGTATACTTTTTAAAAAAAGTATTCCCATTCTAGCTAAAGCCCTGGAATTTCCTGATAGCCTCCCGTCCAGGTCTGACCCCACTTAAGGTTTTGTTTCACTTTCTTTTGTTTTGAGATTACCCAAGATCAGCTAGGCACTGCTGCCTGCTGTGGTAATACTACATGTATACTCACTTTACTATTTATGTGGCTTATGAATCTTACCCTTCTGTTTTAATGTCAAACTCATAGTAGCTTTCTTTAAAGATGTCAATCACAAGTATTGTTTTAAAAAGTTTGAAAATAAATGTGTTAGGCACTTGGTTACTTCCAACTCTTTATGTGCCAAAGGGCAACAGTTTGGTCAGGTCTGTCGGTCAGTAACTCCTTCTTTAAGTTCTTGTGAGCTCAGACTTGTGGTGTCAGTGATGCTATCTAGCCATCTTTTCTTCTCTTGCCTTTTTTTTCTCTTGCCATCGATTTTTCCAAGCAAGAACATTGCCTCTAAACTCCTTTGCTCCTGCTTTATGTGCCCAAAATGTTTAAGCTCTAGCTTCCTTATTAGTACTCCCAATCAGTTGTCTGGTTTCCCTTTGTCTAGTACTGAATGATTTGTTCTTCTTGCTGTTCAAGGTACTCTCAACAATTTTCACCAGCACCACAGTTCAAAGGCATTGATTGTTCTTTGTTCAGTCTTTCTGATGGTTAGGAAAGAGCCATACTTTTTAAAAAATATTTTTGTTTTTGTATTTTTTAGTTTTCTGGAAAGGACAGTACTAAGATTTTTGGTCACTTGTTTAAGGGGGAGGTTATTCCAAGGGGGGGGGATCTATCAGGGTTAGCCATCTTTTCTCTTAAAAATGCAAGACAAAGGGGTGCCAAAAATTCACGATTTGTGATTGGTTTCAGCAGGGCTATCTTCAGGGGCCACAAAACTGGGACTAAGCTGGATTGCTGTGGCTTCCTGGCCATGAACAGTCCACCCCTGCTATATACAGCTTATTCATCATTCATTCATTCATTCATTCATTCATTCATTCATTCCATTTGTATAGCCACCCATCTCACATATATGTCTCTGGGCAACTCACAACAATTAAAAACAATAACAAAAACAAGAAAGTATAAATAAAAAACAAACATACAATCATATTTAAAGCACAATTAAAAACACAGTTATCTGGGGCCACTCTGAACTCCTTGAGACCTACTTCTGAGAAAAATTTGAAGGCTCTGCAACAACATGGAGTCTTTGAGGAGATTCACAAACAGAGATGTTGCTCCTTCACCATTTATGAATCTGACTCAAGGGGTGTGAGATGAACATCTGTTGCACATAAGTATGTCCTGCTGTCCTCCAAAGAAAACATACATAACCAAAAGAATGGTATTCGGGGTATTCTGCCCCCGCCAGTGTTTGACTAGATGTGGTTCCTAGAGCATTTGAATTCTGTACCACCAGCAAATGTCCACGAAAAAAGCCAATTTAATCCCTATTTTGGACTGAAGGCAGTTTTTCATGTTTATTTCCTTTTAAGTTTTAACAAAGTTAAGACACACATACACGCACACACGTATGCCCAAATGTGCATTAGTACCCATGTGCTGCAGTATGGTTCAAGGTTGCCTTGGCAACCAATGGAAAAGAGTTTTGAAGAGCTGGCAAGGGCAGACCTAATGAAAATGAGCATTCGGGGAGCTTCTTCTCCAGGTGGGTGAAAAGAGACTCCCCGCTGGGTCTCTTGCCCAGCCTGCTTTGAAATAGTGAGCTGTAATTTTCAGAAAAATAAGCTGAGCCCACTTCCTCCCTTTCTCTCAAAAAATGCAGCTGCTGATTAAAAGTTCTGAGACGATGCTTTGAAGCCTCTGATTAGCAAGTTCCTTTATGAATCCAAATCAAACCGCCAAGATATACATTTTTTTTTCACACCCCAAAACTACTATTACAGAAATGTTTGTTGTTGCTGCCGCCACCAACTTTTTACATATTTAATCTCCCTCATGTGCATCTGGGCCAGATGGCCATGTGGGTACTTGAGAAGATAATCTCTCCCTTTTGCCAAAGAAGATAGCATCCTCACCATCAGCATGTGGATGCACGTGGCTCTTAATACGAAACTCACGTGATATCAAAGCATGCAAGAGAATACTGCCCATCATGAACAAGCCAGTATTCTTGACTGTTCTTGCATATGGTCTGGGCAGAGGGTAGCCATGCAGACATTTTCCAATGTTGACATTATGGAAATGTATGGGGAGACAAGGGGGGCAAAGGACCTTGCATGTGTCATGACATCATTGAACAAATATATAAATTATATAATCCACATCATATGTGCAATGATGTCATGAAGAATCAGTTGTCATAAATCACTGAGCATGTACTGGAAGCTTATGTACATTGTGGGATAAGTTATGACTTGGTAGATGGCCATAAGAATTGATCCAATATTGCAGGGACAAGCATTTTACAATTGGATTAGGTGTGAGCTTGGGACTTGGTAGTAAGTCGTTGGAGGAAAAGGCCAAGACTGAGAATATTTCAAGTCATCTTTTTACTCTAGGGGTGGGCAGATCACAGACCATGGACTGCATACAATCCCCCCCCGCCCCAATTTTGTGTGGCCACCAGAGTACTTCAGAGATTCATAAACAAAGCTTGCACACAGGGGCATCCTGGTGGGGAGGGATCAAAAGAGTCAAGACTGCAGCCGCAACCATGCAATTGAAACCTGCTGCTTTTTTGTGTAAAAAGAGGTGTGGCTTTGATCATGCAGGCACAACTGCCATCTTGACTCTTTTAGATCCCCTTCTTCCCCTGCATGCATGCTTAGGAGGTAGATACTTGTATACTCTGCCCCACAAGGCCCTGTAGAGAAACAAGCTTCTTTCATAAAATAGAACCCATTTGTTTCCCTATTTAATCTTCATTATTACTGGCAGATTTCCAAAACCATTTTACTGACTTTCATGCATTCTCTGCTAAATGGCAATGCTGAAGCTAAAAAGCAACTGCATTTTTAAAGATACACACAAACAAGCAGGAATGGATTGGCTCACTATAGAGCGGTACATTAGGTTTCTTTTGTTGATGTTATTTATTATTTATAAAATGTGTAAAATCACTAGGTGATGTACATAGAAATTAAAAATAGAACTAGTCCAATTATGATCTATGATTAATGCCTAGATACCTTAAGAAGAAATGTTCCATAAAATAGAAGGAGGGCTAAGCAGGAACAGCCCGGGGTAAATGGATGTGCCGTAAGGAGGGGAGACAAGATAAATCAGAGAAGGATATTAGATAGATGAGCAATTCCGAAATAGTTTGCTACAAGGGCAAAGGGATATAAATGGAACTAGAGGCCAAAAGGGTAACTTCTGATTTTGGTAAATGTAGATTAGCCTTCCCAACCTGGTGTCCCCCGGATATGCAGTATTCTGTTTCAGACTGAAAACACACATGCCAGCTTGATTTAGAAGTGGTTTACTGATGGGTAGTACTGCAGAAAGTTACAAAGGCAGGCAGAGAGCCAGCTTTGCAAGCACACCTACTGTATGTTTTGGAAAATACAGGCAAGGGCGACCTTGCCTGGTAGCCGGGCGGAGAGAATTCGCTCCAGAGTCTAATGGAGCATGGGTTTGGAGGAACAACCACAGGTCACAACAGTCCAAGAATCAAATGCCAAAGAAGTTAGTCATCATTTGCAACTCCCCTCATGCTCCCCCCTACCCTAAACTAGCCATGCTGGCTGGAGGTGATAAAGCTTGTAGTTCAGCTCTTCTGGAAAGCAGAATTTGGGGAAGTTTGTTTCAAAATAATAAAATGGGGTCAAAAGGCAATCTGATCCACACAACGAAGCCCTCTGAAAGACCAATCCTTGTGATCCAAAGCTCTTTGAAATGAAAGGACTGTTGCACTGATGCATGTTCAGAAAGGTCAGTTGTATCTTGATGCTGGTTTGTGTTAAAATGCCCCAATCTCAGAATTTTTAAAAAACTTTTAGAGCCCTTACAGTGCAATTCTGTACATATATATTTAGCAGTAAACCTTACGGTGTTCCATAAGAGCGTCTCCCATGGAAGGACTGCAGCTTTCTTTGCACATATGTGTGTGCTATTGGCAACTAACCACAACCACAGTTTGTTTCAAGCCAAGAGGTATTTAGCATGTCTATTACAAAATTTATAGCAATCAATCTGCTCTGTGTGGTTTCTAAAATCTGCAGGGCTGTCCAAGCCAACAAAAACATGGAGACCTAGTTAAGCAAAGGAAAAGCAAACTCAGCAGAAATCAGGGTTTATTATTCAGCTAGCTGTGGAGAAAAGAAGGGAAAACTGTCTTCTCTCCACAGAAATGCAATTCCATCTATTCCAGCAACTAAGCATGGAATGCATTGCCATAACAGGAAAAATTGACTTAATCTTGGAAAAAGAAACAGGAATAATTTGCAAAACTTCTACCCCGTGAGCAGCAGTCTCACCCAGTATCAAGTATAATCTGACTTTCTAGTAGCATGTTAGTTTTGATTGAAATCATTGCCAGTAGCTGAGTGCAAGAGGCCATTCTAAACTATGAAGGAACTGTTCAAATGCCTTCTTGGTACTTGTTGCTTCTGCTGGATTGAATAAAGCTGTTTATCAGCAAAGTAGAGTCAGCTATTAGGCTCTTCCTTCAACTTCCCCCAGCCTGATGCCCTCTGGATGTGCTGGAACTGTAATTCCAAGAATTCCTACTTAGCCTAGCAAAGACATTTGTTAATGAACTGGAAGGCAGCATTTCCCACAATCTCTTTTCAAACTAGTCTCCGTCCTGCACACTCTGGTTGATAGTTTACTCAGTTTTAGGGCTGATTCGAACCCATGCAGATAAATAAGCAGCAATTTAGAACGTGATAGCAACTTTCATCGGCTGTCTAGGTTGAATGAAACTGGGGTTCTGGTTGCAGGCTAACATTTTCAAGGAGCTGGAGCTGGATTCTGGATAATTATGATGATTTCCTGAAATATAATGTTTCAGGAGACTTTTTTTTGCATTTTATTTTTATTACATACAAAGATTAATACACCACCTGATTCGTTAGATTTTACATCTTATCATCATTTCTCCCCCTCATTCTAATGCCATTGGAACCCATAAACGACATTTTCCCTAAAACTTTAAATTTAGAGCTTTTCCACACAGTAACCTAGTGAAAGTTCAGAATCAGCTCCAGAACTGTTTGATTTCACAATGTCAGCAGTGTTTGGGAGCTGAGCTGATTTATTCCTAGCTCAACTGCAATATATCTGAAATCTCAGCAAAGCTGGTTTTAAATGAAAAATTTGAAATGCTGCAGCTCTGCAGAGCTTGTGAGCAGTCTGTTGCCACTGCCTCTTTGATTCATGCTAGTTATTAATTTCTGCTCCCCAGCATAGAAATTCAGCTGCTGTATGTTGACACATTGTTACTCCACCTATCTTTTAAATGCAACAGGAATGGAGGCTCAGCAGCTCAGCAGCTCTCTATCACTGTAACCAATGAGGCTTTTGTTTGTTTTGGTGCTTTTCACCAAATAACCAAACAATGTGAACTAAATCACATTCATGAGAGGCAGGGGATACTAGCAAATTATTTTCCCTTTTGTGTGGAATGAAGATGAGGGCATGTTTATTACTCTAGGATCTGCAGCAGCTCATGGCAGGGCACTGATTAAATCACCTTCTTTGCACTCTCCTACCAATCAACAAGATGGTTGGCTCATAGTATTTTAAAAAATTCTCAGTGTTTCAAGATCTACAAAAATAAGACAATAGTAACTAAGCTTCAAATTGCTTTTGGAAACATTGGGGAATACAAATTCCATGGGGTTGAGGTGCCATTATTATGCACTAACAATATTCACAAAGCCTGTAAAGCAAGAAAGCAGGCTTGCAGGACATGCTGCTATATGTTAAAGGGTCTGATTTTCATTGAGTTGTGGTTAGGATAGTAGTGAAAATAAAATTGTAATTCACTTAGGTTGATGGATATTAAAATCACTAAAAATTATCTTGACACTGCTTTGCATGAGTAGGACAGTTTTCCCGCCTGAATAGGTTTTTCAACAATTTAAGTCCAATAGTTCATAACCATTTATATTTACAAGACGACTAGCCTTTGTGCTACTGCTAATTTGTTTGATGTCTACCGTGCCTTTCTTCTATAAGTTCAAGTCTGAGCATTTTGTGAAGTTGGTTTGATTGAGAGAGAGTGACTAGCCAAAAGTCACACAGTTTGCTTCCATGGCTGAGGATCTGAACAAGGATCTCCCCAGTGTAAAAGCCTGTTTTTGGTTTTTTCAAGGTCTAAATGGATTTCAAAAGAACTTCTCACTGAGTGGGATATAGACAAGGAGATTACACTTACTTTACTGTGTGTTGTAACTGTCCAAGAGCTGTTATACTTTTTTGGGAAGGGGGGTCATCCTGTGCTCTCAAGCTGATGTAGACTCCTCACAGAGAGGCTTCCTTTCCATTATACTTCCTGAAATATCCTGTTGATGGAGTCATGTATTTTCATAGATAGTCCAGGAAGTTCTGCCAAAGACAAAATGTGTATCAGAACATCCTGTATGGCTGCGAGCACAACGAAAGATTTTCTAATATTTCTTGGAATGTACCAAACAAACAAATCTTTATTACGGTCAAAGACCAGCATAAGTAGGGTGGGGTATAGTCAGTTAAAAGCATAGAAAGTACATTAAAATCTAATATAAAAAAGCTAAAACACAGAAGTCTAAAAGGAAAGGAAAAAAGGAAAACCTAGAGGGAGGGGTAGGACCCTTAGATGGGTGTAGGGGAGCATAAAGGTTAGTATATCTGTAAATAGGGTACTGTAGTGTGGTAAAATAAATGCTAATTTATGGCACTGGTCATCATCTGGCAAATTTTAAGCGCTGCTGTGCAGAACCTGGCAGCATTGTATGCTGTAGCAGGGATGGTATCTGACAGCAGCAGGGAGGTGTAGAATTGTCCTGAGTGCTCTGGGTATTTATACAATAATGGTAAAATGAGGCTAGAACAGATGTCTCTATAATAAAGGCACTGGAGGAGCATCATGCTGTTATTTCTATGGGACCAGAGTCATAGGGGCATTGTCTCTCCGGGTGAGGAATCTTCCTTTATCGGCCTTCAAGGACAGCTGAGGGGAGGGTGTGACATCGTGCCAGAGTAAAGGGCCTCTGATGGTTGGGTACCTCGAGTTTAGTTAAGTATGTCATAGGGGAGGCAGAATACCTGCTGGATTCACTGGGAATAAAGGTTGGGGATCTAGCTAAATCCAGTTGGCGCTCTGTGTCTGCTACATGCTGTTTAATGAGTTTACCTGTGATTATATGCAAACAAAGCATTGAAGAAACGATCCCTTGGTTGTTCTGGATACCTAAATTAGGAAATACAGTTTTAACTGTTTTTTATTTTTTTGGTATTTGTTTGTTCTGCTTGGGAGAAAGTCACAGAAACTCCAAGTACCCATGGTAACAAATCACTTTCTTAAGTGTCCTCAGGGTGAACAGGTCAGGCTTAATTGTTCCCAGGTTGGGGTGTGGAAAAGGATGACCAAATAAGCAAAAGCTGCCTGCATGCTTGGGGAATTTGCCTGGACTTGCTGCCAGCGGTTTCTGTTTCAGCTCAGCAGCCTCTTTCTGCTCAGCACACTTGGGTGTGTGCATGTTATTGTAAATATGCTTTTTTGTATTTAAGGACTTTGCCCATCCAGGGCTCTGGATGAGGAAACTGTTTATGTTCTATGCTTCATTTAAATACAATTATTTTTGTTGAAAAGCCTGGTGTCTTCTTTCTGATCTCTCAGGCGAAACACTTTCCAGCACTCTGCACAAACTCCAACAAGGGGCAGATGAATAATAACAGAATTCGCCCCCTACTAGTATTCATCCCACTACAAACTCCAAGGAGAGAGGACTGTCAAACTCATACCTGACACAGTCCACAACAGAATATTTTGATGTGCCTAGCTGGGAAGTAAGCCTCATTGTACTCATTATTTAGATGTGCAGGATTGCAGCTCTGAACCAAGAAGTTTCATGTGCAGATCTTCCAGGTGCTTTAGTTATTGCTGATGACCTTGGATAAATCGATTCTCAACCCCAGTTCTCATCTATAAGATAGGAAAGGTAATGATCAATGGTAAAAAAGCTACGTTGGGAAACAGAGAGAGAATGAAAACAAGACAAAGAGATACAAAGAAGGGACACCTGAAAGAGAAAAATGTGGTCAGAGAAAGAGGTGGTGTGCACAACCACTTTTGGCTTTGGCCATACTTGCTGCTCACGCCAGCCCTGCCACCACCTTGCCCTCAGCAGATTATCCCTGAAGGAATGTGGCACTGAAGAAAGAAAAGGTTCCCTATCCTTGATATGGGAAAGGACAATCTGTTGTGTATCTAGGGCTGTATTAAAATTTACAGAAGCAGAAGCTGAGTAGAATTATTGGGAACAAATGTAGTTCTAATTCTGGCAGTCTCAGGTATCAGCTTATTGTCTATTCATCTGTTATTCTAGCCCCAATAATGTCACTGGCATGCGTATCTTTGTGATGTCCCTCTGGTTCTACTCTTCCTTCCATTTTTCCCTCTGTGGCTTATAAACTTGCAGGTTTCTCTTCCACTCATCCATCTGTGCTGCTGTCCACCTCTTGTAAGGAACAGTCCATTAACATCTATAAGCAAATGATTGTGACTCTGAGAAAGTGGGAAAGAAAGAAACTGTGTAATCTGATTAGCAAAAGATGCTTTGTTTATACATAGGAAGGGGCACCAAGGGCAGTAAAGATGATTATTTTAAGAGGCTGTTCTTTGAGATATGCACAAAGGCCAGTGTCATCCCAAGTTCCAATTTTCATTCTGTCAGAGGAGATAATACTCACACAGGGGGGAAAAAACCACAGCAAGAGAAAAGGAACTGTCACTTCTGCCCTGCTGGAGAAATGGTATAGAATGGCCCCTAAGTCAAAGCAAAAATATTGGTGTACCACTGGGAGATGAAGGATGAACTTTGGCACATTGTGCCCTCACCTAACCCAACTAATGGCAGAAGCAGGATCTTAGCAGCCTTTAATTTTGAACTGCCCTGCCAGAAGCAACAAGAGGAATGGCACAAATTCCTATTGCTTATTTTTTTGCTCCAGTGGAAAATCCACATGATGTAAGGAACACTGTTCATTGCTCAGCCTTCTTATCATGTTTGTAGCCTTTAGCAATAAATGACATAAGGTATGATCACAATCTATGTCATTCTGCTATACCCCTCTGTTACCCCTCCCTGACATGGCTGATGTCATCACCACCACCACCAGTTGAATACCACATAGTTACAAAGAGTCTTATAACAAACACATTTTTTAAAAAATAGAAGAATTAATACTTTAAAACAAGAAAATTTCAAACTCACAATTTAGCAGCATAAATAAGATTTTAAAAATTTAATATAAGGAAGGTTATATCAAAACCTAACTGAAGCGATACACCTTGATTCTCCTGTCTAAAAACAGAGATAATGGGGATCAGTCCCTATACATTTCCCATTCTTCTAATATATCGTATTTTTCCATGTTATCTTCCTGAATGTATGCATTTCCCCCCTAATTTACAACTTTTATACATGTTTTACAAAACATGTAAAATGAAAAGTACACTGCACAATTTGAAAAGTAAAATTCAAAGGATAACGAAGTTTTGATTTGTATGTAGAATGGGAGGTATAGTATTGGATGAATTTGCATTACCTTGTGAATTAAATCTTTTTCCATATTCCTACATAGATGTACAGGGTTAGGAACTAAGCAGAGATATTATCTGAATTAAGTAACAATTCCTGAACAAGTAAGGGCCAGAACAAGCTGAGCAACTGGAGATGGGCTGGTATCACCAATGTACTCAGAGGTAGCTACGTATTCTCTCTCTCTCTCTCTCTCTCTCTCTCTCTCTCTCTCTCTCTCTCTGTGTGTGTGTGTCCATCCTCCCATTTAGTTCTCTGAGCAGTAGGGATGGAGCCTTGTTTCATGCTTAATTCTCATTGCTTCTAGGCCGACTTCGCCGGGTACCTTTGGCTGTGCCACTGGCCCATTGCCCTTGTAATGGCACTGCCCTCCAAGTCTGCCAAAGGCCGAGTGGAAAGGCAACTAACTTTTGTGGGAAGGCTGAGTCTGAGTGTGGACAGCTGTGGGCCATGAAAGATCCTGAATTGCTGCCCTTCTCTCCTTAGTGCTTTTGCCTCAAGGGGATTTGATAAAGCAGCATATACAGTGGGCATCTTCAATTTAGTTGGGGCTCTACTCCCACCTCCTATTATCTTGGACCTGGAGGCATAGCAGGGATGCAGTGACATTACTCAAGGGATGGAGTCAAAATGTTCAGCTCTATTTTGAGGATCTGAGGAGGACAACTTAAAACAGGCATGTTCAACCCTCAAAAGATTTAACACACCTATTTTGAGTACTTGTAGGAGGAGAGCTGTGTCCGTCTATGGTGGCAAAAAATCAAGAGGAGTCTTGTAGCACATTTTCTGACTAACAAATTGTATTAAAAGGCATAAGCTTTTGTGAGCTGCAGCTCATATTGTCTATCCATCTCACAATGCAGCTCACAAAAGCTTTGTAATACCAGATTTCTCCTGCGATTTTGAGTATTTGTTGATGAAAAAATAGAGAGAAAATTGCCATTTTGCCACTTTGTGTGTGTGTGTGTGTGTGTGTGTGTGTGCTTTCGAGTCAGTTTTTGACTCTTGGCAACTGCCTAGACTAGTCCCTGCAGTTTTCTTGGCAAGGTTTTTCAGAAGCGGATTTCCATTGTCTCCTCTGTAGGGCTAAGAGAAAGTGACTGGCCCAAGGACACCCAGCTGGCTTCATGACTAAGGGAGACTAAAACTCACAGTCTCCCAGTTTCTGGTCTGATGCCTTAACCACTACACCAAACTGGCTTTCTCAGTAAAATTTAACAGTACGAATCTGGAAACTGCAAAATTTGGGCTTCTAGTCACCATGTGGTCCATGGATCCTGGATTATCAGCCCTGTCTACACTTTAAAGAACAAATAGGCTCTCCTCTTGCATCTCTGTTCAGGTTTGTTGAAAGAAAAGAGTAGGTATGAACAGCATAGCAAATAGTGCCATTGAGTTATTTTAGACTCTGGTTTTAATGAGCTCCCTCTGCCTTTTATTTCAATAGTAACGTGTATTGCATCAATTACTTCAGATGTGGTAAACCAGCTCTGTTGCACTTGAAAGCCTTCTGCTCCTTCTAATGATTAGGGCCCTGGATGCCTGCCCTGAAGTCTTAATCTGATGGCACTCTTGACCCAGGATGTATTCATCCTGAACAAATAGCTGCATTATTATTAATCAAAATAGACTGAAGGATAATACAGAATATTATTCCATAGCCTGTATGTTCCTTAGCTACGGCATTAAAATTTTCCTGGTTGAGCTGTTTGGTTCATACATTCTATCTTGCATAAATATCTCTGGTTTTTATTTTTATTTTATTTTTTTCAGTTCTGAGTACCCATGCAGCCTATCCTCCAAAGCTTAAAATGAGTATCATTGTTGAAGAAAAATTAGGCTCTGTTTAACATCTCAGCTACGTTGGAACTTTCTGGCTGAATGTGGTTATGTATTGCATTTCTTGGGACTGGCAGATACTTGATGCCAAATGCATGATTGGCTATCACCTAGCAACATTGAAGCTTCAGTGAATCTGAGCAAGGATCTTTTTGATGGAAAAAAAATATGAGTTGGCAATAGATCTCAACTACTGAGAATCCTTTGGAAATGAAGCCACCACTCCAAAAGACTTTTGAATGAGGCATCATGCATTTGTCCAGAATGCAAGAAAAGAAAAGAAAAGAAGATTGCAACAGTCAAGTGAAGGTCAAGGTAAATCTAAGCTATCTTTGTCAGAAACGAAATGTATTTAGGACAGAATAAAACAAAGTATCAGTGACTGATCATGCCCTGACCTTCCATCAGAAATGGACAGATTTACTTGACAAATTCAGGCAAAATTGCTGAAGCATTAGTAATTTGCATGGGGGTCCCATAAATCAAACTGTTCTTTTCTAGGTAGCTCAGTGGTACTGTTAGGGTAGTCTATATACTCAATTATATCAGACAGCAATAAAATAAAGTAAATGAGATGGCTACAGAATTCAGCATACTGGAAATCTGTTTTCATCAAAAAGGCTCATAGACAATTCTATTTCTTAATAGATATAGTAACATAGAGACAGTTCACACGTGCACTTAAACAGCTGTTCCTTGAAGAAAATTATTTATTTTGCTAGACTTATGTGCTCCTCCAATCATGGTCGACTCTGAATAGCTTATAGACCTCCCCAAACCGTAATAATTAAAACTAAAACAACAGTATAAACTTAACAACATAATAAAATAACAATGTAATCAGTAAAATCTTGTGCGCTAAGGAACAACCACAACAGGAAAGACTAAAATTATTCCTCCACCTCCAAAGGCCTCCTAAAATAACCAGGATTTAATGGCTTGTGAAAAGCTAAAAGTATCAGAGACAATCTGATCTTTGGGAAATGCTGTCCAAGAGAAGGGGCGGTGACTGAGAAGGCTTGATTCTGAGATCCATGCACTCCATAAGGATCATGATCTGCGGTGAACTTTCTCTTCCAGAAAAGCAGAGATGTTACATGGGCAAATTGACTAATGCCCATAACTGCTTGTGCCACAGCATTCTGGCCTAGTTGCAATTTCCAGGTGGTCTTCTAGAACAACCCCATGTAGAGAGCATCGCAGTACTCTAGATAGGAGGTATCCAAGGCATGAGTGACAGGTTGTGAAGCCACCTGATCCAGGAAATGCTGTAATTGGCACACACGATGGATCTCCTAACCACAGTTGCCACCTGCTTGTCAAGCAGGAGCTGTGAGTGCAGGAGGATCCACAAATTACAAAAGAATTCTCCATAGGCATATGTGATCATGTCCGGAGCCAACAATGGAATGTCACTGGAATTGAAGGCCTTCCACACCCAAAGCCTCTCCATCTTGCTGGGATTGAGTCAAAGCCTGATTAACGCCTATCCATAACCTCCAAACTTTGGGACAAAACCTCAACCACATCTCTTGTTGGATCAAGAGATAATTACTGGGTTTTAAATTATTTAAGCCATCTTGATGGCTTGACTGAGGGCTGAGTATAATTCTTAATACTAAATTAGGCTGAAAGAGAATAACTGGCTCAAAGTCTGAGCTACTGCTTCCCCCCTCTTCTTTCTACCCTCCTCCCTTCCTCCTTTTCATATGCTTTTGTAATTGTCAAATGTCTTCCCAGAGTTTGGGCGTTTGCCCTTTGTGGTAAGAGTCTTTAATGCTGTCACTATAGATCATGCAAAACCACAGTAGGATTGTGAGTTTGGGAGAACTGAAAGTGGAAAATGATGTGATCTGCAGTTTTCAAAACAAGAAACACACTTGGAAAATGGTTTAGATCAGAGAAAATAAATTGAAAACTACAAATTGTGACATAAAAGTTAGAAATCCTATCATTCTGAAGGAAGCATTTAAGTATAATGGAAATTTGAGAATGATAGGAATAAGGTGGAGATCCACAACAGCTTTGGTAGGCTCCGTGCTGCCTTTTGAACTAATGGCTGAGAGTTGCGATAAAGGTGCTGCCCTATTAGGGCTATGACTAAACAAACAGCTGTAGAAAAGAAATTGTAATTGCCAAGCTATTTTTATTGCT
Source organism: Candoia aspera (assembly GCF_035149785.1). Taxonomy (NCBI): domain Eukaryota; kingdom Metazoa; phylum Chordata; class Lepidosauria; order Squamata; family Candoiidae; genus Candoia; species Candoia aspera. The sequence goes on from NC_086156.1 coordinate 52,608,993, forward strand.
TAAGTAAATAAAACAATGCCTTTGGCTTAGACCAAAGGTCATATGTGTACGTTCACTCTTTAATAGATATTGGCTGCTTTGGGGCATCATCTGAAACCTTCATTTATCAAGATGGCAATGAGCATGTTCTTCCACACCTTGGCCTGCGTGCTTCCCTTGTCTCTTCTCTTGCATGGATGCAAAGATAGTGGAAAGGTTCACCTTGAGGTTTGATGCTGACTGGGGATTACAGCAACACATCTGGAGGACCCCAGGTGGTAGGAGGCTTTCATAACTGGCTAATTTTCAGCATGGCTTGTCAAAAGAAGCCATTTTAAAAGCAAGGACTTGAACATGACTAGTCCCAAAGTGAGAGCCAGTCTGGTGTAGTGGTTAAAGCATCAGGCTAGAAACCGAGAGACCGTGAGTTCTAGTCCTGCCTTAGTCACAAAGCCATCCAGGTGACCTTGGCCAGTCACTTTCTCTCAAGCCTAGGAAGGAGGCAATGGCCAGCCACTTCTAAAAAACCTGCCAAGAAAACTGCAAGGACTTGTCCAGGCAGTCTCTGAGAATCGGACACGGCTGAACAGATTAAAAAAAAAAAGGTCCAAATAAGCTACAGTTAACATTAACTACAGATTGATAGTTTCAGATGACACAAATTCTGTATGGTCTAGGTTTAGTTTATTGTTTTAAAAAAGCTGAATAATTGATTTATAGAATAGTATAATATCTCAACATTTTAAAATGTTAAATTTCAACATTTTTACTGTATTATTGGCAGATTTTTCTTGTTTCTATTTTTGAGGGGTTTTTTTCTTTTTATGCTATTTTTCTTTCCTTCTGCTTTTTTCTTGGTTTTTTCTCCCTGCTCTTGTTTTGTTTAGTTTAATTTTTAGGCATATGGCTTCTTCAAATTTATCAGCTTTGTTCTTAATTGTTATTATTTGAATCACTTGTATTATCCCTTGTACTAGTTCAACGTTTTAATAAAATTATAGTAAAAATATTAAAAACTGCTTAAAGGTAAAAAAAGAGGTTCAGATGATAAAATAAATACCTGTTGTTAAAAGTGGGAAATCAACATTTATGAGCATCTACTTTGAGGTCGCCCTGGTGAAACAACAGGAAGTTGATGAGTCCAAATGGGCTGACTAATACCTATCATGATAAAGCATTCCTGTACAGCCACCATGTAATCCTGGGTTGTGATGCTAAATAGCAACTTTTGACAAGGTGGCTGGAAATCTGGGAGAGAATTAGGTTTGGGAAGGCTTCTTTACAGCAGTGGGAATTTTCTATATGAAACCTAGACAAATCCTTCAAGAGCATCATTATGATGAGTGCATCTAGTCATCTTTGACTAATGTTTTTTTGTTTGCAACTGTCCATAAGATGGTGATTGGTGGAAGGGTTCCTAATATAAAACTGATTTGCAGCCAGAATGTTAATAGATGGGGACAAAAACCTCTGCAAGAGGGAGAAACATGCTATAGATTTATTTCATATTTATATTCATTGACTCTACAATTAGTGTTGGGTAACTTTAGGCTTAGGGCCACATGAAGCCCCCAATTGTTTTTGTAGCCCGATGATGTTAATATTCCTATATGCCTATTTTGAGGCAGTTGGTTGGCAACTTTCTGGCATTTTGTGGCAGAAAACCCACACAACCATGTAATGGGAGCTCTAAAATACCGTAGGTTGAATTAGGTCTACCTTATCTGGGCCGCAAAAATCCAGATGACAACTAGATGGCAGCAAATTGTTTTCCATATTGTTTTGCTGCCACTTAGTGGTCACCTGGGATTTTGCTGCCCAAATATTACAACCTTAGTTTAAAAACTAAACAAAGCCCCTTCTCCTATCCCAAGAAGACAAGTTACTAGTCAATCCTATGTATGTGACACAGCCCTAGCCATTTTGTGCCATTGTCTCCCCACTTCACATAGACCCCTCCCCTGGCTTAAATATACTCTTTTGCCACAAAACTCTGCTCACTCTTGATCTTGAGAGGAATATCAGTTCTTTTAGACCTTTTGTTATGGACCTGGCTGAGATAGTTTAGTTTCCCAATTCCAGAAATAGCAGGGCTTTGACATGATGACATCGGTGTGACATGAAACATGCAGGTTTTCCTGGAAATGCAAGCAAGCCTTGCAAAGATGAAAGAATTGATGTTCCCCTGAGAAAGAAATGTCTATTCTGACATCTGGAGTTGTGTACCAGATTGTGGGAAGGAATTTGATCTGATCAAGGGGGTGCTACCCTGGACTGGTATATTCAAAGAGAGGCTATCATTCCCTAAAATGGTAAACACAGAAACTAGGGAAAAGACTGATAATCCAGACCAGGTTGGGCCTTGGCCAATGGGTGATTTTTTTGAATAGACATACAGTACATGACCTGATATTTACACTGAAAACAGTATGATGCCAAGAAAGTTAATTAAATAGTAATAGAAAACTCATTTTTCAGTGAGAATGCTTATGCAGTCAACAAGGCCCCAGCCATGCATAAGAGTGACATTTCAGCAGGTGTGGAAGAATCCCAAGGTTTATCAACAGTTTCCAGGTCTCTGCAGGTAAAAAGGGTTTAATTTTGGATAACGTTATTAATTTATACATTAATTTAATTTTAAAATAAATTTATTTAAATATCTTAGAATGGGGCTACTATTGCTGGGTAAAAGTCCTGATAATTATTAGATGATAGCCAAGTACCACAGAAAGCACAAAGACTGGGTGCTCATAGGGGGAGTGAAAAACTGGAGAGGAGGAATGGAATGGAATATCCCGGAGAAGCTAGATGGCTGGAATGCTGAATTGGATTGATCTATTTTGTAGCTGATCCCTTTCATCCTAAATCTAGAAACACTGTGCTAAGAGCCATCCTCTAATTTCCTGGATTTGTTCTTCATTTTGAGAGTGGCTTCTGCATTTCTAGCATTTTCTACCTGTATATTTTTCTTCATATTTCCTAGTGATTTTTAGTTTAACTGGGAGTTGTGAGATGACATACTGTAGCTTACTGCCCTTCTTTCAGTCAGACAACTCTCCATGGCTATTCTGCTTACTATTGCAGCCTCCATGGCTATTCTGCTTACTAAGCACGTTCCCTACTAGTTATTTATAACTTTTGGAATCATCCAACCATCATGCTGAGGTTACAGCAATGAAGACTGGCTTTATAGCTCCTGTCTGGGTGACACCAGAAGATGCCATAAGTCACAAGTGACTAGAGAAATTACTACGGTCTGGAAAACTCCATGGGAAAAGTTCCTTCATAAAGTGTGTCATGACCTCGTTGCAAGGCACAAAGAGCCTCACAACGTGGATCATGATCATTAAGGAAAAGGGGGAAGAAGATAATCCAATCAGGGATTAAAACAAGCACCCAAAGACACCCACACCCATGATCCCATCAACACCTGAAAAGAGAGACGTCAGAGGAGTGAAGATAAGGAGCACATGGTGCCCCGGAGAACTCAACCGTTGCAGGAAGACAAAGAGGACACCGGGGAAAACGCCCATGCAGCCATCAAGGATCCCATCAAGAGGGACCAGGGCATTGAGGGGTGGGGAAGCCCGGGGCAATACAGGAGGGTATAAAAGGGGCACCCCCACACTACCTACCCCGTTCCCGTTTTTCGATCTGTCAGCTATCATTCCAATAAACCAGAAATCCTTAATACCCATTAAGTGAGTCTGTGTCTTATTGCGAAGAGAGGCTGGCCCTGACATAAAAACGGGAACCGCAAAAAATTTTTTTCCACCTGGTACCTATCCAACACGTTTGTGAGGGACCCAGCCAGGCATGGAGAACCAGGAACCGAGGAGGCGCAACCCTTCGGCACCCGGCGACGAAGCCCCGCTCTCGCAGGGCGGGATGCAGCTGAGGTCCGGGCGATGCAACGCCCCGGTAAGTATGGGACCCAGCTGGGGGGAAGCAGCGGGGGAGGGACCCACCCCGGCGCCCCGGAGCCCGCGAGGCACCGGGGGCGAGACGAGGGGACCCTCTCCAAGCCTACAGGCAACCCCGGAGGAAGCGCGAGACGAACCGCCACCCTGGGCGCTCGAAGGCGAGGGCGCACCTGGCACCACGGCGGGATCGAGGGACGATCCGTCCTCTACCACGGCCAACGGCGAGGGCGAGCGGAGCGGCGAAAACCTCGGCGGGAAGCCGGGGACGGCGGAGAGGCTCGACGCGTTGGAGGAAGGGATGCAGGCGGTGCGGCAGATGCTCCAACAGCTGACGGCGGCACAGGGACTCCGCGACGGAGGCGGCGCAGAGGCACCCCCGGTCGAAAGGAGGCAGGGCGAGCGGGGCGGCGGTGACGGCGGAACCCGACCCAAGGAGCCCAACCGACGACCTGAGGCGCACCGGGAGGCGAGACGGGGTGGAGACCCAGCGGACGGCGGCGACCACGGCGGGACCCGACCCCAGGAGGCCACCCAACGAGCGGAGGCGCGCCCGGACGTGAGACGGCGGGACAACCTCGGCGGCGGCGGCGTCCGGCCCCAGGAGCCCACCCCACGACGGGAGATGCGCCAGGCTGAGAGGCGGAGGGACGACCCGGCGGGCGGCGACGGCGATGGCGGAGCCTGGATCCAGGAGCCCGACCGAGGGAGAACACCCCGCCCTCCCCCCCGAGCGACGGGACGACGACCTTGCGAGGAGCCCCAGAGAGAGGCACCAATGCCGCAAGAGAACCGGAGACACCCCGACCCGCAGCAGCTCCTGCAGAGCCCGAGGCACGACGCAGAGGGGGCCAGGAGCCAGACCAGGACACCCGCCAAAGACTTTGGCATAAAGTTCGATGGGGACCCCTCGAAACTCTCCTTCTTTTTGACTAACGCGAGGTACTACCTCGAAGAATGGGGTCCCTGCTTCAGAACTGAGCGGGGCAAAATCAATGCCCTGGCCATAAAATTAAAAGGACGGGCCGCCGATTGGTACGTCCAATTGTGCCAATCAGGCGCCCGGGCGCTGCAGGACAGCACTGAATTCCTGCAGGCACTAGAAAGGCACTTCAGGGACCCCCTGGAGCAAGAAAAGGCAAAAAGGGCGCTAGAGACACTTAAACAAAGCCCGCGCTCCGTGGCTGAGTATGCCATGGAGTTCCAAGCCCTAGCCGGAAAAGTGGACACTTGGTCTCAATCGACACTGATTGAGAAGTTCAAACATGGACTCAACTTAAATGTCCTCCGGTGGGCACTTGGCCGCGACAACCCCAGCTCCCTCACGGGGTGGATCCAGCTGGCAGCGGAAGCGGAGAACGCCCACGACACGTTCCTCCACGCAAGGAGGGAAACGCAACAGATGGAGACAGTGAGACCCCCACGCACCAACGCAAGGCAGGTGAGGGCGAGACCCCAACCTTGGAAGGAGGAACGGGACAGATGCTTCGCAAAAGGGCAATGCTTCACGTGCGGCAGGGAAGATCACAAAGCAGCCGCATGCCCCAAAACGACGCCCAGAGAGAGCCCAAGGAGGGCACAAACAGCACCAACCCCAGCGCCAAGAAAGCGACCAGCAGCAAAGGGGGAGTACCGACGCAGACACGGCCCCTACAGTTCAGAGGAGGAGGAAAGCAACCCCGATGAGGCGGCGGGAAACGACAACCACCTGGCCTAAGGGGCGCCGAAGGACAGGTGGAGGACACTGACAGGCGCTTCGACAAAGGGGTGAGTGAGGAATGCCCCACCCTCTACGTCCGTGTCACCCTCACCCATAGAAATAAAACCGAAAAGGTCTGGGCACTCATTGATTCGGGTTGCTCCAAAAGCCTCATGCACCCTGACCTGGCAGCCGCACTCGACCTCCGCTGCTATCCACTTCAGCACCACCTGGTGTTCTCGCAGCTCGATGGATCTGCAGCGGGAGGGGGCCCGGTCACCCAATACACCGGAGAAACCGCGCTACGGCTCGGCAGCCACGAGGAAAAATTGGCTTTCATCGTGGCACCGGTGGGGCAACCCCGACTCATACTGGGGATCCCATGGCTCGTGCAGCAAAACCCAGTCATCAACTGGAGAACCAGAGAGATTAAGTTTGCTGACGGGCGTTACCAAGCACCTTCAGGGAACAGGGTTCCCCGAGCAGCCATGGGGGGGGCGACGATGACTGTGGAACACAGAGAGACAGCACTGCCAGAGGGACTGCCGACCAAATACGGGGATTTCGCCGACGTTTTCGGTGAGAAAGAGGCGGACAAACTCCCCCCCCACAGAAAGACGGACTGCACCATTGAACTGGTCCCGGGGGTACCCCTACCCAAACCAAAAATATATGCTATGACCCAGCGAGAGCTAGCTGCATTAAGGGACTTCATAGACAAAAACCTGGCGAGAGGTTTTATCGAGCCAGCAAACTCTCCAGTGGGAGCGCCAGTCCTCTTTCGCGAGAAAAAGGACGGGTCATTGCGGCTCTGTACAGACTACCGCGGATTAAACGCAGCAAGCATTTCAAATAAATACCCCTTACCCTTAATAAAGGACATTTTGTCCCACTTGGTAAAGGGTAAGGTATTCTCCAAACTGGACATAAGGGAAGCCTACTACCGCATACGGATACGGGAGGGGGATGAGTGGAAGACTGCTTTCAATTGCCCATTGGGGGCGTTTCAATATAAAGTACTCCCATTCGGATTGGCAGGAGCACCGGGGGTATTCATGCAGTTAATTAATGAGGTCCTGCGTGACCACCTTTTTAAGGGGGTTTTGGTTTACCTGGATGATGTATTGATCTACACAGAAACAGAACGTGAGCACGAACGCTTGGTAAAAGAAGTGCTCAGGAAACTTCGCAAGGCAGAGCTGTTTGTAAAGCTCTCCAAGTGCGAGTTTCACAAAAAACAAATTGACTACCTAGGGTATAGGATTTCTGCTAAAGGGATAGAAATGGACCCCAGCAAGGTCCAAGCCATCCTGGCGTGGGAACGCCTACGCACGAGGAGACAGCTGCAAAGCCTCCTGGGATTCACTAATTTCTACAGGGGGTTCACGCCCAGGCTGGCAGAGACTATATTGCCCCTAACTAACCTGCTAAAGACTAAGGGCTTGGGGGACACGCGCAAATCGAGGAACCCGGGGGCGCTACTGAATTGGACAGCTGACTGTCAAACGGCTTTCGAGAGACTGAAAACCCTCTTCACAGCTGAGCCAGTGTTACAACACCCCGACCCCACCAAGCCTTTTGTGGTGCAGGCAGATGCCTCCGACTTTTCCATCGGAGCCATCCTGCTCCAAAAGGACTCCGACAACCACCTAAAGCCCTGCGCCTACCTTTCCCGCAAATTCTCCGAAACGGAGCGGAGATGGCACGTATGGGAAAAGGAGGCGTTTGCAGTGAAGACAGCCTTGGAAACGTGGCGACACCTGCTGGAGGGGGCCTCCTGCCCCTTCGAGGTCTGGACGGACCACAAGAACCTGGAGGCACTCAGCACACCAAAACGACTCAGCCCGAAGCAGGTGCGATGGGCTCAGTTTTTCAGCCGGTTCAATTTCACGCTGAAATTCATACCGGGCAAGAAAAACTTCTTGGCAGACGCCCTTTCCCGACGGCCACAGGACGACACGCAAGCCTCCGACATCGTAGGAACAGTATGGACCGAGAAACAGCTCGGCTGCCCAGCTGTCACGCGGAGCCAGACAAGGAATCAGCGCACGCCAGCACGAACGGCGGGGAGCGATCGGAGCCGACGCTCAATTTCACCGAACTGGCAACAAAGACTCACACAAGCACTACAGCAAGAGACATGGTTGCAGAATAACCAACAACATGTATCTTTCAAAGACAACATCGCCTGGAAAGAGAAAGCCTTGTACGTGCCCGAATCACTGCGGGGGGAAATCTTACACAGAGCGCACGATGACAAATCTGCAGGGCATTTTGGGTTTGTAAAAACCCTCCACCTAACGAGGAGGCAATTTTGGTGGCCAAACCTCAGAAAGGACGTAAAAGACTACGTAGGCAACTGCCCCATATGTGCCACCACCAAACGTAAAGGAGGGAAACCCCACGGGCTGCTACAGGCGGTAGCCAGCCCCTCCCGGCCATGGGAAGAAATTTCCATGGATTTCATTGTGGACCTCCCACCCAGCCAAAGAAAAACTGTGATATGGGTGGTAAAAGACTATTTCTCGAAACAAGCACACTTCATCCCGTGCGCAACTATCCCCTCCGCACAACAGCTGGCACGTTTATTCCTAACACACATATACAGGATCCACGGCGCCCCCTACAGGTTGGTGACCGACAGAGGAACACAATTCACGTCAAAGTTTTGGCGGGAATTTTTAAAACTAATCGGAACCAAGCAAGCACTGTCCACTGCGTGGCATCCAAACACGGACGGATCAACAGAGATCCTAAACTCAACACTTGAACAGTTCCTGAGGGCATTCATAAATTATCAACAGGACAACTGGGTAGACCTACTACCTTTTGCAGAGGTGGCCTATAATAACGCGGTACACCAGAGCACTGGCCACACCCCTTTTAAGGTGGTCTATGGAAGGGACTTTGTACCGATACCAGAATTGCCGCAACCTGAAACCCTGCCCTGCTCACCAGACGATTGGGCGGCACAGCTGGCGACAACCTGGCCTATCATCCAAACGGCCCTAGCAGACGCACAAACAACGTACAAAAAATATGCGGACAACCACAGGGTGGAGGCACCGAACTACAAAGTGGGAGATAGGGTCTACCTCTCCACTAAGTTCATAAAGACCTCGCAACCCTCGAAGAAATTGGCACCGAAATTCATCGGACCTTTTAAAATCATACAGGTAATCAACCCAGTTACGTTCAAATTGGAACTGCCTTACAATTTGAGACGGGTCCACCCAGTGTTTCACTGTGCACTACTGAAACCAACGAGCACATCCAAATGGCATACGGAAGAACCTCCACCCCCACCCATAATGATAGACAACCAACAACATTTTGAAGTAAAAGAAATACTGGACTCAAGAAAGCAAAGAGGAACACTCCAATACCTCGTGAGATGGAAACATTTCTCACACCCAGAGTGGGTCCAGGCACGACACGTCATGGCTAGACAACTAACAAGACAGTTCCATGAGGCATACCCAGAGAAACCAGCACCATAGAACATCTTTGGGGGGGCAGCATGTCATGACCTCGTTGCAAGGCACAAAGAGCCTCACAACGTGGATCATGATCATTAAGGAAAAGGGGGAAGAAGATAATCCAATCAGGGATTAAAACAAGCACCCAAAGACACCCACACCCATGATCCCATCAACACCTGAAAAGAGAGACGTCAGAGGAGTGAAGATAAGGAGCACATGGTGCCCCGGAGAACTCAACCGTTGCAGGAAGACAAAGAGGACACCGGGGAAAACGCCCACGCAGCCATCAAGGATCCCATCAAGAGGGACCGGGGCATTGAGGGGTGGGGAAGCCCGGGGCAATACAGGAGGGTATAAAAGGGGCACCCCCACACTACCTACCCCGTTCCCGTTTTTCGATCTGTCAGCTATCATTCCAATAAACCAGAAATCCTTAATACCCATTAAGTGAGTCTGTGTCTTATTGCGAAGAGAGGCTGGCCCTGACAAAGTGTCTCCCAGTGAATTTACCTGAAATGTGGGAAGTCACACTGAAGAGTTTGTACTTACGGTATTTATTTTTTCTTTCAAAATAGGAAGTCAGATCACACACAGACCCCAGCTATTTCGCACCTAAATTAAGTTCTAGACTCCCACAATCCATTCATGAGAATTACAGTGAAATCTTATGTTCTTGTGGAAAATAAAATGTTCTAACCAAATTCTTTTTATTAAATTATTAAATTTAGTTAATTTAATTAAATTAAAGGGGATATTTAAAGAAGCAGAAGAAATTTTAGCACAGCACTAATTAAGACGGAACATGGGCAGAGTGGTGTTTTCACAGCATACCAATGCTTCCTCCATTGTCCCAGGTAAACACTTTGCAGGAATGGGGCCTATGCAGATTTTCTTAAATATCCATACTCTGTGACAAGTGATCATAACATGCAGTATTCTTGAAAGCGTCAGGTGACCCCAAACTTAGTTTTGATCTTATTGTTTAAATGGTCTTCCAATAAAAACTATAGTGTGGGCAAAATGAATTGTATTTTAAGTATGCAGAGGACAAGGATGAATAGACTAGAAAACAACAACAATAACAATAACAATAATACTTTATTATGGCCATAGACCCCCCACCCCCAAAACCCAAAACACCATTGTAAAACATTGCATAAAGACTCATAGTAGGGTAGATTTTATACACTATAACAAAACTTAGCATCATTTAGGGACACAACTTGTCTTTGTTGTCTTATACTGCGATTCCAAGACTATGCACCGCAGCACCCAGACATGCCATAGCAAACTCACAGGGTTTTTACTACTTAATAAACTGAAGTCCTAGTAAGTTTGCTGGGATGCCGCAGTGCACAGTTTGGGAACCACAAGAGTTGCCATGAACTGAGAAAGTTTGGGAATCTCTGATCTAATAGGTAATGGAAGTAGAAGACCTCAGAATGCCCTGCAAATTTAGAGAGGGGAGGGAGCTCAGTTGCAAACAAGTGTCACTCTGGAATTGGCAGTATAACAAAACTTGGGCTGCAGTTTCTATCGCACCTGCATCACAGTGGCACCATCATTTCGCAAAGGGGATTTTCCTGCACTGCTGTGGAGAGTGTTAAAATGAGCCAAGGATAAAGCTCTTCTGAATTCTGAAACAGTGATCTTGTCCAGATAGCAAGCCAATATGTAGTTTGGAAATTTATTGTTAATGAATGCATCATGGGGACCAGCTGCATAATACAACTGAGCTGCTATGTCCAGAATCCTTTGTTTCAGATTGAATTGGCTTGCTGTACCCCAGTGCCAAAATGGTGCCCATAGGAAAAGCCACATAAATATAGTTTTCTAGAATTGACTTTTTCCCAGGTGGAGTCAAAATTATCTTCTATGAAAAAAAGGGGCCAATCCAGCTGGACTATGTCACAATTTCAGCCAAAAATTAAAGATAATAATATAAAGGCCAGGTTGAATTCTAATGACTGGTGCTTCTTACTGAAGCACCATATTTGGGACACAGACAGGGATCTGGAAAATATTTCTCCAAAATTTGGATTGAACTTCCTCTAATGTCTTCTCACTGTTTGGCTCTAACTGAGCCATACAATAATTGGGCATGGCCTGGGTATGAGCTGTAAATAACTTAACAGCAATTGGAATGAACTTTAATTAAAATAGAAGGCTTGTAGAGCTAAGGCTGATCTCTGAGTCTTTTGGGATACATAAAGCATTTTGGGCTCCAGAAATTTAAAAAACTACACCAAGGTATTTTAAAGGTTTAGGTTTTTACTTGTTCAATGGTGTCCCTTCCTATTTGCCAGTTCTGTGACCTGAGGTACTTGGGGAAAAAAAAAGGACTTTAGACTTGTAGATCCTCATACAGTGAAGTAAAATGAGCATGCAAGGCTCTTTTAAGGCCAACAGGAGTCAAGGACAAAACTACCACATCATCAGCATACAGTGGATTATAAATTATAAATTAATATGCCAGTGGGCCAATTTAGGAGGATGGAGAGCTAAGCTACTTAAGCTGACCATCAGTGAGTGTATATAAAAATTAAGAAGTGCTGGAGCTAACATGCAACCCTGTCTTACCCCTTTACTCACTGGCATTTCTTTAGTTAGATGATCTTGAGCATTATATCTGACTTTCACTCTTGTATTCTTACACATTTTGTATATCAATAGAAGCAGATATAGAAGTTTGTCAGTTGTGGACACTAGGTTGCACCATGGTTTGGTTCTGGAGATCAAATCAAATGCAAATTTAAAGACAGTGAAAACTGCAAATCGAAATAAAATGTGTCTGGAGGAGTACTTTTCTGCCAGATGTTCAAGCACAATAGCATGGTCTAGTGTGGATCTGCCTGCCCTAAACTCTGGTTAGTACTTGGATGGCAGGCTAGAAAATATTTCTGCAACTTTCTAAGATCTTCTTTGCTTTCTCTGTTAGCTTTTCTTCAATCACTACTGGGGTTAAAAAATGTTAATTGCATGGGCCAAAGCAAGTTCTCAGAAGTCATTTCACAGTGTATTTCTCTTCATTTAGACTAAGACGTCATTGTAAGAGACCAAAGTCAAACAGTCACTGCAAAACATTTCTGACAAAAATCAGACACAAAACCTCGATTGTATCAAAAGAAACAAAACATCTCTCTAAGGTCTTGTTCCCACAAGATGCTTAACTGGAACAAGAGAGGTGAGTGGGGTATTTTAGAAACTCCCACAAGGGGTTAATTGACTCAGTCAGATCCTCTCAAAAGAGTTAGGTTTAACTCCAAACAGATCTAGTCCTGCATGACTGCTCAGCTGCGTTGGAACACAAAACCACAGTCAGAGATCCCAGTTTGTCTACCCAGCCTTTAAAGAGCGAGAGAATGTAGAGAAACAGTGGCTGAAAAAGAACCACGTGTCATTTGATACCATTACCAAAGCCCTGACAGCCACTGAATATGTCTGAAGGAGGCTACTATGCCTGAGCTACAACATTCCCAATGACCACTTTAGATAGCAAGAGTTAAGGATTTTATGGTATTCTTTATTGCCAACATTTTGTCTGTTTCAGTGTGCCTTCAAGTCAGGGTTGACTCCTGGTGACTGCCTGGACAAATCCCTGCAGCTTTCTTGGCAAGCTTCTTTTCAGAAGTGGTTTGCCATTGCCTCCTTCCTATGAGTGAGAGAAAGGGACTGGCCCAAGGTCACTCATCTGGCTTTGTGCCCAAGGCAGGACTAGAAGTCACAGTCTCCCAGTTTCTGTCCTGGTGCCTTAACCACTGCATCAAACTGGCTGTCTATTGACATCATTGGTCACTGAGATTTTTGCAGCCCAGGTATGGTAGCTCTAATACAGGGGTATAATAATAATAATAATAATAATAATAATAATAATAATAATAATAATACCACCACCACCACCACCACCACCACCACCACCACCACCACCACCACCACCAGGGGATAGTAGAAGACAAAGAATTGGAGAAGATCACAAGGTATCAAGATCTGAAAACTGAAGTTGAAAGATTGTGGCATAAACCTGCTGTGGTGGTCCCAGTGGTTATTGGCACACTGGGTACCATACCAAAAAACCTTGGACGGCACTTAGAAAATCTGTGCATTGGCAAAATTTCCATCTGTCAATTACAAAAGGCCACACTGCTTGGATCCACACATATACTATGCCAATACATGATGACATCCTAGGTTCTTGGGAAGAACTCGATGTGAATGGAGGCCAACACCAGCTAAAGAACTGGCAGCTGTGATTTTATGTTGTTGTGTATATAATAATTTATTAAACTTGTATGCTGCTTGACTCTCAATGACTCTAGGTGGCTCACAACAATCAAAGAAATTACAATAAAATCAATAAAAAATGAAAGAAGATGGCAAGATTGATGAAATGAGGGGTCTCACCCTTCCTTGCTGAAGTCAACCCACCTCTTCACACTGCTTGCAGATATTCCTTTCCCAAGAACTTGCCATGAGCAATGACTCCAAATGAGGAAAACAAAACAACCTCAACTGAGGCTCTTGAATGTAAGCTCTGAAAACATTCACACACACACACACACACACACAATCCCACATGCTCCCAAATGTAAACAAACAACAATATTCACAGCAAGGCTATTTGGCACCTTATCTGCATGCCGGAATAGATCATTTATTTATTTATTGTATTTTTTCACACTGCCCATCTCGAAAACAACTCTGGGTGGTTTACAAAGAGTTTAAAACAATAGCAATTAAATATCAATTAAAAAGATACTTTATAAAAATATAAATATACAAATATAATAAGAACTCTAAAATATAAAACTATAAAATCTAAACCCAAGATGGCAAAATCACAGTCTTGTTAAAATGTCCTCTTGTTAAAATTTAATGCGGGAGAACAGAAAGTTCCTGTAGAACATCAAATTTAAATTTAAAAGAATAATTTTTAAAATGTCAACATTTCATAAAATCACAAAAATCTCATAAGATTTCAGCATTCTTGCCAACATTTCATTAGTCTGGGCATCCTAGTGTGATCGTGGCCTTTTTATTTTTTAAATGATGTTGTTTAGGAAGCATGAACAGAAATGTCTTTTAGACTCATCTCATCACTTAGACCTGCTTTGTATTAAGCATATTTTAATTTGGATGTCCTTGTGTATGAGATTTTCCTGTTTTCACTTTTTTAATGTTTAACATATTTAAATAATTTCATTGCAGAAATACTTATATTACTGTGTTTGGCATTTTAAAGTGGTTTTTATTTTCATATACATCACTTGGAGATACCTTTGACAACAAACAAAAAGATCCGAGTAGATCAGCAGCAGAAATTCAAAAGAAAAATTGATAATCTGAACTCAAACTGGACAGGATCCTGCAGAGTTTGTTCGTTCCAAAGCTAGAGATATCCAGTTGTCATGCTGATCAGTATTAGCCAAGTGACAATTCATGGTGTGAAAGCTTCCTATCTTGGGCTAATCAGAGGCTGATTCAAGCCACAGTTTTTTCTACACCATAATGAAGTCTTACAGCATCCTTGCTAGTCATCTTGAGCTATAAAACTGGAGCAGATGTTTACTCCATCAGTACAACATCCAGGAGTTACCCCATTTACCCAGGAGAACTATTAGCTGAATGCCTATCTCTGGGTGAAGAATGTTTGCATTCTTTCTCTGCAGTTATATACAGTACATGATTTTCTCTACAGGGAAGTTGTCCAGATAAGTGCCTTCTTTGTACCTCAGAATGAATTGTGATGCTTGAATGAACTTGTACTGTGTCTTGGGTTAAACTGGGGTTAAAATCACTGGAAGAAACATTAACAATCTCAGATATGCAGATGATACCACTTTGATGGCTGAAAATAAGGAGAAACTGAGGAGCCTTATGTTGAAGGTGAAAGAAGAAAGTGCAAAAGCTGGCTTGCAGTTAAACCTCAAAAAAACCCAGATTATGGCAACCAGCTTGATGGATAACTGGCAAATAGAGGGAGAAAACTTAGTGACAGTGACCGACTTTGTATTTCTAGGCACAAAGATTACTGCAGACTCTGACTGCAGCCAGGAAATCAGAAGACGTTTAATCCTTGGGAGGAGAGCAATGACAAGTCTTGATAAAATAGTTAAGAGCAGAGACATCACACTGACAACAAAGGTCTGCATAGTTGAAGCAATGGTATTCCCCGTAGTAACATATGGCTGCAAGAGCTGGACCATAAGGAAGGCTGAGCGAAGGAAGATCGATGCTTTGGGACTGTGGTGTTGGAGGAAAATTCTGAGAGTGCCTTGGACTGCAAGAAGATCAAACCAGTCCATCCTCCAGGAAATAAAGCCAGACTGCTCACTTGAGGGAACGATATTAAAGGCAAAACTGAAATACTTTGGCCACATAATGAGAAGTCAGGACACCCTGGAGAAGATGCTGATGCTAGGGAGAGTGGAAGACAAAAGGAAGAGGGGCCGACCAAGGGCAAGACGGGTGGATGATATTCTAGAGGTCCTTGGGGGAGCTGGGGGTTGCGACGACCGACAGGAAGCTCTGGCGTGGGCTGGTCCATGAAGTCACAAAGAGTTGGAAGCGGCTGAGCGAATAAACAACAAACTGTGTCTTGAATTTTTAGACCTAGATTGACAGCATGTGAATTTTCTCCAAACCAAATTTCTGCATAAATATTACATTTTCCTGTTGTTGTTGATCACATGATATATTCCATCATGGTTTCTTGGTTACTTTGTTTGGTTTGGTTTTTCAAATCTAATGACTTCAGGAGAGATTTAATAATTTTGTATTTGTTGACCTGAAAGAGTACTTCCAAGGCTAGCTCTAGTCATTTTGTTGCCTGTGGTGGAGAACAAGACACTCTTCTTTATGCTAATGGAAACTAATTGAGCAAGCAATAATAACTAAAATAAACTTAACTTAAAAACAGAAGGTGGGGCTGCAGAGAACCAGTGCCAATTGCCGCTGGAATAGGAATATAGTAACCAAGTGGCAGAAAGCAAGGAAGGAAGAGGCTTCATTTATTAGTGTTGTATTTTCACAGCCAATGAAAGGGAGATGTGCCACTGTTACAAATACTGAGAAATTGATCCGTTTAGATGGTATGACTAGACACCTTGAGTTTGGGGGCAATGGTGGATCCAAATGTCTTACATGAGCCTTGTTTTTGAGGTAGGGAACTTCACATGTAGGAAGCCCCCCCCCCTTTCCTGCACTTATCCATTTCCCAAAGCCAGCCTATATTCATTGTCACTGCTCTCAGCCTCAACATGCAAAGTGCCCCACAAAAAACAGCTGGTACATCCTCCAGCTGACGAATAAGAGAGTGCAAAAAACCCAGCATCCAATAAATTTGCAGAGAAGCAGCTACCAAATAACCAAGGTGCTGTCTCTCTGCTCAGTTTAAAACAGCAGAAAAATGCTAGTGCAAAGCTACCTCTCCAGAGTGGGGAGAAAATCCAGGAGATAGGTGGTGGGATGAGGCAAGATTTCCTACCAATGGGCAAATCCACACAGCCTCCTTGCCCTGGTGTGAGAACTGTCCACCATTTCCCAAGCCCATGTCCACATGTCTCTGCCTGTCAATGTTCTCTAGCAGCTGAGACAGCCCAAGGACAGCTTTGGGTGCAACATTCTGGGCGTGATGTTTCCCCTATTATTCTGCCTCAAGATTGTGCAGGCAATGTGAGGTATGTTGATATACATCAGGAAGATGACTTGAAAGGATGTGCTCCATGCCAGGGATTTTATGGCTCCAATTGGTTCCTCTACTGTCCTCTGAGATCACCTCCATCAGTCTTGCTCCTGACATCTTTGTCTGCCCCTCAGTCTTCTTTTAGCAGCACGGGAGCTTCTGCTTCTGCAGCCATTAATGGGTTGGTCACTGTTGACCTAGATGGAGGAAGCTTTGAAACTGATTAGTCCACGCCTGGCTTAAGGCATATCATTGAAAATGTAATTGAAAGAACTCAGCTCTTGTACTTCTAAAGCAGGCCTGATGAGGAATTTCCTTCCCAGTAGCTGCTGCTCCTAGGGAGGGCCTAGCTTCTCACTTCATCTCTTCACATCATATTCTTAGGGTAGTTTACAGCTCCCAAGCAATACATGTAGCTAACTTCCATTCTCAAACTCCAGCTCTTCAGCAATACATATACAGTGGCTGCATCTCTGCTGCATTAATCCAAATAATGACCAGACAGCAGCAGAGAGATACCAAAAAACCCTGACTCTTTGCTGCCACCTTGTGGATGATTGATCAAACAGTCAACCTGTTGACTCATACTTTCAATTCTCCTCCTTCTCCTCCTCCTCCTCCTCCTCCTCCTCCTCCTCCATCAATGCTACAATGGGAAAGAACAAGAAAAAAGAAAAAAACTAATACTTTGAGTAACCAGAGCATTGTGAATGCCAGTGGGAGGAAGCTTTTCACCTGCTGTATGACATTGGGCAGGTCTGGAATTTCAGCTAAGGGAACCATCAATCTCAAGAATGTTGTGTGTTAAAGCTGCACAGATAGTTCTCACTTAACAAGCACAGTTGGGGCTGGCAACTCTGTCACTAAGTGACTTGGTCATTAAGCCAGACATTGTGTAACCAGGACAGACTTACAATCTCACTTCTGCTGCGGTCATTAAGCAAACCACGTGCAGTTGTTATATGCTTATTGGAAGCCAGCTGTTAAGTATGTAGATGGCAATCATGTGACCATGGGACACTGCAACAATCATAAATGCGGCTGGTTGCAAAATGCCTGAATCTTAATCATGTGAGTGCGAGAATGCTGTGATGGTCATAAGTGCAAGGACCGGTCCAAAAGTTAATTTTTCAGTGCTGTCATAAATTTGAATGGTCGCTATATGGGCAGTTGTTAAGTGAGGACTACTTGTAGGGACAGCAGCACAGCATGGACCATTTCAGGCATACAGTAGGACATACTGTGGGTGTGGCTTGATTTCCTGCCTGCTTTAGGATGGAAGAGAAGACCAGCAAAGCAGCTGGGTGAGGATGTGGCCAATGGAAAAATGGCTTTGCCCTAAGCTCCTCAGAATTCCAAATTATTCTGGGAAACCAGATTTCCTGCTGAAGAGCAGCCAAACTGGAAATAACGTAATTGCTGAACAGAATCCACACTGTAGAATCGAGTGGCACAGGGCTGATCCCAAGTGGCTCAAACACTACATGTGGAGGCGCCTAATGAAGCCTATGAAGTCTTATGTCCACAAGTTCAGAGATAGATTTTCTCTTACAGCTTCAGATTGCAACTTGTTTCCACATATAGGGAGACCCTCTAGTGAAAATCAGTAAGTACTTCTGTCATCTTCCCTTCCCATCATCTTTGAAATAGGGGTAAAATGTTCTCCATCCTCATTTGTATCTCAGCAAATGATGTGGAGCTTAATTACATCTTGCAACATGGCTGCATTTAGAGTATGGGAAGGTTCATGTCCATGGTTAATAGGATCACTGTGCTTTTGTAGGAAACTACAGTGATATTGTGGCAGTCTTTGATTTGTTGCTGAGACTATTCCAGTTGACCACATTCAAGAGACTATTTTATTTGCCACAGCTGTTATGTGGTTCTTTTTCCTAATTGCTTTTGTTTTCTGTCCTTTTTGTAGTTTGACTTAAAAAAAAATACCTTCAAGCTTCATTGATTCTGTAAACAATAGAACAGCATGTAAATGTTTTCAGGAAAATATGGAATATTATCTATACATTTGAGGCAATGCACCATCTCTTCATTAGCACTATGTAACAGAGTGGCACTAAAATACAACAGCTTTTGAGTTTTGTGAAGCTTCATGACTATGCAGTTTATCACAGGTTGCCTTCTTTATGTATCCCCAAAATAGGAATATTCAATGGATTTTTTCAACTAACTGAGCACTTCTAAACAACCTTGGATTTTGGAGCAAAATGAAATGGCAGATCTCTTGCCTGCTCATTCCTACTCCTCAGACATCACAATTCCTTTTTCAAAATTCCTTTTTCAAAATTGCCCTCATATTGTTTTCTGTTATTTCTTCCATAGGAACTCTTTATCAAATGTTTGATCTTGCAAGGTCTTGTGGGAGAAAGGCATCACCCAATGAAAGACCTTGTAAGAACTTGGGATAAGATTGCTGCAAACTTGTGAGAGCTGCAGTTTGAGGACAGCTGCTTTTGGGCAAAAGTATCCATAACCTGCTCTATCACCCTTGACTAACTGTAGCAAGGGGATCGTTAGATTTTTCAGCAGGCCTAAAACTGTATGCACAATTTTGGGGTCTACCATAACCAGAAAATCTACTCCACTCAGAATTACACAGATAGGCATTCTGTTGGCCTACCTTCTTGGCTAGTTGCCTGACAAGGGTTAGAAATGTGCCCATGTTTCTTTATACAACTCCTACATCTATATTTTACTTTTTGCACACTGAAACATATTTATGCAGATCCATATTGAAATTAGCAAATAGCCAAAGTCAGTGGTGATAACTGCATGCACATGTATTTTGCTATTGCATGAGGCTGTGGTTTGTCTTAAACATGATGTGCTGAACAAGCTATGGTGGCCCATTTTGCACAGCATGCTTACTTAAAATAAAGCAAGCTGTATTTAGTGTAATATGGGAATATAGCCATTTGAAAGCCACAGCTGTTTATGGCCAAGCACTGTGTGGTATTTTATTTGACAACCAACAAATGGGTTGTCGGCCAGTTCTTATATGGAAATGCCTCCTGTGTAGGATGTTCATAATATATAAAGCAGACTTCAAATGAATGGCTTGAATGTTATATAATATTAGCCTGAATATCTTGATTGGCTAAATCTTCTTTATGTTGTAAGGACTGAAGCGGGGGGGGGGGGGAGCATTTCTGATTACAGAGGCCTGGGCAAAATCTAAAGTTGACACCATGTTTGAAGTACGAAAATACCTCAATAAAACAAAAATAATTAATCCTTAAGAAAAAAGGACGTTAATTTTTAAGCATCCAGGAACACTATTATTTTTAAAAATGCATTTAAGATAGCATGGATGTAAGACAGCGAAAGACGTTCTAAGCTAATAACAAAAGACTGATTTGAAGCAATAAGAAAACAGGGTTCTGCAATAAATTAGAGAAAGACAAATCCCTCAAACCCCTCAAACAATATTATTTATTTATTAATAATGCTTGGTAGGAGCATTATTACCACAGCAGCAATGACAAGGTGGTTGAATCAAACTTCTGCAGAGAGACCATATTTCCTTTTTATTTTCAGTCATCTTACTTCAATCAAAAGCCAAGATGCATTTTCACTGGAGAAATGATAAGGGACATTTAATTGTTATGCTCATAGCTGGAAGCTGATAACATGGTGTTCTGTTCTATGATTGGATTATGGGGTTCATACAACAAGTCTGAAGCAGCAAACCAGTTTTAAGTTAAGCATGTCTGTAGAATTTCTGGACTCTACAGTGTCAGATATCTATCTGTCTATCAGCTTTGATTCCATAATGGAAGACTTCTTGAGATATAAGTAAATTTAACACAATTTCTAGTAATGGGTTTAGTGTCACTATTAGCTGATGCATAGTAATCAGTCTTGTAGAATGCACACTAAATGATATAATCCTTTCCATTTGGATGGCAGACAGAAAAATGAGTAAGAGGTAAAACATTACTACAGCATACTAAAGAAACATTACATTGCATTTCCCAGCTTATTGAACACTGCAGGAACTTTATTTCCTCTTTTCCCACAGCATCTTTTTTAATGTTCCCTAATAATATTGGGCATTAATCAGGGGCATTAAGGGCATTCAAAGGGCATGATAGGTTAACTCAGGAATCTGTTCAACAGCCTCAATCAGTTTTGCAGACAGAGTATGGTTGAAGTGACTTGCCTAACCCTCTCCAAGGTGTGAGTTGAACCACGGTTTTCTTACAAGTTTAGAAGTAGAAACCTCTGAGAAGGCATTGAGTTTTCTGTCATAAATACAGTGACTATACATCCTTTATTATAAAGGACAGTCCTTTATTTCAGAAAGCTGTCCTTTAGATTTATTTATTTTTCAAAAGCTCACTTTGGTTCTTTATTTTTAACTAACTTTTACCACACAAATGGTACCACTTAATGCACAGTCTTTCACATTCATGTGAAAAATATGGAAATTGAATTGTCTTTTTTAAATAAGTGTACATGTCCTATTTGATTTTAGATTTTTTTTATTAGAATATGTGTTTTGTAACATTATCCTTGGTTTTTTTCCTGAATTTTTCTTTGTAAAACCAAGTTATAAACATAAGCAATTAAAATGTTTTATCCTTTTGAACCTCTTTTAGATTTACCCCTCTTTCAAGTTTGTCCTTTATTTTTATTTTTACTAGTCATAAACCAAACCTGAAATGTTTTCCAATCTATTTGAAATGCTCCAATCTATTTGAAAGATTATGCTTTAAAAGCTTTGGCTCATTGCAATTATCACAGAAGGAAGTTGACTTTTTCAGCAGCTTTAAAGCAGAACTCCCCCTGGCCCTTGGAGAAAGGAGACATTTGCTTGCCCAAACGTTGGTAGAGGACATTATCCAAGGAACAGATCCCTTTAATTTATTGCCAGATGATGGGGCTTGCATAGGCCTTGTAACTCCCAAATATCACTTATTTAACCAATAGTCATTTAACTTTACTAGTTGGATTCACAACACTACCAAACTTTTTGCAGCTGGCCAGTAAAGCTACCCAGTAACATTAAATTCCTGATGATTGGTGGAACAGTGGTTTTAACTAGTAGTGCATTGATGAGGTTCTTTGTAGCATGAAAAAAAAAAGGAAACATACATTTTTCTTCTAGTGGACAGGAAGTGACAGGCAATCAATTGTATTCTCTCCTGCATAACCAGTCTACAAAAGATTTATAAAACTATTGTGCAGTGTTGTGTAAGAAGTCAATATTGCAGGTGGGGCAAAATTTATGAAGCAAGATAGTTTCCCTCTATTTATTTTTAGACTACAGCTTGGAAACCTTTTTTCCAACCCAATTTGTACAGTTTACAAGTCACTCTGGACTGCAGAAATGCAGAAGAATACTTTCTAAAAATCAGCTAGATGATTTCCTGCCATTTTTGAGGCAGGAAGTACACAAAAACTGCAGTGTGAGCCCTATAGGCCTAACACAGTTTTTTTTAAAAAAAGATCTCTCTCAACTCAAGGAGGAACAAAATCTCAGCTCCATTCATAGATAAATTCAGCCTACCCATTTTGCATTGTTGCCATTCCAAGAATGATCCTCAGCTCTTTCCGAATTAAATATGGCTTCAAGCCATCAAAAGATTGTTATTTATCTGGCTCTCCAGTTATAGAATTACAGCTTTCATCATTCTCGTAATTGGCCACCATGGCTGTAGCTATTAGGGTTGTAAATTCAGCAGCACTTGGTGGGCCCAGGTATCTATAGCTTCTACTTGGAGTGTTGTACATTGGCTTATTGTTATCATTGATTGGTTAAATATGCCTGTGATCTTGCATTGTTGCTCAATTTCCTTGGGTTACCTGTGTGTTGTAATTCTTCAAGATTCACTGGAGTTATTTATTTCTAGAAATTTCCATAAAGAATCTGCAGAAAACTTAGTGCTGACTCTAGTGTCTTTTGTCTGATCAATAGAAAAGACACAGATGGAGTAAGGCTGTAATAGCTTTAGGAATTCTGTCCTTTCTGAAGCCTTTAACAAGTGTTTCTATCGCCCAAGTAATGGTAGAATTATCCCAGTAAAATAACCAGCCATAGAATGTTTTATTTCCCAGAGAAGCAGCTAGAACCTAGAAGATCTGGTTCCAACCTGATATTGATGGAATAAATGTCTGTTAGTCATTCTGGCACCAGATGGTCTTTGTCTTTTGGATTTTTTTTATCACTCTTGCTTGTTTGCTTTTAAGTTGTTAAGCCTCATAACGAGTTAAGACTCACCATTCTGGGGATGAAAATCCTAAAGTAATACCAGTGATATAATTAGAAAGCCAAACTCTGTTCTGACCATGATGAGTGCAAATTTAATGAAATGCTTAAATGTATGTGCAATAGCAAATGTTACACATTAATATGATTCATCCATTGGAAATCGCTCCTGATTTATAAAGAAATTAAAAGGCAGCCTTTGGAAACTTCTCCACAGATCAGTCTGAGTTGTAATTAGTGTTCAGGTTTTTGGAAGAAAAGTGGAAGCATTTTGAGTTTGGTGTAGGTATGTGTGTGGCTTACTGAACTGCTTCTAGAAAGATCCTCCCACACTAAATGTGGAAACATTGATATGAAAAACCAATAGCCACAAAAGTCTGACTTAGCTCTCAGAAGGACAGTATGATCACCTGCCCTGCCTTACAGGAAGCAGTTCTAAAAATAATGATGTGCTGAAGTCTGTTTTGGAATTTCCTGAAAATCCTTTTTTCCCACTGTGAAAGAAGCTTCTGTTTTTGTTCTACTGTCAGGGTGTTTGAGAATTTCTTCAACGTGTCTCTTGGTAATGTTTGTGAGTTTATTTTCTTATTGGAAGTGATAGGAGGTGCTTCTGCTGGTCTTGTTTTCTATTACACATCTTTAATGCCCACTGTAAAAATGCTCAGTAGAAAGTATTTTCTCACAATGCCTTAGACTGGCATTTAACTGGAGTGTTAGAAGCCAGGGAGGATGCAGACCACTAGAATGATGGTAGCACAATAAAAAAAAAAAAAAAGAAAATTAGAAGACAGCACAAGCAAAATAGAATGTCCACATGCATCCTTTGGCAACCTCATAATGACATAAATCCAAGAGCCATGTGCTCTGCTTATTTTACTTATTCTTCAGTAAAAGAAATGTTGAAAGCAAATGCTCTTCCATCAAATTGAACAAACTGAGATGGGATATGTTGTGTTGGGACACTGGTGGCTGAGGGGAAATAGAGGGGAGAAGGGACTGAGAAGAAACTGGGGCTGGGTAATATTCCACACTGGCAGTTGTTGAGGGAAAGGAGTGATGTGCACCAACCTTGCCATATTCATCCTGTCTGGATTTTGTTTTGTCTGAACAGACAGGTCATTTTATAAAACGGAAGAACTGTTAAAAAATAGCATTTCATTTCTGATTATTGTTGGCTGACACCAAAAGATTCAGCAGAACTTCCAGAATGTGATGGTTTATTTCAGGTTTGAAGCAAAACCATTTTTTTTAAAAAAAATTGTCCATATGCCTTGGGATAGCCTTTAAAATAAGCAACTTCTATCAGTATTATTTCACAAGGAATTTCCATTCCAGCAGCTTCAAGTACACTGGAAATCTTTTGTTTCTGAGGCAGCACTGAATCTGCATATTTTTTTCCACATATGGCAGTTGCTTTAGAGTCACATGTTAAAAGAGTATAGAGCAGGACCTGTGGTGTTACTAATGTGGTCAAGTACTGCACAGTGTAGTGGACACAGTCAGACATGTATGTTTCAGTGCTATTCACCTGTTCCTGAACTGGCAAAAAAGTACATTAGTACAAAATTTACTGCTCTGACAGTTAGTTGTGGTTCTGTTCCTACCTCGAGAAGTACAGATTATATATTTGGTAGATTATCATTCTACCCTGCAGCTTTTAGGCTATTATGCTGTGAAGGACTCAAGATTCCATTTTGTCCATTATGCTGTTATCTATATGAAGCCATCCAGAGTAATTATCAAGGGCTGTGGAGCTAGGTGCCATCTTTATGCATCTCTGTTGGCCACTTTGGGGAATGCCCTTTGGCTGGATTGTGGCCTGGAGGAGAAACAGCAGGCAAAAACTGTATTCAAATGCGATGGAAGGTCTGGTGGTTGGAGAAGATACTAATCTATATGAATAGAGCTTTATCTGCAGTTGACAGGGTGTCTTTTCCGTTGAAGGAGCAGGTATACAGTTTGGGTATAAAGAGAATGGAGGATGACCTTGTTGGAGAGAGGGAAGATCCAGTACTAAGTGGCTTAAGCCCAAACAAAGAGAGAAATTTACTTGTGTCAGCACTGTGAGGGCAGTACCTATTTCCAGCTGGGATTGATGAACTGACTTTGTCCCTTCCTGGAAAGGTCCAATTTGGCCACTGTAATTCATGCAAAGATTACCTCCACTGCAATACAGTGTACATGGGGATGCCATTTAAGGAGACTCAGAAGTTGCAGTTGGTTCAGAATGTAGTAATCAGACTTCTGATTTCCTGTTAAGAGCATATTGCACAGTTCTGGCTTGACTGCATTGATTATCCATATGCAACCTCAGTATTGATGAAACATGCCAGAGTGTATCCATGGCTAAAGCTGTTGGAAGAAGAGGGGTTTCAAGTAGAAATTGTATGTCACTATTCACTACCACACATCTACATAAGAATAATTAAAGTAGGCTTCCTCTTTCATTTGTCATTTTCATCCAGGAAAGAAAATGGTGAATAACTAACAAAAACATTGCAGACTGGTTCTGCAGAAGTCACTCCAGCTTGTCCAGACTGGAGCACACGTTGTTCAATAGATCAGGGAAGCTTAAAAAAGAATCTCAGGATCTTAAATAGTGAGTGCTACAATTTTGAGAGGGGGAAAAGCCCTAATATAAGTCGTCCTTACACTGCCATTAAATATAGGAGAAGTAGAATTTCACCATATTATGTTTGCATGTGATGATTGCAGTTGTTTTATTTATAGCCTTTGTTCATCATGCTTTCAGCTCTCCAAAGTAATCCTATACATGCAAATGTTGTCTATCAATAGGGAAGGAATTCATCATCATAAGATAATGATATATTTATATCATAAATTTATATTTATAATTTATATTTATTTATATTATTTATATATAATTGTGCCCCCTAAAGTATCTGATAAATTGACCTGAGGCCTGAATAGGCAGTTCATTCTATAAAATGGAAGAACTGTGGAAAATTATCACTTTTATCATTCAACCATTCAAGTTCTTAGGAACTTGGGTCCAGCCACTGGCTGATTTTCTAATTTGTTGGCTAGTCCCAGGACATCATTGATGCACCATTTTGCTTGACTGAGCAAAGTAACAGTCTTCTCAAAGAGGCTGGCTTCTATCTGTCTTCTGTAATCTATAAAACTGTGCAGATAGTTTATGGAAGAAAGTAGAACAAAGGAATAAAAAAAATCAAGAGGAAAGTCCTATATAATATCATCCAAACAGGAGGTCCAGATAGTCTCTCTTCATCCATCCTCTCTTAGTACACCATATTTTGGAATCCAAGATTATTTTCAAGCAGGTAGCTCGTAACTAGTTTAATTTGTATTTGTTTTATTTGGATCCTCTCTTGATGTGTGATTATGATCTTTCCATATACCCTTTTCTCAGTAAACACTTTTTGTATCTAGATATTAGGCTTCATTCATTTAAAAATGAAATGTCTCATTAAAACCATCCCCATGGGCTGGTCTGCCCAGTTACGCAGCTTCCTTGTGTTTCAGAATTGGTACACGTTTGATTGAATTGGTTATTTCTAGGCTTTGAGCAAGAAGAAGCAAAGTATTGTCCTGCCTGTTTCGCATTCCCCATACCCACCCACCGCCAATGGCTGGATTGAAGGGAGGAATCCTTGGTGAAGAAGTTAAGAATGTTCAGCTGGTCAAAGAAGGATAGGTTAAGAGGCTTGGCCTCACTGGTGTCAGCCTATCCTAATTATCAAGGAACTCTTGAAACAAAGGGCCTGCCAGTGTGGTATTAAATTACTATTCTCCCAACTCATAACACCATGTGAATACTCAGTGGAGTCATCTTCAGAACTACATAATCACCCTCTTTCCAGTGTCTATCAGACATGGTCTTGTCAGTCTTCCCAGTTAGACCAGACAGGAAACCTGACCAGATGACCTAATTCTACTTTATTGTAAAGCTACATTAACAGAATCTTGCAGGTCTGAAAGTACAACTCTTACTCCATCTCTTTTTACAGCCGGATAAGTTAGGGAGGATCCTTCCTTTCTGAATTTATTTCTGTGCCCATTATGCAATTTGGTTCTCTCCCCACCCCACCCTGCCACTTTTATCTGATTGTTCCCTAGGCAGCATCTCCCTCCCCTCCCCATCTCACAAGGTCATTCCCAAATACCATTACAGGTATTTTAGCATAGTGGAGCTGTTGACAAAATTGGCTACAAAGTGAAACTTCATTTTTCTGAGCTCTTGTTCTGCAGTCAGGAATGAACTTCAGATTTTAAAATGTCAGTTGCAGATACCCCAAACAAGTCATCCATGGGGGAACTAGAGCACACTGTCTAATGGATGCAACCGAAATGGAACAGCAGCTGGTATTGAATCAGAGGCGATGATAATTGATCCACTGGTATTCATTCCTCATCAGTGCACTCTCTGCAGAAATCCTCTGAGTTGTGTAATTGAAAAAACAGTAGGATTAAAGTCATAGGTGGTAAGAATGTGTGGAGACTGCAGGAATCCGTACTAATTTCTAGTCCAAACTTCTGCAGACAGAATGGAGTAGAAGGTTTCAATTGCTAAGTATTGACATCACTGCTTTAAAGTCACAAGAAAGCTGCTTTGCTCCAGCCATGGTGGCTCTTTAATGAGGAATGACATAAATCATTTTACTTTTCAATACTTGAAATGGGATTATGTTGAGATGATTGACCCAAAATAATTTGTCTGTGCTTAAGAATACATTACCCAACCAATTTTGGTAGAACAAAGGAAAAATTCCTATAAGCACTGTTCCCTATTTCTTGCAATAAAACTACTTATAAAGCAAAGTTTTGGTGTTCTTCCAAGACCCCCAGATTTGAGGCAGCCACTTTGCTCTGCCTAATGGCTGGATCAGTCTTGTTATTATAAAGCTCACCTATGCCTTTAGAAACTAGATTTACCAAATAAAATGCAATTTGTCCCTTATATTTAAAATGTACAGCTGGTCCAGAATACAGCAGTCTGGGCAGTTTTGGGCTGTACTTTGGTATGGCCATGCAACACCACTGGATTGCGAGCTGCGTTGGCTCCCAACAGGCTTCAGGTGCAGTTTAATATGCTGGTGGTTACCTAGAAAGCCCTATATAGCAGAGGACCAGGTTATTGGTGGGACCATCTGTCCCAATTGTATCTGTCCATCCCAGCAGATCCGAATGGGTGGGCATATTCCAGATCTTTTCCTTGAAACAATGCCATCCAGTGAGACGAAGGAATTTTGATTGTAAGATAGTTTTTTAGGTTGGCTACATTGTACTGTGGGTTTTATAATATCCTATGTTTTTATGTTTTGTGTTTGGTGGCTGCATAGAGTCACAAGGCTGAGATGGGCAGCTATAGAAATTCAATAAATAAGTATATAAATACATTTTTAAAAATGGTGAAATAGGGATTAATTTATCTACTGGTCCTCTGCAGGATAGCAAAATGCAAGAGGGGGTTTTCAAGGATTTAGCAGGTTGAGTTCAATTCTACTTTTCTCAATTGTGCAATCTGTGACTGCTCTTATGATGTACATAGGAGAGTGCAGACAGCTCATTCAGATATTAATCAGGGCCTTTGAGGACTTAGTTGGACCCAGTGCATAAAATGAAACTCTAACTTGACCACAGATATGCATGGCTGAGCCCCAGAATATATATTTCCGAGAAAGCATTGGAATAATGTGGCAAAAATTTACCATTGCTACTCAGATACTGCACCATTTAAAATGAGCTTATCATTTGCAAAGTGGGTTGCGCAAGTTCAGAGAATCTGGGGATAATTATGCTAAGCAGATCATCTCATGGCAATCAGATAATGACCTACTATACATTGCAGAAATGAGGGGCTTATGCTACACATACATTGTGTTTTGATATCAGTATCCTGGAGTCTGAACTCAGCTTCAAGGATTTAATTCTATCAAAACCTGCTAGACTGAGCTCGCACCTTAGAACATAGTAAATTGTAGGATCAGATGACCCCAGGGTACATGACCTTGCAATGGCAAGTAATTTTTATATATGCCTGTATATAGTGGCCCAATACTGCAACTGGAAATGCTATCTTGTGATTGAAGAGGCAGCCTCTATTCTTATTTGAGGGGACTCTTGGCCCAAATCAATTTCAGGTAGCTTTGAAACTGGATTCAAAAGGACTAGGAGATGGAAAGATTGGTCATCTGAAAGAGTTCAGCATTAAAAGATCTTTGCCAATAAAAACAATGGAGTCCTTGGAGTCTCTTCGATTAATAAAAACAATGTCAGGAAAAGAAACTGTACTTTACTTTTTCCTATCCGATCTCATTCAATTTCTTGAAAGAGAATTTCAGTTTCTTGTCTTGAAAGAGAATTGAGCAGACTTCAAATCAGGACATACAAATACCAAGATAGAGGCTCCCCCCCCACCCCTTCTTCATGCATTTATTTTAGTGGATATTTAAGAATGCAGTCAAGAACAAAGGTTGGAAAAAAGTAAACAAAGGGAAAGAAAAGAGATGTATAAACAATATAAGACTGAATAAATATTTCAAAGCGGCATTTAGTTCTGTGTGCTAAAGTATCTTGTATCAATTCAAGACTTCAGAACCATTATTAAAATCAGTTCAATGTTCAGTAATAGATAAAAACAGTATAATATGAATCATAAATCAGAATGAACAATTAATAAAAGTTTCTGTCTAATCTAAAAATTATATTCTTATGTAACAAATCAAACAAAGATTTTACTGTTCCGAGAAATCTAAAATTTGGAATCCACAGTCCTGTCTTTGCCCCATTCCAGATATTGCTTAATGAAAAAAAATCCAATTCAGATAATATTCTGAGTCCCTCTATGTCCTATTTTTGAAATACCTCTTCCTACTTCCTAGGAGGTGTTCTTCACTGCTGCACAGCTAGACTGGTATCCACCTTCTTTCCAATCTGATTTATTCCTTGCTATGTATCCAGCTACTATATCCAGTTCCCTTGTAGTTGCTATAAATTTAAAAACAAGCTGTTCAAAGACTGACAAGCTGGAATAAGCTCATTTTGAAAAGGAAAAAGAAATGAAGAAATGAAATCTTGCCTAGTGGTACCCAGAATAGACTTAAGGCGATTTATACTGGGCTTACAAGATCAAAACTTAAAATATAATATTAAAGTCTCCAAGGTCTATGTGGAAGAATTATGTACTAGCAAGATTATATGATACAGTCATTTTCTTACAGAAAAGTGCTTTTAAAAAGTATACACATTAGGAAAGCATGCACAAAATGTGTACAAATGTTACTGTTGGATTTCTGCTTTATTCATAAAAGTTCAGTGCAATTATCAGTGACAAAATGGGGGCACTTCCAAATCAGCATTCTGCACCAGTGTCAAAGCAGCTCCAGACCTCTGGGTTCTCACAGAAATTAGAAAGTTGAGCTGATTTATTTCCAGTTCTACTATGGTGTAGGAAAAACCGCCAAACAAGTATTATTTTTTGCTATTTAAGGGAAATTTTGCCTCATTCCTGTCCCTACTTCCTGAGCTGCTTCTATGGGAGAGTTAGAGAGTGGAAATGGGGATGGTATGGAATTTCTATTCAAAACTTTTGTACAACTTCTAACAATGGCACCCTTGGATGGTCTACTGTTACTTGCATTCACTTGTCTTGAGTAGGCAATCTTAGACAAGGGGAACGTTATCCAGCGTATTGTTAGTTCAGGTATCGTGGCTTTGGGAAATGGCTCAACCGTTGAGAAAAGGAATCTTCACTCAATGCTGTATTCCTTACATGTACTCGGGAAGGTTCCAGGAGCAATCCCTGGTTTTGGCAAGTAAAAGGACCAAGTGTAGCAAGGCCCCCATTCTGAAATATTACAGCCAAAGCCAGAAGAGATAATGAATTAAACTGACAGTTGGAAGAGATATAAGGTCGCTTCATAGGCTAGTATTCAGTTTTACCTATGTTCTGTCTCTCAGTCATTAGCTCCTGCTAATGTTGACCTATTTATATTTCTGGGTTTTGTTGCAACTGTTGCCTGGGTGATAACATTTCTTCACTTTGTGCCCTTACTCCTTCCTTCTTGGAACCCAACTCCACTATTTTGTTGCCTGCTTGTTGCAGTCTTTCCAGATCCTTCTGTCTAGATCTCTTGCACTTGTGGATTTCCTGACTTGACTCTATTCATTCATACCAGCTTCTTGGTTTTATTATCTCAGCTTTTCCACCACCCGATCGTAGCTTCTGCTTCGGCTCCAGGGCAATCACAGCCTTTGGAATAATCTTGTCCTAAAATAGAACTGCAGTGGAACAGCTGGCATTGCTTATTCTTTCCATGCCTAATGAAGAAATCAAGATTATTTTGATTAGAAATGTTAATATTCCCACTGATTCCAAATGAGCCACAAGCAAAAAAATGGAGAAAGTAACAGCATAAAAAAAAAGGTCCAGAACTGTGTTCTTAAGCGTTCTTTCTCCCTTTAATTTATCCAGACAATCCAATTTCTAAAACAAAGAATGTGAATTATGGAAGAGAACAAAAGATGCCTGTTAATTTTCCAATGATGTATAGAAAATGAAAGTTTTGTTCTAAAAATATAGTCCCAGATCTCAGTCTGAGAATCCACAGACAAAATACAAATGCCCTTATAGTTTTTCGTGTGTTCCTATTTTATACACTGTCCTAAATCAGCTTCCCAAAATTATATAATATGTAATCTCTCTGTGGTTTGATTGAATCCAAGGCTGTGATTTAAGGCATAGCTGTGCCTTAAGTTAGGGGACCACTTAAGGAAAAATTCTGGAAGGATGAATTTATTGTACTAACCATAAGATGTGGACTTCATTTTAATTATGCCCTCTGCCATGTAGCAGGGAAGCACATACTGTAACTATTAGGCCTTTACGAAGAGACTATGGGTTGTCTGCTTTTTGTATAAATGACATGAGCCCAATTCAGCTATTATTCTAAACTGTGTAGAAGTGTGAAGGCCTTCACAGCACACTACCAGTATTCTTCATTTACTGGCTTGGCCACTTCACCCTGACTTTCAGACATTCAGCAGTCAGCTGAAGTGTCCCTGCAACTGGATGCACTGATAAGGTAGGGATCCTGATTGTGGGGAAACTTTTGAGTATAACAAACACATTTGGAATTTGCTTTCTACAGTATAGTAATGTGAATACAACCAGTATAAAAGATTTAGAGAGGATTCAGATTTTTATGGGTGTGAGTAATGCCTGAATAGGATTTCTGGGCAGAAGCAGGATGTTCAGTGTAGGCTGTGATACAGGCATACATTTCTGCTTTCCCCTGCAACATTTTGCTACCATCACCTTCTTGGCTAACAAAGTGATCTTCTGTGATCACAACTTTCACACTAGCACTAAGTCTAGTGAAATCATGACCTTTTTATAAGATCATGGCTCTAGCAACAGAGAAGCAACATTACATACCTCAAGAATGCACATGAATTGGAATGCACACTGGATTAACATATACTTGCCTTGTGATGCTTTTAGTGATGCTTTTATCATCAACAAATACAGTGATTTTTTCATGTAGAATGATCTGAATTCTTTAGTATGATTTTTTAAAATCACTATGGATAGTTTTATGCAGAGAGTCGGCTCTGTGTAATTATACCAATAAACAGGACATTGAATAACCTCAATAAAAATGCTATTGATAAAATAGTATATTTAGCCTTAGGAATTAGAAGACTGAATTTCATATAAGATATTGTGAAAAGAAACCATTTAGAGGTGTCACAAGTCCATGGAGATGAATAGTAATAATGTTTCTCTGTCAATCCTACCTCCATCATAATAACCCCATCATAGCACCATGCTGGCATGATTAAAACATGCCAGCATAACTGTTTTGCAGGCAACAGATCTGCTACTGTAATTTATTTACTTGTTTGTTTGTTTGTTTATTTTTATCTGGTCAATTATATCTGATTCTCAGAGACTGCCTGGACAGTTTTCTTGGCAAGGTTTTTCAGAAGTGGTTTGCCATTGCCTCCTTCCTAGGGCTGAGACAAAGTGACTGGCCCAAGGTCACCCAGCTGGCTTTGTGTCTAAGGCGGGACTAGAACTCACAGTCTCCCAGTTTCTAGCCTGATGCCTCAACCACGACACCAAACTGGCTCTCCACTACTGTGATAAGCACAGAAAATTATTCTGTTTTATTTTTGTAAGAAAGGGAAAGGTTTGTATGCTTACAAATGGACTTGAAAGGGCAAGATTAGGAATTCAGTTACTCAATGGCAAGCAAGAACTGGTAAGAGTTCTCTGTACTCTGCTATTAGACAGAACATGCAAGTACTGATTGGGGAATTCTGGGAGTGGAATCCAGACTTCTTAAAGTTGCCAAGGTTGATAAACACTGCTCTAGAGAAGGCTGATCTTGCCACCTCCTTACAGACCCTAGTTATGTTCAGACCAAGTTAATGCTTTACAGTACAGTGAAGCTAACCATCTTGCAGGGATTAGGAACACATTTCTTCCTACATCAGCTGGTTGCTAATCTGCTTCTAGGATTAATTTAAAGACTAGTTTAAAGGGGTGGTAGTTATCATTAAAGCCCATAATGGTGGGATGGCAACCTTTGGCCTTAGAGCCACATGTAATTTTCAACTCCCCTTTTTGTTACAATTGCCAAAAGTCGTACTGAGGTTTGTTAACATTTTCAAACAGGAAACTTGCATGCACAAAGCATAAGCCCCAGAACATGCTTTTTCAAAAAAATATAAAGCACCCCAATTGCTGGGAAAAGGAAGAATTTCAGGTGTGTCCAAATATACAGCACAATAAGTTTCCATACCATCACCACAAACTTTGTGCACTTTAAAACCTTTCAAAAATCAGTTGTATCCCCTACCATTAAAAACTTGCCCACTCCTTCCTTAGTGCTGTGGTATTAAATTATCTGAAGAAAGCCTGTGTTATAGAAGGAAATCAGACTGTTGCTATAATAGGGCCTATTAAACCACTCAATGAAAAATCATAAATAAAATTAGTTCATAAATTTAATGGTCTTTATTATCTATACATTAATGCTCAGATTATCAGAAATAAAATGAGTTTGAACTCTTAGTACAGGAAGGCAGATATGATAACAGAGACTTAGTAGGATGATTGGAATATAGCAACTGAATATACAATTTGTTCAAAAGGATCAGAATCAATAGAGAAGATGGAGGAATTGTGCTGTATGTTAAACAAAGCAACACCTCCTCAGAAATTATAGCGAATGCATTTGGCGATACTGCAGAGCAGAACCAGGCGTTTCAATGAGTTGATATCAGTAGATCAATACCCAGTTAATGGGTGGGGCTGAAATTGCTGCTGAAGAGATGTATTCTCTAACTTTTCTTTGCATTCAATATGTAGGTTTTAAAAACTTCAGAAGGCTCGGTTTCAGGAGTTGAAATTGATTATTATTCTGCAGCAGGGAAGAATTCTATGAAAAATGCAGATCTTGTGATGGACTGCAGAGATTATTTCCATACAGCCTATAGGCTATGGGTTGCACATCCTTGCACTTACAGTTAATATATCTAATCCATACCGCAAGGTATTTCATATTTCATATGTATTTACATATGGTAGTTTTGCTTAACAGAACAAGTTTGAAAGTTGTGGCCATCCACTCTTGAGTTTTGAGATAATTTCTGCGTTCATATTCTCACATAAGATTCTAATACAGTTTATTAAGTTCTGTGGAGCTTAATTTAAATGATGGGCCCTTTAAATGATAATATTGAGACTTTAATCAAACATGCACTTACATAATACTGAACCTAATGATAATTTTGAGTTGTTACACATACAACTGTGTATGTGTACAGGTGTACTTCATTCTGTACTGCTGCCCTGTAAATGTGCTTAATGCTGAATTACAGGATATTGATGTCTGTGGACTCTGCAGTAGTTTTTCTATCATCTCTCTCTCTCCCTCTCTCTCTCTCTCCCTCCCTCCCTCCCTCCATCCATCCATCCATCCACACACACTTAATTTGGTGATATACAAGTGGAACGTGAAAACATCCCCATACACAAACACACATTATTTTCACTGCAGGGCACATACTTATTGCATGATAAAAGCAATGATCATATAATAAATGGAAGACTGTAGAGATCTGTGTGTGTGTGTGTGTGTGTGTGTGTATCAATTAGATTTTGCTGCTTCTGTAAGAACTAAGGAAGATCAAAGAAAAGTTCCTTAACATTCTGCGACGGCCTCTCAACCTTCAAACTTCCCAGCCCCTTTGAACATGAAAGCTGTGTGTTAGGCTTGCCAACATATGGAAGCGC
Organism: Candoia aspera; assembly: GCF_035149785.1. Lineage (NCBI taxonomy): Eukaryota > Metazoa > Chordata > Lepidosauria > Squamata > Candoiidae > Candoia > Candoia aspera. Next base: position 52,644,269 of record NC_086156.1, read on the forward strand.
TAGATGATGGTCAGTCCCAGAGTGAGTGTCTTACTGTGAACAAAGGAATGGAAAATTGGATGCACAAGTGCACACCTGCTTATAAAACATTACCTGAAAGTGCCATCCAAGATGCTGATGAAGGAGGAGAGGAAGTTATTTCCCCTTCCTTGCCCTAATTTTTGTTGTACAGGTAGTCCTCGCTTAATTACCACAATTGGGACCACAATTTTGGTTGCTAAGTGAAGCAGTCATTAAGCAAATCTAACCTGATTTTACAACCTTTTTGCATCAGTCGTTAAACAAATCACCATGGGTGTTAACTGAACCATATGGTTGTTAAGTGAATCATGTGGTTCCCCATTGATTTTGCTTGCCAGAAGCTGGCCAGGATGGTCAAAAATAGCGATCACATGACTGTGGGATGCTGTGATGGTCATAAATGCAAACCAGTTGCCAAGCACCCAAATTGTGATTGTGTGACCATGGGGATGCTACAACAGTTGTAAGTGTGAGGACTGGTCATAAGTTGTTTTTTTCAGCATCGTTGTAGGTCCGAACCATCACTAAACGAATGGTTGTTAAGTGAAGACTACCTGTCATTGTATGTAAGTTTTGGTTAATTGATGCAAAGCTCAAGGAGGTCCAGAGCCCTGAATGTTCAAAAGAGCTTGATTAAGAATAATGCAAAAACATAAGAATCTTGCTAGACCAAGCCAAGTCCAGCATTCTGTTTCACAACAGCAGGCCAAGTCGTCTGGGAGCTTGTAAGCAGGACCTGAAGCAGTAAACCTTTTCCATTTCTGCTCCCTAGCAACTGGCATTTAGGACATCCTGCCGGATTCTGGAGGTAGCATACAACCATGAAGACAGCAGCCAGTAAGAACCCTATCATCCATGGAATTGTCATTTTTAAAATAATTGAACTGAGCAACCATTAAAATATCTGGGGTCACTGAATTCTGTAATGAAATTGTGTGCTCTGCTAAAAAGTCTTCCTTTCATCAGTCCTAAATCTCCTTACTTTTAGCTTCAGAAGATTATTCTGCATTCTGATATTAGGAGAAGAGAGGAAAACATTTCTCAGTCCACAGTTCTGCACTATGGATGGTTTTATAGACTTCTAGCATATCCCCCCCCCACAATCTTCTTTCTAAATTAAAGAGCTTCAAATACTGTTGTCTTTCCTTTTAGAGTTCCTTCTATGATCCCTTAGAAGACAAAGAACATGAACTCATGCCAACACAAATTCACAATCTAATTGTGATACCTATCACCTTTTAAATTTATTTATTTATTTATTTATCACCATCCATCTCCCCCCTGAGGAGGGGCTCTGGGTGGTTTACAATAAAATTAAAATTTAAAATTCAATCCAACCTATAAAAATACATTACATATAGTTATAAATAGGAGATAAAAATATAAAATGCAATAAAATCCAGATGGCAGTAAGGTTCTACTTCAGTCCGTAAATGTATAAGGGGCCATTCTAGGATACCAGCCACCCCAAGAATGACTATTCCCCTTCCCGCCCCAGGCTCAATGGCAAAACCAAGTCTTCAGTTTTTTATGGAAGTCCAGGAGAGAGGGGGCTTGTCTCACCTCCAGAGGGCGGGAGCTGCTGCAGAGAAGACGCACTTCCTGGACCCCAGCAGACAGAATTCTTTTACAGAAGGGGTCCATAACATGCCCTCTCTACATGACTGGGTGGGACAGGTTGATGTCATGGGGATGAGATGATCCCTCAGGCACCCTGGACCCATGCCATGTAGGGCTTTAAAGGTGATAACTGATAACCAACACCTTGAATTGGACCCGGAAGCAAACTGGAACCCAATGCAGCTCACGCAGCATAGGTGTTACGTGTGCTGATCTTGGAGCACCTAGAATTGAATTAAATTAAATTAATTCTTATTTCATTTATAGGCCATCTATTCCTGAAGGATCTGAGCAGTTAACAGTCAAGATCAGTATAAAACAAAAAAGCAACCCACTCAAAAATAATAAATAAATAATAAATCTATACACTATATAAACAAACTATCAAAATAGTGGCTTCCAAATGCTTTCCAATGGCAACCTAATATAGAGTGCATTACAGTAATCCAAGTGGGAGCGACTAAGGCATGAATAATAGTCAGCAAGCTCTCCTGATCCAAGAGTGAGCACAATTGTCACACAAGATGTAACTGCACAAAAGTCCTCCTGGCCGCAACTGCCATCTGCTGATTAAGCAGGAGCTTTGAGTCCAGGAAGCGCAAATTAAAGACCGCCTCTGAATGGGGGAGTACAACTCCATTCAGTGTCAAAGATGGCATTACCCTAGAATCATCTGGTCCATAAACCCAAAGTCACTCCATCTAGGAGGGATTTGGTCTGAGTCTGTTCCTCCCCATCCAGACCCTGACAGCCTCTAGGTACTGGATCAGCACTTCTGTCACATTGCCTATTCAGCACAGGGTCAAGGTGTAAAGCGGGATATCATCAGCATATTGATATTGGATTCTGTGTTGTTTCATGTAGATTTTAAATAGAATTGGAGAAAATAGAGTGAGACACTCCACAAAGTCTTTGGACAAACCTCCCCCACCAACTAAAGAAAAAGAACTACAGAAAAACAGTCCCCCCCCCCCAATCCAGTCCCATGTGGGCAACCACAAGGTACCGTGTTTGATGTATCAAAAAGTACTGAGAGATTAAGGAGGACCAGGAGGGTTACATTCGCCAGTTCCAGTCTTTCCAAAGGTCACCTACAAGTGAGACCAGTGCTGTTTCTATGCTAGAACCTGGCCTGAAACCTGTGTGGTAAGGATCCAAATTATGTTCTTTTTCTAGGACCCTCTGGAGTTGCAGGACTACTATTTTCTCCACAAACATCCCTAAAAAGAAATAGCTGGAGACTAAAATTTTCCAAAATAGTCAGGTCAAGTGAAAACTACTTGAGCAGGGGATGCACTGCAGCCCATTAGAGGTAATGGGAACACCCCATCATTCAAAGAAACATCAGTTACTGTTCAAATTCAGCCTCCTGCCATCTCATGAGAGGCCTTAACCAACCGTGAGGGGAAGGGTTCCAACTGAGAAATCGCAGAGCTAGTACTACAGATAACTCTATCTGCTTCCTCAGGACTCACAGATTGAAATCTATCCCAGATCACTTCAGAAGATGAAGCCTTGTGTCCTTACTATGAAGGGGGAGGGTCATACTGCAAAATTCCATAGCAGTCAGAGAGTGAACTGTCAACCAGAGACAAAGCTCAATCTCCACCACTTTCAGACCACATTGTGCCTGCCCTGAGACAAAAACCAGATCTAGCATGTGACCTCTTATATTCATCAGGCCCTCAGTAAGTTGGGTCAGGTCCACAGTTGTCATGATGACCATGACATAAAGCGCATGTTGAAGTCCCTCAACACCGGCAATTTGGGGAACATTACCACCACCTCAGCAGTCACAATGAGCAGCCCTGGCAGGGAAGTGGCCTGAAATCTGTAAAAGCTTATATGATAATAAAGCTAAATCCAATTAGTCTGTTCATCTTTGAGCTGCTGCAAGATGTTTTTGAGTATGTTTTTGAACATGTTTGTTCAAAAATCATTTGGCATTGGTGGGGGAACAATTAAAACTTCCCCAAATTACTGTGCTTGCCCTTAAGTTTCCAACAGAGTAAGAAGGATAAGTTTTAAAAAGGCATTGGGTTGATCTTTTTCTTACTTGTTAAAAGAAGTCGAGTAAGTGTTCTCCATTTTGGGGTTTTGTGCAAGTACCTGTTGAAATGCAATATCATGGGAGATACATAGCAGTGCCTCCCTTTGTTTTTGTGAGAATATGGTTTGGATTGACATACTCTTCTGCGCTGCATTTTTATGTGATGGCTTGACAGCCAAGTAAGGTAAGACTAACTTTCACTAATGTTAGGGTTATATCCCTCCAGAGTAAGGTTTAGCTTACAGATGAAATGTACACCAGTGATGTCGTGAAACCTTCATATAAATGTTATTAATGTCTGTGAACATAATCATACCTTTGAGATTTGCTTTACTTTCTTTCTTTGGGGGAAAATATCTGACTGATAATTCAATGAATGCTTACAGTAATAGGCCATTATCATTGTTCACTGAATCAGTCCTAATGCTGTAAAGAATATTTTTGAGATAATTCTGAACACAAGGATTTGTGAGATATTGTTAAGATTGGAGTCCTATCCATGCTTATCAATAAATAAGTTCAACAGTACCAGCGGGTTCAATAGTACTTATTCCCAAGGAAACAAGTTTATGATTTGGGTTTGTATCTTTATCAACAGAAATTGTTGTTTTTCTGGGAACTTATACAAGTTTTTGTTGCTCTAATATTTAGAAATTCATTTCCTTTCACAGAAGCTAATTATACAGACAGCAGACAAGTGAGTCATGGCTAAATTGTTACTTGTGGTAAATTACTGCATTTTTACATTTCTCTTGGAGAAGTTCTGAGATCTGGCACTGTTGGCTGAAAATGGGGTGAAGATGACATTTCTCCCTTATCCCTTGCTTTAGATGTAGCAATGGCAGCAGTAGTTGGGAGGAGAGGATCTCTCGGAGAGGTAAGGAAGAAAGCTGTAGTTCACAATTATTTCAATGCTTGTTTATGTGGAAATCAAAGCATGAAGTTGGGCTATACCAAGAAATATGGGTGGTTATCTGGTTTTAAAAAAAGTATTTAATTTTGGTGGTGAAGTATTTAAATTAACAGATGAAATATGCTTTTTCAACAGATTATATATTCCATATCCTGATAGGATATTCCATATAGACCTATGCACAAAAGTCACTTGAGACTCAATTCTTTTCTGTTATGGCCTGGACAACTTTTTTGCTTCAGTTGACATTGTCTCTTTAAAAGAGCTTTGGAATGGCTGTACATAATCCTGAATACGCCATCCCTCTTGTTTGTTTGCCCCCTTTTTTTCAGTTCCAATTTCCTGGTGCTCTTTTTCTTCATCGCCTTCCTGGTTCACTTTCCCTGTTTTTCCATTCTACACTCACACCATGCCAGGGCTACCAAATTTGGATATAAATATCTGGGCAACCAGTAGATGGCAGCAAAGAGTCTCTCCGTGCTGCACATCCCTTACCAGACAGGAGTACTTTTTTCCCCCTCTCTTTGCTTTAACTTTTAAAAGAAATTATGTGCAATGCTAAGCAAAGGTGCAGTAACATCCAATATTATTCCTCTTCTAGAGGACTGTTAAGAGAACAAATATGATGGTAATTGTAGCAGTGAGATTCAAACATCTGCTGATCCTTTTTTGTTGTTTTGTTTTCAAAAGATGCACACGGTGCTGAATTTGAAGATTCTCCAAGTTCTAGCCCTGTGTCTGGTGACCCATTTCTAATGATACCTCTGTTTCAACCAATTTTTTTCCTGAATTTCCGTATTAGCCATTTGAAGAATGGATTGTTTTAGAGCTGTTACTTACTTGAATCAGGTTTTACCATTCTCACATAGATGATTTACAGACCTGGGTACCTCACAACTAATTGCTTAACCCCAGTTACAGGTGAATTAAATAAGATCACAGATGGGACCTTTGAACATTTTCATCCACTGCCAAATCCACCCATTTCTTTGTACAAACAGCCTTTTAGCCAGTTACCAATGTGTAAGAAAACTGGTATCATGTCAGGTCTTCCAAAGGCTAAGCAGGATAATACTTGTCTAATACTTGGATTGAAGACAATCAAGAAACCCCAGGGCTGTAGTCTAAACTGGAAAGCTGAACAAACTTCCCAGAAGAAGACAAATACTGATGCTGTATGGTTGCCACAAAAGAACTTGGACCTGTCCATACAATCACCAGGGGCAAGCTCAAGTTAAGGAAGACTTTACCTTTAAGAGAAGTATTCTGCAAATCATTATATGTTTCTTTAAAGTAATCCATAAGGGAATTTTTTGAAAGTTTTTCAAAAATCCATGCAGTTAATGTCTGCCAGTCAGCCTCCAAGTGTACCCGTTCTGCCAATATAGATCGGTTGGTGTCCCTTTGTAGTACTCATCATTAGTACAGCTGCTTAGAATTGATGAATGGTGTCAGGAGATTAGTATTCAGTTGAAAAATTCAGAACTAGCTGTTAGGTGAAGCAGCTGCATTTAAAATGCAAAGCTATACACTCGAATGCAATAAGGATTCTTGTCTCCATAAGACATTGGCTAAGTACCAATGAGCTTTCCTCATTCTGAAGTTTATACATACTCCCAGTCCCTTTAATTATCATCTACCAGCAGTGAAATATGGTTAAAGTTTACCTGAGAAATCTTAAAGAAGCCTTATATTAATGTATATCATTGTCTGATGTCACTGAACTTGAATAGGTAATTTGTATTTGTGCTTTGAAATCCAAATTCTTGTTTAGATGAAAATATTTGGACCAATACAACCATTTAATGAAGCATAATTCTGAGAGAAGGAAGATAGATGCTTTTGAACTGTGGTGTTGGAGGAAAATTCTGAGAGTGCCTTGGACTGCAAGAAGATCAAACCAGTCCATCCTCCAGGAAATAAAGCCAGACTGCTCACTTGAGGGAATGATATTAAAGGCAAAACTGAAATACTTTGGCCACATAATGAGAAGACAGGACACCCTGGAGAAGATGCTGATGCTAGGGAGAGTGGACGGCAAAAGGAAGAGGGGCTGACCAAGGGCAAGGTGGATGGATGATATTCTAGAGGTGACGGACTCGTCCCTGGGGCTGCTGGGGGTGTTGATGACCGACAGGAAGCTGTGGCGTGGGCTGGTCCATGAAGTCACGAAGAGTCGGAAGCGACTAAATGGATAAACAACAATTCTGTTTTGTTTGTAGTCTGTGTATGTTTGTGTACACACACACACACACACACACACACAAGCTAGTGTAGTATAGCAGTTAGGCTGCTGGACTGGGAATGGGGAGATCCAGGAAGCTGGTTGAGAACATTGGGCCATTCACTTTCTCTCAGCCCTAGACTGAGAAGTTGAAAAAAATCCATCTACCAACTGGACTGGTATGGTAGGTTTTGGTTTATAACCATTAATGAAGATGCCTTCATCCTGTGGATTGATTCAGGCTGATGAGAGAGACAGAGTCAGAGACACATAGACATAGATACATAGACATAAAGTCACCTGCATACCTAATAACCAACTTTTAATGTCCTTTTCAATTACACCATGACATTCTTGGATTATTTTCTGGGCATGACCACAGGGCATGTGTTGGGATTTTCAGAGATATGCACACTTTCAGGCCTCTCACAACAAAGCAAGAATTACCCAGATGTCAATAGCGTTCACGGATTAGGGGTAAAGTACAGAATCTTGGAAACTGCCATAGGAATATCCAGCCTTCTTTTATCACTGAGTTCATCTTTGACCATTTTGAGTTTATTTGTCGCAGGTTTTTACAAGCTGGATTGAGTTGCCAATTATGAGATAAACTACTAACTCCTCTCCCTTCTGTGGACTGTTTATGTCTAGCATTTCCCCCATTTCTTCCTCAGCCTCCTCACAATCTCACACACGATTGCTGCCCCCTCCCTGGATGGCAACAGCAAGGACAACTTGCATATTATCAAAGTATCCAATTGGAGAAAAGAGGAAGAAGTTGAAATTAAGAATCTTTAATATCTGGAGATCCTCTTCCTGGACTGGGGTGCAAATCTTCACTCATCTAAATTTTGGAACTTGAATCAGTGGTACAGGGCCTCAATCGAAAGAGCAAAGGTGTGGAAGCTCAATGAATTTAACTGAACAAGTATGAGATTACAATTCCAGCCAGGTTCCATGGCAGCAACATGTGCCAACACAAGTTCAGCTGTCTGGAGAATATGTAAATATGTAGCTCACAAAGCAGGTTGTTGAAAACAATATTGGTAATCACCTGTCTTGTTATTCCATGCCTGGAAACCTTGACTGAGCCACCAACAGTCTTTGAATCTTGACAATATATTGATTGTGCTCTTACTTTATATGCAATTAATCAGATAGAATTTGAATTGACCAGTTCTTGTCAGCCACCCTATGTGGGATAAGTCTTGCTTTATCTGAGTTAATCCTATGGTACAGGATAAGGAAGTTCAAATTAGCAGGGGAGCTATCCAGTATGGAGTTCATTAAGGAAGATACTGCTTCAGAAATTGTTGGGCTCCAACTGAGCAGCTTTATGATGATATTGCTGCACCAACCCTTTCTAATTTTTCATTAGAGACCTATTGAAGAGCACACATCACATGCCAGATTTGTGATATTTGACATACACTATACTACCAACTCTAGGACTCTCTCAAGACTTCACACTTTGTTTGTGGGGGTTGGGGACCATTCTAGTGAGTCTAGAGCAGGAATATAGGCTAAATTAGGGAAAGTCAGTTCCTCAAATATCACTTCTTTTGTAGAACATTTCCTTGGATGGTAAACTCAGATAATTTCAGTATGGTCTTACTAGGGAGGCAGTGAGACATAATTATGGTCTATTTCTAAAGCTTTTTTAAAATATTCAAGTTAGTTCACATTGGAGAAGAAAGAGATTGCAGTCTATATTTTCCCCATGTAGATAATGCCATAATAAAAACCTACATCTCATAATTGTAAGATTAATTTCAGCAAGAAGGCCAAATATATTACCAGACCCACTGAAGAATTATTTATATAACCTCTTTCCTGCTGTCCTCGATGACCTCTGATACATACTCTATGTAGAAAGTAAGGGAGATGACCTGGACAGAGATTGATGGGATCTGTTACCAAGGTGATAATGGGAAAAATATATCTTAAGTCCCAAACAAGCAGAAAATATGTGGAAGAGACTCAGACACCTCCCTAATTCACTTCCATGTAAGAAATGGAGGAGGTACAACACAACCAGCCTTGCAAGATTCTGCTATTATAGCCACTCTCAATAAAAGCAGTCTTAGCCTTCTTGAGAACTTGATTATTGGTCTGGTCTACCTGGTGGGGCAGACACTTGATTATGTCATGCATCTGATAGATCAGAGAAAAGATGGGGATTTGGCTAAGTCATCCTAGGAAATGTAATGGATTGCAGCCCAGATTTTCCCACTTTCTTTAGATTTTTGTTACCATAAGCACCCAGAATTGCTGGGAATCATTATTATTATTTTGTATTGTGATCATAAGGAATAGAGCTTCATTTTAATAAAGGACTGTGAGTAGCTTGTGCTTTATCTTAATAGTTTATTTAAAAGATGGTCTCTGTCAGAGATCCTGCAATGATAAGGGTATAAGTGCTTAGAAAGTCAAAAGCATGGGACCTAAGCACCATGCTAAAGCATTCCCTCAGTCTCACCCGCACTGACACCAGATTAACTTCCCAGAACACCAATGCTTATCTTAGAAGTCTCCTACTCAAAAGCTTTGCCTGACCAAGCCTGACCTTGCTCAGCCTATGAGATATAACAAGTTCTGTGCCTGAGGTGAGGAACGACACAGGAATGGAGGTCGTAATCACAAAGCAAATCCCTTTATCCTCTTCCTGCAGAAAAAAAAAATCAGTTTCCTAAGCTTCTGCACAGTTAGTCACAGGAGCCAATGCACGATGCTCATGGTGAAAATTTGTCCCACCGACTATTCAAATACTTTCATTTTATGTATTAGTGCATACAGATCTATAGATGTCCATTATTTTCTTTCTTCAGCATTTGCCCAGAAATAACAGAATGTGTCTCCCTCATCATCCAGCAGTAAATTTTATAAAAATGGAGCTGTAGATAGGCAGCAGATCAGCAGAAGCATTTTAAGGAATGGAACAAAATATGGATAATACAGGGAAAACATGCAAAATGAAGAGCTCTTGAATAGGAAATGGAATGTGTTTGCCTAAGTCTAGTATAATGATACATTCATTTTAAAGTGGATAAATATGCATCTTATGCAATAAGGACTTGTTACCACCTTTGCCATAATTAGGGATAAAAAAATGTGCCACAAATTTGCAAGTGAATTTGCGCATTCAGCTTGCATCAGGGCTTACAGAATGAAAAGGGGTTATTTGGTTCTATTTCTTGCTCTGTACAGGAATCCAAATGAAAGCATCCCAAACAAATGGCTGTCCAGCTTCTCCTTGTGCATATTCAGGGAAATGGAGCCCATCACCCCTCAGTTTTTCCTAATATTTACTAAGAATCTTCTTTAAATCTATTATTCTAAGTTCCCTGCATTCAGGGTTAATACAGAAAGTGACTTGGCCTCCTTGAGAGCTGGATAATTCATTTAATAGATATGAAAGCTTCGCATACCTGTTCTATCTTACTTTTCTCACCAAAAGGCAAAGAAAGTACTTTTAGAAAAATCATAATCGGTCTCAAAGTTTGGTGCTGTGATTTTAAAGAATGGGGCGGGGGGCATAAGAGTAGGTTGAGAGCTGCATGGGGCCATCAGTTATTTTCCAAAATAGCATAATCATAGAAGAAACAAGCCACAAGAAGCAGCAATTTAAACTTGATAAGGAGAAGCGAAGGGAGAGGATGAAAATACAGAAATTCACTTAGATTTCATTTCAGTTCATCTGAATCAGAGATAAATAGATGATTAGATAAATAGATAGACAGAGACAGACAGACAGACAGGGCAAGAGTCACACTAGGATCTTACAGCATCTTCTAGACTTAAGCCAATATAGCTGTATGGACAGTCTTTATATCATCTCAAAAATCAATGGGTGACATTATAATATGTTATGTGACCAGTGGGGAAAATCCCATGAATTAGTCCCAATATAGTAAGACCAACTACAGATGTTATCACTTTTTTTGGTTACAGGGTTTGTAAGAATTATAATGTACAATAAATAGAGCTACCTCCTGTTTGGAAGAACAGTTTTTGCTTTGCACAAGAATAGTACTTCTCTGCTACTAATTAAAACAGCCCATCATTTTTTTAGGCTTCTGCTTGAGAGCCTGAAAAAAAAAGATGTCACTGCTTTAAGAAGTCAGCTCATTAAAGCAAACCAATGAAACAAAGAAAAAAGCTTCTTGGATTCTTCCCACAAGTCAGTTGTGAGGAAATGTAATGGGCTGTGTGAGTAACCTTCAGAGATAGGAGGAAAAGCTGCTATCAAGACAACTATCAGATAAAAGAGGGCTGAGTCCAAGCCAGAACCTGAGTCCAAGCCAGTAACCTGAGTAAATGTCTCAGACAAGCCTCTCCCTAGTCCTCACAAAGATAAAGGGAGGGAGGGGAAAAGTTATTCAGACTTGCAAGATTCTGGTATTGTAACCCTATAATAAAAGTAGTATTAGCGTGTATGACTTTGGTTTCCTAGTCTGGTCTGTCCTGAATAGCTGACAAGAAGAGATGGGAGAAAAGAATCCAGCTGAGTGGGAAACTGGGAAGATTGTTGCCTGCCTTCTTTCTCCTCAACCTTCCCTAGACTTGGGCTTACTTATCTCTGGAAGTACAAACTGAATAATTTTACAGTGTTGCCTTGGAATTGTAACAGTTCACAGTCAACATATTTGGGGAGCACTATGCTGGGGAAGATAAGCGAGGTGGATGTGCTCTGTGTCCAGCCTAGTTCTGGAAACCCATCTGATCAGCTACTTCCCTGTTTTGGCGAGGTCCTCCAGTATGCATGCCTGCCCCCATGATTTACTCCGAGTTCTTAGAATGAGGTTGGGAGTGGGGGGAACAAGCGCTCTGGAGAAGGGACAACAGCCAGGCCGGCTCTGCAGAATGGATGCTCATCCCGATTCCTCCCTCTGAGGACTCAAACACCAAGCATCAGGGCTGGCTCTGGAGCAGTTGGGACAGGAGGACAGTGGGCTCTATCACCATCTAATCTACCACCCTGCCCAGTATGATGCTTCTGCTTCATGAGAAGGCTGGCTTAGCAAATAACTCAAGAATACATAGGGTGCAAAATATTTAAAAGCCAAATGCCACTTACTGAAAAAAGTTCTGTGTTCTTATTCCAGAATATATTCTTGTTTAGGCAAGAGTATTGTAGTAAGACCCATGAAATGATGCTTTTTCTAAAAAAGCTCTCTTGTCAAAATGCCATAGGGTATCTTCATATTAAATGGAGCTGCTTTTAAACTTGCAGGTGGCTTAGTTCAGCCATTACGTGGTGGCACCCAAAGGCTGTCTTGCAAACTAAATCATTGCTATACATGATTTAGTTCCCAGCATCTTCCAATAGAAATCTGATGAACCAATTCCATACAGGTAAGTAATGCTGGGCTCTCCCTGCTAGGACCAGTGGATTTGGCATCTAAACCCAGCCAAGAGATTGAAGCTTGGCTGAGCCCTCCAGAACACCAATGCTCTCTGGCTTAAGATCAGTGAGTTTGCAAATAGAAGCCCTACTTCCAAAGAATAGCCCTTGCTCGTAAGGAGCCAATTTTGCCAGGCAGTATCTGATGGCTTGGTGCTAAGGCTGGGTGGGACTCCAAGGCCAGAAACTTTTCACTTTGCAGTAGACAGATACTGAAGCAGTGTTTGATATTAGCCTTGCTACCTTAGCTTCCCAGCTTTTAACTTTTTGGATTTCTCCATACCTGAATCTACAAGTTTCTTTGACTATGTTTTCTGCCTAGGGCCAGATGCTATATACAGATTATTTGTTCTCCTTCATTTGTTGACCTCTGGGCTGTCCCTAGCATTGCCTCTTTCAGCTTTAAAATTAATTTACTATGACTGCTGTGAAATAACTGTCTCTTGTTATTGTCCCTGGATTTGCTGCTCTGAAAGATCACAGAATAGGATACCTTGTCTGAAACAATAGAGAGCAGCTGTCAGCCAGATGCTGGGCAAAACGGACAATGATTTGCTGAAGAATAAAGCAATGTCCTATGCTTCTGAGTCTGCCTCTCCCTTTTCATCTCTAAGAGAGATTGCCATCCTACGGGCTAATTGAAGTGCTCCTGTAGCTTTCCTTATTGCAGATGGAGGGTTGATCCCTTTCTACTTGCTTCAGTGGGAGGATGGCCACCTCCTATTTTGGTCTGGCAAGAAAGGATGATCTCAGACTCAACCTGCCCCTAGCCATCTGGGAACGCAGCCTCCACCAAAGTTTTATGGCTCCACATGAAAGCAGTGGTTTGTCTCCCTTTGCTGGTGCAAGTAGGGAAGCCTATGCACCTGCTGCTCTTCATTCCTTCTTACACATGGATTGACAACTTGGAAACCAAAGACACACAGGCTAATACTATTTTTATTAAAGGTTATAATAACAGAATCTTGCAAGTCTGAATACACTTCCCCCCTCCTTCCCTTTATCTTCAAGAGAACTAGAGAGGGTCATGTCTCTACTGTACATTTCTGCCCTGGACTCAGATTTCTTTTACCTGTCCATTGTCTTGGTTGCAGCTCTTCTTCCTGTTCCTCAAGGTTATTTCTTCTTCCCATTACATGGATACACCCAACACCCCCCAGATCCCACCGCTTCTGCTGTTTGCCCTTTTGCACTGGTCTGCCTACCATGAAAAGCCATCTGTTGTTTTTGTTAGCAGGTTCAGCAGAAGAATCCTTAAATGCTGGCCCTTTGTTTTTAACTTGGTGAAATGATCAAGAATTCAAGTTTCATCTTCTAGCTCAAGTGACAGAAGGAACAGTAGGAATGTAGTCTTTTTTAATCTTTTCAGGAGTCTTCAAAAGACCTGCCAATAGAAGGAAAAACAAGTGGTGGTTCCTTTCCTGGCATCTGTGGGAGGGAACAAGAAGCAGGTAAATCTACCCATCAGGTAGATTATAGTCCAGACCAAACACCTGGCCATTGCTGTGGCCAAAACAGAGGAAAGTGTTGAAATCCAGAAAGCTGATTTCATTTCCAGCCAGTTTAAACATGGGGGACAAGCAGTTGAAGGCTGCAGTTCAGAAAAACCCTTAAACCCTAGGAATCGGGAATGCTTAAAGACACTGAAGATTTAGAGCCAGTTTAGAGCAACTCTGGAGCTTGGTGTTCCCATGATGATAACAGCCTTGGAGTGTTGAGCTGATTTATTTCTGGCTCAGCTGCATTTACTTGAAACCACTGCAAAGCTAATTTTATTTCGTTACTTTCTTTTGAACAAATGTTGCAGCTCTATCTCCCCTTTGGAGCGCATTTGTCTGATCTTTCTTCCCATCTGAGTAACTGTTAGCTTATTGGTTTTTTTAAAAAAATCCTATGCTGTTGTGCTATTTGCAAACCTATGTAAATGGTCTGATTTTTATACCGTGTACAGCTGGTGAGAATGCAAACATTTTAAACACATCTGGAATAAGATCCCGAAAGTGTCAAATGAGCTTATTTAAAGCAACACTTCTATAATGCTGCTTTGTTTACCTGCTAAAAAGGCATAAAAAGAAAAATGGATTGAAGCTAGTAGCTCAAGAAGCGAATACACAATCTTTCTCAATATCTGGAAGTTTGTTCTGTCTTGTTCCTTTCATTTTGTAAGAGTCATTTTGTAGTGATGTCAATAATTTATTGCAATAAATATAATGTATGCAGCTGAAAAGTAGGATGGAAAATATGAAGTTGTTTTCTCCAACACTTTTCAAAAAAAGTCAATCTTTACAGAGTCCTTTACTTCTGCAATGATATACCTAGTCCTGATCAGTTACCTTGTGCAGGTTTCTCTGTCTCTCACTCAAAAATATAGATCTGGAATTCAGGGAACTTTTGTTGTTATTGTGGCTACTGCAAAAAGAAAAAGAAAAAATGCCTGTAGGGTGTCCCTTAGTTATGTTGCTCCACTGCTGTCTTTAAGTTATGAGTAAACATAAAATGACTGCTGCAATGCCAAATTCGATGCAATGCATCATTTTTAATATCTCCTTGTAGCAGTAAAAACAGAAATTGCATTGGGAACCCACAGGGTTATATGATGAATGGTTTTTGTTTTCCCTCTGGTTTAACCCATGGAAACATTGTTGTGACTGAAGTTAATTGCCACTGAGAAGACAGGTACAAACAAATCATTACTATTTAATAACCATGAGATATTTCACAACAAAAATTATTGTGACAGAAGAGACCTGTTTCTAAAGTTTGCTACTTTATTGTAAAAAGGGAGGTAGGGAGAGATGGCAATGTATTGAGACCATTAATATTCAGTAAGTTAGTCTAGCTATTCAATTGTATATTGTTGTAAACCACCAAGAGGGCTGTTGATTGCACTGAGGACAAATTGATAAATAATAATATATAATATAGTACCACTGCAAACAACTAGTGGATTAGAATAAATGGCTGATCACAACAGTGATGTCACCAGTGTTCTCTTTTTCTTTGAGAAGGAAGGAAGGAAGGAAGGAAAAAAGGAAGGAAGGAAGGAAGGAAGGAAGGGAGGGAGGAAGGATATTGTTTATACTTTTATTCCAAGTGATGAGAACAGTAGTAGTAGAGAAGTAGAACAGAACATTGTTTCAGCTCTAAATGACAACTGCACTGACCAAATTGTTCTCTTGTAAATTGTGGTTAAAGATGAAATCTGGTTACAAAAAGTTAAAAGGTAACTAAAAGCTAGCCAAAATAATGAACATACAATTTTGAATGGAACTATTGCTAACAAAAAAGGAAGATGACAACATTCCAACTCGATATTTAACTTTCAGGATACTTTGTTCTTGAGAAAAATGAACTTTAATTGGGTAGAATATTCCATTATGCAATATATCACTAGATCCTTTAACTATCTCTAACTGGATGATATTTTTTGATTGGGATAATCCGCTACAACTGTATGAAAATGGAAAATGGAAATATTAATGTGATATGTCTTTACAACAGCCTTTTATTTCCATAAAGCAAATGATATGTCTTTGATCATTCATTTTAATTTTGGCCTCTTCTGTTCTAAACAAAAGGTAAGATTCTCCCATGTATTGAGAGCTTTGCTTCTGACCTTTCATTCTGAATTGCATGGGCTTTATGTTGATTCCTACTCAATTAATAACCCATGACTTCCTGAGTATTCCCTCCACTTTTAAGATCCTCTCATTTCAAATTAATATTCTGCTTCACTTTTACTGCAAATAAAGGTCAGTTTCGCAAGTCAGTTTACTGCCACAGCACCTTCCTATTGTTCTCAAAGCTGCAACATGCCATATTTTGCCTCTGTGTCCAAGGCATGGTAATCTAAAGGTCAAGAGCACCTAAAAAGCAGCTGTTCCTAGCTTCACTAAGCTTCAGTCAGATGTTTGGGAAAGGGCTGATATCTTGCTCCATGAAACAGGCAGAGAAGGGAAAACAGCAACAGCTTGTTAAAGTCTGTCAGTAACAATGCATTATAGGTACCCAAGTCATTCTGTTAAATAATTAAACTCCAAAATCCTTTAGTGCCTAATAAAATTTTTAAAGAAGTTTGCTGTGTAGCTCATTTAAAGCCAAAGCTAATTAAAGCACACAACAGAAATTGTGCATAAGCAATGTAATTCATTCATTACCCAAACTCCAGTAATTGATTTGCTGCAAACAGCCCCTGCAGTCAAAAATATCCCAGACTTCCTCATTAATGGATTTTTTTTCTTTTTAAATTCATGGATGCATTGATAACAAAAAGGCTTACTCTTTGTAATCTTCAGGCTTCTGATCAGTTATTTTTGTTTGGGTTGGCTTTTTCTTTTGCGCACAGTTTTAGCTAGTGTCCATGCAGACCTATCTAGTGAAGTGTTTCATGTACCTATGGATGGACTGACTTTGCAAATCATTTTACACCATTTTTCTCCACTGTCCCCAAGAGTATCTCCCTCAACCTGACAATATCCCATAGGATGAAAGATGGTGACTTGCCCCATTTGATCCAATGAGTGCAGCACTGATTCGATCCCAGCTTCCCAGTCCTGGCTTTACCCATATAGCACTGGATAGTGAGTAGCTTTGCACACAGAAGAAACGAGTGGAAAGACAGACAAGTTAGGAGAATAAGTTTTGTTATATTCTTGCATTTGGTGCTTGTATGAAAGAAAATAAAGATTAACTTTATTTAGGGAATGGGATAGTGTCAGGAAAGCCTGAGTTACTTAGGTCTGTCTGCAGCTAAGAGCCTGTCCTGTGCTCTCCTCTATTATGGAGAAATAAGCAGCCAGGTGATTACCTGAGCTGCCCACATCAAAAACAGAAGAGCAAGAAACCTGAACAGAGAGATGAAAGAAGTGACAAAAGCCCTGAGAATATCATCCAAGCCAAGAGGAGGCATATTAAGTAGAGACATGCAAAGTAGTCTTTTAGACATAGAAAGGAGATAGAAGGTGTGGAGTGCCAGCTATTTCTGCATCTATTGCCTCAGTGGTCTGTAGGTTTTTTAAGTCCAGAAAGCCAGTGCATACAAAGTTAAATTCTAACATAAGGCATTAAACCAGTGTTTTTCAAACTTGTCAACTTTAAAATGTGTAGACTTCAAGCATGCTGGCTGGGGAATTCTGCGAGTTGAAGTCCACACAAAAGTTGACAAGTTTGAAAAACACTGCATTAAACCATGGTTTAATGAATAACTCACAATTTGATAGCTTTGAAAAACATGTTAAGCAATAAACCCTGATCAAGGAACTGCATTGGCCAAGATAACTCAGCACACTAATCTGAAGACAAATAAATTGCATAATTCATGAACTTAGTCAGATGTAATCATGCTTAGATATGTCCCAGTGATGTCATTGGAACAAATAAGTTGTGTCTAGAATTTCCATGATTCATTAGGTCTTGTCAGGGCAGCCACGCTCAGAGTAATAGTCAGACTCACTTAGAAGGTCTAAGGATTTCTGGGTTTTTTTGAACGGTGTGCGTGCAAAGAGAAAGACGGGAATCCTTAGGTGGTGACAGGGTGCCCTGTTTATACTTTGCTGGCGGATGTCATGCTTCTCCACCCTTGGGCCAGGACCGGATGGGTGCTTGAGACCTCGATGCGTCAGCTGATGGGCGATCCCGGGCGATCTCCTTTGTCTCCCTGTCTTCGTCCAGACCGGGTGTGTCCTCTGAAGGTGTTTCCCCGATCTTCTGATAGGCGTTAATTACTGCCTGATGGGTGCTCCCATTATGTTGGGCATTATTCTGTGGATATGCGTGCCTGAGGGAGGTGTGAACGCATCCCCGGGGGACATGGGAAGGCGTTCCCCTTGCCTTTTGATGGGTGCTAAGCTTGGTCTGAAGGGCTTATCTATTGGGGATTCCCTTCTGGATTATGGGTGCTTGGGTGATTTAGGGATTATGCTTATCCCTTCCTCTTACCTAATGTGCATGTTCCCTGTTGTGATGCACATATGCCTTGCAACGGGGAACATGACAGGTCTGCTTTCAGCATTACTATAAGCTGGGATTCAACCCAAAGTTAACTCTCATCGTGTCAGCCCTACAAGGTAGACCAGACCAAGAAACTAATGCCATATTGGGCAGGGCTACTTTTATTGTAAGAGCTTTGGTAGCCGAATCTTGCAAGTCTGAATGTGCTTCCCCCTCCCTCACTTTATGTGAACTAGGAGGGGCTTGTATGAGACGTTTTCTCATATTAGTTTCTTAGCCCAGGCTCAAACCCCACTTATCTGACTGTTCCCTTGGTAGTGGCTCTTCCTTCTGTCCTTCAAGGCCGTTCCCTCTTCCCTCTACATACTGCCATTGCTTTAATTTTAAAGAAATTACCCATGCTAGGGATATTGTAGAATGAACTGTTAAACGTTTTCCCCCTCCCACAGACCTCATACTTACAGAAGGCTCTTCCAGAGGGGAGTGTAGTTCCATCATTAGAACAAGAAGCTCATTCACATTCTCACTGCACCATTATTGGGTTATGACTGTAATCCTGCCAGGCCCTGGCTTTCTCATGCTCCAGTTGCATGTGACTGAATTAACTGGAAGCTTGGATTCTCACATATTGGTGGGCACACAAAAGTCATTTATGATGCAAGCCTACATGCAAAATCCATACAAGCATGGATTTTTAGTTGGATGCTCAGGTTAGGATAGGCTGCTCCATCTGATATTTATGGTCTGATATTTTCATATTTATTTCTGTATTACTTTTATATCTCACTTTCCTCCAGCAGCTCAAGGCAGTGTACTCTTGACCTTTCTATTTTATCTTCACAGCAACCATGTAAGATAGGTTAAGCTGGAAGATAAAAACAAGCCCAAGGTTACTTTTAATTTATATAACAGAGTGAGGATTTGAACTTGGTCTTTCTCAGTCCAACTGTTTAATTCACCTTCAGGCAGTCTTTGAGGACCCTAATGATAATAAAAATAAAATATAAATATATTAGGACATAAAAAAAGTTACCAAAGAAGAGAAACACCTAGTTTTATTTTAACAAAATAATGTTCACTTTTGAGCTTGAGTCTAGGCCAAATGGCTTCCCTGCCCCCCTGCAATTGGCTCTCTTGGTTGGGACTGATAGGAGGTGTAGTCAACCCACCGATTTCATATAATTTGCAAATGTTCCATTATATACCCATAATGTTTTCCAGTGCCCCAAAGAGTATGTCTTCTCTTCAAACCAATTCTTTATTGTAATATTTGCTTGTTGGTATAGATCAGATCCTGGCAACCTGGCTCCCTGGCTCCCTATGTGTTGGATCAGTTCTCACAGTCTCTTGGCACTAAACTTACTGGTAGGAGCTGTTGGGAGTTGAAGTCCGAAACAGATGTCTTGCTCTGCTCTTAAAAATATTTAACATCATAGAAGCAGGAAACTTTACAGTTGGAGGAAAATGATCACAAACGTAGGATTCTGCAAAACTGAAATACTGTCCTAAGTTCAGATTTCATTTTCTTACAAGCTACAATTTTCTGAACAGCTTGTTATTTGTATTCACTAAGTCTTGGTGTGTGGCTTTAGGTAGAGAGCTCTACCCGAATGCTTTGCTCAACTGAAATCATTTAAGACAATTCTATTTCTATGTGAGAAAACAGGCATTCAGGGACAATTAACTAGAAAAAAAGCAGCCCTCAACCTCAAACACAGCACAGTAAGGCCACACACAAGAGTCAGAAATGAATGCTTTTTGTTGTTGTTGTTTGCATGGGGATGTGACACACATTTTGCAGCAGCAAGAGAAGGAAAGGATCTCAGTTGAATGGATCAAAGCAATTGTATTACAACATTCACTGGAAGTTAATTCCTGCTGAATACTCAACCGCCCACCCCCCACCCCCCAAAAAGCCCTGGAACCACAAAAGAGGAATATTTGCAAGAATATTTTGTTTTCTGTTCAAATAACACATTAAATGATGTTCTTTTCTATAATCGTCCTTTGAACCAATCTACTTCTTCAAGCAAATTATAACTTCTAACTTCAAGATGTAACATTAGCTACCACTTTTTGATCATCCAATAACATTTTCATGCTCAAGTTCCTTGATGTTAGACATGCTGCTGCTATGCCAAATTCCATTTTGAGCTGGTGATGATTTGGCTTAGAAACTTTCTTCTATCACAAGGAAGATTACGTGGCCAAATATGAGGTGGGCTCCAACTAGGCAAGTAAAATCAGTTCATTATGAATGGATTTTCATGGAAATGAATTGGAATAATCTGCCCACATTGTCTCTGCTGCAGCGTGACCAAACCAGAAGTGTCCACAGGAGGGGTAAAAAAAGGTCAATATAGTAATCCCAACTCCATGCATACGCAATGCCCATAAATCAGGGTGGGACTTTGATTATGGCTGCTATATTGACTTTTCACATGCATGCACATCCAATGGCCTGGCCCAAGCAGCAATAAATAGTCTGCCACAATCCATCATTCCCCACTCAAAAAATGGCAGAAAAAACATTAATTTGGGAAATATGCATTCCCCCCAAAAAAGAATATATGTTTAGAAAGGATATATAAGGAGAAAGCCATGCCTTAAAAGACAACTATTTGGTATAATTACTTTAAAAGGAAAATACATACACATGAATGTTCCCCATTAGTTTTCTATATTATTTCTAGGAAATGGCATTGTGATTTTTTTTCTTACTAAATTGATACTATTGGTAATCCAGATCTTGGAACTGATTAAAAAAAGCCTGTTATATGAAACATTCAGTTGGAAACCAGGATTTATACCCTGAATCAAGTAGTAGATGAAAATGATTATTTTAAAATCATTTTTCACTTGAAAGAACAAATTTTTGCCTATTATACTGGCAGTATTTACAATTACAGTATCTTATTGACATCCTAATTTGGTTTTGTGGCATTTTCAGCCTTGGATAAATCTAATCTAATACTGGGATTATTAAATGCCATGATATATAAAAAAAATTCTACAGCTGCATTTCATTCAATTATGTTAATGATGACTCAATTTGATACGCAATAGAATAAGGAATTAAAAACTCCTATTTTGCTTGGACAACGGAATGAAGTGTTAACATCAGTACAAAAAAATCTCTATAGATCTTAGTTTATGTTTTATTCAACAACAAATATTTCAGATGTATTGGTTTCCACTGTGTTTAAATAAAAAAGACTTGTGTATATTGGCATGTGCTTGGAAATACAGTGAAATTAATACTTCATTTAAACATATGTTTGTACAGAATCTATAATGGTTCCATTTGGGGAAGAAGTTATTACATGTATTAATTCAGCTGAGATAAGATTTAACTGATGGTTTGCTTTAAAGTTGATGAGAACTCAGTACAATGATTTCTTCCACCCAGACGTTGGAGACAAAACTAATGGTTTTTGTATTTGTTTTTGGTAGCCTTCTTCAGTCTGGTGGCCTCTAGTTGTATGAACTTTGGCTCCCACAATTCTCAGCAATTCCCATTGTGCCTGGAATATTCTGGGAATTAAAGTACACACATTTGGAAGGTGTACAGCTTGGGGAAGGCTGATTTATAGACTCCTTCTCTGATTTTTTTCTAAGTGAAAGAATCCATCATGCTGGGTTGGCACAGCATGGCAACCTTAAATCTGCAGCACAATTGCAGATAAGCCAAATCTGCCCTCAATAATGTTGGAACATGTTGGCACAAAGGGGATTATAATGTCCATTTAAAAAATTTAATCTTGTTAACTGTGCTGATGTCCAGTTTGGTAATAACAACAAGCATTCCAGATGCCTGAGGCAAAGTTCCACAGAAAGATATTCACATGCAATGAAGCTATGTGACAAAAAAACTTTTCTTCTCATGCACAGTATCAAAAACCCCTCTGTGTTCAAAGACATCCAGTTACAAAACATTTGGTGTCATTCAGGCACTCAGCTCCCCTCATTCACTCCTTCCCTTAGCCTTGTGGCCTTTTGCATTCTCTTTCTTCCAAAACATGGTGCTTCCTACTCCCAAAATAGTTGTCTGCAGTAGGAAATGTTACAGGATTCTCAGCCTGAGAAACAACAGCCTGCTATTAAGCTGAACTGGGATGTTCAGAGTGTATATTGTATTACTGATGGCAGTAAAAGGGAGACAGTAAGATACACAATAAGTGAATGAATGAGAAAGATGTCTTGGAGACACTTTCATTGAGTTGGAGGGGAGTATTTAAAATCAAGAAAAGGAGGGGCCTCCTATGAGTCATCCAAAGCTATTTATATTCTAAGTATACCGGTATGCTCTAAAAACTGTGATTAGGTTATCAACAGAAATACTCCATTTCATCTGAAGGAGGGGAGAGGGCAGAGAAGAATAAATGAGAGCCATACCATACATCAGTATCCTCTCGATCTTCAGTGTTGAGGTTTGGTGTATAAGGAAGGCAACAAATGAGTGAAGAAAGCCATATACAATGGCATATTTATGACTGTGATTTCAAGAACTGTTTTTGGTAGTGATTTCTAGAGCTATGGTTTCCAACTTATAGTCACGGACAACTGGTGTTCTGTGATTGTAGGTGGCCCATGAAGTGGCAGACACTGAAATAAAACTACATACAACTTTTACACTAAATCTATTGCCAAGTCTCATGTTTGCATTTAAAATCATACAGCAATTCAGTTAAGAACACTGAAATCTCATAAAATTTGGTGAGTGGTCAAGGTGTAACCTTTTTGTTGGTTTAATTTAGTTCTATAAATGTATAGGTAATATGTAGAGCAGCTTCATAGTTTCCTCATGAAACATGTCATGAGTCTGGGTAGTCTATCTGTGGTTTTTGTAGTGTCCACATGAGTTTCTGATGGCCATGTAATAGTCCCCATAAAGAAAAAAAAATGGAAACCACTGTTTAAATTTGAGTCAATATTTCAGAGTATTTTTTTTCTGGCAATATTCTAAGATTTTTCTTTCCTTTTTCTTCACTCCAGTGATGGCATTATAGAGAATGAAACATTGTGATCAGGCTGCTACTATTTATTTTATTTGTCAAATTTTGCCACCACCCATCTGCTGCCAGAGGACAATAATAATCTCCTACAAGAATGAAAGAAAAGTGGACATAAGGAAAGAGGATACAGAAGATGCTTGGAATAGAGTAAAAGAATTAAGTTACCAAGTGCCAGAGAATATCTGGCATATCTCCCCCCCCAGAGCTACTATAATTGTAGCTGTTGATACTATTTATGCTATTGAAGAAAAATGAATAAACTTGTTCTCTAATCAGTATTAATAAGGTGGACGATTGGTGGGGGATAGTGGTCTTTAACTTTCCTGCACTGCCCCACAAGCTGTGGCCCAAGATTCTCATCAGTTGAACAAATCAAACCAAAGGCAAGGGAAGAGGATGAGATGCCTTACAAAAGCAAGGGACCCAACAGAGTTACAGGCAGCTACTCAGCATTTTAGATGTGTTACTGAGCTCTTCAAGAGTCACAGTGACTGAGAATTCAGTCTTCACTGTAGCTGTTCCAGAATGTGATCCCTACTGAACTGAGGAGCTTCAGATATTTCTTTGCTTAAAACAAGCTTTTAATTGTTACTTAATTGTTTTGAATTTCTCTAGTTAAATTTTGGCTTCATGTTTTACTGGAAACTACTGGGAGACATTGGTTGTCACCAGTATAATAAGTTTAATAAATAATAATAATAATAATAATATAACAAAAATGAAAAATGATAAACTTAATGTAATTATATTAACTGCAATTAAATTAATTGCATTTAATTTAAATAAAGTACAACCCTAGCATATCACTCAAAAGTCAAATGTAGTCCTCCACTCAAAAGTTGAGCACCATTAATATAAAGGCTTCCTCCTATTATGTTTATATCCCAGACTGAAACACCAGATGTCTCCCCTCTTCTCCCCACTGCTCCAGGGAAGGGAAGGGGAATACTTCCACTTTGTGAGTGTTCGAAGAGGGATTTTGTCAACCCATAGCAAATTGATGTTGGTCTCTCAGAAAGAATCACTCTTCTCATTCCATTGTGAATTCATTTACAATAAAATCTCCATGTAAGCAGCTGTAATGCAAATTAGATGCTCCTCAGAATTTCACTATTGAGTTAGTAGTACTAGTGAAATATATTAATAAGCATTATATGGAAACCAAGTACGTTTGGGATATATAAAGACAAGATTATGTATTTATATATATCATGACATTTTATTTTTAATTATTTGGTTTCTTTTTTCTATAGCTTATTTACTTCCCCTCTACATCTAGAGACTGAGAAAAGCAGGTACACATGTGTGGTATGTAAGCAATAGGGCTGTTGTAAGCCACACTGAACTGACTTGCTTCCATCTGTACCAGACCCATATCTTGGCAAAATTCAAATAAATGAATGCCTACAAGATAGAAATTCTTAGCTTCCCCTGTTATACCATTATTGCTTCTTTATTTTGCATGGCTAATTGTCATTCCTTTATCTGCCAAAGGGAGGCTATGGAATATTTTAAATAACAAGTAAATTAATTTAGGAGACATGCATTTGTAATTTTTGTAGTTTAATACCTTACTTCCCAAGCTTTAGAACGTTAAAAAATATCAGTGCATCATGATAAGGAAACCAAAGATTACCATATTTGCTGAATTGGATGTCTTAGACACATACAGAATCTGGCATATAAACAGCAGCTTCCCCCAGTTTAGGTAAAGGTAAAGGTTTCCCTTGACATTAAGTCCAGTTGTGTCTGACTCTAGGGGGCGGTGCTCATCTACGTTTCAAAGCCGAAGAGCCGGCATTTGTCCGTAGACACTTCCGTGGGCATGTGGCTGGCATGACTAAACGGAACGCCGTTACCTGCCCACTGAAGCGGTACCTATTAATCTACTCACATTTGCATGTTTTCGAACTGCTAGGTTGGCAGGAGCTGGGACTAGCAACAGGAGCTCACCCCGTCACGCGGATTTGAACCGCCGACCTTCCGATCGGCAAGCTCAGCAGCTCAGCGGTTTAACCTGCAGCATCACCACGTCCCCCAGCTTAGTATCCTACAAATAGGTTGGATGACAATTCTCATAATTCTAAACCAATTTTTTGCATGAAACAGAAAAAATGTGTTTATGACTTGTGGTTTTGATGATTAGAAAAAAAATGGATAATAGAAAAAAGTGAGGGGTTTTTTTTGTAATCACAGAGTAAGAGATAATTTTGTAATTGTACTTATATTTGCTGCAGAGAAAATCGGAAGCTGCTTCTTTCTATTTCTTTTTATTCTTTCTCACTGCACTTTTATTTTTTATTTTTTCTTCCTCTCTTTCTTTGTTCTATTTTGTGTTAGTTTGTGTTAGTTTTTAAGTTCTCTTTAAAACTTTTAATATAATTTATTTAAAAAATTATAAGCCAAGATGTGCAAAAGTAAACATAGGGAAGAACCCAGTAGTTGGAAGGAGAAAAGAATTAAGTGGACTATCTCTTCATGATGCTTCACAGATTCTAGTCCTTACCTTCCAACCTGTATTTTCTCATCATGGCAGTCTAACATCTAGTTTAAACTTTGCGTGTTTCTTCTTATGTGCACTGGTCCTTCTTCCTTTGAAGCTGCTGAAACCTGCCATCTTCTATTGCCAGTGATGTCGAGGGAGAGAAAAATAACCCAGGAGCTGCAAGGAACTAATAAGGATAAAATATGTGCTTGGGAACTGTAGCAATGTGCTACAGCACTTGAGGCAAAAAACCTCAATTCTAGTCAGTGGGATGTGACCAGAAGGAAGTACAGTTAATTTATCATGGGCTAAGATGAATCTGCTGTTGGAATCTCAAAGAAAATTAAATGGGACTTTTGTTCATCATAGTAAGAGTCCAGGCTCTTTGCAGAGAGATTCTGCCTTTCTCCAGAATGTCCCAGAATGATTGTGCTTATCACATTTCAGCTTAACTTAGTGACCATTATCACAAATTCCTTTGGTTTAGGAATTCTGGCCAAATGCAAATCTGTTCTTTTCCATGGAAAATTATGGAAATATTTTCTGTATGAGCCATGATATCACAGAAAACAGGACTGAACAGGACTGGTTCAACAATTAATGCTGCCTGAGACCAATAATAAAATGGGCCTCCTAGCCATTCTACATGTTGGGTTAACATTTATGACTGTAAGCATTCCATTGGTCATGGATGGAGCAAAGAGTTTGAATTTTCTGTGTGCTTTGCTCTCATCTAGTTGTCATCTGGATTTTTGCAGCCCCAATATAGTAGCCCTATCAATGTGCAGTTGGACATTAAAGTTGGACATTAAAAAAGGAAGATAGAAGAAGAATTGATGCATTTGAATTGTGGTGTTCGCGAAGATTATTGAAAATACCATGGACTGCCAGAAAAACAAACAAATCCGTTTTAGAAGAAATACAACCAGAGGCAAAGATAACTAGGCTTATACTCTCATACTTTGGGCACATCATCAGGAAAGACTAATCACTTGAAAAGGACATCATGTTTGGTAAAATCAAGGGCCAATGGAAAAGAGGAAGACCTTCAATGTGATGGATTGATACAATTACCGCAACAATGGATGCAAACATTGGAACAGTCAGGCATGTGGCGCAAGACCAAACAGCATTTCGTTCTGCTCTACATAGGGTTGCCATGAGTTGTAAACAACTCAACGGCAACTAACAACACAACAACATCAATGTGCAGAAACTAAGTAGTAAAGGCTGTACTATTTCTTCAGCCCCTCGATGAGATAGCATAAACCATTACCCTTGAAGGTAGCAGGCTAGCCCAGCAGGGAGTGCAGAAAAACCAGGTAGCGCATGCCTTACTCTATAGTGGTGACACCCAGCATTGCTGCCCCAGGGAACTGCCTCACTTCGCATAATGTTAAGATCAACCTTATTACCACAACTGACATGCAGTCATCAATGGTAGAGACCTATGGCTTTTAAATATTTGGTCCCTTCTGAATCCCAAACCCTCCCCATCTGCCACCCTCTCATTTACATTTCTCCTGTCTATTCCTGAAATGGGAGTGTGGAGTGCTGCACAATTCAGGTTAATGCTACTTTTGCTGCTACTCATGATCTCAAAATGTGGTAGATATGATATCATTTGATGTACTGTAAACTCCAATCCACAAAATCAGGAGATTCAGAATTCTGCAAGTCATGCTTGATTATTTATTTAACTCCCAATAGCAAAAACCAGAATGAGATAAGAAATAAACATGATAAGACAAGGTTAGTCAATAGAGGCTTAGGAACTATTGATAGTGTCAATTCCGAAATGCTGGAAATTGATTAATAGAATATTTTTCCAACCTGCCTCTCATTTCAGCTGACCAATTGATCCACATGACCTTTTTGACTTGCTCACAGTAACACAACCTGAAATGAATTTTCAGTGGATCTTCTGAATCTCTCTGATAAGTTCTAACCCTAGATTGCAAAAATTACCTTTCAAAGACTTGTGATGTGATAAATACAATCTGGAGATAATTTAGATTAGTTGTCATCAAAATTCAGAGCAAGCATCCATGCTTGTTGATGCATAAAGAAACACTAATATAATCTTTTATACATTTCTGCTAATATAGCTTTTAGCAGAAACCATTTTGACTACAGTACTTCTGTTTATTCATGCAACCACAACTACTTTAAACTTGGTTAGGAATTCTTATTCATTCTCTCTATATGGCCAAACCATTTCTGTCATACTGGTCCCTTACTTTTGTATTCAGTCCACTTTCCTTCAGCTCTCATTCACTGTTGAACCCATCTCTTCTTGTTTACCGCACAACTTCTTCTTTTTGCCTTTTACTGTAATGTTATAAATCTTGATACACTGTATTATTTCAATGCAGATTTCAATGCAATAATGTTTATATAACATGAAGATGGTGATGATTATTATTACTATTGTTATTATTGAAATTCTATTACTTAAAAAGCTTGAAGTACTGAAAATAAAAAGAGAAAAGGAAAAATTCTATCAGTATTAATTGCCATTTAGGATATCAGTGTTGCAAGAATAAGTTTAACTTTTCATTCAAAGTTGAGTATAAGATTAAAAAAAGAACCAATGCAATTCACATCACAGTATCAGTTATACAATAATAGTTTCAATCTTGAACTAATTACTTAATATTAAGATCTCCATTGTGTTGTTACTTAATATTTGTGTGGGTGTGTGGGTGTATGTATAAAAGGAAATAAAAGATAGATGAGGCAAATTTAATAAAAATTAAAATACCAAAAAAGTAGAAAAAGAACAAAGGAAGCAGCAATAACAACAACAACAACTATTTTCTGTCTCCCCTCTTTTTATACATTTGCTAATTTGCAATATTTGTAAGCATTCAGGCCCCCTTAAAAAACAGACTGTAGGTAGTTATATTTACCATGCTGCCTGATGCCACACATACTTCTTAAGGACTCCATTCCCACTGCATTCCCACTTAGTTTTATGTGGGCAGAATCATCTTATACAGAGCCAATTTTGCTTCTTTCAAGAAACATCCATTCCTTGTGATAGATTACATAGAAGCAGATTACTGAGGAAGCTCACTTTCCCTGCTGCAGTGCCTGCCCTCTGGAACAGTATCCCCCGTCCCCCAAATCAGTATAGCTCCCACCCCAGTGATGCTCCATAAGTCTGAAAACTTGGCTTTGCTCCCAGGCCTTGGGGAAGGGTAGCTGTTGAACCCCTGTTGGAGCTCTTTTGGAGGGGGTGCATGTCTGTTTCTTTGCATGTACGTGAGCTTTTCCTTATGCTTTCTTCACAGATTTTTTTTTCCTGGGCTGTATTCATTTAGAGTGCTGCACAATTTTCTCCTAAACTCATCTCTGGTTCTTCCATCATTACCATTCACTGGAGCATGACTTACAGCTATCACCAGCCTATGGATCCCTACTTTCATTTGTACCCAGAGAAACCAAGGTGACACAATATTATACTTTCTGACCTATATTTCAGCTCTTTCATTCATAGTTAAACTTACACTTTCACTTCTCTCCAAGTTTTCATCAACTCCACAGCACAAGATTAGGCTACTTTCATTGAGATTTATTACATCCTTTCTTTTTTCTTACTTTCACAAACACTAAATAGATATTTTCCCCTTTCTTTCCTTTTATTTGTTAATTCATACTCTTGACCGTTTACTCCTCTTACATTTCAAGTTGCAATCTTCCATATGCCATGCCTGTCACCAGACAGCAGATGAATGTGAAAACTAAAGATGCATCTCTTTCTGCATGGAACTTGCTAAATTCACTCTTTAACCAAAAAAAAAAGCTCAGTACTCTGTGTTCCCAAGCTGATCTATCTAAGATTAATGAGGCATTTATTTTCAATCAAGGAGCTCTCCAAGAATGTGCATTTATTTCTAATGGATGACACCATTAAACTAATTAATACAACTTAATCTTTATAATTTGGGTAGAGTGATAAATGGTAGCCCTCTTCTCCCCCCACCTCCTTCACATTGTAGTCCATGAAGAGTGCCAGACTGTTTGTGCTGTTCTGCCCAGGAGTAGGCTAATTAGCAAGGAAACACTTAAAAAGAAGGAAAACATAAGACTAACAGTAGAAGAACATGTGTCACAGAAGATGCAATGCAGCCATAATATGTCACGAAATTAATGGCTAGCATACTTGGCATTAATAAATTGAGAGGCAGCTTCACCCAGCCTAAGTCTATTCCATAGACCCATCATTCAGTCAAATGCTCTCTAGCTGAAAGATTTTCACATCCATTAGTAATCCTGGATGCTAATATGCTAATAAACGATTTTCAAGAATCATATTTCTACTTTTAATTGCCAACCTTTTCCCATGGCAAGTTACCAACTGTTAAATCACTTACATGGAGAAGCAGAACTGCCCTGCTGACTCATGCTGACAGATAGAGAAGGTTCTGTTACTGATTATAATGAAGGAGTACAAGGAAGCAGGGGGGAAGCAGGGTTTTAGAGAAGTCTTTTGAGCAAGACTTGAAACCTTGACAATCCTTGGAGGCATATACAATTTATTTATTTATTTATTCATTCATTCAATTTGGACACCACACAATGACAACTGATTCTGGGCAATTTGCAACAATAAACATAAAAACAGCAGAATACATAAAGCTAACCAAAACAAGTAGAAAAACAACTACCAAACAATCACAAGATGGCAATCCAACAACAAAGGAAATATAAAACATCAGAAACAGGGGAGTCCCATCCATTCCATCCCAACACCTGGGTAAACAGCCAGGTCTTTAAGGCTTTTCAGAATATCATCACAGTGGATGCTGTATAGACCTCAGGGGGAACCTCATTCCAATGGGCAGGTACCACTATAGAGAAAGTGTGCTTCCCGAGTCCTGAAAAGCGACCCTGTTTAATCAAGGGACCCAGAGTATGCTCACTCTACTGGACTGTACAAGACAGGCAGAAACCACGGAAGACAGGCTGTCCCACAAATGGTAGAGCTTTAAAGATGATAACCAGCACTTTGAATTGTTCCCAGAAGCACACTGGCAACCAGTACAATTGGCAGAGCAGAGGTGTCACCTAGGCATGCCAAGGCAAGCTCATCACTGCTTCCACAGCTGCATTCTAGACCAGCTGAAACTTCTGAGTGGTCTTCAAAGGCAGCCCTATGTAGAACACATTGCAGTAGTCAAGCCGTGAGGTGACAAGGTCATGAGTCCGGAGGGCCAACTAATACAGCAAAAGGTGCAACTGACACACCAGATGGAATTTGGCAACAGCCCTCTTGGCCATAGCTTAGCCTGCAGCAGGAATCTGGACATGGCAAACATCTCAGAAGTGATCATTCCTAGTTTCTTGGGCTATAAAGGTAATGGGGGAGAAATGACAATAGTGAGTTTATGAGTGGGAGTGTCAGGCAAGCTATATAGTGCTAGAAGCAGGCCACCCCCCACTTGGGGTCTCAGTACTGTTTGACACAACCCCCCAACCACACCCACTAGTAAGAAGGGATGCTTCCAGGTAAGTATTTTATTGTGCAATTTAGCTCACCCCCTTTCCCCGCTTCTGTCTGCTTGCTTACTATAAAAAATCTGTTTAAAAGGAAATAGTGGAAGAGTTTTGGATTAATAATGGCAAACCAACTCTGCTGAAAGAACAGGTTCTTCATTATTGCCTACTGCTTATATCTAACATGTAGCTCCAGTGAAACATTGGGCATGTGATAATCTAGTGTGAACTCACAGTTTATGTAAAGCTATGATGAGTGCCCCAAATACTAATCAGTGTTCAGACTCAAGTGACTGTGTATCCTAGCATTCCCCAAACCACCTGCCAATTTGTTATGTAAGTTAATGTGGAAAGTATTCCCTGAACAAAGAAAGTGTAGAAAATACTACTTTAAGGATAGCCATAGCCAAATTGTAATACCAAGGAAAGTCTTCAGATAGTTTAAATATTTTCTCAAACACAAAATGAATAGTTGAGCTTCTAATCATAAATTCTGATCCCTTTTTTCTCTGGCCTGGTTTGATTTCATTTATATTTACGTATAAATAATATTAATCATGGTTAACATAATTACTCTCAGGCATTTAATTGTTTTTCCTGTTTCTCACACTCAGAATTATAATTTGGTAACAACTTTTGAAAATCTCCGTGGGTCATACCCAAGGTTTTGGGTGACTACAGATTTCTATCCCACTGAAACCACCCCTACTCATCCTGTTTGTTTCTGTTATTCTTTCAGTAAGATGTTGATGCAATGGATTCCTTGCTATTCCTTTGCTATTCTTACTGTCCTGACCCAAGCCTTTCAATGGGATTTACCCACACCAATTCCATCATGTTGGATGAAAACAGCCAGTTGCCTAGATCTGATAAGGACTTTGAATGATGTATGAATTTGGATGATAAATGAATCAAGAGCAATGTTTGAATTTTGCTAGTATTTGTATAGATGTAGCATGTGAAGCAGAAATCCCTATTAACAGATAATTTGAGCTGCATTGAGCAATTTTGAGAGCTGCCCTTTTACAACCCTGGTGTACATCTCCAGTTAAAAAAAAAATCCAGTGGTGGTTGTTGAGGGAGGACTTCTGCTTGATATCTTGCAAGGTTGCTAAAGGCGGTTAGAGTAGATATGCTAGGCTAAGACTGGCAAACCTTCGACCTGGTGATATACCTGAAGTAGATGTTCATAGCCAGATAAACCTGGGCAAGAGTGAGCCTGCAACTGAATTTCCCTGTTTGGTTAAGAACTCACTATCTCTATGAGCCACGCCTAGCCTCTATAAAATCCTCTTTGCTGGGAAAGCACTGTATCTGCCTGGATGAAAGACTTCCTGCAGGAGAAATGCTTTAGCAGAATGGCAATAGGGAGTTTATGAGTAGGAGTATCAGGCAAACTATATAGTGCTAGAAGCAGGCAAAGCTGACCTTTTCTTAAACTTGATACTATGAAAACTGAACTTTAGAAAGTGTGCGAGGAGCAGTGGGAAGAATAAAATTGCGGCTAACCTTTTGGGGCAGGGAAACCCATCTAGAACTTTTGGCAGGGATAACTAGCAGCTATCTCCTGATGATTAAATATCAAGAAATGAATGCCAAACTCCTCCCCTTTTGACTTCCCCCTTATCTAAACATGAATAAAGTTTATGGCAATGAGAAATCATAAGTCACTCACTTCTCTGTCTCCTCACCTGCTGAGTCCTACTATCTTCCCCTTGTCTTCTCTGCCAACATTGTTCTCACCTAGCTTTCTTGATGTCATTGTGTCATGCGCTGCCTCCCCCTGAATAACATTCAGACACTGGTTTGCGAATCAGGCTCTGGTTTATTGCAGGGCAGGTACAGCGTTGGTAGAAAAAAGCTGAGAGTGACAGGAGCGCGCCGGTGCGGGGTTTAAATACCCCGCGCCGGTCAGCGCCCCCTCGCTCATGGTCACGTCACCCCCCTTTGTCCCATGCGTTGCCCTGCCGGTGGGTGAGGGTTTCCGGGATCGCCCATCATCAGGTTTCCATTCCTCTGCTGATTGCTTTCAGCTGGGCGATCCCCGTTGTATTGCCGCTGATGGCTTGGGTGGCTCCGTGATCCGTTTGGCTATTGTTTGTTGGCCGTTAGTCGTTGTGGGTTGATGGCTACTTAACTTGTACCCCTTCCCCTATTTCCTTGTCATTGTCATGTGTGCCATTGCGCTGATGACTTTAGCTCAACGGCACTCATGACATACTGCCCCCTTTTCGAATAGTGTTCTCCCCCGGTTTTCTGGGTTTTCCCCGTGGAGCTGTCAAAACACCACATTTTTTTTTTTTTTTCAAAGTTCCCGCCGGAGTAGTTGTCGCCCCTCCCTTCGCTCCTCCCTCTACCACGTGCCTTCCCAGGGTGTGTCCATGGTGCGCATGCTCGGGTCCTGACCTGGCGTGCGCATGCTCCAGCCACACCCTGTTTGTTTGGCTCAGTTCGGCGAGGCGAGAGGCGTGGCTGGTCGGGTGCTTCTCAGCTCCAGGTAGGGCCCTTCTTTTCTTATTTAGAGTGCGTCGCCTTTGTTGTGGCTCCTGGGCGTTGCCCCCAGGTTGCCCTGTTGACTTGCTTGCCACTCCCCCGCGGCCGGGGGGCGGGGGGAGGGTGCTGGCGATCGTTTGTCACCACCCCGTGGGCCCGGGGCGGGGGGAGTGAGTCCCGGGGGGGGGAAGGTCCACCCAAGTCGCGGGCTTGGGGGGGGGCCCTTTCCCTTGGGGCACGGGAGGCGGGGGGGGCCTGCGGGGGGGGGTTTAGTTTTGCTGACCTTGGTTGCGGTTTGTCGGGGTATGCCCGGTGAAATTCTCTGGTCAGGTCAGGCGCGTTAACGTTGTGCGCCGCCACCCATTCCGGGTGGGGGAAGTGTTTCCACCTGACCAGGTAGTGTAGAGTTCCTCGTTGCTTGCGGGAGTCGAGAATGTCCCTTATCTCGAAGTGGTGTTGCCCGTCGATCATTAGCGGTGCGGGCTGTGGCGTGCTTGGGTGCCATCGGGAGGTGGTTGCCGGTTTTAGGAGGCTGGTGTGGAACACTGGGTGGAGTCTCCGGAGGTTGTGTGGCAGGTCCAGGCGTATTGCTACCGGGTTCACTATTTGCGTGACTCGGAACGGCCCGATGTACTTAGGCCCCAGTTTTTTCGAGGGTTGGGTTGACTTTAGGAACTTGGTGGATAGATAGGCCATATCCCCCGCCTGGAACGTCGGTTGTTGGCGCCGGTGCTTGTCGGCCTGCTCTTTGTAGGCAGCCTGGGCCTCCTTCAGCGCCGCCGTGATTACTGGCCATGCTTCTGCGATCTTCCGTCCCCAGTCGCTAGCGTCCACCTGGGGTTCCGGGGGTTGAGGTAGCTCCGGTATGGGGACGAAGTCGCGCCCCGAGACTACTTCGAACGGAGTTTTCCCCGTGCTCGTGTGGACGGCGTTGTTGTATGCGACTTCGGCGAACGGGAGCAGTTCAGCCCAGTCGTCTTGGTGGTAGTTGGTATAAGATCGTATAAATTGCTCTAAGGTGGCATTAAGAACCTCAGTGGCTCCGTCCGTCTGAGGGTGCCAAGCCGTAGATAGGGCCTGTTGGGTCCCCGTCAGCTTCAGGAAGGCCCGCCAGAATTTGGAGGTGAACTGTGTGCCCCTGTCGGTCACCACACGTGCGGGACATCCGTGTAGCCTGTACACGTGGATGAGGAAGAGTTTGGCTAGCTGTTGTGAGGATGGGACCGACGTGCAGGGGATGAAGTGGGCCTGCTTTGAGAAGTAGTCCTTCACCACCCAAATGGCCGTTTTCTTCTGGCTGGGTGGGAGGTCCACTATAAAATCCATAGAGATTTCCTCCCATGGGTGGGAGGGTTCTGCCACCCGTTGCAATAGCCCCGCGGGTTTGCCTGGTGCCCGTTTGGCCCTAGCGCACGTTGGGCAGGACGCCACGTAGGTTTTTACGTCTCGCCTGAGCGCGGGCCACCAGAATTGACGCCGTGTTAGGTGTAGGGTCTTGAGGAACCCAAAGTGTCCCGCTTGCTTGGCGTCGTGTGACCTATGCAAGATCGCCTGGCGTTGCGAGTCCGGGACGTAGATTCTGCCTTCCCCCCATGCCAGGTCTTGCGCCATTGTTACCTTGTTGGGGTTCGCCAGGAACCAGGGGTCGGTTTTGAGGGCGGCAGCGAGGTCCGTGCGCATTCCCCCTGGTAGTTGCGGTTGGCTTCTTTCCGTCGCCGGTTGTCCCGCCGTCGGCTGCGCCGTAGAGTCGAGCTGCCTCCGTGCGCCGCTTCGGGTGGTCACGGCCATCCCCAGTTGCGAGGCGGATAGGACCGTCCCAATGGTGTCTGGGGCGGGCTCTTCGTCTTGGGGCAGTCGGGAGAGGGCGTCGGCCAGGAAGTTCTTCTTGCCCGGCATGAACTTCAGCTGGAAATCAAAGCGGCTGAAGAATTGGGCCCATCGGACCTGTTTTGGGCTAAGGCGTCTAGGCGTTCGTAGGGCCTCGAGGTTCCGGTGGTCCGTCCAGACCTCGAATGGTTGGGTGGCTCCCTCGAGTAGGTGTCGCCAAGTCTCTAGTGCCGATTTCACCGCGAAGGCTTCTTTCTCCCAGACGTGCCATCGCCTCTCTGTCTCGGAGAACTTCCTTGACAGGTAGGCGCATGGTTTCAGGAGTCCCGTGGGGTCTTTCTGTAGCAGGATGGCTCCCAGGGAGAAGTCTGAGGCGTCGGCTTGGACCACGAACGGCCGTTCTGGGTCCGGGTGCGCGAGGATTGGCTCCGTAGTGAACAGCGCTTTCAGCTTGTCGAATGCGGTCTGGCACGCGGGAGTCCAATTCAGCACTGTGCCTGGGTTCTTGGCGCGTCGGGTGTCCCCCACCCCTTTGGTTTTGAGGAGGTCCGTTAAGGGGAGGGCTATCTCAGCGAACCCCCGGGCGAATGACCTGTAGAAATTCGCGAATCCCAGGAAGCTCTGTAGTTGCTGTCTGTTGCGGGGCCGCTCCCAGTTTAGCACCGCTTCGACTTTTGCGGGGTCCATTTCGATGCCGTCCCCGGAGATTCGATACCCCAGATAGTCTAGGCGCTCTTTGTGAAACTCGCACTTTGTAGGCTTTGCATAGAGCTGCGCCCTTCTGAGCTTGTCGAGGACTTGCCTGACTAGGGTTACATGTTCCTCGTGCGTTTTTGTGTAAATAAGGACGTCGTCGATGTAGATCAGGACCCCTTTAAACAGATGTTCATGCAGTACCTCATTGATGAGCTGCATGAACACCCCAGGGGCCCCCGCGAGTCCGAAGGGCAGTACCTTGTACTGGAAAGCGCCTAGGGGGCAGTTAAACACCGTCTTCCATTCGTCCCCCTCCCTGATTCGGATGCGATAGTACGCCTCGCGAAGGTCCAATTTGGAAAAGACTTTGCCCGTGGACAGGTGGGCGAGCATGTCCTTCACCAGGGGTAAGGGGTATTTGTTGGACAGGGAAGCCGCGTTTAGGCCCCGGTAGTCGGTGCAGAGCCGTAGGGTCCCGTCTTTCTTCTCCCGGAATAAGACGGGGGCTCCGACCGGTGAGCATGCTGGCTCTATGAATCCCCTGTCTAGGTTTTTATCGATGAACTCCCGGAGGGTTGCCATCTCCTTCGGGGTCATCGAATAGATTTTTGGTCGAGGTAAGGGGACGTCGGGCAGTAGGTCGATCCGGCAATCCGTCTTGCGGTGGGGGGGTAGTTGGTCAGCCTCTGCCTCTCCGAAGACCTCGGAGAAGTCGGCGTATTGTTCTGGTAGGTCTGCTGTGGTAGCGGCGTTGTCTTGTGTGGTCGCCTCCGCTCGTCCTACCGTGGGGTTGCTTTTGCCAGCTGGAACTGGTGCTCGATACTCGCCGTCGCCGAATGTGAAGGTGCGGGTCGCCCAGTTGATCCGCGGGTTGTTTGTCGCGAGCCATGGCATCCCCAGGACTGCAATGGGCCGTCCGATGTGCGTGACTACGAACGATGTGCGCTCGGTGTGAGTGCCCATTTGCAGGGTGACCGGCTCGGTTTGTAGCGTGGCTGGTTTCCCTCCCGCTGTAGAGCCGTCCAGCTGGTGGAATGCCAGCGGCGTGGGGAGGGGGAAGCAGCGGAGGTCGAGTTTGGCGACTAGGTCGGGGTGGATGAGGTTTTTTGAGCACCCCGAGTCCACTAGTGCCGCGGCCGTGGTGGCTCCGTTGCCGGTAGAGAGTTGAATTGCTGCCAATATTACGGAGCTTTTGTCGTTTCGTTGAGGTGGTCCGCGTTGCTGTCCCACCGCCTGCCTCGCCACGCGTCTCAGAGCAGGCGGGGAGCATTTCCCGCCGGCTGGTCGGGGTCGGTATTGTCCTCTTCCCCCCAGTAAGCGTCCCAGCCCTCTTTCGGTGTCGCTGTGGCCACGGTCATTCGGCGGTGAGGCGGCGGCCCCGGGTTGGGTGGTTTGGGGCTAATTTTCGGGGTGGGCTTGGGTGCGCTGGTCGGCGGTCGGTTGGCGAAGCAATCCGCCGTCTTGTGCCCTAATTTGCCACACCTCCCGCAGGGCTCCCGGTTGAACTTCTTTTTTGGGTATATGGGGCCGGCCATCCCCCCGTGTGGTGCGGGTACCTTTTTCCCGGCATCGTTTGTGTCTTCCGTGGTTGTCATGAGGAAGGTGCGGTGCGCGTGTTCGGCTTTCCCCGCGAGGTGGATCCACCCGTGTAACGTTTCTGGGTCGTCGCGGTAGAGGGCCCATTGGAGAACGTCGCGGTTGAGCCCCCTTTTGAAGATTTCCAGCAGGGTGGTCTCGGACCAGTCGCTGACCTTCCCCGCAAGGGCTTTGAACTCCAGGGCGTAGTCAGGGACCGTGCGGGTGCCCTGTTTAAGTCTTTGGAGTGCGCTTTTCGCCCGTACTTTGGCTAGGGGGTCTTCGAAGTAGTTTTTCATCTCTTTGATGAAAGCAGGGAAGGTGGCGAGGGCGGGGGAGCTGGACTCGTACAGTTGGACGTACCAGTCCGCCGCCCTGTCTTGGAGTTTGATCGCCACGGCGGCGATCTTGTCGGCCTCGGAGTCATAGGAGTGTCCGTGCCTCCCCATGAACTCCCTAGCGTTGGTCACAAAAAACGAGAGTTTTGTGGGGGTCCCATCGAAGAAGATGGGGAAGTCCTTTGGGGCCCGGGCGTTTTGTGCGGCCCCGCCTCTCGCTTCTCGGGGTGTGGTGTCGGCCGCCTGTGCCGTCTGCTGGCCCTCCGCTGGCCCGTGTGGGTTCGATGCTTCGCTCGGGGTGTGGGCTTGTGCGGGGACGTCGTTGGGTGGCGCGGGGGGCATAAGCGCCTGGAGCATGGTCCGGAGTTCCGTCAGCTGAGCCCGCATGGCCGCGAGTTCAGCTCGTGCCTCCTCGTCCACAGCCCGCGCCGCCGCTGGGGCCGGTTCCGTTGGCGCGTCCTCGGGGGTGGGTTGCCGGCGGGGTTCATCGTCCCTCTGCCGCGGGTCCGCTTCCTCCGCCGTCTGATGGGTGTCTCCGTCGTCCTCCTCCATGTTGAGCGCCGTGGGGCTGTCGCTCCACGCCCGTTGCTGGGGTGCGATGTGGGGCGCGGGGTCCTCCGCTGGTTTCGGAAGTCGTGCTGCTCCCTCCCGCGGTCGGGTTGCCTCCGTCGCCATCTCCCCTTGGGGTTGGAGCTGAGGCTCGGGTCGGGTGGGGTGGGCGTCCATGGCTCCGGGAGTCCGCGGTGCCTCTGGCCTTGGTCGGTCCTCCTCTGTCTCTTGCCGCGCGGCTCGCCCTCCTTGCCCGCGCCGTTCCGGCCTCATCTTGCTGGTCTTCTCGCCGTCTACTCCTCCCGCGGCTCGTTGTCGTCCGGTGGGGCTCGGCGAGGCTGAGTTTATGACTCTCAGCTTTATGTCATGCGCTGCCTCCCCCTGAATAACATTCAGACACTGGTTTGCGAATCAGGCTCTGGTTTATTGCAGGGCAGGTACAGCGTTGGTAGAAAAAAGCTGAGAGTGACAGGAGCGCGCCGGTGCGGGGTTTAAATACCCCGCGCCGGTCAGCGCCCCCTCGCTCACGGTCACGTCACCCCCCTTTGTCCCATGCGTTGCCCTGCCGGTGGGTGAGGGTTTCCGGGATCGCCCATCATCAGGTTTCCATTCCTCTGCTGATTGCTTTCAGCTGGGCGATCCCCGTTGTATTGCCGCTGATGGCTTGGGTGGCTCCGTGATCCGTTTGGCTATTGTTTGTTGGCCGTTAGTCGTTGTGGGTTGATGGCTACTTAACTTGTACCCCTTCCCCTATTTCCTTGTCATTGTCATGTGTGCCATTGCGCTGATGACTTTAGCTCAACGGCACTCATGACACATTGGCATATCCAATATTTCTGGAAAGTAGAGAAATCTGAGTCCAAAGATCACTGAGAATGGGAAACCTATATGTTTAAATTCTAAAGTGCCTGTCTGACCAACACTGAGTAATCGAAAATCATTCATATCAACTGTATCATGTTTTTTGTTACCTTTTTGATGCAAATCAGCAATGGTTATGTGCTTCTTTGCAATGGCATAGTAGAAATGCCACCTGGATATGATTCTGCAGTATCCACTGTACAGTACTGCTATAGAGTTTTACAGAAATGGCAAAAGAAATAACATCCCACACATTAACATCATAAGTTCAGCATCATTACCATTTTCCAACCCATTTTAGTTTAGCTTCGAGGGTGGGGGTGAGAAATGGAGAGAAAATGACTGCCTGCTGCCAAAATTCATTTTGCCACAGGGCAATCACAAGTGATACCTAAGAAGTGGCCCATTTACTGAATCAACCTTTCCTGTGAATGATAATAGCTCCTTTCAGGGATCCAATCATAACTGGGACTTTAGCATTTTGAATGGATATTTCAGTGGTTGCAGTATGTTTTAAGGTGAAATTAATTAACATTATATAAGGCAAGATAGAAAATATATACATACATACATACATACATACATATATATATAATTTGTCACCACCCATCTCCTCCCACCAGAGGGGACTCTGGGTGGTATATGTACAGTAGCTACCTGGGGAAGGGTTTTATCCTAAAAATCAGCTCAGAAATATTTTAAATAAACAAATAAAAATAAACTCTATCTGCAATTCTTCTACCTCACCCGTATACAGTAGAAGTTTTGGACTTGTGTTTTCTCATTGGGTTCTATTCCCACCAAATTGAGCAGTATTGTGTTCTTTCATACCAATACCTGGAAAGCCACAAGCTCCTCTAGAGTTTCTATCCAGGCCATGAAATATATAAAGTATGACAAATATTATCTATACTGGCCTTTCTCAACCTTTTGATCATGGAGGAACCCTTAAAATATTTTTCAGGTCTTGGGGACCCCTGCACATTAAGGCTCAAATATAGGCCAGAGGTTACAAATTTGTTTCATTTGTTTAATGTGTAGGCCTTTATATATACATTAACAGTGTTCTTAAATTAAAAATAAAGAATGAAACTTCCCTTTTTAATGTGAAGTTGCCTGAATTTGAAATAAAATTTTAAAGTAAATCATGATCTACCAGGGAAGCCCTAGTGACCTCTCACAGAACCCTAGGATTCCAAGGAAACCTGGATGAGAAACCCTGTTCTATACTTTTCACAGCTAGGGAAGATTCATTTTTATTGAACTGTTCTATGGCATTCTCTTCAGGTCAGACTAAATGCAATCCCTGGGGAAGGTAATGACAACCCACCCCAGTAT
Source organism: Candoia aspera (assembly GCF_035149785.1). Classification (NCBI taxonomy): domain Eukaryota; kingdom Metazoa; phylum Chordata; class Lepidosauria; order Squamata; family Candoiidae; genus Candoia; species Candoia aspera. Next base: position 52,685,129 of record NC_086156.1, read on the forward strand.
TCTTGCCATGAAAACTAAATGGATCAGTACAACCAGAGATATGTTGGTATACCATCGGAAGATGAGACTCCCAGGTCAGAAGATGGTCAAAATGCCAATGGGGAGGAACAGAGGATGAGTTCAACTAGCCCCAGAAGCGATGACGCAGCTAGCTCAAAGCCAAAAGAACGGCTACCAGCTGACGGTGCTGGTGGTGAACGGCAAATCCGATGTTCTAAGGATCAACACACCATTGGAACCTGGAATGTAAGATCTATGAGCCAGGGCAAATTGGATGTGGTTATTGGTGAGTTGTCAAGATTAAAGATAGACATTCTGGGCATCAGTGAACTGAAATGGACTGGAATGGGCCACTTCACATCAAATGACCACCAGATCTACTACTGTGGACAAGAGGACCACAGAAGAAATGGAGTAGCCTTCATAATTAATAGCAAAGTGGCTAAAGCAGTGCTCGGATACAATCCAAAAAACGATAGAATGATCTCAATTCGAATTCAGGGCAAGCCATCTAACATCACAGTGATCCAAATATACGCCCCAACCACAGATGCTGAAGAAGCTGAAGTAGAGCAGTTCTATGAGGATCTGCAGCACCTACTGGACAACACGCCTAAAAGAGACATTGTTTTCATCACAGGAGACTGGAATGCTAAGGTGGGCAGTCAGATGACACCTGGAATTACAAGCAAGCATGGCCTGGGATAACAAAACGAAGCAGGACATAGACTGATACAATTTTGCCAAGACAACTCACTCTGCATAACAAACACTCTCTTCCAACAACCTGAGATGGCTTTATACATGGACTTCACCAGATGGACAACACCAAAATCAGATTGACTACATCCGCCAAAGGTGGCGGACATCTATACAGTCGGTAAAAACAAGACCTGGAACTGACTGTAGTTCCGATCATGAACTTCTTCTTGCACAATTTAGGATCAGACTCAAGAGATTAGGGAAGACCCACAGATCAGCTAGATATGAGCTCACTAATATTCCTAAGAAATATGCAGTGGAGGTGAAGAATAGATTTAAGGGACTGGACTTAGCAGATAGGGTCCTGGAAAAACTATGGACAGATGTTCGCAACATTGTTCAGGAGGTGGCAACAAAATACATCCCAAAGAAAGAGAAAACCAAGAAGGCAAAATGGCTGTCTGCTGAGACACTAGAAGTAGCCCAAGAACATTAACAATCTCAGATATGCAGATGATACCACTTTGATGGCTGAAAGCGAAGAGGAATTGAGGAGCCTTATGATGAAGGTGAAAGAAGAAAGTGGAAAAGCTGGCTTGCAGCTAAACCTCAAAAAAACAAAGATTATGGCAACCAGCTTGATTGATAACTGGCAAATAGATGGAGAAAACGTAGAGGCAGTGAAAGACTTTGTATTTCTAGGTGCGAAGGTTACTGCAGATGCTGACTGCAGTCAAGAAATCAGAAGACGTTTAATCCTTGGGAGAAGAGCAATGACAAATCTCAATAAAATAGTTAAGAGCAGAGACATCACACTGACAACAAAGGTCCGCATAGTTAAAGCAATGGTATTCCCAGTAGTAACATATGGCTGTGAGAGCTGGACCATAAGGAAGGCTGAGAGAAGGAAGATCGATGCTTTTGAACTGTGGTGTTGGAGGAAAATTCTGAGAGTGCCTTGGACTGCAAGAAGATCAAACCAGTCCATCCTCCAGGAAATAAAGCCAGACTGCTCACTTGAGGGAATGGTATTAAAGGCAAAAATGAAATACTTTGGCCACATAATGAGAAGACAGGACACCCTGGAGAAGATGCTGATGCTAGGGAGAGTGGAAGGCAAAAGGAAGAGGGGCCGATCAAGGGCAAGATGAATAGATGATATTCTAGAGGTGACAGACTCGTCCCTGTGGGAGCTGGGGGTGGTGATGACCAACAGGAAGCTCTGGCGTGGGCTGGTCCATGAAGTCACGAAGAGTCATAAGCGACTGAACCAATAAACAATAACAAGATATAAGAGCCATTTTGGTGTAGGGCTTGAAGTAATACACTAGACATCAGAAGAGCAAGACTTCTAGTCCTCCCTTAGGCATGAAAGCCAGCTAGGAGACTTTAGGACTGTCACTCCCTTTCAGCTCAACCCATCTCACAGGTTGCAGTTGTGGGGAAAAAAGTAAGGGGGAGCATTATGTACCTTGTATAAATTAAGATCCACAATCAGAAATGAAGTCACTGTTACTATAATCATCAGTAAAAATTGTGCATGAGCCATTAGTATGATATGGTTACTAATGATTGATGTCAATGAAACTAGATTTCATAACAGAACATTATCTCCAGACTTGGGAAGTAATAGTTTCACTGTAATTTTGTGTTGGCCACACTCTATTGGAAGTGTTGTGTCCATTTCTGGGGATTGCATTTATAGAAGACCTTGACAAACCTGGATATGTACAATGATGACCAACCAGCATGGTGAGGAATTGGGATACCAAGTTCTCTGAAAAATAGTTGAAAGAACAGGGTATTGATTAGTCTGGAGATGAAAGAATTAAAGGGACATATGAGAGTGACTTTCAAAGAATTGAAGGGTTGGCATGTACAAGGTAACGCTCTATTGCTCTAGGATGGTGGATTAGAATCAATAGGTGGAAACTGCAGGAAAGAAGTTCTAACTAAACATTAATAGCATTTTAACAGTACAAACAGTTTGACAGGGCAACGTATTATTTTGGGTGTTAAATGGATTCTCCTTTGCTGAAAATATTTAAGTCAAGGTTGGATAAGTTATAGTCGCATTTATCATTAAGTGCGCAGAGAAGCTATGCTTGCATTTAACTGTAATGACTGCCTATCCAAATCAACAATCAGACTCACATAGAATTCTATGGAAATCTAATTTAATGATGAATAGTATGCAGGATCACAGGAAAAGCTGAGAATACCAAAAGTGCAGGATTTCTCCCAATTAAACCACAAGCAAACCCAGACGCCTCCCCCCAGTGTCAGTATAATTCCATTCCACTGCAGGTGTTCAAAACGGTTGCTGGCAATCTTTGGGTAATGACCTTGGCCAGGCAAGTTAGTTCAAACATGAATTCCTTCACACTCGCATCATCCAGCTTCCTGCCTGGTACGAACTAACAGCAGCAGCTCCCTCCTGTTCAGCAACATGTGTCAGCACCATCATGACATGGGAACGTGTTACGATGTTTCAGAAACGTTGGAACAGGAACCATGACATTAACACTGTTGACCCAAAGGGAGCCAAAAATTAAACTAAATTACTTCCGAGCTCCTTTCCAACCCTTCCAATAAAGTACTATGACAGCTAAGTAAGCTGTCAGGGTCAGGAAACAGCAGGGCATGGAATTCATTTATTTATTTGCAAAGCTGATCAGCCACTCCAATCAAAGCTGACTCCAAGTTACATACGATTCCCATCTTCATAAATTCAGATTTAAAATAAACAATAAGCATTATATAAACAATAACACTTCAACAAAACCATAGGGGGGAAAAAAAGAGAAATGCAAAAAAAAAAAGAAAGGAAATGCCAGTCAATGGCCCCAAAATTAAAATAACAGTTTAATAATAGTTGCACAGCCTATTATTTATACGTTTTTGAGAAGTATGTTATATAGGCTGATCATTGTTTCTACTAACGTGAGGGAACTTTTGGTTGTATGAGTTTTCTCTTCAGGAAGGAGGAGGAGGAAGAGGAGAAAATCCAGAACGAATTAGAAAATAAGGATTAGAGATTGGTCTTCAGTGTTAAAACCAAAAGCCACTTTTGTCATTTTTCTCGTTCTGAAAATCCAACCTGTAGACTCCTTGGAAGTTCTCTAACAACAATAATAATATTAAGCCTTAATAAAATTCGAACTCCATTACTCCCTTTAGAATTACAATACTTCAGCAAACTGGTTGGATGATGTGACATTTGGGATAGTTGCAAAATTGCATGTCATAGAAGTTCTTGTTCAAAATCAGTTATCATAACTTACAAACTGATTAAAGTGAAGAGGGATCCAAAGAAACCCTCTTTTTCAGCTCTTATCAGTTTTATTGCAGCTCCTGAAAAGATTGCAGAGGCACAGTTTCACCTACAGGCTTCTGCTGAAAATAATGGAATTGTTCTTTTGCGAGGCTTGCTTTTGCTGGATGTTTCAGCTTATCCCTTATCAAGTCACAGCCCAGGCCTGGCTGAAAAGGAATCCAGTATGACCATGCAATCCAGACGTCCTGCCTCCAACCCTTAAGTGTTTATGCGTTTTTGCAAGAGGAAACAACACAAAACTTTGTTATCGTTCACAGCCATTCCGCCATTTGAAGAGAGATCTTTCCTGGGGCCAACAAAGACTGCAAATGCAGGACTAACCATCAATAATATCCTGAGTCCTCTTTCAGAAGTACCTCCTATCAATCTCAGCTGGACTTCCTTCTAAAGAGAAACAATTGCTGTATGAAAGTTCTCTTAGCAGGTAGAGGAGAATTGTTCCTTCTTCCTAACACTGGGATTGTCATCATCCTTGGTTCTTAAGCCAGCAAAACTGGTATGTTCTGAAAAGGGCCTTTCTAACTTGGACAGGAAAATTTCTCTCCTCTTGCTCCCACTTTTCCACCATGCTACATGTGAGTCAGCTTTAAAGGAAGGGGGGGAAGAACCCTTGCAAGATCAACAGATGCTCATGTCAGAGACTTAACTGAATCCGACAATTGTTTACAGTTACGTGGCCGCAGTGTGCTTGATTTTGAGAGGGTCGATTCTCCCAGCACGTCCAGGTAATTCTTTCAGCATGCAATTTGCAATTCCCCTGAGTCACTCCAAACAAATGAAGTCTTCAGCCACAGCAATACCTTCCTATTAGGCTGCCAAACCTAACAGCTGGCCAACTAGGCTACCTCTCTCCCCCATTTCACCTAATGATCATTCCTGGGAGGTGAGATGAGTCACTGATGGCCTTTGATCATACCTCAGCCCTGCAAACAATCTTGCTGGATATGGTGGGATGTGGGAGGCCTATGAAAAGTACTCAACTGCTTGTGGAAGTCTTACTCATTCGGCTGTAATTATGTCTATCGCCGTTGCCAAGGGCAACAGGGACAGGTATTGCAGTCTGGAAGGCTTTTAGGTGTGTGATAATGGAGGAATGTTACTGGATGTTCAATCTGCACTGGTTGTTTTGATGTCAGCTAAATGTATCCTCCTGCTTTAATTGGTGAATTGTATACCTGAACAGCAGAACAAAGATGCACTGGAAATCTAAATGGAAATAGGAACGGATGGGAAATGTAGGCTTTTTTCCTTGGTGAAAAGTGTCAACAGCTTCTCCCTCATTTGAAAGAAAGCATTTCCTCTGTTTTGGTTTGTTAAATTAAAAACCTCACATCTAAATTTGATCTTCCTGCTTTATTGCTTTCCAGCAGAGAAGCACAACCTGGGGCCCATTAAAAACCCAATTTAAAAAATCTTCATTCCTAATATGTGGAACTTTGATTCACAACTTTCTGATATATACAGCTGTTATTGTAAAAATCCCCACGATAGTAGGTGGTAGGCCTTTTAAACATAAATGCTCCCAATATAAGTTCTTTTAAAATATGCATTTCAGAATGAAATATTAGTTTTGGACATCTTTCATAAACAATTATGGATTTTCACAGGAAAAAGACAGACATTTGTGGATTCCATTCAGTGCTCCCATCTGTTTCAATATGGAATCCATTTTTGCAGATCTCACAAATCTACTCTGACAAATCATTTTTTTATATATACCTGAGATGCCCTGCTATGCTTTGAGGATCTCTTACTCTTTAGCTAATTAATGGAAAGCTAACAGAATTTCTGGCAAATATTGGAACCTTTTTTTTGCAAAACAGAAACCATCTAAATAACAACCATCTGATCACATATCCTCATCTTCAAAACCAATTCTTTAAATATGCAAAAAAACCTGTCATATCTGAAGTCCCACCAGTCACTATCAAAGAATATTAAGACCCAGCACAACAGAAATGAAAATACCATTTTTGCCAAGCAGGACATATGTTTATGAGCAATTATTGCTAAAACTGTAAAATAATGAGTGTAAACTAACTGGGCTGAAACAGTGTTTGCCAGCATAGAAGTAATCTTCCACTAAGCCCAGGCCAATTAATAAGATAGAACTAACACATGCATAAAAAAAAAGCCCTGGCTTCTAAATCCAAACCTTTCAAAGGCTGCTCCCATCCTGTAGACCAGGAACTGTTCTTCCATTGTGCTCAGTTTCCTTTGCTTCAGGCATTTAACTGGAGGTTAGCAGCTCTCCACTTCTTTTTCATGAGTTCTTTCCCCATTTGAGAAGAGAGTTATATTCCACCCAAATTACTTTTGCATATCACTGATTGAGAACCACTGTGCCTAAAGCACTTGAAGGCAGGACAAGAAATGGATCACTACCTCTGCTTAGCTTTACTGAAATAAAATGTGCCTTCAAATTAAAAACAACAAAACCAACCACAAGAAACTGAAATCTTGAGTGGACTCAAATCAAACTTGGTCTCCAATCTGTATTTATAAGTAAGCCCATGGCCAAATTCACTGAAATTGCTGAGTTGAGCTACGTACTTCATTGAATGTGAGGCCAGGTCAATAGCATTATTTACAGATTATTGCTTATTAGGCAACTATCCCTGTATTAATTGAAGCCCCATTTATGGAGATAGAACAATGTTTGATGGCCCACCTCCTTTAGCTTTTGTGCTTTAAACAGCAGCATGGCCAGGGTGGCATAGAAAGCTGCAGAAACTATTCAGAAATGGGTACAGAAACAAATGCATGTGTTAAGCCTGAGTAACAGAGGAAGGGGGAGAAAGAGTCATCCTGATACCATCTTAATACACTGGGGTATAAGAAAGAGCGAAGGAAACACAGTCAAGCTTTCAAGATTCTGTTACTATAGCCTATACCAATAGAGTAGAGTTCTGGTCAAACTTATGTACTTTAGTCTGTTTCCTGACCTGGCCTACTTCAAAGGGCTGACAGGTAATTATATCAAAATCCTATAAAAGCTTTTATTGAGTTCAGTGATACTTACAAGAAGATCTATGAACGATTGAACCCAACACTGCAATTGAAGTCTTATACTCTCCTGCAATTAAGAGCAGAGAACAAGATCTAGGTCCTACCCCATCCTGTGCACTTACTCCCCCTCTCTTCAGTTAGGGACTGGATGAAATCACAAGAGCAGCAGGGCTCCCATACCTTTAGTAGCTGTGTAAAAGAGTAGTATTTTGGTAGTATTGTTCATCAGGCATGAAATATTCCATTTTATCCTAGCATACTTGTTTATTCGTTCAGTCGCTTCCGACTCTTTGTGACTTCATGGACCAGCCCACACCAGAGCTTCCTGTTGGTCGTCAATACCCCAGCTCCCCCAGGGACGAGTCCATCACCTCTAGAATATCATCTATCCACCTTGCCCTTGGTCAGCCCCTCTTCCTTTTGCCTTCCACTCTCCCTAGCATCAGCATCTTCTCCAGCGTGTCCTGTCTTCTCATTATGTGGCCAAGCATACTACTGTTGCTTAATAGAGAAAGGGCAACAAAAATAATTGGGACATAGATTCATACTTTCAATGCTTTGAATATAGGATTGAATTCTCAGTCACTGCTAACCAGCATTAAAATGCAATAACCCCCCCCCCCACACACACACCATTTTGTATGCATGGAAGCTCCCATCTCCCAACATGGCCTCTCTGATATTGGCCTTGGAGCCTGCATGATAATGAGTGTGGTTGCTGATGCTATGCAAACAAGGTCTGACTATAGCACTATGGAATGAATACAAGTATTGTATATGGATGCATTTCCCTATACCAATGCTAGTGTCACAAAAGACTTTTGTAAGGATATGGGCTTGCAGTACTAAAATTAGCCCTGTGACACATCTTGTTGAATTTATTAGGGAGAAAGTTGAGAAATAAAGGGGGAAAGTGAGAAAATTGAACATGGACTAAAGAGAAGAGATTTTAAAAAATGACAAAATTTGGAAAATAGAAATGTTACAGAATATAGGACTGCTGAATGAATATAGAAGAATTAAATTAATACTGAAATTAAATTAGCATAGATGCTGCAATTCAGGGTATGCTATTATCTTAGAAGCTATATGACAAAACCAGTCTTTCACACAAATGGCCTTTCAAAATTATCCACCAAATTTGTAGGCAGAATAATTGAATGACCTTCATTGAATTTCTCCAGGGAAAGAGGAAGTCTCCAAAATTTCTCAACAAAGCACATCTCCCCATTAGCAGTGACAGGAGCACTTATATAAAAAAAAATCCCCTTGGAAGGGTTTCAATAAATTTTTAAAATACTAAATAGTAATAAACAACATTAAAATCCAAGGGAAAGCTCTCAAGAAATTAAATCCCTTGTAGAAAGAAGGAGGTTGTTTCTACAATAAAGGGACCCTTTTAATGCTAGATGGTGAGTTGGGAGTGCACATGCACACATCCACATACACCCATGTGCAAACACATACATTGGGCAGCTATTTTAGCTGCATCAAGATCAATAGGAAAGGGAAGAGGAAGAATGTTCTTCCCCAATTTTGATGTAATTCAGATTTGGGAAAGAACGTAAATCCCATTTGTCTACTCCCTCCTGATTTGCTTTTTCTGCCAACTCCTCATTTTCTGCAAAGCACCTTTCCTACAAAGCCCAGAGACCACAGAGTCCAGTAAATGTAAAATCCAGAGTGTCAGACATAAGACAACTCCATAGAATTCTAGAAATAGAAACAACTTGGTTTGGAGGCAGCTATGAGTTTTTCTTCATGGCCATGTTAATATGCATACCTTCTGTCCCTGAGGTGGTAGAAAAATATGCCTGCATAATTTGCACTGCCCTGACTGCTGAAGTCTAATTTGCTTTAGTCACCAAACTGTAGTCCTCCCAGCTTTACTATGGGAAATTTGGTAGATTCTTCTGGCTTTATCATCTCTCTTACCCAGTATCACCATTAATCACTTTCCTTAAAAAGAAGTGGGATGGGCTTGTGTGAGTATGGGCAGGTGTCAGGGGTGGAGGCTTTAGCCACTTTTCTTGTTATCTGAGTGACAGGTGTTCAGTGCAGAGGTGTTCTCCACTGGTAACCTACACTCAGCAATTTCTGGACATTGTTCTCCTCTTTTCCTGGAAGACCAGTAGACTTGTGTCCAAAAATATCTCAGCGAACAGGTTGGTGGGGCAAAGGAGGAGTGCAAGATGAAGCATGAGGGAGCTCACACAGTGCCTTGAGAGATCTTCCTCCCGTTTCTTCCTGATCCATCCTCCACCTGGGCTTATTTTTGGACATAGGTTTTATAGTCTTCCAGGAGACTAGTAGACAGGTTTTCCAGTCTTCTTATCACTGGAGCTAAAATGGGAAACTGGAAGGACTCTTGTCAATTTCATCCCAGTGAGATTGTTCTGCAAGGCAAATACAGTGTTGTCTGCATGGCCACAGTGAATGGCACCTGGAAGTATTCCATGGAGTACAAAAAATTGCACTATAGGCAAAACGGCATCGCCTCCCTTCCAAAGTAATGTTGAATAACACAGTTATGCAAAACTCCATGTTGGTAGAAGCAGCAGAAAACATTAAAAAGAATCATTTGAGACAGAAGCAGCAACAGTCTCTTTCCCAATTTACATAGATAGGCAGCCCCCTCCCCCCATTTTTATAGGCAGTTCTACTCCTCTTTTGAAAGACCATTGAATGGTGGTTAATAAACAGTCTAATGATCTTCCAGAAGACTGGTATGCCTGTACATAAGGAGCCGACCTAATGCCTCAATGGGGTTTTGTGAAGCTTTTCAGGCTTTAAACAGGTAGATGTCTTTGTAGAAACTAGGTCTCTGGTTTCTCTGGCAGCCCAAGGCAAAATAGCCATGTGCAGTGATCACCACAGGGGAGGGTACAACCTTAGCTGGAATAGAAGCTTAGCAGGTATCAGCCCCTAGCTGTATCATCACCATGATAATAAATGAGGCACCATCAATTCTTTATACATCAAGACTAACATTGAAGGGAGATGGAAAATGCTACTTTAAAACTTGAAAATTTGCTAAGGACAAATTTAGGCTGAGGATAAAACAAAGGCTCTGTCACAAAGACATGTCCTTTAAAAATAATTAGTTGGACATCTTTATACAGTAAAAGGGACCCTCTGATCCAGTAGAAATCTATTACAATGGGACAGGTATTTTTGCTATATTATTATTGTAGCAAATATACTTAATAATAATAATTTATTAAACTTGTATGCAGCCTGACTCTCAAAGACTCTGGGTGGCTCACAACAATCAAACAAAGAACTCACAATAAAATCAATAAAAGATTAAACATAAAGATAAAAAATGGCAAATGTGACAGACCAGATGGAATGAAGCAAGGGGTCTCAGTCTCCCTCACCAAAGGCCTGGGTGCATTATACTGCATTGCCTCCTATTTATTTACAGGTTATATCTACTTTGATTAGATTTGTAGAGCAACAGTGGTAAAAGGGCAGTTATAACCCACATGACTTGTTATGAGTTCCCCAAAACCATTTTGTTGGTCACTGTGGAAACATAATGCTAAAACACATAGGCTATTTGTTTGATCTGAAACAATAGTGAGTTGGTAAAATGGACTTTAGGCTTCAGGGAGAAAAGTATTTTTTCCTTTTATATCAAATGCTCCTGAATATCCAGAATTGCTGGTGAAACATACATTCCGACTTTCTTCCTAATGTGCTTGCTTTCTGTTTGCATATATAGGAGACAATTCAATTATAAGCTTTCTGATCCACTTCTACTATAAAGTGGGACAATCTGCTTGTCATCTTATTCTACTGCATGTGTAAAAGCACACAAGAATTCCGCAGAACAGCTATTTAAAATCTTATGAATAAACTAGTTAAGTATGAATCATGAATTCCATCAAGACAATATATGCTGGCAATTCAAATATTTTATTGGAAGAGTGTGTGAGATTGTATCTAGGAGACTATATTGTATGTGAGGAATTTTTAACCTCATATTTTGCCTCTGCCATCAGTTCTTAGGTGTCCATCTTTTTTCAGATGCAGACAACATGCCCAATCTTTGATCTGGGAGCTAATAATAATGACTTTACTTAATGCAACTTCCCCAACTTGATGCCCTTCCGATCTGGTTGGATTATAACTCTCTGTCAGCTCAACAAAGTAGACCAGATCAAGAAACCAATGCCATATTGGTCAGGAGTACTTTTATTGTAACAGCTATAGTTGCAGAATCTTGCAAATCTGAATGTGCTTCCCCCTCCCTCACTTTATCTTCGTGTGAACCAGGGAGGGGCTTGTCTGAGACATTTTCTCAAGCTATTTTCTTGGCCTGGCTCAAGCCCCTCTTATCTGACTGCTGCCTTGATAGTGGTTCTTCCTCCTGTCTTTCAGTGCCATTCCCTATTTCCTCTAAACTCTCAAAGATTTTGGAATTGCAGTCCCAGAACATCTGGAGGGCATCAGCTGGGGAAGACCGATTTAACAGATTATTCTGATTCAATGCTGGGCAATGTGTAAGCGGCCAGAGACTTCAAATCAGCCTCCTGACTTTCCAAGGGTCTTCAGGAGGTCATTCTTTGATTCAGTGAAATCACCTCAGTCCAGAATTGAAACTGCATCACCATCTGGAAGTGATACTGGCTTCAGAAGCTTCAGACTGGATAATATATTCCCCAGGGAAAAGGGGAAAAAAAGACAAATTCCTTTCCAAACTAGTGGATGACTCAGGTTAATGCCAATTGTTCTCCTTAATAAAGGAGAGGAGGTACTTGCATACTTTATCAGGGGCATTAAAATAAACCCCAGTAGTTCTAGTAAAGGGGCCACGGTGGCTCAGTGGTTAAGACGCTGAGTCAGAGGACCATTAAGGTTGGCAGCTCGGCAGTTTGAAACCTGAGAGTGCGAGCCACATGATGGAGTGAGCTCCTGTCAACTTGTCCCAGCTCCTGCTAACCTAGCAGTTTGAAAGCATGCAAATGCAAGTAGATGAATAGGTACCACTTTGGTGGGAAAATAACAGAGACATGAAAGGAGCCCCCTCGGGCATCGCCCGGGCAATGGTGACATCACCGGCAAATCCTCTCAATACAGAAGTGCCTTGGTAGGTGATTGCATCAATTTGGTAGACCTCATTTTTACAATCAAGAAACCCAAGATTGAAAAAGATTCCAAAGGTGCCCAGTATGTGGGCCTCCAGATGTTACTGAACTACATTTCTCATCATCCCTCATTAATGAACATGGTACTCCAGCTGCTGAGAGATGTATTCAGCAATATCTGGAAGGTCCCATGTTGTCCTTCCATGATTTTTTTGTCTAGTCCCCCCACCCCTAGACTCTTTTTTCTTTTTAGTCAGCTTTATTCTCTTTCTTCCTGCCTGCTGCTTTTCTGTTTTCAAATTGTTCCAATTTATTCACCACTGTTGTAATTTGATATGCTGGTATACTCAACCAACTCTGCTTCTGTTCTTCTGATGTATGGATGGAAGGAAGGAAATCAGCCGTTCTAAAGTAGAAATATGAACTGTTCCCCCACAAAGAAGCTTCTGATTTCTTTCTCCTGCAGCTGAATAATTCCATAGCCTTGTTCCAAAACCATATGCTTATGCTTTAAAATATCCATATCTAGGCATTCTGCCAAAGATAAAAATGAATCTCTCTCTCTCTCCCCCACCCAAGCTGGAAATTATGGTTATAGGATAAGATTGCCTACAGATCTGGGTACAAGAAATTTTCACCCCTTCTTTCCATAGCTTGTATCAATAGGAGTTTTAAAGATTTGACATAATTGAAAAGCTTTGCATATTTCCTGTAATGGCTTTACATTCAAGCAAGCAGGCAGGAATTGCTCCATTCATAAGGCAGGCCTCCATGTCTGGCAGCTGTTTAGTGGAGAATGTCTGTTGTTACTCTGCTACTTCACCAGTAACTTGACTATTGCTGGGTTCTTTATTATTTTTGGCTCTTGCTGCCATTTCATCCTCTCAAGAAGAGGCAAATACAGTATCTCAAAACAATAATACAAAACATTACAATTGTTTCTTACAGGAAACATCTGTCAGACTGTAAACCTATGTAATTCTATATACCTAATTCTCCCAAACAGATACTCTCCATATAGACTGGGGTGCAACCCCATGGTGAGAGTTCTGGGAGTCGTAGTACCGGCATATGTAGGGTGGACAAAGCTGATGTAAAAGGCCATTCTGTCCCAGACTTCCTACTTTAAGGCTGGATTTTAAAAATCTGGATGACCACTGGAGAACAATAGGGAGATTTGGTGCCTGCTTGTGGTCACTGGGATTTTTGCAGCCCAGATATGGCAGCCCTACCAAATTCAGAAGTTCACACTTCAAGAATAGAGAGCAATGGAGCCAGTGTGGAGGACAAGATGAAACGGTGAATCTAGTCAGTGTATTCCTAGTCTCCCCGTTATTATATTTTAGTCACAATGAAGGGGACAAAGTCCAAACAGGGCTTTAGATCCAGGGTGGAATCAAACAGACCTGAGGAGTCACTGGATTAACTGGGGAAAAGAACAGATTTAATCTTCTTCAGCCACAGGCAAACCAGTTCTACCATCCTTCACTTCAGGGGTGGACTGGGCAAATTTTTCCTACCAGGGGCCTCATTTAACATTTTTGGGATGGTTAAGAGCTACAGCGATGGGGTGATGTCACAGACTCAGTGAGACCAAGATTCTCCCCCCTCCCCCGCCTCCCTTCTGGAAGGGACTTTGGGTATTTTATTTGTTCTTCAACTATGTTAAGGCTAATTTTATATCTTACACCATAGTGCATTAGCATTCCTACCTCAAAATGGCAGGAAACCTTGCCACCAATTTTTAGCAACTGTGGCTCCAAATGGCTTTGGGGGGACCTCAAAAAGTGAGTTGAGAGATTGTATGTTGCCCAGGTTGCCCACCCCTACTTTGCTTTATCCCATTGAAGTACATGGGTGCCAATGACTGTTATGAAGAACATTAAGGCATGGGGATGCTTTTGGGGTGAGCATAAAACCTGCCTTCCATGCCTGGTTTCAAGACTTCTAGTACCTAAAAGGTTCACAAGAGCAAAACGTGGACCAGGAAACAGAGTAGGGATTTAGGTGATACTGCAATCTTACTGTTCTTTTGTGGGTGAACCTGTGGCAGCTGTTATAAGGCAAGCTCACAAGTGTATCCTGTCATCTTACATGAACTAACGAGCTCTTTTGTGTCCATGTGGCACTTTTGTGTCCATGTGTTGACTGCATAGATTTCAAGTATGCACATGGAGTGAAAGTTCCAGCCCTTGACTTTTGGTCAAAAAATCCAGTTATTTAAACCAAATATCTAATCTCTTACACACACATAAAAATGCTGGCAGTCCTCTTAACAGTAAAAAAAAAAAAACCCAGTCCCCAAACACTGCTTGTGTTGTTTGGATGTTCATCTCTGCTTGCTGGCAGCTCTGTTCCTTCAGGATAATTGTCTGTTACATTAGACAGGAGGACACTGTCTTACATAGCTGTATCATTGCCATCTTGCTGGTGGCAGAAGGAAAACTGCACTCCGTGATAAGCTGTTTGAAGACTGACTATCTCTATTGGGCATGTTGCATATGTCTTCTCCTGCTTAGCCATACACAGAGGATTGACCTGGGAAGCCTATCAGGATTTTTTTACCATAATTGCCTCAAGCTATATCTACCTCTTAGGTTAAGGAGCTCCCCACTATGGACTTTTTGAGGTCACTATTGCAAGCTTTACAGAGGCAGTCACCGCCTGATTTATTCAAGTCTTGTTAGCTGTAAAGAGGTTCTGCAAATGCTTTTCCCCAACATGCTCCTGTCAGCAAGATCAATTCTTTTTTTCAGATTTGCCAAAAGGCTGTATGGAGAATTTAAGGGATTTTTTTAATAAAAAGAATGCCTAAATATTTATTTTGTTGTGTTTAATGGGAAGTTACGAACTAACAGTAGGAAACTCTAAAGCTATAAAAAAAGGACCACATTCAACAGTTAATTTTTCTATAAAAACAAATGAGGTATTTGGTGTGGCTTTCTACAAAGATGACCTACGGATCTGTATACGTATATCTATATTCTGTAGTTCATTATGATTACTTCATTATTTATTTTAAAATGTACAGAAGCTACGTTCTTAAAGTTAGAGAAGACAAAAGCACTTTTGTCCAGCATATGTCAAGATTGTTTGCAATGGCTTTTCAGCAGTGAACTTGGCTTATGTTTCCCCTTTCAGATGGCATTTTAGGGTCTTATATAGAGCCCCTGAAAGGTGGTGGTTGAAACTGGAATTATATCTCAAATACCTGCCAAGTTCAACAGGCTTCTGAGACAAACGGGGCTCTGTCCACAGAAAGCTTAAGTTGCCAAGACTGGGCAAAGCACAGGTCAGCTGTCAGACAGTACAGTATGATAGTGACTTGGCTCAGCTCCTTCTTGTACTGCATATATAAACTTTCTACAGCTAGCGAGAGAGAGGTTACTGGAAGGGTAGCAAGAAATGTGAAATACAGGCCTGCCTTTTTTCAACATTAAAGTTACATTTCTCCAGTCCATTTCTACAGTTAAAACAGCTTTCCTCAACATGGTGCTCTCCAGATTTGTCAGGCTATAATTTCCATCACCCAGGCAACAGAAACACTGGCTCAGGATGATGGACTTCGTAGTCTGAGATATCTGGAGGGTGCCCAGTGTGGAAAGCTGACTAGAAAGTGTTTCAAAACTGGGGGAAAAAACAGAAATTGAAAAAGGGAGACACTCAAATTATTTCACCATTTTAGATCTAATGGCTGTTCTGCATATGACTTTTTTTTGGTTTAATATTCTACAGAGGCATCATAGTTGGTGAGTACCCTGCAAATTTTGTGTCTTGTGCCTAGTGAGTGTGTGAGTGTGAGATCCCCTTGTGTTTACCCAGACTGCTGACCAGGGCTGTGAGTCGAATCAGTCTAAGACGCCCCCGTGCACCTGCGAGTCTTTGTTGGACAACAACCAGGAAAGCTTGGATAACCAGTGAGATTGACTAGACACATGTGCCCCAGCAGGTAGTGAAAAGCTGAATGTGTGAGTTGATCTGGGCAAATACCAGTTTGCTTTCTGCTCCCAAGTTAGTCCAGATCCAGGAGTTAGAAGAAGGGCCAGTACTTCATTAGGAAGTCTCTGGGATGCAGAAAAGAAAAAGAAGCACCCAAAACCTTGGACAGTTAACCGGAGGGTCAGTACTTCATTAGGAAGTCTCCAAGGTGTGTAAAGCACTTAAAACCTTGGGCAGTTAGAAGGAGGATCAGTACTTCACTAGGAAGTCTCTGGCATGCAGAAAAGGAAGCACCTAAAACCTCGGGTGTAATGGGGAACAACAAGTCAAAGGTCTCCCCGGCTTCCCTGTTGGGCAGGTTGCTCATCACCTGGGATGAGGGGTTACTCCCAGTCCAGACTGGGATGAGGAAAAGCTGTGCCTGGTGGTTTTGTCTGGAATGGGCTAAACACACAGATGCAGCTGGTAATGTGATCTGGCCTAAAGAGTGTACTTTAGACTACACGACACTAAAAACTTTAAGGCCTAGACTTAAACCTTCTCATCTGCCCTACTGGTACTATTGGGCTGAGCTTTCAAACCTAACTGATCCAGGCCCTACAAGGATCACCCATAGTGCTCCCCCACTATCACCCGAAACAGATCTTCCCAGTGGGAAACCTAGAGGAAAACTAATGGTGCCCTTGCCTCAGAGACCCATACCCAGGCGGGCCGGGGCGATGTAGCATATCTCCTAACCCACATGACCTTCTACCCTTCCAACCTAGTAGTGTGGAAAAAGGATGTACCCCCCTTTCAAAAGGACCAACAATCGGTCATTAGGACCCTACGGTGAATCAACAAAAGCCATAACCCATCTTGGAGGGACATGATGCAACTGCTAAACATATTTCTGACCTGAGATGAGATGCTTAAACTTTTTGAAAAGACTGCTGAGATAGCCAGCAAACCGTCTGTCCCAATCCCCAGAGAGGTGATCCCAGCCCGTTGTGCCTGGCCAATGAACAGCCCCACTTGGGATTACAGTGACCACAACCATTGGGACAAGTATATCCAAGCCAAAGAAAACCTACTGAAAGCCCTTCATGAATTGGGGCAAAAGCCACTAAGGTGGTTTGGATTACAACATACTGTACAAAGGGAAGATGAGACTCTGGACGCCTTCTGGGTCCACCTGTCTGAAGTTGGTGTCATGTATGCCCACCTGGCTTCAGCAAAGGATCCTTACCTTGTCGTGGTGCTGGAGCTTGAGCACCTCAATGATGCCATGAGCTAAACCATGAAGGGCCACCCAAGATGGGAAGGTCATGACAGAGAGGTCAGACTAAATGAGATCCCTGGGGAAGGTAATGGCAACCCACCCCAGTATTCTTGCCGTGAAAACTAAATGGATCAGTACAACCAGAGATATGTCGGTATACCATCGGAAGATGAGACTCCCAGGTCGGAAGATGGTCAAAATGCTACTGGGGAGGAACAGAGGATGAGTTCAACTAGCCCCAGACGTGATGACGCAGCTAGCTCAAAGCTGAAAGGACGGCTAGCGGCTGACGGTGCTGGTGGTGAAGGGCGAATCCGATGTTCTAAGGATCAACACACCATTGGAACCTGGAATGTAAGATCTATGAGCCAGGGCAAATTGGATGTGGTCATGGGTGAGATGTCAAGATTAAAGATAGACATTTTGGGCATCAGTGAACTGAAATGGACTGGAATGGGCCACTTCACATCAAATGACCACCAGATCTACTACTGTGGACAAGAGGACCACAGAAGAAATGGAGTAGCCTTCATAATTAATAGTAAAGTGGCTAAAGCAGTGCTTGGATACAATCCAAAAAATGATAGAATTATCTCAATTCGAATTCAGAGCAAGCCATCTAACATCACAGTGATCCAAATATACGCCCCAACCACAGATGCTGAAGAAGCTGAAGTAGAGCTGTTCTATGCGGATCTGCAGTACCTACTGGACAACACGCCTAAAAGAGATGTTATTTTCATCCCGGGAGACTGGAATGCTAAGGTGGGCAGTCAAATGACACCTGGAATTACAGGTAAGCATGGCCTGGGATAACAAAACAAAGCAGGACATAGGCTGATAGAATTTTGCCAAGACAACTCACTCTGCATAACAAACACTCTCTTCCAACAACCTAAGAGAGGGCTTTATACATGGACTTCATCAAGTGGACAACACCAAAATCAGATTGACTACATCCTTTGCAGCCAAAGGTGGCGGACATCTATACAGTCAGTAAAAACAAGACCTGGAGCTGACTGTAGTTCCGATCATGAACTTCTTCTTGCACAATTTAGGATCAGACTCAAGAGATTAGGGAAGACCCACAGATCAGCTAGATAGGAACTCACTAATATTCCTAAGGAATATGCAGTGGAGGTGAAGAATAGATTTAAGGGACTGGACTTAGTAGATAGGGTCCTGGAAGAACTCTGGACAGAAGTTTGCAACATTGTTCAGGAGGCGGCAACAAAATACATCCCAAAGAAAGAGAAAACCAAGAAGGCAAAATGGCTGTCTGCTGAGACACTAGAAGTAGCCCAAGAAAGAAGGAAAGCAAAAGGCAACAGTGATAGGGGGAGATATGCCCAACTAAATGCAAAATTCCAGAGGTTAGCCAGAATTGATAAGGAATTATTTTTAAACAAGCAATGCGTGGAAGTGGAAGAAGACAATAGAATAGGAAGGACAAGAGACCTCTTCCAGAAAATTAGAAACATTGGAGGTAAATTCCAGGCCAAAATGGGTATGATCACAAACAAAGATGGCAAGGACCTAACAGAAGAAGAAGAGATCAAGAAAAGGTGGCAAGAATATACAGAAGACCTGTATAGGAAGGATAACAATATCGGGGATAGCTTTGACGGTGTGGTCAGTGAGCTAGAGCCAGACATCCTGAAGAGTGAGGTTGAGTGGGCCTTAAGAAGCATTGCTAATAACAAGGCAGCAGGAGACGATGGTATCCCAGATGAACTGTTCAAAATCTTGTGAGATGATGCTGTCAAGGTAATGCATGCTATATGCCAGCAAATTTGGAAAACACAAGAATGGCCATCAGATTGGAAAAATCAACTTATATCCCCATACCAAAAAAGGGAAACACTAAAGAATGCTCAAACTATCGAACAGTGGCACTCATTTCACATGCCAGTAAGGTAATGCTCAAGATCCTGCAAGGTAGACTTCAGCAATTCATGGAGCGAGAATTGCCAGATGCACAAGCTGGGTTTAGAAAAGGCAGAGGAACTCGGGACCAAATTGCCAATATCCGATGGATAATGGAAAAAGCCAGGGAGTTTCAGAAAAACATCTATTTCTGTTTTATTGACTATTCTAAAGCCTTTGACTGTGTGGACCATAACAAATTGTGGCAAGTTCTTAGTGGTATGTGGATACCAAGTCATCTTGTATGCCTCCTGAAGAATCTGTATAACGACCAAGTAGCAACAGTAAGAACAGACCATGGAACAACGGACTGGTTTAAGATTAAGGAGTATGGCAGGGCTGTATACTCTCACCCTACCTATTCAACTTGTATGCAGAACACATCATGCGACGTGCTGGGCTTGAGGAATCCAAGGCTGGAGTTAAAATTGCTGGAAGAAACATTAACAATCTCAGATATGCAGATGATACCACTTTGATGGCTGAAAGCGAAGAGGAACTGAGGAGCCTTATGATGAAGGTGAAAGAAGAAAGTGGAAAAGCTGGCTTGCAGCTAAACCTCAAAAAAACAAAGATTATGGCAACCAGCTTGATTGATAACTGGCAAATAGAGGGAGAAAATGTAGAAGCAGTGGAAGACTTTGTATTTCTAGGTGCGAAGATTACTGAAGATGCTGACTGCAGTCAGGAAATCAGAAGACTTAATCCTTGGGAGAAGAGCAATGACAAATCTCGATAAAATAGTTAAGAGCAGAGACATCACACTGACAACAAAGGTCCGCATAGTTAAAGCAATGGTGTTCCCCGTAGTAACATATGGCTGCAAGAGCTGGACCATAAGGAAGGCTGAGAGAAGGAAGATCGATGCTTTTGAACTGTGGTGTTGGAGGAAAATTCTGAGAGTGCCTTGGACTGCAAGAAGATCAAACCAGTCCATCCTCCAGGAAATCAAGCCAGACTGCTCACTTGAGGGAATGATATTAAAGGCAAAACTGAAATACTTTGGCCACATAATGAGAAGACAGGACACCCTGGAGAAGATGCTGATGCTAGGGAGAGTGGAGGGCAAAAGGAAGAGGGGCTGACCAAGGGCAAGGTGGATGGATGATATTCTAGAGGTGACGGACTCATCCCTGGGGGAGCTGGGGGTGTTGACCGACAGGAAGCTCTGGCGTGGTCTGGTCCATGAAGACACGAAGAGTCGGAAGCGACTAAACGAATAAACAACAACATGCGCACCTGGACCTGAATAATCAGAAGGACCAAAGAATTCTGGCATCTGCATTCGTAGACCAGTTGGCCCACGACATCCGCAACCGCTTCCAAATGATCATTTCCAACTGGTCATTATTGGAGATCTCTGAACTGCACAGGATCACTAACTTCATGTTTGACCAAAGACGCCAGATAAAAGAAGAAGAGAAGGAGAGGAAGAGATGGTCCAAGAGGAGGGAGGACCTAAAAATGTTTGCAGCCTTACAAGAGGGAGGATGGTCCCAACCCTGGGAAACCAACGGGAGAGATGCACCCCAGGGGCATGCTACCAGTGCAGAAGGGAAGGACACACAAGAAAAGACGTAACCAGAGATGGAAGGAACACTACACTCCCAACCAGGCAAGGATGCCTCAGCGTGACCAGCCACCCCCAGCACCATTTCTCCAAAGACTGCTGTGCCCACCTGTAACAGATTCTTTGACCACAAATCCCTGAGCTGCCCTTCATCTTTACCCAGCACTGCAGGGAGGAGATTTTGACCCCAATATCTAATGACTAGACCCTGGGGTGCACCAGCACAACCCCCTTTTTGCTGACTTCTCCATCCCATTGAAGCACGGCCCTGAAGGCAAACCCCTACTGAACCTCACCATAGGAGGAACATCCTATAACTGTCTCGTTGAAATGGCGCCACTGCATCCCTGATCACCCACCCCTTCAAAGGCTCCAACGTACCTGGGGCTTGTGACAACATCATAGGGGTGGGAATGAAGATAATCCTGGTTGAACATATGGACATGATGAGAGTGGAAGTGGGACTACTAACCTTAGATCATTCCTTTATGGTCTGTCCACAATCCCTGGTAAGCTTGATGGGAAGGGATCTGCCTGCAAACTCAGGCCATGATAAAGTGCACCCAAAAGGGGTTGGTCCTAGATGTTCCTCTCACCCACATGCATTACCTGACGATGCTTTTTTCCAGCAGATCCCATGCTCTCCCTCCCGACTTAATAGGACTTGCCCCCATCACTATGGGGATGGGATTCTACAGAAGTGGGATTCCTGAAAAGCTCTATGCCCATTGTGGTCCAGGTGAAACCAGGGCCGCTGCCCTAACTGCCACAATACAGAATCCCAGCAGATGCCATTGAGCCCATCCAAACCCTGATAAGGGCATACTTGGCACAAGGGGTCCTGCAGAAGTGCACATTGCCCTGCAATACATCAATCTTCCCAGTCCAGAGGCAAAAGGTGGATGTGGACGGCAAGCCAGTCTACCACTTTGTCCATGATCTGCGAGCCATCAAAGTGTATGTCATCCCATGGGCTCCGGCCATCCCGAACCCAGCCACCATTGTCACCATGATACTGGCCTCAGCAACCTACTTCACCATTACCAACTTATGTGCTACCTTCTTCAGCATCCCAGTGGACCCAATCTCCCAATACCTGTTTGCATTCACATGGGACCACCAGCAATATACATGGACTCACCTAACTCAGGGATGTACTAAATCCCTGACCCTCTTCTCCCAGATTTTAAGGACTGATCTAGCTTCCATCTTGCTCCTCTGCTGCTCTGTGCTGACTCAATACGTAGACAACTTATTGCTAGCATCCCCAATGAAGGAAGCATGCCATGCTGACACCCACTATCTCTTATCTCAGCTGGCAGAGAGGGGACACAAGGCCTCAACAACCAAGCTGCAATATCTCTTCCAGGAAGTGACTTAGGGTACACCATTGGCCTGGGGACACGCAAAGTAGCCCCACAATGTATCCAGACCGTCTTATGCATGAAAGCTCCAGCCACAAAATGGCAGGTTCGGGCGCTCCTTGGAGTCTTAGGATTTTGCAGACCCTGGATCTCATTGTTTAGGGAGCTGGCAAAACCATTGATCAAACTGACCTGCAAGGATGCCCCAGAACCTGTCCAATGGACCAAAGAACTGACCCACCTCCTCAAGAAAATACTTGTTTCCCAAGTCATCACCCACATATTAAAGACCCTGGATTTCATGCAGAACCTTCACACCCCTTACCACCCCCAATCATCGGGGTAAGTAGAGAGAGCCAACCGGGAACTGAAAACATTGCTAGGCAAACTATGCCAAGAAACACACTTACCATGGCCCCAAGTTCTGCCCGTTGCCTTATTCCATCTGAGTACTAGACCTAGGAGGGCATAGGTCTTTCACTGTTCAAATTACTCTTTGGGAGACCACCTGACATATTAAAAGGTTTAGACCCACATTCATTAAATCTAGAGAGGGGGGAGACTGTACTTTTTTCCTATCTATCTTCCCTACGCAGGTACCTGTGGAAATGAAGTGCTTTAACCCAGACCCTGCTGTTGGAAGAAGCTCTACACCCCCTCGAGGCTGGAGATGGGGTGTGGATCCACTTCCTCACAAGAAATTTTCCCCTGCAACCAAGGTGGAAAGGACCGTTCCAGATATTACTAACCACCCAGATGGCAGTAAAGATAGTAGAGATCCACTGGTCACACGTGAAACTGGCAGTCGTAGACCACAGCGTTGAGACCAACACTTCACCTCGGCTACCACCAATCAATCTCATAAAAGATCCGGAGATGGACCAGTGGGGCTTGAAGAATTGCCTTGGTCTCTAAAGGACTAATTAACAACCCTACGGGAAGATGTGCCCCTTTGCCACCTGTTGCCTGCTCACCTCACTAGCTCTGGAAATCAGTGGTTTAGTAAGAGTGGGATTTTATTCAGAAAAAGACAATGTTTGGGAATACCTAGCCAGGGACATCCTAAACACCACAAACTTCTGCTTGGGGGTGGGGGAAGTCAGTAAAGGATGTACTAACCCCTTGCCTGATTGTAGTAGCTACCCCCCCCCCCCAACATATTGTAGGATTATACAATGTTTAAAGGTTTTGATATAGCCATGAGTTATGGTGACATGTTTAACTGGGGACTGGCCATGAAAAGATTAGACAGGGCCATGTTTATGGTAGACATAGCAACAGTAACCAAGGCAGAAAGCTGCATGATAATGACCGGCTGCACCCAACCCAGATTTAAGATTCCTCACTGCCTGAGCCTAACTAACTCCCACTTATCATGTAACCACACAGAAGAAGTGCTCTTCTCATTCTCACACATCAAGTTACCTTTAGGATGGTTCCTTCTTTGCGGGAAACACGTATTTTCATATATCCCAGCTAACTCCATGGGGTGGGGGGCAGCTTGTTCCCTAAGGAGAACCACTGTAGTCCTGCCACCCGCACCGGAGGGGTATGGTAGGGAGATGAGGAGTATTAAAAGCTTAAATCCTGATTGTGATTCCAAGACTCCCCTCCTGAGCAAGACCGAGTATGTTGCCCTCGCAGTCTCCTTCATAGGAGTCCCCAGACTAGCCACCCGAAATGCACAGAACATCAATAGCCTAACCTGTGCCATAGCCAAAGGTCTTAATGCTACCTCAAGAGCCTTAGATGCCCTAAACCAAGAACTAAAGCAAGTCCGGGAAGCTACCTTAGAAAATAGGGTGGCAATTGATTACCTGCTCCTAAGGCACAATCATGGGTGCAAGGAATTCAAAGGTATGTGTTGCTTCAATCTGTCCAATAACTCCTAACTGATACAGAGCAATGTTCGGGATGTAAAAACTCTAGTGCACAATATTGGATATAGCCACGGTTCCCTGGATCGATCCTGGCTCACCTCATGGTTACCTGATCTTGCCTGGGTAAAAACAATACCTTTAGGGGCACTATTCTTCACAATATTTGGGGTGTTTGCCTGCTGCTGCATCCAATGTTTGCCCCTCCTGCCTAGGATGCTTCAGAGACTGCCTCTGTGCCTTCAAGAAAAAGAAATCCCCATCCCCGAGACAGGTAGCTTTCATTATGGCACAGATCAATAGGAAGTATGACCTGGACCCCCAAGAATGTTGAACCTGTCTTGTTGGGCTCAGGAGAAAGATGCACCCTATTTTTCTCTGGCCCAAGAGAGGGGAATTGTTAGAAGGATTTAAGCAACCCCCACATTTCCCCTTCTCCTTAAACAAACCACTATTTCTTTCCCTTTCCAAACCACATCTTCCCCCGCTGATAGACGCTTCCCTCCAAACTGGTCAGGAAGAGGGAAAAACCTCTGGACAAAAGACTAAGACATATCCATTCCGTTTAGACCTAAAACATAAAGGAGCATAATAAAATAATAAGATGAGCCATAAAAACAGCTCCCAAACAGATCAAAATTCCCCGAATACCAGCCGGGTCAGGAACTGACAGGACGAAGGGCAGGGAGCTGACACCTTAACTCAAGAAAAAGAGGAAGGGCTTCCCCATAGAATAACAAAATGTAAACCTGACCAGCGAAAACCGCAGCCATCAGAGCGCTTAACTGAACAAAGGAACAGGGAAACCACAACACAACAGGGGGCGCAGCCACAGGAATGCACCTAGCCTTTGATCAATTAGCGCTCTCTTAGAATTCTCGGAAAACCTATTCTAAGAACCGATTAAGAGCAATCTAGCTAAACAAATATTGTCTTTCGCTCTCTTCTTTTCTAATAAAGATCAACGTCTCTATATAAGGGGCTGCTGGGGAGATACACACGCGGCCACCGCCAACAGCTGATTTTTTTCTGTACTTCACAGTCCTCGGGCAATAAAGCTATCACCTTTATTCAAGCAATTGCCTGTGCTTCTTCATTCCTGGCTTGGGACAAACCTTTGGTAAGATTTCCTTCCAACAAGTCTTTGGACAATGATGAAACACCGAATGAATTGTGGTTGAAGTTAGCCTTCTCCACGAGAGGAAGAATTGGAGATTTATTTCTTTGATTGCTAAACATTTCCATTTTTAGTATGATTTTGATGTCTTGCATTCTCCTTCTGTTTCTTTGCTTTTTTCTGTTCTATCCCTATCCATCCTTCTTCCCTTTGCTTCTTTGCCTGTAGATACACAACTCAGGGTTGCTTTCACAAATAATCACAAACAATCACAAGTAATTTAAAATCCCACAGGATTTTCCCATCATTCCAGTCAGAAGGATTTCCAAATGAAAGTGTCATTTTAGAAGTGGGTTGACATAAGCCCTACACTGATCACATGGCATCTTAAATAGGAACTTGTAATAGTGAGCAATTTTGATATTCCATCGATACAGCTAGTAGAACATTTGTTGACAGGAAATGCCATTCTGAGACAGCGGATACCACCCCAGAAACAGCAATATTTCACTGCCACGTTCTTGAGGGGGCTGTCAGTGGTCTTATTAGAAGGGATTCTTGGATTCTTGGCTTGCCCTGCCTCCCAACTGACAATTCAGCTATTGGCCAGTAATGGCAAATGCTAATGGGTGGGATTTTTTTGTGAGCTCTGTAGGCTCATCAACATGCAATCCCATATTTGTGTTTATAGCAATCTGATGGTCAAATGTATTTGAAAGGGGTTAAAACAATCTGGATCAATCTTGGGACATACGAGTGTTGTAAATTGGATTCAGAAATGTTGAGAGATGGAAGTACTAGTCATTGGAAAAGGGTGTTCTTGGCAGCTTAAATCCAGTTGGTGAGTCATTCAGCTTCATACTGTTTAGCTTCTGGGGCCATTTCCCCTTGCTTCCTGTGGAACTACAGGCTAGGCAGAAGCTTGTCTCCATTCTTCTCCCTGATTTTCATCTTGCAGAAGTCTGCTTTCCCCATTTCTCCATACTTGTTCTCTGATCCAGTCCTGAGTATTGCTCACCCTGGAGATATAAACATGCCAGATCATGGATCAACTCAGAATTATTCAATAAAAGCAGTGTGTGTGCACTACATACTCAAGTCACTTGCATAGTGAGTCCTTTGTGGCTCTGCTGTCTCCTGTTTTACCAAACTGAACTCCAAGATGCCCTTCTAATTTGTCAGAACATGCCAATTTAACTCACACATCCAGCTTGCCACTCTATTAAACCTTTGTAGAGGATATGTTCTCATAATGTCACCTCCATTTCATCATTAACTCACTGTTGAGACAGTCTGAAGTTGGTTTTAGAAGTTCTGGTATGAAATGGTGTTTCCCCTCTTATCCTGGCACAAACATTTCAAAGCAAACAATCTAGGATGCAGGGAGGAGATGCTGTGAGATAATGCCCTCAAGGTTGGCAATATGCTTAGCTCCAACTGGCCTAACAGGTCTGCTGCGAGCCTGACCCCTCTTATCTGGTCACTGGCACTGTGCCTCATGGCCATTTTGGCTATGTCTGCAAGAGAGATTGAACACCTTATTTATGCAACCTATTTCTTCTTCTTTGGGAGGAACGATTCGACTTGGGAATACAGACCTGAATGCAGATCTTCCAGGAGACTGATATTCCCATTCACAAACAAAAATAAACTGAAGAAATATTTGTCCCTAGAAACACTTCATGGGACTTGCATGGCAGAACGTTTTTCCAGGAGACTGAGAAATCAATATTCCCATTGACAGACAATTACATGATTTCTAGCCTCTGCCTCAGGATTAAAGGACTGAAGCCAAACAAAAATAAATCTAAAAAGTATTTCAAATCAGCTGTTCTGATTACTCAAGCAGACTTTATGGGGGGGTGGGACTTGACACAGGTAAATCGATCTATTTCCCTGTCAGGACTATTGCTCTCCCAGAGCATCAATAATCCTATGAGGGTGTCTGGTTATTGCAAGCTGGAATTTGGATTTTTGATTCCAACCTGAAGTAATCCAGACAGCATCAAGTTGGTAAGATCTGTGAAAATGTTTCATAGGGCTACTATGCTCCACATTAGATCTCTGGACTTCATTGCTGTGTTTCTTACTAAAGCAGGAATATCGATCTCATATGGGTTGATAGGTCAGTAATTCTGTGGTGAAATGTGAAAAAAAATTGATTGGACAAAAAGCCTGTACTGTAGAAGCACTGTCCCAACACAAATTCTGTACAGCAATTGGCGGTGGCTTTACCCACAGTTGGTGGTGGTGGGCAGGATTAGAATTTCAGCTGGAGAAAATTACCAATTACTCCCTTAAAAGTGTTGCATGGTGGAACTGTGTGGTCAGCATCACAGCATGGCCCTGTCATGTTAAGAGTGTGCTGTGGGGGCAGTGTGATTTATGCCAACACAATTTCCTCTGAGACAGGAGGAGAGCACAGCAACATAGCTTTGTGGATGAATCTGATGCAAAGACCTGACTTCAGCACCCAGCAACACTGGGTAGCTGCTAAAAGCCAATGAATGCCAACACTTGTATCAGTTAGATCCACCCATTGACGATCATTTACTGTTTCTTTTCAACTTGTGCAATAAGTGGCTACAAAAGGCCTACTATACTTCATGTCCAATGAGAGAAATAGAGAATCCCAGAGACCCCAGGGAATATTACTGATCCCATCAGATGGCATTTCACCAGGGACCTACTTAATCCTGGAGCCTCCTCTTGACTAGTTGGCCTGACCTTCACCTAAATTCCTGCCAGGTCACCAGACCAGCTGGTACTGAAGATCACCCTTTCCCAAAATAACCAGACATCACCCAATGAAATTGAATCCTGGAAGAATCGGGCCAGACAAAATGATTTTTTAAATATATACAATGTGTAGTTAAACTTTGGAATTTGCTACTATAAGATATAATCCAGGCTGGCTTCAAAAAAGGATTGGACCAATTCATGAAAGTCATGGGAACCAATGGCTATTTGTCGCGATGCAGTGCCATTGCCTCTGAAGGCCATCGGCTGGGAGACTAGTGGGCCTCCTTGTGCAGTTGGTTGGTCACTGTGAGAACAGACTGCTGGATTAGATGGGTCAGGGATCCAATCCAGCCAGGCACTGCTTATGCTGTTATGGACAGCACCAATTGAGGAATCCCTGTGGGACTCATCATGCCATGGAAACAAATTGCTTGCTTTTCCAAGCTGGATAGATATGTTGGGTTCCTGAGTGTGTTCTTCTAAGCCTATTAAAAGTCTGGGAGGGTGACAAACCTATTCTGGAATCTGAATTATATGCCAGTAGGGGAGTTGAGGTTAAAGCAGAACTTGTTCCACATCAAAACCCCTAACTTGTTCCAAGAGAGAGGGGAGCCTTAGGCATCTTAAGAAAGAGAAGGTGTATTAGATCAGGATACTGCTTTCTGCCAACAGTGTTTACAGGCACTAGCGGCAAGCGAGCAAAACCTAGCATGAGGCAAGTAAGGAGTCTGCTGGCAGATGAGTGCCCAGAGGCATCACACAAGTTCCTTCCATATGGAGGATTCCCTTGCTAGGCAGAGTGGGGGTGATGCAGCCACAGCAAGCTTGAGAGAAGTTGCCAGGTGTGCTGGTGAAGAGAGCTACCAAAACTATCTATACTCTCAGTCTTGAATGCATGAGCTGGCTAGATCAAACACTTACTGTAGCTTGAAGTGACTGAGGTTAACACTTTATAGTCTCCTGGGGGTGAAAAGATTTCAAGTCATGAGTCTTAAAAGTTACTAAAGCCTGCTATTTGGTTCTGGAATCCTTGCTAAGCATTTTGTATCTGTTTTGCGCTTTTTACAGGCATTGTGTTGCTCACTGTAAGATAATTCATCTTTGCCCCAATTTCTATATGAGCTCTTACTCATAGCACAAACCAAGGACTAAACAAATCCTGATGATTTTATAGTCCCTCCTGTCAATTAAGAGTAGAAAAAGAAGTAGGGTTTTGTTTTGTTTTTATTTCCAAGAAGTGAGAATATGGGGACTTCAACTGAAGTCACATAATTCCATCAGAGGCTTTAATGGCATTGTAATTGAACCTCCCATTAGTGGCCTGTTTTGCTGTAATGGTTTTAATGACCCTAATTTAGTATCCTTAACATCACATATTCACACATAGCAATCTGCAGACAGACTTGGATGAATTTAATTTCCAAAGCAGAATTTTCCTGAAGTCAGCAAGTGTCACATCAAGGGTGAACTTAGCCCTTCTGTATTTTAAGAGAAAGTATTGAAAAAGAGATAATCAGTTACCGCTATTTGTGCTCTTATGGAGTGTGCACTTTGATCAATACGTTGTAATAATGGATTCCATCATGGAAGGAGATGTAAAAAGCAGCTTAGACTATTATTAATAGATGATTTTAGGTTGGTCTTTTTTCTGTCTAGTATTTTTCCACTGGAATTGCTCTGTGCCCCAAATACCAGGTATAATATCCTACTTCATCACAATGAAATATATTCTTAGCGTCTTACACTAATAGACGTTCATTGAATATCAAAGCCTTTTAATGTGTTTTACAGTCAAAACTTTGACAGTTATCCTCCACACCATCTTTTTTTTTTAGAAGTAGCAAGCGATCCATCATTTGTGACCTGAGAGCAGACTCCTCAGGGTTCAATTTGTTTGCGTAATTTCAGGATACAGATTCCCTCTTCCAGGATTTCCGTCATAGAAAGATAAGCAATTCAGAATTGGAGATGGGATATTTTTTATTCTCAAAAATGTCTATAAGGCCTTTATGATTTCATGCAGGCTAGGGCTATATAACAGAGCCTGTTTGGTGTAGTGGTTGAGGCACCAGGCTAGAAATCAGGAGACTGTGCATTCTAGTCCCGCCTTAGGCACAAAGCCAGCTGGGTGACCTTGAGCCAGTCACATTCTCTCAGTCCTAGGAAGGAGGCAATGGCAACCCACTTCTGAAATCTTGCTGAGAAAACAGCAGGGACTAGTCCAGGCTGTCACCAGGAGTCAACGTTCACTTGAAGGCACCAAAACAACAACAAAGCCTATGTAATTTTTTTAACCTATAAAGCACAGGCAGACAACTTTTCTGCTCCTGAAGTCACACTTTTGGCCCCTAGGGTCACAGGTGTGGGACTGTTGATACCACTGATATCACCAGAGTGGATGCAACTAACATTTTCAGCTCTTTTGAGGATGGTTAAGGCAAAATGGATGCTTCTGGCCAACTATTTTGCATTTAAATCCCCAATCTACCCAGGTCCCTAAAAAATTCAGAGGTTTTGCCTCCCCACTCTAGCAGAACTCTGCATACTGCAAAAGGAGTGATGGAGGGAGGCACATGCAGCTTGCAGGCTGGGGTTTCCCACCCAGAAAGGGTCTTGACTATTGGGAAAAACAAGTCAAGGATGCTGCTAATGGCAGGCAGTGCCACAGCTCAAAGTAAGCAGAGGCTGGAATATTTCAGGGTTGCTTTGTGCTCTTTCCTTCCTCCCTGTACACACATGTATTATCTCATCCCTGTATGTGTGTGCATGTATGTGATTTCTTAGGGTGCCATGTATTTAGAGAGGCTCTGTCTGAACAGAATCAGAAGAGAATTCTCTGCTTGGAGCTATTCTCTGTTTGAAAGGCTTTCTAGCCCAAGATAAAGTGAGAGAAGGCTTGAAGGTGTCTATCCATATTTTGTAACTGGTGTGGGCAAACTTTTGGATTGAGGTATGGTTTTTAATTGTATAGTAGTAGCAGTAACAGTAGCAGCAGCAGTAGTAGTTTGGTCTGTGGGGGCATGCCAAGTAACATGGTAACTTCACCACAAGGTGGGACCCAAAATGTTCAGAAGTTATTTGGGGGATTGGGGAAAGAGTTTGACCTATAATTTAGAAAAATGTTAAAAATCATGGTGTCCAAAATGGATATTTTGCCACTAAAAGGATCTGAAAGTGGTCTGGGGACCTACAGTTGGGGGGTGTATGCAGCCTCCAAGTTGTGGGCTGCCCAGTTTTCATAAGTGAGAAATATACTGCTTATTTAATCTTTTTGTTCTTATTTCTATTTTTTCCTGATGCTATCATTTGCATATGGCAATTAATCAATTAATTAATGAACAGTATTTGCACATCACCCCTATCACAAAACCTTGAGTGTGCATTACAAAGAAACAACAAACATTGTAATCCAACTACATTAAAAACAATAATTGCATCAGCTGGTTGCCTATACTCATTCTACAATATGAGCCAAAGGCTTGTTGAAATAAAGTGAGTTTTCAAGGCATTCCAGAATACAAGAAGAGTTGGAGCCAAGTATATCTCTTCAGGCAGCACGTTTCATAATGTAGGGGCTACTACAGAAAGGCCTGCCTTTTAACCTATATCCCTCTCATCTCGAATGTGGGATGGACTCTTAGCAGACAATCTGTCCCTGGATTGGATACTGGTAACTGTAGAGCAACCTGGAGATGGGAATAATTCTGCAATACTGGGTTATACCAGCTACCTGTCTAGCTACCACATTCTGAATCCTGCATCTTCTGAGTTGTCTTAAAAAACAGTCCCATATAGAATGTGTTGCAGCAGTCCAATCATGGGTGATCAGACCATGAATCATTGTCACAATGGGTTTCTGGTTCAAGTAGGGCTTTAACTGTCATGTCAACCAAAGGGTGTAAAAGTTTCCTTGATCATGGCTTCCACCTGCTACTCTCACAAGAGCCGTGAGTCTAAGAGGACCCCCTAATCACAAACCAGCTCTTTCAAGCAAGGGTAGTAAACTCTATCAAGAACCACTATGAGGACAGATGAAATTGGATAGCCATGATATTTACTAACCAACAGAAACTACATTTTGCTCAAGTTTAATTTAAGCTTGTTTCACTCTGTCCAATGCCTAACAGCCTCTTGGCAATAGTTCAAGATTTTTGCAGCACTTCCAGCTCAGTCTTGGGTATACTATACAACTAGGTGCCATCAGAATATTTATTTTAATCAATTTATAAAACCATCCAGCTTACAAATTGCAGTTCTAGGCAGCTAACATTGGGTTAAATCAGTTAAACAAAATAATAATAATAATAATAATAATAATAATAATAATAATAATAATAATAATAAAAACAATAAGAACATAATATGTCTGAGGCCAACCACAATCATTCTTTTGAACTATCACAAAACAGGCTCATCTAACACACTAGCCCAATGCCCAGGGCAAGAACCGGGTTTTCAAGGTCTACAATGTTGGGGCCATTTGAATCTCAGATGGTATACTGTTCCATAGGAAAGTGCTGTGACAAAAGCAGGCATACCTTCTGGGTCCCATTAGATGGCACTGTTTCATAGAGGGCCTACCCTTTTGGATCTCATGAGATGGGCTGAAATAAGCAGAGTTAGGTGGTCCTGCAAACAACCCAGCCCTATATCATGAAGTGTTTTATAGGTGATAACCAGCACCTTGATTTGTACCTGGAGCTAGTGTGGCTTGCAAAGTAGAGATGTTACATGGTCATGCTGTGGTGCATGCATAACTACCTGTACTACTGCATTCTAGACCAGTAATAGCTTCCAAGTGGTCTTCAAGGGCAGCCTTGTGTAGAGCGCATTGCAATAGTCCAAACAAGAGGTGACCAAAACATGACTGACTGTGAGCAGAACCTCCCAATTCAGGAACAGGCACAATTGCTACACAAGATGGATTTATGCAAAGACCTTCATGGCCATGGCTGCCACCCCATTTTCCAACAGGAATATCCAGCAGCTTCATGTAGATGTTAAGTCAGAGCACAGGAGCAGAGAGCCCCGAGAAAACCTGCAAAGCAGGGGTCTAGGGATAGATCTCCCTCCAACTCAACACAAACTGATGGCACCTCACTCCTGCTCAACTTTATCAAAAAGTGCCTCACCACCCAACCCACTACAACCCAACCAACAGAAGCTATGAAAAGGATAGCACTGCCATACATCAGAAACATCTCAGAAACCACCAACAGACTGTTACAACCACATGGCATCACCGTAGCACATAAACCAACTAAAACTCTTCAAAACATATTAAATAACCCAAAAGACCCAATAGTCCAAGAAGAAAAAACAGGAGTTATTTACAACATACAATGCAAAGACTGTAACAGCTATTATGTAGGACAGACAGGCAGAAGACTAGCAGAGTGCATCCACGAACACCAACTAGCAGTCAGAAGACACAATGAGAACTCCTTAATCTCACAACACATGGACAGACTCAACCACAGTTTCAGCTGGGAAACTGTGAGCATCCTAAACCAAGCCAAATCCAAAAATGCCAGAGAATTCCTGGAAGCCTGGCACTCAGACAAAGCAGCCATCGGCAGACACAGAGGTAAACAACATTTACATACCATTCAAAAGAGACAATAGAAAAGCCAAAAGACCAGTACACTCCTTTGCCAGCAATCAACACCCCAGATATGCAAAAATCAACACTAGGATTAACACCAGATGAACCATCAAACAGCACAATACATCCTAATCAAGGAACTATTAACTCAGACAATCAACCAAGCAGCAAACAACAGCCCAATCAAAGAACTCCCAAGGAGAGAACAACACCCCTACCAACACAAGCAGGGCAAGCCACAGTATATAAACTGAGAGCAAGGCCCTCTCCCTGTTGGCACTGAAGATGTTGCCTATTCTGGCAATGAAACATCTGCAAGAAAACAACAAGGCTCAGAGAGCACCAAGGACTCCACAATTCAACCCTGAGCTACAAATATTTGCTTTGATTAGATACATTATAATTTATCCATTCAATTGTGTCCAATTCTTGGAGACTGCCTGGACAAGTCCCTGCAGTTTTCTTGGCAAGATTTAAGAAGTGGTTTCCCATTGTCTTCTTCCTAGGGCTGAGAGAGAGTGACTCGTCCAAGGTCACCCAGCTGGCTTTGTGCCTAAGGTGGGACTAGAACTCACAGACTGCTGGTTTCTAGCTGATGCCTTAACCACTATACCAAACTGGCTCAGATAGATAGATAGATAGACCCATACTTATATACAGATAAAATGCAGTTTCTCACAAAGAACACAGCCAGCCAGATATGTAAGCCTAGTTCAAGACAGAGGAAATAAATCATAACTGCCTGAATGTATTAATTATTTTTATCAAAGGGGCCTCTATTCCTTGACCAGCAAGTTGTGAGTCATAAAGATTTAAAACTGGGCTTTGTTCAAGGAGATGCTATAGAATTATTATCCCAAAAAGGCAAGAAAGGTGGTTTCAGTCTGAATTATTGTGAACAAACTGTCTTTTACTGAGAAGATTAAGGATCAAAAGTGAACCAAAGAAACAGCATTATTAAATCACATTTACAGAACCAATTGTTCCAGAACAGCTCTCAAGAATACCTAGAAAAAACATCCCAGAAGTTATTGCTTACATAGCCCTTGTATTCTTTTTCTCTGATATTCCATGTTTTTATAGAGGATTGAGAATACAGCTGTAAAGTTTGCCTAAGGGGGAATGGTAGTTGTGTATGGAAATATAAAAATAAATAAATCAGAAATTGGTAATGGCACACAGTTCAAAATCCTGAGAATCAGTACTGGGATTATTAACACCTTTGCTTTTTCAGAAAATAATAATTCTGTCCCATTCCTAAAGCTGCTACAATATTTGTCACAGCTATAAATAGTCACAAGAAAGCCTATTTTAACTCTGTATTGTTTTAGTGCTAGGGCTAAAATGCACATCTCACAAAAGTCTCACAAATGAAAGTGAGATAAAAGAATAAATACAACAACTAAGACAAAATAATTTGGTCTGAGTAGAATTTCCAGCCGATGTCTTCCACTGAATAATTATCAGAACAACTATTCATAAAATCACTGTGAGGGGATCATCTGCTGGTTCAGGATGAAGTTTTATTTATACACTAATGACATTCAACTCTACCTTGCCATCCTAGACTGAGCTGGATATGTCACTGAAATCCTAAACCAATGGAATTGGTAGTCATCAGAAAATTTCTGAGCAATCCAATTACATCTGCTCCAGTAGTTACTCTGGATTGCGTCATGCTCACCACGAATGGGGCGCTGGGTGATCTGGCAGTCCTCCAGACTTACAATTCCTACAATTCCTGTTTAAGCAACACGTGTAAGCTATGGCTGGGGGAGACTTCAGCTGGTGTCCCAGTTACAACCTTACCTGCACCAGATACCCTGATATCAGTAATTTACACCCTGATCACCACCAGCTGGACTACTGCAAGGTGCTCCACAGGGGACTGCCTTTGGAGTCAGAAGCTGCAGCTGGTGCAAAATGCAGCACTTTGATTGCTGGCATAGAAGAGCCCTTATGGTGCAGCACCAGGATACATCAAGCAACACGACCCTTCTCTGCTTGTAACTTTCAGCCCAGTTCTGTTTGTTTCATTCCTTCATTAGCAAAACTTTATTGATGGGACACAGCAAGGAATATGATAAAATTGTTTTCTTGCTATAATACTGGAAAACTGGAGGTTCTCTTCTTCTTTTATCTGTTCAGCTGGACCATTGCAATGGTCTCTTTCTGCTTGACACTTTTCCCCTGACCAGTCCAAGAATAGTGGTGGCTGACCTACATTTCACTTCATTTGGAGTTCTATAAAGCAAAACCCAGCAGATAACTGTTCTAACCACTAATCTAAGCATTTATAGAATCTTTAAACTTCAGCTGGTTTCTCCTTGTTTTCACGTCTTTTGAGAATGGCTCCAAAGATCATTCAGTTAGAGCTGCAAAGGATTCTGCAGGTGAGTCACCTCAGCCAAACCCACATTAAAAAGAATACAAAAATTCATGTTTTTTTAAAAACATAACAAAACAAAATACAGACATAAATGCAAATTATAGCTCAGCACTGAGAGCAGAGAACCACCTTGGTTCTCTATTTTTCAAAACTTCAGCAGTGCTTAGATCAGTTTTTTACAATTAATGCCTTTTGGTAGCTCAGTCATCTTATAATGTTTGAGTAACAATAACTTGTTTTGCATTTATTATTGAGCTTGGGGCTTGTAACAATATGTACAATAGATCCAATAAAATCAGTGCAATGATACTATACAGACAGAATATCATGCAATGCCAATGCTAGTCTCTTCACTGAAAAGGTAATATAAACATGATTTTTTTCCTGCTCTTTCACTGATTAGAACATGGGTGGGCTATCCATGAAAACTTCTTAACTTCTATGAAAATGGAATTGCTAGTCATCAGTAAATTTCTGGGCAACCCAATTACAACTGCCTGAGTAGTTACTGAGTAGTTACTGAGTAGTGGATGGGTCACATCCTGAATTGGGGTTTGTGTGATTTGGGTTTTTTTGTGGAGGGGGGTTGTTTGTTGCTCCAGGAGGCCCATATATTTGCTTCAGCAGACTACCCGATCATGGCAGCATGATTTTTACTTTCCTCTAAAAACACTAGTAAAGTAGATGTATGAAACCTCCAAGAGACTCAGTGCACTCATCTTACTGAGCATCCTCAAATTCCTCCAGATGCGGAGGAGGAGGAGGAGGAGGAGGAAAATGTTAGTACCACTCCTTCCAGTAATACTCTCTATCAATATATCTCCTATTGATAGAGAGCAATACTTCAGCTTTTGAAGGCTTAAAACAATTGTCAAAACAATAAATGTTCCCCAGCAATAAAAACAGCATACACCAATCTAGTATGCATACAACAAAGCAAATTTTGGTTTATATTTGTCTTTTTGAGTCAAAAAAATCAAATCACTAAGTTTGTAGTTGTCCCATAATGCTTCACTAGTACAAGACTCACATATATTTGAGGTCTTTTCTTAAGATTTGTGTAGGTACCTGCATCCATGTGCGTTTATATAACTGCTTCTTAATATTTGAGGAAGAAATCTATTTTTTATTATTGGGACCTTTTATTAATTTTAATAGTGTTTGTGCTGTTTTAACATGTAAACCATATTGGGAGGATTTTTCACCAGCAGTGACCTAATCTATTATAAACCAACAGCTGAGAAAAAATCTCAGGAATGATCTTTGGACTCCTGGGCTATGACCTAGAATTATTAGTCTGTTCCACAAACACCTCAAACCCCACGTGTACTGTAGTGTCTGGATTTCTCATATTATTTCTAAAGTGTTGATTCTTATTTTGGTAATTTGCCTTTTAGCAATTTAGCACCTTGGATAAACAAGGACAGATTCTCCACCTCTGTTGACAATTGCATAGGCCACAGTATGGTTACACAGATTCTATGTGAGGCTTAATCAGTTGGTATGGGGGATGAGGAATGATTTCATTTGTATTTCTTTGCCCCAGCCATATCACAGTATAGATCAACCTTCGGCTGAGTTTTTTCCTCCAATTTGGGGCCTTCACCTTCTGTTTTCAGCTTTTCTTAGCAATTTTTCTTTCCAAAGGAAAAATTTTCATCAGCTATTGCCTCACAGCTTGTGTGTGTGTGCATGTGTGTGTATTACTAATCAATTAATTCAAACTGACTCCCAATAGTTTACATACAGTATAGTATAAAACAAAATAAAAACTCAGTTGCTAGCTCAAGACAAAACTGTCTTGATCAACTTGCAAAAAACTAATAAAAAGGTTGTAGGTGAAGCTCTAGGAAAAGTATGGGGGCCACAAAACAAAGGTACTGTCTTTGGATCTACATCTCCCTGAACTCTCAGAGGGATGGGAACCTTGGCATCCTCTCCTTGCCTATCCTGTCAGGGTGATCCCACAGCAGAATGATTAGGTTCCCAAATCCTATAAAATTGTGGATTTAATTATGGTTTACTTAATAAATCACAATTGGCTTGGTTCATACAGCATATGCCAAAAACATGGATTACAAATCAGTGACTGTGTTCATGCATCTCATCAAGTCAAAGTCACATCAATTGCATTATGCCTTAGGATGATAGGTACACTTAATGTTGCATAACCTAGACTTCAGCTACAAACATATTTCCCCAGCTTAGTGCCTTTCAGCTGGGTT
The DNA here is from genome assembly GCF_035149785.1 of Candoia aspera. NCBI lineage: Eukaryota > Metazoa > Chordata > Lepidosauria > Squamata > Candoiidae > Candoia > Candoia aspera. The sequence goes on from NC_086156.1 coordinate 52,723,285, forward strand.
GGGAGCACAGTTCCCAGAATTTTCCACTAGGATTCTCCTATACATCTGGAGAACATCAGGTTAGGAAGGCTGTTCTGTGATGTGATTGGCATCAAACCCAAGAAAGATCTACACACCCTATGTCTGAGTTGGGTCTGGTACCATATAATACCTCTGTTTGTATGTATATATATGTGGGTGTGTTTGTGTGTGTGCATTTAAATATATGTATATATGTATTGACATTTACTTTCTTTTAAAAGCATACTAAATAGAACTGTTTTAGCTGCTCGCATGAGACAATCCCTGCAGATTGACAGATTCATTATTGGAATGAATATTATCTACAACAGTGATGGTCAAGGGCATTATTTAAGCATCCTTGACATATATTGTTGGGAGTAAAGAAACAAGGGTTGGGAGAAAACCTAAGTCATTGAGGTCACACTTGAAAGGAAAAGAAAAGGTCAAGTCTTCTATATGACTGAAAAATGAGCAATTTTAAATCATGTATTGAATAACAATAATCCCACACAATAGTAATTCAGAGAGCTCAATGAAGCAAATCAAATAAAATTAGTCCTATTTAGTTCAGCATTTTCCTTGGTTGAAGCATCTTTTTTATTTCTGATCTCTTAAAATTGTTCAAGCTTCAACCCAGCATTGTCAGCTCCCTGATGTTGAGTGAAATAAATCCTATGATTTATCAAGAGACTAATGGGTCTTATTTCTACTGGTAAAAAAACTCTTGATAGATTTTCTGTAGGAAATACCTATTAAAGAATACACATTGAAATGTGGTTAAATAATGTGAAAAACTGAGGAATGTATCCAAAAATTAGTCACCTTTACTGATATTTCTCAGTACAAGGATTCATCTAAAAAGGAATTGTACATCATTTGTTGTGGAAATGTAGAATAGAGTCAGCTTTGTCAACTTATCAGTTTCAATTAGCACTAGTCACCATTCAGCTAAAAATACTGGTTCATATCTACTCTGATGCCAGAATTGGTGATTTAAGATTTTATACTTTGTACTGTATATTGATCTGGAGAAGGAAACATAACATTTAAAGAGAATCAACACTCCTTGATATTCTTGCTAAAACTACAATCCAGAGGATTTGAAAGCTAAATATATTTTTTGAATAAAAATGAAATGAAATGGCAGGGGGTGGGGAAAGCTGGAGTTGTATATTTGCATTAAAAATTTTAAAATAAAAATTGTAGAAAAATATTCAAAACCATGTTGAAAAAGCTGTGTATGCTTAGGCATATTACCAACATGTATTAAATTTATACCCTGCTTTTCATCCAGGAGCACTGCGGTGAGTCCAAATCTGCAGAATGATGGGTGTGGCATTGCAATCCAAGCCCCACCCCATTTGTATGTGCATGGGGTACATGCACAGAAGGCTTGGAGTACAACAGCATACCTGCCATCTCAGAGATTTTGACACTCCCTCCAGGCCCTGCTCCCCGGATGGCTGCTGCTGCTTTTATTCAGGAGCTTAACATAGGATACATAGCATTTTTGGGGATTTTTTTTTGCAGATGTAATTTATTTATTTTATTTATTTATCAGATTTTTATCACCGCCCATCTCCCACACATAATTAAAGAATCCATCAAACTGTTGGACCAGAATAAAAGGTAAAGGTAAAGGTTTCCCTTGACATTAAGTCCAGTTGTGTCCAACTCTAGGGGGCGGTGCTCATCTCCGTTTCAAAGCCAAAGAGCCGGCGTTTGTCCGTAGACACTTCCGTGGTCATGTGGCCGGCATGACTACATGGATACTGCCTTACTAATGTGAGCAATAAAATGAACTGGATCTACACTGATCCTCATATCCAGAACACACACTGTGGAAGCTAATTATACTAGTGATGTCACTCAAAATGGCAAAATACATATATGTATGTACATGCATAATACCTGGAGTTGCATTTTGGAACCATTACTGTACTTTACCAAAGTCAAGAAATTTTAAATCAGCTTTGGCTCTCATGTTCTATCCTTCAATTTTTAAAAATGTGTTAATTAGCTTGGCTTTGTTATTAATAACAGCGCACCATCAATTTTTTAAAAAAAGTGAGAAAAAGTAAATGACAAACACTGAAATACATATATACACTAACACATTGTAATCTAAAGAGAAGATATGATATAAATCATCCTAGATGACTTCCTTTGTCCAAACCAAGAGTGGGTAACTTTTTGATGGTTGAAATTCATACCTACCATTGGGAGGAACCACAGGGTCACATGCAGCCTCAAATCCTGTTTTAGTACTCTTGGAACATCCTATTAGTGCAATTTTCCATAATTTGAGATGGGAACTGGATGAAAAATGGATGCAAACCCTAAAACACAGCTTTAAAAAAAAGGAAGATTGAAAAACTCCTCTAAAGAATTCAGAGAAACACAGAAAAATCCCCCCTCCCTTTTTGCATTATCACTCCATTCAATGTGGCCCTCAGGTCCCTCCCAAAAGTTATATGGGATCCAAAGTCATAGAACAATTGTGTATGCTTAGGCTAGGCAAAATTAACCTATTACGAATTACTTTACTGAAATTTGGATTAAACAGTGCTTAATTGCTTTTAAATCCCAATCTGGCATTCATTTGTTGCTATATCATATTTTGTCATTTTCAAAAAAAATATGTGTTGGTCAATCACTCTGAAAAGTTGTGAGACAGAACTGTACAAAACAAAATGAAAAACTGCCTACATTGATCTATCTTCCCATCTATTCTGTGATTTCACTGAACAAAACAAAATGAAAAAGAAAACCCAAAAAGCTCCCACGTGCATATTTTTATGGAAGCAGTATTATATAAAAAGAAGCAAAACTCATTAGTATGGGTAGTTGTAATTATGTAGTATGTACAAGTCCATAACCTAAGGACTCCTGTGTTACTGGTAGATGGTTAATACAAGACTCTTATCAATGAAATTGCTTTCAGTTCTAACAAATCCAGCCTACACCACAACAGAGCACTAATAAGAGACTTCATCAAACAGGATGTATGGAGTAACACTCTTGGTTCTACACACATGGACTCAAGATGGCAGCTCATGCTTTGCAGTAACAAAAGAATGGGAAGGGTAGCAGTTAGCACATTTCATCTTCAAAAAGACTCTTAATAATTAACTAACAAGTCTAATATGTGTCATTTGAATGAAGCAGACTGTTGGTAGTGAGCTTCATCTGGCTTCAGGTCTGTTGTTCCATCAGTGATTCTGCAGATTTGCTTCTAGTACAAGATTTAAGTATCACCAAAACACTAAATGAATGGAATTTTTCTGCATCAGTTATTTGCAGAGAGAGCTAGAGGTAGGTACTTTCCTAAATTTGTTGGCCTTCAGATCAGTAGGACATCAACCCATAATCTTCAGCCAATATGCTAGGGATGAGATTTATACTTCAACATATTTGAACAATTCCAATTTTGAGAAGATTGAGAATATTAGATGACTCCCTTACGTGAGAATATTAGATGACTCCCTTTTGGTGCTTCTCTCTAGTTCTTCTCTCAAATGTCACTGCATATGGGGTTACCATATAAAAGGGCCAGAAAAGAAACTGCTTTTCCAACAACAGAACTGGTCCCGAAACACAGCACAAGATGCTAGCTTGCTCAGAACATAAGGCAAGATTTCGTCAGAAGGAAAAGACTAGTTTCTGTAAAGCTGTACACAGTGGGCCCCAAGCTCTGGGTTGTGACCCCACCTCGGCGATTTCATGAGCAACTTAGATGGGGACCACATTTTTTTAAAAAAAGCCTGATCAGGCTTGCATAGGCAGAACTTAAGTACCATTAAAACTCACTCCAGGCATTGCTTCGTGCCTTATCTACACAAACATGCAAAGTTTGAGAACCACTGTGATAAGTAGGTTTAAACTGATTAGAAGTGGTATATTTATTTCTTGACTTTCCTGATCCTTAACAATAACTAATTCTATTCATAGAAGGTGGTCACACAAATTCATTTTAGAGGGTTGCAATTATTTAGCATGAGAACTACTGGTATATGGGAAAGAACATCAATTACAGTACCTAGTGGGGGAGACAGATACACAGTATATACCAATACAAAGGAGCCTGTAATTATGGTGGGTGGAGCTGCAAAATGGATCAAGAATAGGCATACAAATAAAAATAACATACTGAGTTGGCTGGCTACTATTTGTTCCTCTAGCTGCAAAATCCATACCCACTATGATAATGCTTGAAGTAGAGAAAAATCACTAAACTTTGTGATAAAATCCTATCCCGCAAATCCTACTGGCTGAAACTACAAATAGATACGCTCAGCTGAAATTACTACTCAAAATCTGAAGGTACACAAACATTTTGATTGAACAGCAGGAATCAAAAGGGAGCAGATATGTTATGTTTTCAGGCTGTACTACAGCCTGGCCATTAAGGCTGATTATACAGTTGAATTCCTTAGCTTAGGCTATAAAACTCTTCAGTCTCACATAATAAACAGAATAGTAGTAAGTTGGGGGAACCAACAATATTAACTAGGAAACAATCCAGTTTGTTTTCAGATATCTTAGACAATTGTACACTTCAGCAGAAGTCACAACCAGCTGAGCCAAAACCAAATCAGAAGGGAAGTCCAGAAGCCCAGTCAAACAGGCCAAGGGTCTAACAGGAACATGGTAACCAGTGGCAAAACAAACAATAGCCAGAATATCACAGTTCTTCCCAGCCACCTGCCTTCTCTGAGGGAAGGTTTAAATATTCCACTTTGAGTTCCCCCTCCCAGCATGCAGCTGAGAGTCATCAGTGTCCCTGCAGCGGCGCAGCTGCTCTCCGGGTAGAACTTACTGCCTTCTGAGCCTGCCTGGCACTTTGGTGCTATGCAGTGTTCTGATCTTGTACCCTGAGTCTTTCCCCAGGGCTGGATGGTCTGATAGCCAGATCATGGTCTGGTCACTTGGTCCAGGCAGAGAAGTCCTTGAGATGGAAGGCTCAGGCAAGGCAGGAGTTTGAAGTTAATTAAAATATACAGTCATAAAACAACCACACAAAATAAAAGAGTACATACTGTAACACAGATATTCATTAAAAGCCTAATCATACCTAAACTAAACACACCTGGGAGAGCAATCAGATCCAAAAACTTCTAATTGTCATCGTGATAGTACAACATTTGGCTACAGTTCTAGGGATTACCTAATCCTGGTTGTTTAGTAGATGATGCACAGTTGCCTTGTGAGAATGATCTAAATTGTTTGTAATAAGAGGGTAGATAGGGCAATTCAGAAGTATGTGCCCTACTGTCTCAGTTGCAGAGTCTGAGCAAATACATAGACACTCTTGACAAGAAATACCACTGAATCTACCTCACAGAATCATTGAGATGAGAGCATCCAGATGTATCAATGTAAAAGCTGACCTATGAGATAGGACTATTAAATGATAGAGATATTTTGGAAATAGTGAAGGGAATCTGTGGCAGAGATGTGGAATGTTGGTTTTAATCTTTTTGTAAATCAAGATCTAAAATTCTTTGTTTGAACTGTCTCCAGGCTTCATCCAAAAGTAGCAATCGTACAGATCGGGGGGGTGAGGCCACAATGGGCCAGATCTGCCATTATTTATTTCTTCCAAGGAGATGGGTATCCATTTATCAAAATTTGTTGGGCTAAAGATCTCCCCCCCACCCCCATTGGTTTAAGCCAATACTTCAGCTGGCAGAGCCACAATTGAGCCTCAACCAAAATGCAGCTAAGCTCTAGCTGGAAAAGTGCATTAGTGATAGAACAGGGAATTCACAGTAAAGATCCCAGAATCTTAGACTAAAAAGCTTCCAGTGCACAAATATACTTGTAAGTGCAATTTTGTGTGCCATACAGCAAATGATTTAGCATTTTAGCTTTAAAAAGTTTAATTGCTGCAGGCACGTAAGTGTTGCTCCTACAGGTTGCGCATCTACTTACCGCATTAAAGGCTGTTTGGGCATGCAGAAAAAGGTTTGAGGAGTGGAGCTTCTAGGAGGAGGATGACTGGAAAAAAATGCCAAGATAACTAAACGTCTTCATGTGCTGAATTTGGTAACTATTGATCTTCCAAATGAGGGATGAATAGTATACCTCTTAGTGGATATGACCACCATGGTTTTCACATGGTTAATTTCTGGCATTTCAGATTGGTAGTAGGCAGCTAACACATGGAGACCGTGAAGCAGGCCTATTGGATATAGGCAAGATGTCAGCATACAGCAGAAAGGAAACTGATTTTCAAGCTGGGGAAGGAGCTGGAAGTCAGCTTTAGTAAGAACCTAAATAATGTCCTTGATATAAAAATTAAGTAATGGGGGTGGATGGGCAGGATACTTCCCTGTTTGACTCCTTTAGACATTGAAATAGGGTCAGTTCTCTATTATTTCAGTATTGGACCTGTATTGTGGTGCCTTTATGCAACGTCATGATTAATTGCACTGATGGTCAATAGAGGAAGCTGCCAGTTTTTGCCACTGCCTCTCACTAGGGATTGAATTGAATGCTGTTTTCAGATCTATACAAGCAGTGTAAAAAGCATCTCCAGGAGGGTTAGCATACTTCACAGAAAGGTGGTGCAAAGTAAGACATAGATCAGTAATAGAAAAACCTGATCTGAAGCCAGTTTGTTTCGCAGCTAGAATTCTTTATTGAACCATCCAATCAGCAAGCTTATGGTAAAGACATTTAGTGTATACAGGTAGGCCTCACTTAATAGTAGTAATTGGGACCAGGAACTCCATCATTAAGTGATGTGGTTGTAAGGCATGTCATGTCATCACATGACTGAGCAAACTTATGATGGCAGTTCCAGCAGTCCCAGTTGCCGTCATTAGGCGAATCCTGCGTGGTTGCAGAGTCCTGCAGTCATGTGATCACCATTTGCAATGTTCTGCTGGCTTCCTCATTTATTTTGCTCGTCCGAAGCCAGCAGTGAAGGTTGCAAATGGTGATTAGCTGGCTGCAGATGCTGCAACATTATAATTGAATGCTGGTTGCTGAGCACTTGAATTATGATCACATGACTATGGGGACATTGAGATGGCTGCAACTACGAGGACCCCTTGAAATTACCTCTCATTCAACAACTTTGAATGATGCTGAAAGAGTGGATGTTAAACAAGGACTACCTGTAATTTACTAACTATACATAATAGACTGGACAGTAGATGAAATAGAGTTAATCAATTCTTTGGGAATATGCAGGGATGTATTAATACAGGTGAATGAAGGCGTTAAAACAGTAATCTACCAGTCAGGATTTTATTTCAACATTTCCAGGAGGATCATGTTTCCTCTGTGAACTTTACCACTTTTAAGATGGACAGTTAAATTCATTACCTCTGGTTTGGAGACTGTAGGCCAGTCAGGAAAATAATTAGAAATTAAAAAATTGTTGGAGATATATCAGAATGCTTGACTGTAGTTTGGAACAATGTATGATAGGTGGTATCCCAGGTTTCACATTATATTAAATTGTCCAATCTAGGTCTGCAACCTGTTGACACATGAGAGACAAGTCACCAGAATATAGTGTCAATTTGACTAGAATTGAGTGAATTAGTCTGTCCCAAGCAAACAGTTGACTCTTCTTTCTCAGGACAGCCTTACATTTATGTTTGTGGAAATAAAAGATTTCTTGGGAGCAGAAATCATTGCTGACTTAAGAAAACTTAACATGGCCCTTCGTACTGGCATGGAAGTGGATTTTATGTATTCCTGCATTGATCTTGGTTCCATAGTGTTAAAGCTGCTTCATCTTGGAACTTGTGGGAAGAATGCCTGGGCTCCCAAATTTCCCTGGGTATGGGGTGAAACAAGAACTTAATATAAAATAAGAAAGAAAACATCTATATACTGAATTTGATCTTGGTGCTGCCTCAGATGCTTCATTTAATGATAGCAGATTAAACAGAGACTACATGCCATTTGAACTCTTTGTGATAATGGAAGGCATCTTAACAAAATTTAACTCTATCCTATTTAATTCAGACTACTTAATACTATTATTTCAACATAATGTTTCATTTTTTTGTGTATATATTTGTATCATTGCTAAGACTTTAATGTGTAATATAGATAATCTCAGGGCAGGGACCATTCCTGTTGGCCTACCCTGCTTTGACTTTACAGCAGTCAAGCTATACACTGTAAGTTCTATCATACATTAAAAATCCTGGGTTCCTTAGATGTTTATTTGGGATTCAGCCTTCCAAAATTGTAGAATATACAATCAGTTGCTAACTGAACTGTGAAAAAGTTATATCCTTCCAGGAATGCCCTTGATATATGAGGTATGTAACATTTCCACTATGCTGCCTTCCATAGCTGGAAAGCCATGAAAAGAAACAAAGCTTCCATATTTCTGAGAACAATTATTTCCAAACATAGTTTCAAAGATCTATGCTCTCTGAAGCATAAAGGTCTCTTTTAAGATTTAAAATAATTGTTTATTTATTTTACTGTATTTTAGCAGTAGTTAAAGATTTGAAGTGGGTGAAGCTTTTTAGCTCTTCTCAGTCCTGTGTGCTTCCAGTTCTAAATCTTAAATTGTAAGAGGGTGATTTCATTCCCCTGTTTGCTTCATACAAAAAAGCTGTGAATAACTCAACCCTGCCCACATCTTTCTCTGACTTAATACAACACAGTGAGGCTAATGTATTTTATATTAACAGCATCCTCTCTGGAGGAAAATAACCCATGGTGGACAATATAGATTAAAAATTCCTGAGAGTCATAGCATAAAGGCCACTGTGTAAGAAATAAAGCATTTATTCATATGAAGTCAACAAGAATGGAAAAGAAATTTTAAAAGAGGTGAGCTGGGGTGGGAGGAAGAGAAACAGAAGCGAGAAAGATGAAAATGAGATTTCCAGGTATGTACTATTAGGATGATTACATATGCACAATTCCTCCAGACCACAAAAATTGGTACTAGCATACTGATACTGAAGCTCTTTAAGTCCAGCAAGTTGTAGATAGGCCTGGGAGAATTCTGCACCCTGTATGTATGCAGGATGACTCCTATTGCACTGGAGTTCTACACAAATGTTGACTGCCTTAAGACCAAATGATGGAGAAATTTGTACAAACTGTCTCCTCTACAAGTAGAAAAAATATTTAGGATAAGAGAAAATATCCTTGGATTCATTTTTTTCTAGATGATTATATAGAAACAAATGGAGAGAATGTGTTTCCCCCCTTCTACTATTGTGTTGGAACTAATGGTCTTGTTCACACCAAATAAGTAGAATAATGAGAATTCACATGATATCCAATTATTCTCACAATTCCTCTCTAGTAGCAAACGCATTACAAAAGCCAGGAAGAGAAATAATTGCTTCTGGTCCAAGATTCCTATTCTATCACTCTCAAATAAAGCAAGAAGCATCTGGTAACTTCAGGTTGTAGCTAGCTAGAGGAGCAATAAATAGGAATCCTGGAGTTTTAGTCCAACTTTTCAAGATGACATGAAGTGGAGGAAAAATTGTCTAGAGAACTGGCTTTGGATTCTTGTATTCTGTAGATCTAGGACCCAAGTTGAAAGGAGAGAACGGTAGCCAGAGAAAGGCTTGCCTGCTAGTTCTGTTTCCTTTATTCATTTTCTTGACTGATTTGAATATGTTACCTACACATACACAAGCACACTTATTCACATACACTTGTGGCAATATTTCAAATTTTCTATTAATGAAATATATGCCTCCAAGGATTCTTATACAGGATCCAAGGATTCATATACAGTATGTATATATTAGATTGTATATGAATAAAGAAAATATATAATATGTACCTGAGTTAGCCAACCTGGATCTCTTTACTGGGAGGAAACATATTGGTAGGGTGCTGGGGAGGATAACATCTGGAGGATTCCCATCTGGAAACCAGCATAGGAGCAATATAAAATGAAAATGTGGCATCAGATTGTGGGAGGGAATTCTATGTAGTTGGTTGCCCTTCAGCAATAGCATCAATACACATAAGCCCAGGAGCATCTGGACTTCCGGTGGGGATCATGGCTGATTGACTAGCTCCTTCTGAAGGAGAGCCGACGACGCAGTTTTTTGGGGGGCTCGGGCTGGTCCCTGGAGCCAGAAGAATTCTCTGGATCCAAGGAGAATCTGGGAAATTAACCCACTTGTCCTCTGGATGGCTGTTCCTCACAGGGGGGTCATGAAATGACTTTCTGAAACCAACCTGTGAGTGGAGCAGCTGGGAGGTGGAGCTGTCATCTTGTTTGAGACTATCAAAGCAGGGAAACAGACTCTAGAACCGACCACCCCATTTCTAAGGCACTTAATTTTATTCTTATTTGTTATTTACAGAGGTTTTGTATAGTGAAGAGAAGCTGATACTCTTGGAGAGTTTCATTATTTGGGGGGATTTTTTTTTTCTTATGTGAGTGGCTTGGAAATTTATGCTTTGTATATATTGCAAAAAGACCAAAGCTGAGATTGCTGGTTGATTTTTTTTCTTTTTTTTTAAAGAAGCAAGATAAGTTTTATGGATTATTGAACTTATATTTCTTTTCTTTTCTTTCTTTCTTTTTTTTTTGAGAATCTGTGTTGGTGGAGCTGGAATCTGTCTTATCTGTTTTTGTGTTCCTGTGGGAAAGTTGCTTTTTGTTATTCTTTCCTGCTGTAATGATTGGTTTAGCTGTGTAAACAGTAGTAATTGGAGAACTTTCTCTCGCTTTTGCTGAAATAACTTTCACTTCTGTGTTATACTCTGGGATGCTGGAGGGAGCCATAGATCATTGCACAGAGATTCCTGTGGACAAAACTGTACAAAGGTTTGGACTTGGAAATATGGTATCCTTGGAAGCTGTTTTGGATGAGTTTATTTCTAAAGTTATCCCATAGTATATGAAGAACAAGTCTGAAGATTTGGGGAAGGGATTGGATCAGAAGTCGGAAAAGACTGATGGTGATACTAAGTACTTAGATGACAGAGTGGATCTTTTAAAGAATAAGAAGGAAACTAGAGATTTGGAGCTTGAAAGAGAATTGGATAAGACTGCCCTGTTTGAGCTTGAGGAAAAGGAATTTGGTTTAAAACACTGGAAGATTCCAGAAGATATATTGGGGTTCCTAAGATAGGAAGAAGAAAATATGGAGGAGGAGATTGATAAAGTTCTCTGTATAAATTTAAGATATATACTAATGAATAAGAGAGTAAGAGTTGTCTTGGTTTATTTTGAGGTGGGATAAATTCTAAATATGCTTGTTTGGATGGATTTTTGGTGATTAAGATGAATGCTTTGCCCAGGATGTTATTCTCACTTTAGGTTATATTGGTATTAATAATGGAAGTATCCTTTAAGTATTAATAAGATATTCTTACATTTGATATATGAGGTGAATATATTTTTTGTCATTTATAATGGATTTTTCAGAATGTTAAGAAATACTGGGATTAGATATGTAGTTTAATGTTGAGAATTTTTAATTGAATAAGAGCCTAAGATATATTTTGGATTTTTTTCCCTTTGAGGTAGGATAAATTCTTATTATTATAGCTGGTATGGATTTGTTGACTAAGATGAATGGCCAGGATGTTCTTTTTATTTTAGACAATACTAATATTGATAGTGGAAGTACTATTTAGGTAGTATTAAAAAGATATTTTTAAGATATATGAAGTGAAGGCATTTTTTGTCTTTTAAGAATGTTAAGAATTACTGGGAAAATATATGTATTGTAATTCTAAAGGTTTTTAAACTGGATGTATAATAGAATTTATCCCTTGTAAGTTTGATGAACATTTAATATGAAATAACAGTTTGGGGTTTTTTTTATAATAAGAGTAAGATTTTTTAATGTATAGTGGTGGAAGGAGAACAATGGTAGATAAATTTAATGAAGTTGGCAGAGATGGCAAAACTGATTGTATGGATAAGACAGAATATTTAGTTTAAATTTGTTTCTGATAGAGAATTGCTTTTGGGCTTTTTGTTTGTAACTGAAAAATGTTTTCCTTTTGGATTTGGATTATTAGGTTGAAATGGATTATAGAAATAATGTTTTTTATAATTAAAATTGGAGTAAGAGATTGATGTATTCTTTATATATATCTTTGTTGTAAAGGGTTGGAAATCATTCTTTTTGTATCTTTTTCTATTTATTTCTGCACTTTTTAGTTTTTTTCTCTTTAGTTTTCTTTCAATCTTTTCATGTTTTATCTTTACTTTGAAAATGTAATAAAGTTATTAAAAAAAAAAAGCAGGAGCATCTGCCAGGTGGGGAAGGTGGTTCATAAAAGTCAACATGATAGCTATGACCATGTGACTGAACACCGCCCCTTTTTTATGACATATGAAAGGGGCAAGGCCTCAATCACACAGTCATGGCTGCCATATTGACTTTTTTTACATACACGCACACACACACCTCCTTCATACCCCTTTTTGAAGTTATTAACGTAATATGCAGATAGGCACATTATCAGGCTTTAAAAATCAGACACCAATTTTGCCATTATTACAAGATGGTAATAAAAGTAGACTCTGTCCCTCTTTTGTAATACAGGACCTACATGGAGACCATTAGCAGCGGAACAGCATTTCTCTTTTACCTTTCTTCTCAAGATTTCCCTCCTCAATTCTGAGGCTGTAGCTTCAGCACTTCTTTTGCTGTGAGTAAATAAAATACATCTGGGATCAGGACATAAGGCTGTCAGCTAATAACACCGAAAAGCCTCTTGTGTCTTAGCACAGGAAAGAGATTTCAACTCATAAATGTGGAATGTTGGAAGAGGAGAAGAAAAGGAAGAGTTGGAGTGAATAGTGGTAAAAAAATAAAGATACTCTCAACTCCTGGTAATTACATAGACATTGTTAGCTTGGCAAGAATGTGGAAGTGGTTTGTTACTTTTTTTTCCCCAGATGTTTTTTTGACTTCCCAATCAAACCTCCAGCATTGATATTTCCAGATCTCCCATCCAAGTACTAATCAGGTCCGATTCTGATTAGCTTCTTCAGCATAAACCAAGTTTGTCTTGATGTTGCTACTTATTTATCCCCCAGGGTAGGACAATAGGCCAAGAATAACCTGAGTTTGTGATTTTTTAAAAAAAAGTTATATCCTTGTAACTGAATTACAGTATTGCTAAGGGGAAAGTTTCTGAATCTCATGCAGCAATGAGCAGGTGTGTAATTATTGTACATTTTTAAAAGGAGTTCCTGGCTATTTTTCTTTCTTCTTTGTAAAGTCATAAAATATATCAGAATAAATTGATAGGGCACATCGTACGTTTACCTGGTAATAAGTAGGCATAAACATGGTAGTGACTTTATAATTATACTGTCCACTCAGACAATCTCCTATAAGATGTGGAGATGACTGTGAAAAGATCTTGGTTCCAACTGAAATACCCCAGGGAAAGACCATATAAAATATAAATATCTGTTGAAGTTTTTGCTTCAGATACCAACACTATCCAGATAAATACAGTGATAAAGTGAAAATCAACAAATGCTGCATCAACTTTAAAACAATAATTTGCACTTTCTTCCTTACTGATGTTCACTTTTACTAAAATTAGGCAACCCCGCCCTCATATCAATAGGATTTCTGAAATTCCTCCATACCTAGACATGACAAATAAATTTTGTAAAACTGGATTTTTAAACAAGAGTCAGCTAGATGTATTCTTCCAGCACAGGGAGAGGTGCTGGAAGAATGTGGATGACCATGGAACCCTAATGTAGAATATACACATGTATACACACAACCTGGGGAGAAAAGAATCAATCCACCTTGGTGAGGTATTTCACTTAATGGTATCCCATCACTGCCTCAGTGCGGTTGAGCACCTTATGGAGACCATCACTTTGTCACCACAAAGCACTGAGAGAGGACTGATCTCCCTCAGCAAGGCTACTTTTCACGAGCAAAATAAGGGTCATGGCTTCTCTGCAAGATCAAAGTCTGAAGCCTCAGCACTTCACAAAGGCACTTCGAAGAGGCGCTTTGCTTGAATCTTCATCTAAGACAAGCACCCCTTTGAAGATCTGCAGAGCCCTAATATATTTCTTTGACTAATCATTCATGACAGGAGAGAATAAATAGTCTATATGGTGCTTCAAAAAACAGGACTATTGAAGGAGCCAATGATTTCCTAAACTTGACTAATTCTATTCATTTGCCATGTGTAGATCTGAGCCATGTATAATCTCTTCCATCTGGATGCTGCATGTGCTGTTTGGATTTGAACCAGATGCAAACTATTGACAAAGAGCAAAGTGCATGTGTGTACATCAGCAAAATGCTTTTCATTCACCATCAGATAACCACAACCACCCTCAAACAGCTGGAACTGGGGGAGGCTGTTCAGAGAAGGATCATGTCCCTGACTGAAGCCCAGAACACAGCTCCCAGTTTAGGAATTTGTTGTGTGAGTTTGCTTATGTGTGAGTGTATGTGTCTACATGTATCAAATGTTGCAGACTGAAGATATGGAAAGAGAAGTGGTAGCCTACTTCTTTAAAATAAATACTTGTTTATAATACTTATATTACTCATCCTTTGGAGACCTATGGATTAGTTCTACATCCCCAGCATGATTTTTCTGTTCAAGTTGTAAAGTTGTTTGACAATCACAGCTAGGAGGAAGGGAAATTAAGGGTGAATAGCAGCCAGGGCCTTTTAGGAGAAGCAGCTCCCCTTGGCCCTACAAATGGAGGTGACTTCATCCAAACAAAGTTTTACTGTTTGAAATTATTTTGTTGTTTATTCGTTTAGTCGCTTCCGACTCTTCGTGACTTCATGGACCAGACCACGCCAGAGCTTCCTGTCAGTTGTCAACACCCCCAGCTCCCACAGGGATGAGTTCGTCACCTCTAGAATATCATCCATCCACCTTGCCCTTGGTCGGCCCCTCTTCTTTTTGCCCTCCACTCTCCCTAGCATCAGCATCTTCTCCAGGATGTCCTGTCTTCTCATTATGTGGCCAAAGTATTTCAGTTTTGCCTTTAATATCATTCCCTCAAGTGAGCAGTCTGGCTTGATTTCCTGGAGGATGGACTGGTTTGATCTTCTTGCAGTCCAAGGCACTCTCAGAATTTTCCTCCAACACCACAGTTCAAAAGCATCGATCTTCCTTCTCTCAGCCTTCCTTATGGTCCAGCTCTCGCAGCCATATGTTACTATGGGGAACACCATTGCTTTAACTATGCGGGCCTTTGTTGTCAGTGTGATGTCTCTGCTCTTAACTATTTTATCAAGATTTGTCATTGCTCTTCTCCCAAGGATTAAGCGTCTTCTGATTTCCTGACTGCAGTCAGCATCTGCAGTAATCTTTGCACCTAGGAATACAAAGTCTTTCACTGCTTCTACATTTTCTCCCTCTATTAGCCAGTTATCAATCAAGCTGGTTGCCATAATCTTGGTTTTTTTGAGGTTTAGCTGCAAGCCAACTTTTGCACTTTCTTCTTTCACCTTCATCATAAGGCTCCTCAGTTCCTCTTCGCTTTCAGCCATCAAAGTGGCATCATCTGCATATCTGAGATTGTTAATGTTTCTTCCAGCGATTTTAACCCCAGCTTTGGATTCCTCAAGCCCAGCATGTCACATGATGTGTTCTGCGTACAAGTTGAATAGGTAGGGTGAGAGTATACAGCCCTGCCGTACTCCTTTCCCAATCTTAAACCAGTCCGTTGTTCCGTGGTCTGTTCTTACTGTTGCTACTTGGTCGTTATACAGATTCTTCAGGAGGCATACAAGATGACTTGGTATCCCCATACCACTAAGAACTTGCCACAATTTGTTATGGTCCACACAGTCAAAGGCTTTAGAATAGTCAATTAGGCAGAAATAGATGTTTTTCTGAAACTCCCTGGCTTTTTCCATTATCCATCGGATATTGACAATTTGGTCCCAAGTTCCTCTGCCTTTTCTAAACCCAGCTTGTACATCTGGCAATTCTCGCTCCATGAACTGCTGAAGTCTACCTTGCAGGATCTTGAGCATTACCTTACTGGCATGTGAAATGAGTGCCACTGTTCGATAGTTTGAACATTCTTTAGTGTTCCCCTTTTTTGGTATGGGGATATAAGTTGATTTTTCCAATCTGATGGCCATTCTTGTGTTTTCCAAATTTGCTGGCATATAGCATGCATTACCTTGACAGCATCATCTTGCAAGATTTTGAACAGTTCAGCTGGGATGCCATCATCTCCTGCTGCCTTGTTATTAGCAATGCTTCTTAAGGCCCACTCAACCTCACTCTTCAGGATGTCTGGCACTAGCTCACTGGCCACACCGTCAAAGCTATCCCTGATATTGTTATCCTTCCTATACAGGTCCTCCATATATTCTTGCCACCTTTTCTTGATCTCTTCTTCTTCTGTTAGGTCCTTGCCATCTTTGTTTTTGATCATACCCATTTTGGCCTGGAATTTACCTCCAATGTTTCTAATTTTCTGGAAGAGGTCTCTTGTCCTTCCTATTCTATTGTCATCTTCCACTTCCGCGCATTGCTTGTTTAAAAATAATTCCTTATCTCTTCTGGCTAACCTCTGGAATTTTGCATTTAGTTGGGCATATCTCCCCCTATCACTGTTGCCTTTTGCTTTCCTTCTTTCTTGGGCTACTTCTAGTGTCTCAGCAGACAGCCATTTTGCCTTCTTGGTTTTCTCTTTCTTTGGGATGTATTTTGTTGCCACCTCCTGAACAATGCTGCGAACTTCTGTCCATAGTTCTTCCAGGACCCTATCTACTAAGTCCAGTCCCTTAAATCTATTCTTCACCTCCACTGCATATTCCTTAGGAATATTAGTGAGCTCATATCTAGCTGATCTGTGGGTCTTCCCTAATCTCTTTAGTCTGATCCTAAATTGTGCAAGAAGAAGTTCGTGATCTGAACTACAGTCAGCTCCAGGTCTTGTTTTTACTGACTGTACAGATGTCCGCCACCTTTGGCTGCAAAGGATGTAGTCAATCTGATTTCGATGTTGTCCATCTGGTGAAGTCCATGTATAAAGCCATCTCTTAGGTTGTTGGAAGAGAGTGTTTGTTATGCAGAGTGAATTGTCTTGGCAAAATTCTATCAGCCTATGTCCTGCTTCGTTTTGTTCTCCCAGGCCATACTTACCTGTAATTCCAGGTGTCATTTGACTGCCCACCTTAGCATTCCAGTCTCCCGTGATGAAAATAACATCTTTTAGGCGTGTTGTCCAGTAGGTGCTGCAGATCCTCATAGAACTGCTCTACTTCAGCTTCTTCAGCATTTGTGGTTGGGGCGTATATTTGGATCACTGTGATGTTAGATGGCTTGCCCTGAATTCGAATTGAGATTGAAATTATTAGATGGACTGATATTTTTTAAAAGAGGTAGTAAAATTAATTAATCAGTACACAGTATAATTACAAAACCTGTTTCAGTGTTTCTGGTTTTCTCCCATTCTCCCACTTAATAGACCAAGGAGAAACAATATCCTGGCCTGGAATGCAGTGCAAAAGGATGGATGTAGATTTAGGCTCAAATAAATATTCTTATTCTGGGTCACTCAGAATCTTAAAAGATCCTGCTTAAAACTTATTGCTGTCATATATCAATAATCAGAGCAAATCTAACAATTGTTTCTTACAAGGCCAAATTTAATACTCCAGCTCACTTGAAATCAAATGTTCTGAGATATATTTTTAAAAGAACATGGATCTAATAATGGGAGAATAAATTGTTTGGTTTGATGGCACAGTGCAGTTGCCTGATTAAATATGTGTACTTTGTACACAAAAGGTTCATCAGTGAAGACAAATACATATAGAAAAGCATAGGATCGTGCCTCTTACTGGAAATTATATATAATTACTTCCTTAGAAGAACAGCATATTATGCTGTGGGAGTATGCCTTGGTGGTTCCTTGAATACAGTATTGTTTTCTACCTGATTGTTTTTTTGTATTGATCCCTGGTTATCTGAATGTTGGCTGATAGAGGGATATGTTCTAGTCTTTTTGTTTCCTTCCTAGGGTTTTTATTGTCTCTTTTGAATGATGTGTAAATGTGGTTTACATCTATGTGTCTTTTGATAACTAGACTAGAAAATGCACTTGCACTGATGAAGTTACCTAGTTGGGTAATGAAACATCTGCAAGCAAACAACCAAGCTCAGAGAGCACCAAGGACTCCACAGTTCAACCCTGAACTTGCTTTTTAATATGAAGTTGCAATACAGATATTCTCTTTTATTGCAACTTTATATTAAAGAGCAAGTCTAATATAGAATTTAATTCAACCTGAATATCATTTGTAGGCTATAATTCTGCACATGGGCTTGTACCACATCTGAAGTTCAGGTTTCTCTTAATATAAGGCTTTAAAATATTGGCCTTTCCCTGATTGGTTATAGTAGGGATAGACATTCTCAAATTAGATTGAAACTCCTATTTTTTTTTTAAATTCTGGTTGACAATTTTTAATCATACTAGTTGTCTTTGTTAATATTGATTATTGACTTCCTTTTAACAATAAATGAAATTGTTATAGGATTATCTTTATGTATAGTATTAATCTAATGTTAGTTTAACAATTCTTGTTCAGTTGTACACAACTTACAAATCTTTTTTAAATTTATTTTTTCTTCCTTTGTTTTCCTTTATTTTAAATATCCATTAAAATAAAAATGTAAAAAAAGGCAGAGGAAAAATTTGTATTATTTTTTATGTACACAGTTAATAAACTTGTAAACAGATTTATGGATAGGATAGAACACACTTGACTGAAAAGTAGGAGTTGTTGAAATTAAAACAGATAAATTGGAGACTGCTTGTCTCTAAGCATCTCTGCCCGCTCAGTACTTTCCAGCAGTGCAGATGCACTTCAGGTCCCCTCTATTAAACACTGTCATCTTACAGGACTGAGGAAGTCTGCCTTGTCTGTCGTGGCCCCACCCTCTGGAAAAGGATCCCCCAGGAGAAAAAATTAAACCTATATTTGAAAATACAGAAGTTTCTATAAATTACAATTAATCAAATATAAGGTATATGCCAATAGTGAGACAATAAGAATACACATAAATGAAAAGAGGAACTAAAATAATTATATCCAATTCTTTAAGTTATTATGCTACTTTATATTAACTCAATAAGTGCATTGTAAGCATAATGTTAAGATCCCCAAAGCTGTCATCTAATTGAAAAATGTATTATTCTATAATACACTTGTGCAAGTGTTTTAATTAGTACAATATTTAAATAATGCTATCTTAAGATACTACTAAGATTTAAAACTTTGAAATACTAAAATATTTAAAGTTAGAACCTTAAACTCATTGTTTAAATTTGAGAACTCATTGATTAATGAGATACTTGATCAAATTAAATTACAGGTCAATTGCATGAAGAGGCCTTCCATTAATCAAATCAAATCATATCATATATCATATCATATCATATCATATCATATCATATCATATCATATCATATCATATCATATCATATCATATCATATCATATCATATCCATACCATACCATACCATACCATACCATACCATACCATACCATACCATACCATACCATACCATACCATACCATACCATACCATACCATATATACCATATACATAACAGAAAATAGTTATCTAATTAGATTGATGTTCCTTAAGGGATTTCCACACTTAGCATGCTGTTTAATAGAATTTTGCTAATTGCCAGGTAATTTTGGATCATTATCTTCAAGTTGGTATGTTATACATATACCATCTGGAGCATTTAGAATTTTTGGATCAAGGGAGTTAGCAAAGTTTTGAAAGTATCCATGTACAGGTGACCTTACAGAAGAACATGGTAAGTGTTCCTGATGCTGAGTCTCACATAAACACTATGCAAGTATGCATCATTCTGGATAGACAATGAAAATGTTCATTTTAATTTTATATATTTTTAAGATTTTAATTACAGTAATAAAAACTAATACAAATTAAACTCAGAGAAAGGAAAGTAAAAAGAGTGAGTAAAAAGTGTAAAGAATGAAAAAGTAAAAAAAGAAGAAAGAAAAGAAAAAGGAGACAATGAAATAAAGAAAAAGAAAGAAATATATAAAGAAGTGACTTCTGATCTTCATCACAACAAGTATAAACAAGTTTGGTAGCTCTGCATTCCCTATAAGGTTACAAAGAGATATCTCTTCTTCCCATAACCCATCCCTTATCTATAAGCAAATCCATAAGACATCAATTTTTCAATCCTGCTGCCAGGAAAAAGTCCATAAAGGCATACCAGAATTCCATAAAAGCGTGTCTTATGGACCTTGATCAAATAAACCAACTTTATATTCCTTCCTGTTACCTGTGAAAATCTTAATCTTTAGTTCATTCAAATATTGTTATAGGATTTTATCTCTCTTCAATTCTTCCTTGTCCCATCGGATAGCCTTCTTCAAGGCTTTAACAAGCCTCTTTTGTAAATCCAATAAAAAGACAGTATCCAGGTCATTCTCTTGGTTTATCATTTGCATTTCCCCTTTAATTTTTAAAATTTCAACTCGCTTCTTTTGGATATCAAGTAAAGAGTCCTTATCCAGGTCATTCCTTTGACCTGCCCCTTGTATTTCCACTTTAAATATCTTCTCTCTCTTGTAATCCACACTTTTTTAATCCAATATTTCTGATTCCACTATTTCTGCATCAAGCAAGATTTTTTTCACATATATCATTCCTTCATTAACCTCCTTTAAACCTAGTCTATCCATAGAAGTAGATATTGTTACTGATATTGTGGATATTGTGGAAATAATTTCTGGCCCCATTCTTTGAAGCTCTAATATTTCAAATGTTATAATATTTTTTATGTTTGTAAATCCCAGTCTGAATCAAAACAATTCAGACAAAATTATTCTGGTTCCCATGAAAATCTGTTTATTTTATATAGTTCCAAAATTTTATAGTAAAAGTTTCAATATTCCAAATTTCTCTGGACCTTTAATTCATTTATAACTTCCTTGGTTCAAAATCTTATTTAGCTTTACCCCAACTAAGAATTACAGACCAATTTCCTTGTTGAATAATGATGATAAAATATTTGCCTCAATATTGACTGAAAGAATGAAGAAAATTTTACAGGACTTTATTCATCAAGATCAATGTGGGTTTTTACCTAAAAGGCAATTAAGAGACAATGTGAGAATAGTTTTGGGTATCATAGAATATTTATCACAACATAACAAACAGCAAGCAGCTCTTATTTTTTTAGATGCAGAGAAGGCCTTTGATAATTTGAACTGGACTTTTATGTTTAAAGTTTTGGAAAATATGGACTTTGGAGAAAATTTTATTTAAGGAATTAAAGCAATTTATGTGCCTGAAAAAGCATGTATTACTGTGAATGGTGATTTAACCAAACCATGTCATACACAAAAAGGAACAAGGCAAAGATGTCTCTTGTCACCTTTACTTTTTATTCAAGTTTTGGAAGTCCTGAATAGAGACATCAGACAAGATGACCAAATAAAGGGTTTGAAGATAAAGAGGTCTTCAAATTGAGGGCTTTTGCTGACAATTTAGTTTTAATATTACAGGAGCCCTTGAATGTTGCTGAATAATATCTGATGATGAAACTGAAGGAATTTGGGTCATTAGCTGGCCTTAAAGTAAACAAACAAAAAATGAAGATGTTGACCAAGAATATGACCACACATAATCAAGAAATGTTGATGGCTAAGGCTGGTTTTAAAATTGAAAAAAAGTTCAGATATTCGGGGGTAACATTATTGAATATGAATCGTATGCTATTTCAAAACAATTATGTTATATTATGGAATGATGTAAAAAAAGAGGTGGGAATAATTGCAATTGTTGATGATGGGTTAGATATCTGTGATTAAGTTGAATATTTTACCTAGAATGTTGTTTCTGTTCCAGACAATACCAATTTTGACAACAGAGTTATCATTTAAACAATGGCAGGAACATATCTCTAAGTTCATTTGGCAAGGGAAGAAACCAAGAATTAAGTTTAAATTGTTACAAGATGCCACGGAATAAGGAAGTTTAGGTTTACCTGATTTGAAATTGTATTTTGCTGCCCCCTGTTTGCTTTGGATGAAGGCATGGGTGACCCTGAAGGACAAGAAATTATTGGAATTAGAATGTCACAATCTTAGATTTGGGTGGCATGCCTACTTGTGGTATGTTAAAGTTAATAAATTTAAAAATCATTTTGTTAGGCGTGCCATATTGAGGTTTTGGAACAAATATAAACCAATATTGCCTCGTAATGGACCTATGTGGTTGTCCCCTCAAGAAGCTTTTTTTAGAAGAGAGATAGCAAGCAAATCAAGTTGGTTGAGATATGAAGACCTGTTGAATTTTGAGTAAGGTGTACCTAAACTTAAAACAAGGGAACAGTTAGAATTGGAAGGTCATACTTGTCATTGGTTTAATTTTGTATAACTGCCAGAACGGTTCAATTTAGATAGAAGGTATATAGTTTTGTTAATGAAAAAACACAATTTGAAATGGAACTTTGTACAAATGATGAGCATCTCATTAAGAAAATGCATATAATGTTGTTGAATCTAGAAGATGAATATGTCAAAGATTGTATGATTAAATGGGCTAAGAATTTTGAATATAATATTATGCTTTAACAATGGGAGAATATGTGGAATAAAGATTTAAAATTTACTTTGAATTATAATTTGAAAGAGAATTTTTATAAAATGATGTACCATTGGTATTTAACTTCTGATAAATTGTCAAAAACGTATAATGGGATATCAAATGTTTGTTGGAAATGTTTACAGGGTAAAGGAACTTTTTATCATCTATGGTGGACTTGTGGAAAAGCCAAGAAATTCTGGAATCAAATATCTACTATTATTCAAAAGATTCTCAAAGTGGACTTACAACTGAAGCTGGAGCTGTTTCTCCTAGGTCTGATGGATCAACAGTTTCAGAAACAGCATGGGACTCTGTTTTTGCATATGATAACAGCAGCAAGGCTCTTGGATGCTCAAAGATGGAAGGACTTACAAATCCCTTCAATGGAGGATTGGATGATTTAATTAATGGAGCTGTCAGAAATGGCTAAACTGTCAGCATTGATAAGAGAAAATACTGTAACTGGATTTGTTTCTACTTGGAAGCCACTTTTGGACTATTTGCTTGTAACAGAAAAAAATGAAGTTTTGATTTTGGGTTTTGAGGATTAAATAGTTTGATTTTAAAGAAATAATGTTTTTAAAAGTTTAATCAAGAGTAAGAGATCAACTTTTTAATATGCTTTTATATCTGTGAGGTAGAAAGTTGGAAGTCACCTCTCTTTTATACCTTTCTATCTATTCTTGCACTGTTTTAGTTTTATTTGTTTCTTTTTAGATCTGTATTCTATGTTCTATATTCTGTATTTTGCATTTTAATTATATTTTGAAAACTATTAATACAACTTAAATTTAAAAAATCTTATTTAGCTTTTTGCCAAGTCATAAAGCACGTTTTCTGAGGTTGTTGTAACTTCGGACCATTGTTAAATGAATGGTCGTTAAGCGAGGACTACCTGTAGAAGCAAAATTAGCAAACTTAGTGTTCTTTAAAAGGCTCTGCTGCAGCTGTGAGCTTCATGATTGGTCCTTTTGTCTCCCGGCACTCAAACCCACAGGGGGCTGCTTTCCTGCAGTCTCCTCACAAGGAACAGCTGTCTAGAGCACATGTGAACTATCTTCCATCCTCTCCTTGTCCTGAGAAGTTCTGAAGAACCAGTCCACTCACTGGGTCTTTGGTCTTTGCCTCGATCATCATCTCTACTCTCCATGGAGACATGTTCAGTTCGCCATGCCTCCACCAGAAGTTTAAAATGTTCATTTTTCCAATCAATTCAGGATTATTTTGTAATATTATTAATAGCATCTGAAATGGTCAGAGCCACGTCGATGTATAGAAAGAAAAGTATAGTCTTTGCCTGACAAATTAATGGACAAAAGAAAAGGTATTGGGGCAAGGTGGAAGAGGAAAGGAAAACTAGAGCAGCAATTTTTTCACAGGCCCATGAATGGGATCAAATGAGTCTTCCTGGATGTAGCTCCTGAGCAGCTGTGCCTGCTTTTTATTTGTTTATTAATTTTATAATTGTTTGGCTGATGGATGAAACCAGAGTTGAACTTCTTCAGGTCTCCACTCTCAAGGCAGCTAAGTCAAGTGAGGTCAGAGTTATAAAAAAGATGTTGCTATGTGAACTGTTGAGCATCATTTGAGGCACTTCCTTTGAAAAATGCAGCATTTTAGTGGGGGGGTGGTAGTGGTTTCTTTTAGGAAAATCACCAGAGAAGTTCGTATTCAGGGGCTACTGCAAATGTCATTTCAAATAAAAACACACTTCATAATGACATTTCAAAATGAAGTATATAAGGATGGCTGTTGCTTTTTTTTTTCTGTCATGGAGAGTTATAAACTCCCCTGAGGATTACACAGAACAAATACTGTAAATAGCTACAATTTACACACTCCACAATCTACAGAAATGATCATCTAGAAGCTTACATCAGTTTCCTATTATTTTGTTTGTCTATTAAATTTCTACCCTGCCTGTCCATTGCAATTAGTGTTAAAGGTGACAAACATGGAAGAGAAGAACCTTCAGTGTCAGTATATATTTCTATGAATAATAGAAATATAATATTCCAGAATAAGCAGAGTTCTAAATTCTGGCAGAAGACAGCTGGGAGCTGTACCACTTTACTGGAAATAGCACAGCAATTTTTAGCAGCCAGATGCTATACAATTTTACCACAAACAGCATAGCAACTTTCTTACTAAAAAAGCTTGTGATTGATGGCATGCACTATAATAATTTTTCAACATTATCTTTTTGAGACCTGTGCATGGACCTGGATCAAGAGTTACACACAGATTTGCCACTGATGCCTTTTTATAAATACAGTATTTTGTTATAGTCCTAGATGTACATGGAACATGAGTGGGGATTTTGTAGCCCTCCAGATGCTGATGATCTATTGACAGCATGGTCAGTAGTGAGAGATGTGGGGAACTGTACTCCAATAGCATTTGGGCTATCAGAGGTCCTCCCCTCCTATCAAAGAACATGATCTATTCATCTGTAATCCTATCTGTCTCACTGTTACCAAACTTGCAGCTCTTCCTCAGTCACTATGGACCGTATTATGACATATTTCTGAAGTGGTTTAAATTCTTATTGTGGTAAAGTAATGTTGGTCAAATAACTATCTCTGCCTACTATCCAAAAAGTCACAGGTTTATGAACAGAGATCATATTATTAATGATTGGAACGCTTAAGATAGTTGAGTCCAGTTTGCTACTCAGGGTAAGAATTTAAATGAAAGCACCCTCCAAAACCCTCTGCTTAAAGGTATCCAGTGAAGGGGAGACCACCGTCCCACTTAACATTGGTTCCATTATTAAGCTGGATTTACCATTAAGACTTTTTGTAACATTCATTCAGAATCTGGCGTTCTGTATCATATTTTCCATATCTTGCATCCTGGGACAACAGGAACAGATTTTCTATGCGACATCTCTTGGGGCACTTGAAAAGCTGTCATTTTCCCTGCATCTGTTGTTATTTTCCTGGATATCAAATGCTGATTGGTCATCATTGCTGGTATCTTCTTGGGTTCAAAGCATCTTGAGGCAAGAAAGACTGAAAGCATGGGAAGAACATGGGAGGTATGCTACCCTGAACTCCTGGAGATAAGGCAGGATATAAGTCTAATATACAAATATGAATAAAAATAACAACAGGGTCCCATGAATCATGTCCTTTTTATGGCATGATTATTGTATATATAGTTGCGGGATGCAAAGAAACCAGTCCCTAGAAATTGATGCAGCATAAACTCATACTCTGAATCACAGAATCATAGCATTGGAAGGACCAGTTCTAAGCCATCAAAATATCCAAATTAAATAATCCCAGACTAATGGCTGTCTAGCCACTGCTTCTCTGGGTAATTCATTCCGTTGTTGAACTGCTTTTACTGTTAAGAAGTTTTTTTTCTAATAATCAGAATTTGACTTCCTGTAACTTAAATTCATTATTTCATGTCTCTTACTCTCAGGAATCAGAGACAAAGCATTGTCTCCAAAGCCTTGACATCCTTTCAGAGGTTGTTTTAGCAATCCAATGAGAGTATCATATCTCCCATCAGTCATCTTTTCTCGAGGTTAAATATGCCCAGCTCCTTCTTTCTTCATAGGACTTATTTTCTAGTTCCCTGATCATCCACATTGTCATTCTCTTACTTTGTTCCAGTGTTTAAAATCTTTCAAGTGTGGTACCCAGATCTGTACTCTAGGGAGCATCTGACAAAGCAAAATAAGTAAGTTATACTTCCACTGATGATTTACACTTCTGCTGATGCAGCCTAAAGTTGCATTTGCCTTTTTTGCAGCCATATCATTCCGCTGTCCACATTCAGTTTAGAGTCAATTATTATTCCAAGACCTTTTTCATAAGTATCATTATTCAGTCAAGTATTCTTCAAACTGTAATTGTGTATTTGATTGTTGTTTCTTAAATGCATAACTTGTCCCAGTTAAATTTCATTCTATTCATTTCTCCAATCCATCAAGATTGTATTAGATGTTCTTTCTTCTACAGTATCAGCTCTCCCACTCAGTTTTGTATCATTTGTAAATTTGAAATGAATTCCCTCCATCTTGTCATCTAAATCATTAATTAATGAACATATTGAAGGTGCCATGACTGATCCATGCAGCACCTCACTGCCCAGTTTGTTAAACTAATGCTTTTTTGAAGTCAAGCTACACTATATCTACATCACTTATCAAATTAGAGATAAGATTAGTCTGGCAAGATTGGTTCTTGACAAATCCATTCTCACTTCCAGTAACAACAGAATTGGGTTTAGTGGTAGAAATAGCGTTTACTCCTAATCAGAACTATAGTTATAATCTGACATTTTCCACTACCAAAGTGGCTGGAAAGTCTGATGTCCTTTGTCACCCTTCCCTCTATTCTACCATGGAAGGTTGATAAACATAGATCTAATTTCAGGAAGCCTGAAAAAGTTAGGGTTGGGAAGTGAAACCCCTAAGAAATCATAACTCTGAGGGCCAGAAATATACTTTTGATGTGGCATATAATAATTTCTCCCAGAGGCTGCATATATCAGTTGAACAATAGCACCACAAGACCAGAGAACTTAAGGGTTCCACACAACAGGTGCACAAGCAATTGCCCACCAAGGACTATTGGGCAGAACCAAACAGAAGCAGAATTGTGTTGGAATCAAAATAAGAGGCTTCGAGTTCATAACAGATAAAGAGGACACAATTGGGAGAGGTGGTGAAAAATGCTCAAGTACCACCAAGAAGCCAAGGACCAGCATTTCAACTACCAGCACTGAAATCTATTCGGCTAACAATAGCTGTGCCCAAATTAGTCTATGTTGAGAGTGATATTCTTTCCAAATGAGTAAGAGCCTTCTATGAATATTTACTGCACATGCTGTGTAATAGAACTGATGAACAAAAAGAAATGCATTTGCAAAGTGAATACATTTGCTTTATTCCCTTTAGTTTCAAGGCAATGCATCTGAAGGGTATAGATCATGTTAGTGAATTGTAATGGAAGTATGGCCTTTGTACATCTCTTGTTTGGCTACTGAAGATTAATTTGAAGCATGGAGGGATCTGAACTAGCAGAATCCGGATGTGTATGAAAGGGAAAAAAGAATTTTACATTTATAAAGGCTCTGCTTAACCTTAACTAAGTATGTTACAGAAAAAATAGTACATGTTGAAGGCAAAATGTCAGAGATGTTGAATTTGTATTTCTGCACTGTGTAGGGAATTTGGGGTAGATTGTATTTAGGAGAGATATTTAAGTGGTTTGCGCTGTATCAGATGAATGAATAAAATAATTCTATCAGAAAAGAAAATCTATATGGATTGGGGATGAAAACACTGAATCACATTTTTCCTCAACTGAGATTGTCTTTTTCTAATCACTTCAGTTCATTATTCTGCTATTTTCTCTCTCATTCCTTTCCTTTGTTGTTTTGTTTCTTTTTTTCCACTTGGATCTCTTTGGGACTGTATGTTGTATCTGCAATTTGAGGCATCACTCCAAGAATGAAACTGTATTTTTTGATGCTTAAGTTTTCCATTTTGAAGTAGTGCTCATTTCATATAGATGAGGACACAATTTTTGGTCTCTTTCATTTTGGGAGTGTCAGCCCTTCAAGATAGGCCAGGTCAAGAAACAAGAACAATCTTGATTGTCATAAGATAAAATAACAGAATCTTGAAAGCTCATCCAAGTTTCTTCTTGCCCCATCTTATACTAAACAGTATCAAGGCAAGGTTATTTGAGTTTCTTTCTGATACTTCTCTGTTTCTCAGGACTGTGTAATCTTTCTGCAAGTCCTCCTTTAATAGCTTGCTTGCTTGTTTCTTTCTTGTCTCCAGGGTCAACTCCATGTATTCCTGTCCATCCTTTAAAATTGGTTCCCCCCTCCAACTTTTCCAGGCATAGCTGGTGGAAACAAATGAGAGAGCTTTTTAGCAACAGCATAACATATGTGCTATGTCCTACCCAGGGCAAAGCTGAACCTGGTCAGCAGGAGAAAGTCCAAGAACAGACATACTAAGTCCAGTAGAGGAACAGGCACACAAAACTGCTAGGAGACATTGTTCTGGCAATTAGCACATGAAACTGAGTGTTTAAAGCTGAAAGATTAAAATGTGCAGTGCTGCAATCCCCTAAAACAATAAACTGATCTGTGTAACTCTCCCATGAATAAAACTAATGATTTTATTGGGTTTAGGATTGGGCAGGAAATAAAAATGCCACTTTTAATAATTGAATTTTAATCTATATATCATATAAAGCCATGGTGTAAAATAATTTAGGATAAAAATGCTGAACTTTACAAACACATACATTTCTATAAACACTCCAAAGATTATTAATCTTCTATTACAAACCATGGTAACAGAGATCTCATAGGCATACAAATATTTCCAAGAGAACTGAATGTGACTACTGGTGATTCATGTCAATGGATCACCAATATCCGATAATAATTAGTCACATTTCCCATCAGTATCGATCGTTGTACTCAGCAGAAATGAGACTTTTGCTCATTTCAATTAACTTTCAATAAATTTAAATAAATTCAGATTTAGTTTTGTCCCAGCTCCAGTGACGTCTTCATCTTGATATCCTAACATTAAAAATTCACCACAGAGTCCACTGTATCTTTCCTGTTTAGAGGGAGAACTATCATATGAAAGGTATGAATTTCTGTCCTTTAATAACATAATACTTAGAAAATTAATTTTTCATAGAAATAGAGATAGAGACAAAGGCAGATGTCAAACTGCATCTGTTCAATGAAATTATTAATTCACTGGGGGTGGGGGGGAGGAATTCAAATGACCACTGGGCTCCTTCTACAAACATATACTGTGTCAACATCAATTACATCATCTGCTTCATGGGCTGACATTACATAAATGATGTAAATGATGTAAATGACATCATTTGCGTCATTTGTATCACTGTGATGAGGTACTCTTCAGGGATAATGCACACCCATTCCTCTGAATTAGTCCATTAATATGAAGTTTCACAGTATAGCTTTGTCCTCTTTGGACCATTGGACTTCCCATTAGTATGACTTTATTCTGCCAACATCTCTAGTACTTTTAACATAAAGACATTTCTGCCAAAGCCACTATAAACTATGTGACAGCCATTCTTTCCAGGCAATTATTTAATATATTCTGTACTTGGCAATCACTGGCTGTGTGGAATGTTGTTCTATAAATTGGCTGATACATCATGTTCCTTTACTGCGATCTTTTGGAGCCTGGAAAGAACAGTAGTATTGTCTTTTATATAGGAAATCATGCCTGGAATGTGAGGTGGGTGGCTGGGTGGAATCCCACAAGTTCTAGATTGATTTTTCTAAAAATCTGTGGGAGGGTTATGTCATTGTGAATCTTGGGAATCCTGGGATTATTGTGATAAAATACCAAAAATATTCATGTTCTGAAACATATTCCATCAAATACCTTGTAAATATGTTAATATTTTATTTATTTGTTTATTAGATTTCTATCCCACTTTTTCTTGAGGAGCTAAGGTCAGGTTACTTGAGGTTCTCTCTTCATTTCTCTCCAATATCAGTAATCCTGAGGTAGGTTGGAATACGAGACACTGGCCTGAGTAAGGGTAAACATGAACCTGGATCTCCCTAGTCCAAGTTCACCATTACATCATTATATCACACTAATGCTTATTATTTCCTTAGTGGGTTCTACAATCCGGAAGATGTAACATGAAGTGTCAGAAAATTGTTTGATGACTTCTATCTTGTAATCGTTTTGCTTTTGAAAAGCTATAGCCCCTCTGTTAGCTACTCCATTAATAACAGAAGAATTTGAAGATATGTCAGAATGGCCTAAATGTTCTTGATGAATTGGTTTGATCATGGATTTTGTGAAAATGTTTCTCTTTTGCTAAAAAGAGCATGATTTTCTGCTGCTGAAGGTCTAGCTGGTTCTGGAGGCCCAAATTGTGATATGGAACACTTCTGTAAGAGGATTCTGCATCACTCTGAAGTAACTCCAGACCTCTGTGATTCTACGTCATTAGTCAAGTTCAACAACTCAGCCGATTTATTTGTGACTAAGTTGTTATATATCCAAAACCACAGTAAAACTACTCTCCTTCCCCTGAAATTCTAAGACTCTGTGGCAATCCATTTTTGCATTTGTAGGAACTTCTGCCTCACCACGTATTCCAAGTGGCTTGATAACTTTTCACTTACCCCTGGGATTTTTGTATGTATGTATGTATGTGTTACACTAATACACATAATATGGAGAATGAATATGGATGGAAGGTACAAACAATTTATGTTTATTTTGTGCCAAGTGAGGTTAAGGTTATTTTTGTTCCTCCAGCAGCTTGGAGCAGGGCAGTAATTTTTGCTCCTTTGGAGATTTTTGTGGTTTTGCCTTTTCAGTCTTTTGAGGTTGGAAGATTTAAAGCTTTCATGCACTTTAAATGGGTGGGTGCCAAGGAAAGAATGCCTGAAATGTATTGCTCTAAAGCAAGAATAGGCAACCTCGTTCCCGCCTGATCTTTTGGGCAATACCTACAATTCCTTGTTTGTGGCTATTCTGCTTAGAGCTGATGGGAATTGAAGTCCAAAACTGATAACCTACAATGTACCCCCAGTTCCATTCATATTGTGTCATGATAGCGCTGAAAAAAAGGAAAGTCCCTTTTTGATTTTGAGTTCAAGTTGACTAAAATATGTGTTGTTTTATATATTTGTATTTGCTTTTAGAATGCAAGAATCCTACCTGAAGAAGGTAGTTTGGTTTTCTGAAACATAGTTGTCTCCTGACCATGTACTGCGTTCAGAATATTTTTCTTTTGCTGTTTGTTGTCCTCCTGCTTGGACCTGGCCATACATTCTCTGCTTCTCATTACAATTCACACCAGTAGCACCAGCATAGTACGGCTATGGTAAACTCGGTGTTGAGACTGTATCCCAGTACAGTAGTGGTGTTCTAGCAGCATATACTTGGAACTGCAAGTCTGCATTTGCTGGTTCCACCACCTCACTATCCCTGACATAGGGAGGGTGAAATGGTGGGAGCAGAGTCCGTGTCATTAAGATGTCTGTGCCAGCTAAATAAAATGCACGACACTGTCACGGAATACAGGCGATCTTGTGCCGGCTTATCTCTTCTGTTGGCCTCACTACTAAAACATTTAATTTTGCTAGGGCTCCAAGGATTACCTAATTGCTGAAAGCATCAAAATGTTCCTGCTGAAAATGCTTCACTGTCATTAGCTGTGGAATGAATCTTATCATTTGTTCCTGTTTGCAACAAATCTTCATCTTCACCACAAGTTTGTTCTCACTGGGTTGAAATAGACTAGTCTTTGTTAATTGTCAACATTTGGAATGCATTGGTTTCTGTTTGATACTGTTAGAATGCAGAGTTTCACCCCTAATATTTTATTCCAGGGATAGAAAGGGCAGTCATCTATCCATCCGCAAAAGGAATAAGACTTTCAAGAGGATAGGAGGAGAATTCACAATTATTCATTTCATATGACAATATGACTTCAGCTATTTTTATATTGCTCTCAAAATTATTGGTACGTTTTTTCATATAATAGAAGAAAATGAAGAGTTTAATAAAGCTTTGGGTGTTTTGTAATAATTCAGTGTTTTCCTGCCCCCAAATCCACACTGATAAAGCTGCGAAGCAGCATATTGTCAATCCCATAAAGACATACAGAGGAAATTCTCTTCATGTCCTAAAGGGCTTCTCTGCTTGGATGTATTTTTCTCTAACATTAATTGAAATGAAAAGTCTTGGACTAGAGGAAGGTGGGGGACACAGTCTGTTGACAGCACAGGAACTTCACTTAGCATCATTGCTTGCTATTGTGCCAGTTCCTGCTACCATCCAGCTAAGCCACAACACCACTCATGCTGGCGGAGGTCCAGCCATATTGACAGTGAGTGCCTCTATCAAATGCATGAGTATACTGCGTACTGATAATCAGTACATGCTGAGTTTGGAGGCACACATGTGAGTAGAAACATTCCACAGAAGAGTCACCATCTAAATATTTTGGGGCATTAAAGCCTGACCACATGTTTTATCTGCAAAAGGTCTCAAGTTTAGTTTCTGCTATCTTCATAAGTTAAGCAACTTATGTGGAAAATGATGGGAGAAAACGTCTGCCTGAGGACCTGGAGAACTTCTACCAGCTAGAGGAGATAACAGCATGCTAGGTTTCACAATCAATCAAACAATCAATCAAATAATTTTCTAAAGGTTAAACTCGACACATGAAATCGTATCAAATCAAATAAAGCAGCAAAGTTGTTTTAAAATGGATTTAATAAACTCATGTCAGTCTAGACAAGATGCAACGTCCAATGTATCTGAACCAGAAGTGGTATTTGGATCGTCTTTTAGGGTAGCCCCACAATATTCGATCTAGAACTCACCAAGACCTGGATGATAATAGACCCCTCTCTTATTTAATTGCACTCTCCATATTTCACATGCAAATAGACATCACCTGCCCAGCAGACTGCTCTTTCCTTCTTTTCAAAGCCTTAGTTCGAGGATATATTAAAGCCATAAGTAGAGTCAAAGCCAAACAAGAGTCTATGATCATCTGAGAGTAGGAAACAATTATTCAATAGTCTGTACATACTTTTTAACTTTCTTAAGCAGCATGGATAATAGAACAAATGCTACCTAATACAATTGTGTTTAATTGAAATACCAAAGATTCACGGGATCACTTCCCTTTATCCTAAGAGACTGCAGTTCCCTGATCTGTTTCTGTTTGAAGATGTGACCTTTTTTGCTGTTATCCTTATTCTGGCTTCCACATTTATTTCTATTCCTTTTCTTTCTCTTAAGGTTACTTGCCATCACAGTTTAGAAAAGATTGTAAGAGGTAACATAAACCATAAACAAGTAATTGTTCCAACTTACTTTTTAAGATGTGGGAATGCCTTATACCAAACACATCTTTTCCTGGGCTTATGTGATAGCAGCCATAGGAGCCCAGGAAAAAAAGGCAGCTGATTTAAGATGTTCCTGAGAAGTGCTACAGGTGTACCCATGAGTGCTCTGAATCATATTATTCCTTTCACATCTAGATCTCTGCACAGTCCTACTAGATTCTTTATACTTCCAGAATATACCAGCATAGCATCACCCTGCAGCATTCTGTGAAAGCGTTCTAGGAAATCAGCTGGATGATTAGTTCCAGCCATTCAACACTCCACAGAGCAGAATCAAACTGGCTGATTAATCCTCTCAGAGCTTTCTGACAGATTAGAGTGTCCTTTAGGGATATTTTTTCCCAGAACCTCATCTAGCTGGCCTGCATATAACCCAATATTTTGGAAATAAATGTTTTCAAACTAAAGGGAAAACAGTCAATTTGGCCACCATTTAAAGGTAAATGATCATTGTCCATCTTCAGTCCATCAGTCTGCTTCTGAGTTCATAATACTTAGTCTGACTTACAGAAATCCTGAAAAAAACAATCATAAATTGCTGGCTACTTTTTCTCTTTAAAAAAAAAAATCGCCTTGTAGTTGTGGTCTGGGTAATCACGAACAGAGTGAAAAGACAGAAAGGCTCCCTATCTTTGCCTTAGCAAGGATTCTAGAAGCTACGGATGTTGATGTTTGATTTTGTTGCATATGGAGCAATCTGAATGAGTTGATCCTGAAAATGGTTATAAAAGCTGAGAAGAGAGTATTGCCTTGCAGCTCCTCTCAGTGTTTTCCAGCAACT
The DNA here is from genome assembly GCF_035149785.1 of Candoia aspera. Classification (NCBI taxonomy): domain Eukaryota; kingdom Metazoa; phylum Chordata; class Lepidosauria; order Squamata; family Candoiidae; genus Candoia; species Candoia aspera. The sequence continues at coordinate 52,757,582 of NC_086156.1, forward strand.
CTTTCATTCATGAAAGCTGAAAGAGGCTTCTGAGCAGGTGCATCATCTGCCCAGAACCCCTTTCTGCTTTTACAAGTGACAGAGACATAAGGAGGATGCTTCAAAGCAACACAAAGTCCTTTGTTGAGACCAATTGATGTTATTTGTTTACTTTACCATAGAGAATTGTGTCACTTCTGCACCACAAAGTTCTTTGCTAAGTCCAAGCTAAGAGCTCTTCCATATGGCAGCCAGAAGTGCTTGCTCCCATGCTGAAGCCAGCTAGAAATGATCCCATCTTAAAAAAATCGCTGTCCAGATATCAATTCAATGATACTGGCTAAGTGTTCTCTCTGAATAACCATTATCACGGCGGTTATTCTGCTGTTTCTCTCCCCTTCCCAAGAAAGTAAGTACCTACTTTCATTTCTATGGGCAGGTCTTCAAGGAAATATAGTTTCCATTGGTAAGCCCTTGGTATGGACCTCAGCTGTTAACTCCCCCTTTTGCTTGACACCTTCCTGGATGCCACATCCACTGGGGGTGGGTGAGGGGTGAAAGCCACAGTTTTACAGCTCTTTCTGGTCCTTGAGCTAGAAAGAGAAACTATCGGGAATCTTGTCAATTTCACTTTTTTTTTTTTTTTTTAAGGATCCAGTTTTTAACTGGATCCTGGGAGGGGAGAAAGTCCAGTGGAAGAACTGGTCTGAGGGAGGTTCAGAGTCCAAGGCTATATGAAAATAAGGTTATGAATAATTTTAGGACCATGGTAAGCTAGTATGGACAGGATATAGATAATTTGTAGAAATAAGTAAACCTGATTTAAAACCCATTTTAATTATTTAATAAAAGTCAATGTGTTCCTTTGTGCCTACTATGTTAACCAAGTGTCTGTGCTATCCTCTGTCTTCCCCACATTACATCCAGTGATGTTACCTTAAAGACAGGAATCAAAAAATTTAAGATGGGCACAACTATGGGATCAATGGCTACATCTTGACTTTTTTGACCATTCCCTCAAATGCCCTGCTTAGAATCTTCAAGAATTTCCAAACTCTTAAATGGGTTTAGTCATGGCAATTGAACAACACGATAATAAAGGAAAAGACCCCCACAACAAAGAGGATAAGTGATACAACACTCACCCCACCTTTCAGCACAAACACTTACCACTCAGCTGGGGGACAAAATCTGCATAGAAATTTGGCTGTTCTAAGTACAACTGTTACCTGATCAACCTTGGCTTGTTTCAGTGCTTCAGATGCCTGTGGGAGGAGCCATCTGAATAGAATGGCTGGCCTTCAGCTCTGTTTCTGATTGGCTCTTCTGGAGGCTGTTTAGGCACACCAATTGTCTAGCAACCCATCTTCTTACCTGCTGAGCCATTCACCATCGTTTGAGATATGTTACGGGGGGGGAGGGGAGTTCCCATGTTCCACTACGGGGCCCAGATAGTAGCCCCAAGATCCAAACCTAAATGAGCAATTGATATTGCAGTGATTTGTGCACGCTCACCTTTCTTTGTGAAACTGTATACTTCTGTGTTACAAATGTATACTTTTTTATTTTAGAAATATTTCCGTTTCTCAAAGGAATGGGGAGTAAGAAAAGGAAGCGCATTCTTATTTATTTATAACTCACTCCTATAAGAAACTAGTGAAAATAATGGGAAAACTGGGAGAATTTTTTTTTTTAATTTCTCCTCACTGTTTCTCACAGGAGAGATTTCTGACAAGAAACATTGCACTGCACAGCAATAAAATTGTTATCTGAAGCAGAAAGCAATAGGAAAGTTAGACTAGGCAAAGAAAAGCGTCAGCCCACAGGCTTAATCTGGCCTAGGAGGCCTTTTCATCCAACCTGTGACAGGCCAGAGAGAAGTTCTTCTCACAAACCTCAGTCTTTCAGGCAAAATTACTCCAAGCCTCTCTATCAACAGAATCAACAAGAATTTTTTAAAAATGAACAAAAAAGAAAAGAGAGAGAATAAGACATTTGACAACTGGAAAATGAAACAAAAGGTCATGCCAGAAGTGAAGCAAATAAATCAAAATGATGGAATTTAAAATGTGCAGACATGCGTCCCTGTTGTCATTGTAGGAAGGGTTATACAAGCTAAAAGTGTGGAGAGATTATATAGCGGTTTATTAGATAATACGATCATTTGCACATTTGGATTCTGCAACAGAAATGGATTAGGGACATGAATACTAAATTTATAATGAGGACAGGATGGGGTTTAATTGTTTTCAGCAAGAAAAGTATCCATTTGCCCTGTAAATATGTTCACTCCATACAATATGATTTTCCTATAAGCACAGACAACAGGTCTGTGTAAATCTTTGAAGGGGTGCTTCGCTTTGACAAAGGTTTGAGCAAAGCACTTCCTTCAAGTTCCTCAGTGAACCAATGGAAATACTTCAAGAGCTGTGGATGACCCGAACTCCCCTCCTCCAGACTATATGCCAAAACCTTGGCAAGCATTGCACAGGATGTGCTGCTCACCTCCTCCAAAACTCCTGTCGAGATGCAGAGGATGCCCTGCTCTGTCTTCTGCAGCATGCCAATGCCAAACCCTAGGAGGCTTCTGCACAGATCATAAAGAAGGTCTTCAAACTTGGAAGCTGACAGGGACAAGAGAGGGAGAAGTTTTGAAAGAAGGCAAAATGCTTTATGGAAATAAATAACGTTGCCTCTTTGCTTTGTGGAAGTGAATCTAGGTCACCTTGCTCAGGCCTACTGTCCAATTCCCATCATCCCCAGGCAACATGTTGCAATTTCTATTGTATTTGTCAGAAGAGGCTCATGAAAAACTCCTTTTTTTTTCCTTTCAATAAACCAACCTTTGATCTCTTTTTCTGGAAATGCAGACAATTTTCTGCTCCAGTATCTTCTTTTCTTCTTATGCCCAGAGCATGTCACAACACATGTCATATCAAGGCTGCCTGCTGAAATACCTCTCATCACTTCTGCAAAGAAAGAAATTGTATCTTTTCTATCTTTCTCTCTCTCTCTTTCTAAAAGCATACTTCTGTACTTTGTGGTCTTCAGAATGAGACTTCGTTGCGTCCAAAATACAAAGCATGAAGGAATAAATATTTCTGAAAATGTACTGTATATGGGGGGAATATTTTTCCCAGCTGTACCTGGAAATGCCTGGGACCAGAATAGGGTTCTTTCAAATGCAAGCACATGCATCATCACTAAGCTTTTGTATTTGTTTGTCTATGTCTTTATTATAGTCCCCATCTCAGCTTAATTTTTAGCCTAAAAAATATGGGCGTTGAAATCTGTTACAGGTAGTCTTCACTTACTAACTGCAAATCAAAAAATCATGTGACTGTGCTGACTTATGATGGCAGCCACAGCACTTCTGGTTGCCATTGTTAAGCAAATCCCATGTGATCATTAAGTGAGGACCTCATGTGACTTGCGAATTCCTGCTGGCTTCCCTATTGATTCTGCTTGTGGGAAGCCAGCAGGGAAGGTCTGAAATGGCGATCAAGTGACCATGAGACACTGTGACGGTTGTAAATGTGGACCAGTCACCAAGCGCCTGAATCACGATCACATGACTGTGGGGCACTGCGACCACCATAGCTTTGAGGGCTGGTGGTAAATCCCCCTTGTTCAGCATTGTTGCAACTTTGAATGGTTGCTAAATGAATGGTTGTTAAGCAAGGACTACCTGTACCCCTGTGAAGGCTGACACTATATTCAAAGATCATCACACATATCCCTCTGTATTTGAGAACACAGTACATGGAACCACAGCTTCTCAGGCATTCCCTACAGCACATACCTCACAGATCATGTCTTATAAAAGACATTTTTAAGGACTATGACTAAAAATGCAGCATGAGAAATAGCTCAGTATTTCTAGGTTATTCTCTTGCCCTGAAGTCATGAAAGCTGAAACTCAGAGCAGCCTGACTCAAAGGTATGTCTTAGCAATTTAAAACCTGTTCCTTAGAGGCAGACATAATTTAATGCATACATTGACTGGATTCACACATTGCACTAAGCCATGATGTGTTCTGTTGGCTTTTGCTTAGTAGACTGTTTGAGTCCAGCCAGTTTTGACTTATTCAACAAACCATGATTAAACAAATCAAGGTTCAGCATTTTGTATGAACCTGGATGTCTTTCTGACCTCATTAGGACTTATTTGGGGATCGTTTTTTTAGCATCTTACAACTAAGTCTTCCAAATTCTGTGAAATAATATAAGAATTTCAGATATAACGGTTTCTGAAATGGGTCAAAGGAATTTTTTTCATTAATTCAAGCATGTCACAAAAATATTTTAATGAGAATCTAAAAAAATGAGAAACCATGTAGATGTTTTATTTTCTATTTTCCTTAAGTCATAATCTATTCTACAAAACTCAGTAGTCTTGCTATACATTTTAAAATGTGATCAGCAACGCACAAAATTCATTTGGATGTTTAATTTTATTGGCAACAATGTACAAACAGTCTGGTATTGATTTCTTCCAGATTTTTTTTCCAGTCTCCAAGTTTAGCTTAATGCTGTGGTCCCTAGTGGTCTCCCATTCAAGTACCAACTAAGTCCATAGCATAGTAGTTGCATAGATGTGGCCAAGGCATCTTTACAACTCAGTCAGCAGGTCAGATTATTATTATCATTGTACCTAAGTAAAGGGTGCAATAAGTCATTATCACGGTTTCTTCAATGGAAATGCCATTGGTCAAAATCAACTTCCAACATGTCTTGCAATATCAAAACTACTACCTCCCTTCCCCTTCCCCCAGGAAATCAGCACAGGAACCTATATCCAAAGCTGTTACTACAGAGTCAGACAAGCCTACTTTTTCATGCTGATGCATTCCCTGTCTGAGGCAAGAATTTTTCCAGTTCTCTCACAACAGGGATTGAATTTAGGAGTGTATTCTTGTGGAGCAAGTACTTTGTCCTCCCACAATCTTCAGTGGTAACATCCTGAGCATTTCCAGAAAGCAAACTTGTCAGCTTGCAAAGTGCTTGGCTGCATCTAGCCATCATGTGTAGTTTTAAAGAATGATTATAGGCCACGTGTGGAGTCTATATGGATACTTGACAAAACAAAAAACAAAGGTGATGTTGGAGACTAGCAGTATGTTCTGCAACATGCCAGCATTCCATTCCTCATTATAAATTAAAAGACTCTAAAATAATTAGTCAGGTGGGAAAGGAAATCTGGTAAGTACCCAGAGAAATGTTCATGAATATAACGGTTCCCGTGGCACCATACTGCCTGTCCTTGACCTACACAATCAGTAATTCTCAGAATTTCAGAAATGGCTTTGTACAAAAAAGATATTGTAGAAGAGTATTGTAGAGAGCCTTGAAAAAGGTATGCAGCAGCCATTATGAAAACATCAGCTTAGCATGAAAGATGGAAATCAATGAGGAAGAAACTTAAGATCACCCCACCTTGAGACTCTTTGGTAGAAGAGAACGGAGAGAGAAACTCTGTCAGGCCTCCAAGATTCTGTTCTGATACTCTATAACAATAAAATAGAGTTCCAGAAGTTCTTATGGTGTCTGTTTCCTAACCAGGCCAACCTCAAAGGGTTGACAGATATGCTGTGCCCCTGAGATATGACCTTTTCTCAGATGAAGAGTAAATTAAACTAAACTTGTCAGACTTATAGCTACCTGGACCAGAAAAAAATTAATCTAAAGAACAAGCCTGTCCAAACTCTGGTTATTAATATTGACTGAAAAGAGTTACAGCATAAGGACTCCAGCAAGTACTCTACTTTTAATGAGAAATCTATACATAGATAATTTAAGATTATAGATTCTGGTTAGTTTCTGATACTCCCTTGATGTAAAGGGAGGAGGCTTGCCATCTTTTTGAAGGTGCAGCAGTTGGCACACGTTGATTGTTTTGGAAACTGCTGCTAGACTTTTTATCAGTGTGAGCACCAAATATCACACGTTCCCATTATCACCAGTATATCATAACAATACAACTTGGCTGGGTCAGGCTACAAATCCAGTTATTTATACTGTGGAGAGAGGTGGGATTCCCAATTAATTCCTCCTGAGCAATATCTCAGATGGTGGAGGGGATGAGGGCTTGAAAAAAGATAGCTGATTACTCTTCTGATTTTCAGCACCAGCGTAATCAGAGGGTAAGAGTTAATTTTGTAATTGTATTTACATTTGCTGCAGAAAAAAATCAGAAGCTTCTTCTTTCTATTTCTTTTTGTTCTCTCTTTTTGCACCCTTCCTTCCTTCCTTCCTTCCTTCCTTCCTTCCTTCCTTCCTTCCTTCCTTCCTTCCTTCCTTCCTTCCTTCCTTCCTTCCTTCCTTCCTTCCTTCCTTCCTTCCTTCCTTCCTTATTAGTTTGTGTTAGTTTTTATGTTCTTTGTAAAGCTTTTAATAAATTTTATTTAAAAAAAAAAGATTTTCAGCGCCAGCAACTGATAGAAATGTTTGAATGTCCTTTATTGCATTGACCTAATCTGAGGAGGTAGATTATTTCCTGGAACAACCACGAACTTGTTTGATGGAGGGAAGGAGCATGCTCCACCTCCAGCAATTGTCCATATTTTCCTAGAGAAAAACTGTGCTTCCCTAATCTTTGCTGACCACTGTACTTCAGGGGCCAAGAGGGTAAGCCGTCAGCTGGGAAATCTTTTTATTAAATCTCACCTTAGCCATGAACTTTTAGGGTGATCCTAGGTAAGCTTTCTTGTATGTAATGCAGTGATAATAAAACCTACCAGGCTGTCATAAGCTTTACAAAGTGTATGGAATTTTTTCTCACTGAGGAAAAGTGTTATATAACTATTATTCTTAATAATCCAAAATATCTGATATTATCTGATATCATCATCATCATCATCATCATCATCTCATTACCCCACTTTTGTGTTTCTGTAATGTAGGAAGTTTATTGGAAAAATTAGTGCCCTCTACTTTTGATGAAATTTCAAAAGGTAGAGAAATGTGAAAGTGATAGCCTACAGTATAGGCCAACTGTATGTATTTATTAATACAACTATGATTAACCAGTTCAGGCTATTTGATAGGTTAATGATCTCATCCTCCTCTCTTCTTGCTCAAGCATCCCCTTCTCCCTTTTCAGCTTCACAGATAATAACCATTGCATCTATACTGTTGTTAATTTTAACCATAGTTATCCAAGCCATAGTCTGCAAGCCTGCTTCTAAACATGGTTCCAATTTTGATTTAAATGCTAAAAACCATATCTAAGGCACGAATCAGCCAAAGTATGCAGGGGTAAAAGCCCTTTCACACATACACATGCTGTGACTTCCGGTTGAGAGCCATGGCAACCTAGAGATCCCTTTTCTGTAACAGGATGGCATTATGATGGAATCCGCAACTGGATGCAGGATCTGGGCTGCCAGTCTCTCCCCAAAATAAGGAGAGATCTTGAGATAGCCCACATGACTCTGCACAGCCACTCCTCATGAGTAAACCTCAGAATTGTGGTTTTGCAGTTTGCTTATGGATTGAGCAGCTGGGAGTCAAGGGAGGAACCATCTTTGCTCACAGTCGTCAACACACCCTTTTTTAAGAGTGTTAAGCTTGACTGAGCCTCACTTCATAATCACTTTGGATTTCCATTTTTCCTGTTGCTTTAGAAGGATTAAGACCCTTAAGAACAGCAAGTTATACTGCATTTGCTAGGTGAATCGCCTTCTCTGTAGAGAAAGAATATTTAAATATGATTGTAAAAGCTTTTGAAAAATATTTTTTGCATTAAACAGCAAAAGGGTACTTAGAATATGGATTTTAGAAAGTTTAACAATTGATTAATTAATTGATTAACAGCCTCGTGTGGCGCAGAGTGGTAGGTGGCAGTATTGCAGCCGAAACTCTCCCCACGACTGGAGTTCAATCCCAACGGAAGCTGGATTCTCGGGTAGCCAGCCCAGGTCGACTCAGCCTTCTCTCCTTCCGAGGTTGGTAAAACGAATACCCAGCTTGCTGGGGAAGGTGACGACTGGGGAAGGCAATGGCAAACCGTGAAAATGTCGCGAAAGTGGTGTCCCTCCAAAGGGTCAGACATGACTTGGTGCTTGCACAGGAGATCTTTCACCTTGTTTTTTTTACAACAATTGATTAAGGGCTCAGATGGACTTTGAATTACACTTTTAAACTTTTGGAAGAATTCCTCCCATGGGAAATTGTCATTGTCTTACTGGATGTACAAAAGAGACTTGCTAAAGTTCTGAAAGATTTTTTGGGTAAGGATAAAAAAAAAGATGACAAGAAGTCAAGCTGTGGGACTCTGTTTGAAGGGATTAAGAATTAAGATCTTTAAAAGTATAGGATGGAATACAAGGGTAGCTTATTTGATCAAGGTTAAGATAGGTAATTATTAGTTATATTTATTTAGATATATATAACTAAATATATCTAATTTAGATATCTAATTTAGATATATATAACTAAATATATCTAATACATATAAATATATAATATTTATATTTATTAGATATAATTAGTTATATGTGACAACCCTTAGTGGACTTTTGCTGATAAGGGATGAATGACGAGGATTCTGGATTTTGTTTTTAGCTAAGAGATGAGATATGTGGTGAAGAGAATATATGTTCTAACTTAAGAGATGGCAATAAATTTACTTTAATTGTGTGTACTTTTTGGGATAAAGGGGGAAGTTACTTCTTTTTTCTTTTTCACATTATTTTTATCTCTTTTATATTTTTGTAGTTTGTATAGTTTTTATTCTTTTTAACTGTAATCTCTAATAAATTTGTTTGGAGAAATAACATACATATACTGTGGTTTTCTGCAATTGTTTTCCTTTTCCTTCTGTTTTCATGTTTAGTGTTAAATATAGCATTATGTGTGCATTAATATTTCTGCTAACCAAAGTTATTCATAAGTCACACTAGCTATGTTTACTTATTGAAAAGGAAAGAGAGAGAATATCTTTATATGCTGCTTGAATTTCAAGAAAGCTAAAAGCGTGCTCTCCATTCTTTCTGCTATAGCCAGCATGACTGGGGAACTCTGGGACTTGAACTCCACACATCTTAAAGTTGCCAAGTGTGAAAAACACTGTGCTGTAGCTTCCCTAGTGATGGTTGTTAAAAAACAATAGGGACATAATTTGGCTAAAATTGGTTAGAGTAATATGCATACGGCCCCCCTATATTTCCCCCCAAATGAGAGAATGTCACATAAACCCATGAGATGCTCATCTAACTGGTTAGCCTACTTGGCAATTTTAGGCCTGAATAGGCTCTTGGCTGAAAATTAGCATGTTCAGTTTTTAGATGGTGTGAATTATCCCTCCGTTCTTGTTTATCTTGTCACAGGGCTGAAAATATTGTTTCCAATTTCAGCATTCTGCCTTCTCTTCTTTGCTAATAACATGATCAAGTACATGCATTAGATAGTTCTGCAGCAACATGAGTGGAATTCAGTGCCCCCAGGTTATGAGGAGAGGTATTGTATTAAACATTCTAACAACCAAGGACAATAAGGTTTGAAATGGATGGCAGTGTATGGTGAAGTACCTTAAATAATACCCCTTTGGCTGAAAAAGGCCTGTGGTTGAGAAGTTGTTAAATTACTGCTGATGGCTGCTTGCCTGCCTTTGGAATACACAGGATGATAAGGACACAGACAGTGATGACTATGCAGAATGGATCCATTTCTAAATATGTCGATTTTATAAATAAGAAGTCTTTATCATGATTTAAAATATTACGCTTGTACTTTTACATGTCTGACAAACCAGTTTGGAAAAGCCCTATATCCCAATTCAAAAAAAGCTGTACATGATATATTTGTCTTCTCTCAGTGCATAAATCTTATAAATTGAAAGGAAGAAAGGATCGAAACTGCAGTATTCAGTCTTCCAACCTTTCAAGGCACAGTAAATTCCCAAGAACTGCTGTTTTCATTTATTGATACACTATAGGCTTTTTTTCAAGAACGTAAGACAAAACTTAGATCTGGTAGTGCCTTCTGTCTATACACCATTATTTTAATTTAGCCTTCTTGTATGTTTCCTCTTTGTATTAATGAAAGAGATGGAATAATGACTAAGGTTCATACAGAACTGCTTTATCCGTAGAAGTGAATGGGCAAACAATATAGAAGTGTGGTTCATACATCATAGCTCCTGCTTCTACAAGAAATTGCTGGAAAGAGGAAATATTGTAACTTACACTGACTGGGTTTATATAGCATTCTAAACTATGGTTTGCTTAATCATGATTTAATGAATAAATCATGATTGAGCTTATATGTGATTTTTTAGTTTACATTACCAAGTGTTTCTATATGACTGTTGTTATATAGACTGTTTGTCATGTTCTCATTCTAATGTCTGGTTAACATTGTAACGTTTCACATGTCATTCTCTGTTCCGTGTTCCTTCACTCTGTTCCGTGTTCCTTCACTCGGAGTTTTTTTCATTCTTTCGCCCTCCATTGTTTTGAGGGCTTGGAATGCATGTTTGGGTTTGCGCTCCTGTTCAAGGTTACTTTCCCAGGCGCGTCTCACAGCTTTCAGCACCTGGGAGGGGGAGCATCCTGACGAGCGACGGGGCGGGACCTGCTTACAAGCAAGGCTTTTAAGTTTGTATTTGGCGCGCTTTTGCTCATTCTCAGCTTTCTCTGTATTTGCATACTATTCCTTTTAATAAATCAGTTATCTTTAAGCCCGAGCTTGTGAGACTGAGTATTTGGGATTAGGCAATCATTACATAAAGCTGAGAATCATTTTATCCATTTTCCGCTAGCCCCATCCAATCATTGGATAAGAGGGAACGCTAGCGATGACAGAACCTCAACTCCGCGCAAGTGAGGGAAGCGAAGAAGAGCGGGAGGCGGCCAAAAGCCGGCCAGTGCTAACTTCGAGAGCGCAAAGAGCAGCACGTCGGGAGTTGCGAGATATCCAATTGGACGAGCTGCTGATATCCATGCAGGAGAGTCTTAGGAGTGATCATAGAACCGTTATGGAAAGAACACAGGGGAGGGGGTCTCCACAATTGACCTGGGAGCACGAAGTCCCCTTGTCACCGAGGGTGGTGGTAACCAACCAACCCTCGGAGGAGCCAGTCACTCCGGCCCGAATGAGGGCATTAGAAGATAAAATGGAGTTAATAGTGACGATCCTCAAGGATCTACCCAAAGAGGATCTACCCAGAGAGGCAGAGCCCAACCTGGAGGATTGGGAGGAAGAGCCGTCACAGTACCCCAGGCATAGTACCATGTCGACCCGGGGGAGAAGCAAGACTCGATCAGCCCGTCAAGGGGGGGAGCGAGAGGCAAGACCTCCTAGGGATCGACCACCCATGGGGGCTCGGCGCACGCTGACATTCGCGGCACCGCCACAGCCAGCTGAGCCGGCAAGAACCTTCCCACCATTTGGAGTGAAGTTCGATGGGGATCCCACAACGCTCTCCTTCTTTATTACTAATGCCAAGCACTATATAGAAGATTGGGGTCGAAATTTTCGGTCTGAACATGGCAAGGTCAATTTCATTGCCAACAAGCTGAGAGGAAAGGCAGCGGATTGGTATGTGCAACTATGCCAAGCTGAGGCAACTGAGTTAGAGGACTTCGATGAATTTTTGTGGGCACTTAAAGAGCATTTCGAAGACCCCCTAGCTTAAGAAACGGCCAAAAATGACCTGCGGAAACTCTACCAAGGGTCCCTCTCAGTTGCCAAATATGCGTTGGAGTTTAAAGCTTTGGCAGGAAAAGTGGAAGACTGGTCTGAGCCAACAATCATCGAATTGTTCAAGCAGGGGCTTGAACCCGAAATCCTTCGATGGGCTCTGGGCAGAGATGATCCGAAAACGCTATATGGGTGGATTCAGTTGGCGGGCAGCGCAGAAAATGCCCTACGAACCTATGCCCATACCAAAGAGCTTAGACAAACACGTCTCGCTAGAGGAGCGCGCACATCTGGACTTGCCAGCCGCCCCAAACCAAAAACCTGGGAAGAAGAGAGGGAGCAACGGTTCTCCAAGGGCCAGTGCCTCAGATGTGGGAAAGAAGGACATCGAGCCACGTCGTGCCCAAGACGCCGTCCAGAGGAACGACAGACGAAACCCACGGTAAAGACACCTGCTCCTGCTCCACCGCGAAAACTGAAGGCAGCCCTCGCGGAACTGGACCCCCCAGACCTTCCTTTCGGAGAAGAGGAGGAAGAGTTGCAATTCGACCAGCCGGCGGGAAATGCCTACCACCTGCCCTGAAGGGCGCCCTAGGGCAGGTGGAAGAAACCGGGCGTAACCATGATTCGGTGAGTGGAAACTTCCCCACACTGACTGTTAAAGTTAAACTGAGCTCAAAAACCAAAACGGTGGAAATGTGGGCCATGCTAGACTCGGGTTGCTCCCGTTCCCTAATGCACCCTGATGTCGTAGCGGCTCTGGAACTGCCCACGTTCCCTTTGTCAAGACCCATGATTTTCACCCAATTGGATGGAACTATGGCGGGAGGGAAAGCAGTCAACCTTTCCACGGGACTGGTCGCCTTGCAGATGGGCTCCCATCAGGAAAAGCTGCCATTTGTGGTAGCTCCAGTGGGGGGTCCTCTGGTAATCTTGGGGATGCCTTGGTTTGTGCAACAAAACCCTTTTATCAACTGGCTGCATAGAACTGTTACGTTTGCAGATGGATTTTACAAAGTACCCGAAAAGGACCTACTGGAGGACATGGAGGGTGGAGGGCTAGCGTATACCACTGTGCAAACGCTTCAACCTCTTGAGGGACTACCCAATCAATACCAAGATTTTGCTGAAGTATTTGGGGAAAAGGAAGCGGATCGCTTGCCACCCCACCGAAAAACGGACTGTGCCATTGAGTTTTTACCAAATGTAAAATTGCCTCACCCAAAAATATACCCCATGTCTCCCAAAGAGCTTACCACGCTAAGGGAGTTCATTGACAAAAATCTGGCTAGGGGTTTCATTGAGCCGGCAAATTCCCCGGTAGGAGCTCCTGTCCTATTCAGGCCAAAAAAGGATGGGTCATTAAGGCTTTGTACCGATTTCCGCGGGCTCAATGCGGTCTCAATATTAAATAAATATCCTTTGCCCCTGATCAAAGATATGTTATCACATCTGGCCAGAGGCAAAATTTTTTCAAAACTGGATTTGAGAGAAGCCTACTTTCGCATTCGCATAAGGGAAGGGGATGAGTGGAAAACAGCATTCAACTGTCCTCTTGGGGCTTTCCAATATAAAGTCTTACCATTCGGTTTGTCCGGGGCACCTGGAGTTTTTATGCAACTGATCAATGAGGTCTTGCATGACCACCTATTTAAGGGGGTACTGGTATATTTGGATGATGTATTGATTTATACTGAAACCATGTCAGAACATATCCACTTGGTGCGTCAGGTACTGGCTAAATTGAAAAAAGCAGAGTTGTACGCAAAACTGTCCAAATGTGCTTTTCACCAGTCGCAAATTGATTACCTAGGGTACCGAATTTCAGCTCAGGGCATTGAAATGGACCCTGCAAAAGTAGAAGCTATTGTGGCATGGGAGCCTCCCCGTACCAGGAGACAATTACAAAGTTTCCTTGGATTCTCTAATTTCTATCGGGCATTCGCCCAAAATTTTGCAGAAATCGCCCTCCCCCTTACTGAGCTGTTAAAACTTAAAGGACAGGGGGATACGCGACGTTCAAAGAACCCGGGCGCGCTCCTTACATGGACTCCAGCCTGTCAGCAAGCGTTCGAAGCGCTCAAACAAATCTTTACCACAGAACCAATATTACAGCATCCAAACCCCTCTAAACCCTTCGTTGTACAAGTCGATGCTTCTGATTTTTCCATAGGAGCAATTCTCTTACAATCGGACCAATCTGGCGCTTTAAAACCCTGTGCCTACCTCTCTCGCAAATTTACGGAAACAGAGAGAAGATGGCATGTTTGGGAAAAAGAGGCTTTTGCTGTAAAAACAGCTTTAGAGACATGGCGACACCTATTGGAAGGCACTTCAAACCCTTTTGAAGTCTGGACTGACCATAAAAACCTGGAAGCTTTAAGCACCAGTCGGAAACTCAGTCCCAAACAGCTGCGCTGGGCTGAGTTTTTCAGCCGCTTTGACTTCACTCTTAAATTTATACCCGGCAAGAAAAATTTTTTAGCTGATGCACTTTCGCGCAGACCCCAAGATGCTGGCCCAGGGCCAACGGTCCAGGGCACCGTCTGGACCGACAAACAATTAAGTTTGGCAGCAGTGACTCGCAGCCAGACCAGAGCGCAATCAACTCCGCCTCCAGCCGCTCCGCCTTCCAGCCGCCCGCCGCCCTTGTCAATTCCCTCCGATTTGCAACAACAGTTACTTTCCCACCTTAAAACAGATACTTGGTTGCAAACCAATAAACACATTTTAACTTTCACCAATGATCTGGCCTGGCGCAACGATCGTCTCTATGTACCCGAAGCAATGCGAAAAACCATACTCCAGCGCTGCCACGATGACAAGCTAGCTGGACATTTTGGCTACGTAAAAACTTTGCACCTCGTTCGCCGCCAATTCTGGTGGCCAACTTTACTCAAAGACTTAAAGGAGTATGTCACTGCGTGCCCTGTATGTGCGGCGATAAAGCGCAAACCAGGCAAGCCCCAAGGTCTCCTTCAACCCGTTGCCACTCCATCTGTCCCTTGGCAGGATATCTCCATGGACTTTATCGTTGATCTACCCCCTAGTCAACGAAAAACCGTCATTTGGGTCGTTAAAGACTTTTTCTCCAAACAAGCTCACTTTATCCCGTGCGCTTCTATCCCCACCGCACAACAGCTGGCACGCCTCTTCCTCATCCACGTGTACCGCCTCCACGGTATCCCCGCCCGTTTGGTGAGTGACAGGGGCACACAATTTACGTCACAATTTTGGCGGGCATTTTTGAAACTTTTGGGTACGAAACAGTCACTGTCTACCGCCTGGCATCCAGAAACGGACGGATCTACAGAGGCGGTTAATTCTACATTGGAACAATACCTCAGGGCTTTTGTTAACTACCAACAGGACAACTGGGTCGATTTACTCCCATTTGCTGAGGTCGCCTACAACAATGCCATTCATCAAACCACCGGTCAAGTTCCCTTTAAAACAGTTTTTGGACGTGAATTTGTTCCGATTCCTGAACTTCCTCATCCTCAACCACTACCAGCCACCCTCGCTGACTGGGCAGACTCTCTCAAAGACTCATGGTCTAATATTCTACTTGCTCTCAGCCATGCCCAAGCTACCTACAAACGACATGCCGATGCGAAGCGTTCCCCAGAACCATCCTTTGCGGTCGGGGATAAAGTTTACTTGTCAACTAAGTTTATCAAGTCCCCTCAACCCTCTAAAAAACTTGGTCCTAAATTTGTCGGTCCTTTTCCAATTGTTGCTCAACTGAACCCTGTTACGTTTAAACTTGATTTGCCTCACAACCTTAAACGTTTACATCCTGTTTTCCATTGTAGCTTACTCAAACCCTGCCTGTCGTCAGACCGTTGGCATCCACAACCCATTCCTCCACCTCCCCTCATGATTGACAACCAGCAACACTTCGAGGTGGCATCTATCCTCGACTCCAGACGCCAGCGCTCCGCTTTACAATACCTCGTCCGCTGGAAACATTTCCCTCATCCTGAATGGGTTGCTGCTCCAGACGTGCATTCTCCTCGTCTCGTAGCCCACTTTCACTCTGCCTATCCTGACAAACCGGCTCCCTAATTTCTTTTGGGGGGGCAATATGTCATGTTCTCATTCTAATGTCTGGTTAACATTGTAACGTTTCACATGTCATTCTCTGTTCCGTGTTCCTTCACTCTGTTCCGTGTTCCTTCACTCGGAGTTTTTTTCATTCTTTCGCCCTCCATTGTTTTGAGGGCTTGGAATGCATGTTTGGGTTTGCGCTCCTGTTCAAGGTTACTTTCCCAGGCGCGTCTCACAGCTTTCAGCACCTGGGAGGGGGAGCGTCCTGACGAGCGACGGGGCGGGACCTGCTTACAAGCAAGGCTTTTAAGTTTGTATTTGGCGCGCTTTTGCTCATTCTCAGCTTTCTCTGTATTTGCATACTATTCCTTTTAATAAATCAGTTATCTTTAAGCCCGAGCTTGTGAGACTGAGTATTTGGGATTAGGCAATCATTACACTGTTGTTTACTCCATTATCCAGAATTTTAAAAAGTTACTGCAACTCACAGATGTGATAATCTGTCCTTATTTGTCAGGTTGAAATAGGTACATTTGTGAGAAGCACAATATTTACTCTTTATTTATTATCTACTTGCGTACAGTTAGGGATGCTTAGGATTTTGCATTTGGAAGTGAATTGACCCAGTCCACACCTCCTGAATTAATTAGCATTCTGTTACCCTTCTAAGTCTATCCTTTCTTTGAGTTTTACAATTCAGTTCTTAGCTTTAAAATAGTTAGCAAAGTTAGAGATAGAGATAGAAATATATAGATACAGTTATATAGAATCCCTATAACAATTCATGTTTTACTGTACAATGTGTATCTTTGTTTTTAAAAATTCTCTACCTCTACAGAGTTATAAAAAATAAGCTGGATTTATCACTGAACAAGTCCAAAACTGGCTTGGATTGGAAAAACATCACAATTCCCTGCCCCCCAGCTCTTCTGATTTCTAATTGATTAGTCTGATAAAAATTGTAGTCAATTCAAAAGACTGCAATTGTGAAAAAATGAGTGACCTAATAAAGGTATCGCATCTTTGGATTTTTGATTCAGAAATGCAGAGCAAGTAGTTTTAGAATTAAAACAGATTTTTTCATGTCTGACTCATGAAGCCATATACTGTAGATTGGATGAGACTGCAGAGAGGACCTGAATGAAAGGTTTATTCAGGGCTGTCAAAAAATGATGCTAGACAGCCCTGCTTTCTGAGCAGTGTTATGAGCAAACCAAGTTGCATAGTTTTCCTGCCCTGCAAACAGGTTATTCCAAAAGTCTTTGTATTTTGTGAGATTATACTTCCACTTGCAGATTGGTGATATCATTGCAAATTGATCTTTCTGCTTCCCAGCACCTTTGCAAATTGCAAATTGATCTTTCTGCTTCCTAGCACCTTTTGCCAAGGGAAGTAGGACCATACTTCAAAGGTTGTGTAAATACTGTAATGGCAATCCCAATGTATCTGAAGGGCATCAGATTGCATCTTTTATCAGCTGATTGTTCTTCTCTGAATGGTTGTCGACATCCATCTGGAGTTACAACACACAAAAATGAACAGAAGTTACCAGTACATCCAAGGCAGAGGTGATGAGGTGTCAAAAAAGTCAAGATGACTGTTCAAAGCCCCACCTGTTTTACATGCATCAAATGCATATAAAGAGTGGTGGGCTTCAACTGCACAGTCATGGCCACCATCTTGACTTTTTGACTACCCTCCCCACAGATGCCCCTGAAAAATAGCAAAGCAAGCTTTGCTGGTACTAGGTAAACCACTACTGTATCACTGCAATTCTATGAGATGCAGAGGAATTTCAAATAGGAATCAAATTGACATGATTCATTTGGATAAAAGAAAGTCATTTTTATTAATTTTTCACATTACCTTTTATGCAGGATAGCATTTATATGCACTGTTCCATTTAACATCTTACCTAAATGAGCCATAATACCTCATCATAAAAGGGTTAGATATTTTACCCTGGGCCATAATGAAATATGCTGCTTTACTCTTTCCCACATCCTAGTGGGGGGGAAGAGTTTGTTGTAAGGCAAATAGAAAGTTTGCTGACTTTGTTATTTGATGCACATAATCTAATTATAATAATAACATTTCAAAATATGTAAAATCAATCACCATTAGAAGAAAATATGCCCAGGAAAGTGTACAAGCTTGGAGTAGCCAAGAAAATAATGTAGCAGGTGCAATAAAAAAGGGATAGTTTTTTCATAACAATCAAGGAGTTAAAAGAGAAGTCAGCTGAACAAATTAAATTCTTCTCTAGAAAGATGTTCCATTAAATGGTTGGTACATGTACAGCAAGCAGGCCCAGATTTTCACTGATCTAAACAAATAACAAGGGTCATCGTTTCCATGCTCATGGACAGAAAAAAAACTCCATCATTTTCTCTTTATGTCTTAATTTTCCTCTGTCTCTCACACTATAACCTGGGGCAGTGATGTGATGGAATACTGAACTTTGTTCAGTAATGATGGCAGTTTTACAGGGTGTCCTTTTGCAGGCTGTAGTGAAATAGTTTAACTATCTGGGGGCTTCTGGGACCACAAATTGGGTGAGGCACAATCTGTCAGGGTAAATGCCAAATATATCTAACCAGCTTTTACACAGAAATCTGACATGCAGGGTCAGTGGAAAACTGAACAGGTATTTAAACTGTTGTTGTATATTTTTGTATAGGTAATGCAACTTTGATGAACCAGGTGTCAGCCCATCAAGGTAGACCAGAACAGGAAAACAAAGTCATGCATGCTAATACTACTTTTATAGTAGTATTATAGGTTATAGTAGGTTATAGTAACAAGTCGTAGGTTATAGTAACAAAATCTTGCAAGTCTGAATGCGCTTCCTACCTACCTCCCTTTATCTAAACTAAGGAGGCATTTGTCTGAGACCGTTACTTGGATTACAGGTCTGCCCTGGACTCAGATTTCTTTTATCTGACCATTGTATTGGTAGTAGTTCTTCCACCTGTTCCTCAAGTTTATTCCTTCTACCCATTACACCAGGACTTGAAGAAAGTCAGAAGGTAAAAATGTAAGGCTTAAGCAGTGAATCTCTATCAACTCTCTATCTATCTCTTTCTCTCTCTCTCTCTCTCTCTCCCTCTCTACCTCTCTACCTCTCTACCTCTCTATCTCTCATCTCTATTTTGTATGCCACCCATTCCCAAAGGCTCTGGGAGACTAACAATCAGCATAAAATAAAAAACACCCCCCTCAAAAGCATTAAATAAACCCATCCATAATGTAAACAAAATTAATGACATCAAAATAATAAACAGAAAATATAGAAAGTCATGAGCCCGTCAGATTCCAACCTTCACTCTCTTCCTGCACTAGATATATTGAATATATTGGATGGAGGTGTAATGAGGGGCATGAGAAAGGCAGTGCAGCAACATAACAAGCCTCTCCAGCTCATGCCATTACTAAGGGTAGACCCAAACTTTCTGCTGTGGCCCATTGCTAGTACAGGCCCCTCATCACTTCCTGAGTACAGGAATTGGTGACATTGTCCTCCTTGCACATCCTATCTTTTGCAAATGTACCCCACACCTATGTTTTCCAGCTGTGATTCAAAACTCCTGTTTTCTGAACCAAGCCATCTTAAGTCCTTCAGAGTGGATGGTCTTCAGCACTGCATTCCATTCTAATACCAACCTCAACTCTGATTCATTTTGGTTTCTGCCCAGGCTGCATGAAGCATGCTTTCCCACCCCCTTCCCACTGTACCCCAAAGCTCCCCTCCCCCTCCTCTCTTTACAATCAGCCTGGACATTGTTTATTCATTTCAAAGCATTGCTACTTTGCTTTAATGAATTTGAACCTACACTTCAACCTTGCAACGAACTTTCTGTGGACCAACACTGGAACTGGGAACAAACGGGGTGTGAAGGCTTCCATCCATGTGTACAAACATCTGGGAAAGCAAAGGGATAGGAACAGTGAAGAGGGAACAATCTCTAAGAGAAAGAAGGACAAGGGAAGATGGGGAAGGGCAAGAAGCAGAAAACAACCAATCAAGTCCTGTGGTGGCTCCAACCTGGACTGAACCACAACCCAGTCCTGTTGCCCACCCATTGCAATCTGGACTAGCTTCAAGAACAGTTGGGAGGATTAGGGAAGACAAGCTGCTTAGGTTGCATACGAAATTGTCCACATTCAACAAGCATCTTAACATTCCTCATTCATAGAATAGGAAATCATGATAGGAACCCCAGAAGAATAATGGAAAGTATTGACAGTGCAGGGCAAATTATGTTACATTGCAGCAGCATAGATTCAAGGGAATTCTACGTGGCAGCCTAAGCTGTTTGCCTCCCATGCTGCTCTCAGCTATTTTTAAAGCTAACTTCAGAATTCCTGTCTGGGTTGCAGTGGATTGGCAACGGGGTCAGGCTGGTGCTCAGTCCAGACAAAGCTACTACAAGGCCTAATTGGTTATCCCTCTGCTCCTTGCCCTTCCCATCCATGCAGGGAAGACAAGCCTTACTGGCTGGCTTTTGTGGAGATGGTCCACCCAGTGCCTGCCTCTTCCTTTTAGGGATTGTTCTGTCCTCACTAGTCTTTGTTTCTTTTCATTCCTTTCCCTGAGGTTTACATACATCAGTGCCACCTCTTCCCACATTATCTTCTTTGACACCAGCACAGACCTTTTCTTTTTTCCTTTTTTCCCCTTATGGTACCAGTGTGGCTCTGATGCCACAATAAACAAAGCAATAGGGAGCAGGTAGTTTTTTTGTTCTTATGATTATCTCTGGGACCATAGAAACTCTGTAACAAGGAAGAATGGATAGTTCAGCTTCAGAGAAACACAGCAGCAACATTTCTACATTGCAAGTTAAGTTATAAAAAGAAAGGAAAGGGAAATGGTTGTAATACTGTGGGCAGGGGGTGAGAAAGGACGAGGAGCATGCTTCATCCAGCCTGGGCAGAAACCAAAATGGTGCCCATTGAGGGATATAAGGATGGAGGAACGAGTTTTTAGAGGAAGAAGGAAAACACAAAGCAAGGAAAGTCCATTGACATAATGAACCCTTGTTGGATCAATACAAGATCATGAAAAAAAAAAAGGACCTGTGGATCTGCTTATCTGCCCAGGACAAAATGGCTGCACAGGGCTATGACAAGTTGCTGGAGGGAGGAAGCATGCCAGGCACTGTAGCTAGTCAGAGCTGGGTTCTCACTAGATAGGAAGGAAGCACTCAGACCTTCTGCTGGAAAGAATTTAAGATGGCTTAAAACAGAAAACAGTCATTCTGAATCACAGCTTCAAAACATAGATGAAGCGTGCATTTTCCAGAGGCCAGGAGTGAGTGGAGGGCAATGTCATCCACTCCTGCATTCAGGAAGTGATAGGTGGCCTGTACTGTCACTGGGGCAAGCAGAACATGTGGATCTGTCCTATACCAACCAATCAATTATTCTTCTTGCCAGCCTCTAAGCTGAAAAAATTATCCTTGTGGGTCATGCACATCTCCCCACTACCACCACCCCCATTTTTCAATATGCATGGTCCCAGGACATATAAAAATAATCCCTTACTCTCCAGCCCAGAAAGAAAATAAAGAACTGATTAGCAGTTTGATTACTTCCCTTTCCTCCGCCCCGATCCACATATTCATCTGCTGTAAAAACAACATAAGCCCTTTAGAAGCTGGCTCAAATGGCCTATGAACGATGGGGAGGATATGGTTGAATAAGGGTCTGAAGAAAAGAACTATTTGAACATGAAGTCACAAACCCTTTCCCCAAGAAGAGAGCCTATGGTATTTTAAAAGTCTGATATTTCAATTCTGCCACAAACTGGTAATTTTCTTTTAAAAATTAGCTTTTATTCTATTCTATTTTATTTTTGTGGCACGGAGAGAATGAAAAATAAGCATATGTTAGGCTACCAACTGGGTGTTATGGGCAGATTTCAAAAGGTAAGTAACTTGGGGCAAATAGGCAATTCTATTGGCACAATAAAATGGTTGACTAGCCTTCTTTTCTTGGGTACTTGCAACCTATATCCATTGCCTTTCAGCTACAGGTTTGATTAAAGCCTCTTTTAGTCTTCCTTCCTTCTTCCTCTGAGGATCAAGGGAAGATAGAGAATCTGGTTGGTGGTGGGCTTTTTATTCACTAACTTTTGGCAAATACAGGAATGACAACAGGCAGAATAGCATGGTACTAGGAATGGTGGTGAATATGGAACCAGAAGCTTACATTTCTAAGTGAGTCAAACGTGGTCAGGTGCCTCCCAAATATGTTGGATTTCAGTTCCCAGAATCCCAAGCCAGCATGGCCAAGCAGAAAAAGGACATTGGAAGCAGTTTATTCTAAATCCAAGAACTGAGCTATTAAGCTCTGTACCAACTGGCAGTACCAGTCCAGGAATTCAGACAAAAATCTTTTCTAATTGATCGTGGTGATGCCAAGGACTTAAATGGGATTTCTTTTGCATACAAAGCATGTACTCTGCCAACTGAATTATATATTTTTTCCATATTATAAATGTACAGGAATTGTCTCACTGTATGTATGCGTATGTATCTCAGAAAGACCTATTAATCCTTGTGTCTTATATTTAGTACCATAAAATGCCCTTTGCTGATGTGAAAGCTGGTGCTGCATATTGAACAGAGCCAATGGAGGTATTATAAACCAGGCTCCCACTCACACCATATTCAAGTCACCAGGCTCCTTTTAAAAGAGCCTTCCCAAACTCTCCTGGGTGGTGCTATAGTTTAGAGGGAAAAGGGAATGGCCTTGAAGGACAGGAGGAACTGCTGCTGTTGAGGCAATGTCAGATTAGTGGGACTTGAGCCCATTCCAAGAAAATTATTTGAGAAAATGTCTCAGACAGGCCCCTCCCTAATTCACACAAAGATCAAGTAAGGGAGGGGGAAGCACATTCAGACTTGCAAGATTCTGTGACTAAATAAAAGTAGTCCTGAAAAATATGGCACTGGTTTCTTAGTCTGATCTCAAGAGTTGGCATTCCTTACCCTGGAGTCTAGCCCAAGCAAACCCAGTTTTTCTGTGGTGGCCTCCTTCCTGAATCACATGCTGAAATTCCACTACCCAATGCTGGCATTCAGTGGTGCACTTTCCCCCTTTTTTTACAAAAAGTAAATAAGAAGTAAAACAAACTTAGTCTATCCCAATTCTTGAACCCTCCCACAAAATCCAAAAGGGGCAGAAAATGTTGGATTCTCCTCCTGTAACACTATCACATTATTCCTGTGTCCCCTGCTGAGCTCTTTTGATTTCTTACTTTTTTAAAACTGTGGCTTCTGACTGCAAGAAGAGACTTCAGCAGCTATCAGAGTTTTGCTGTTCAGAAGTTTTTATATGTTTGCTTTTGAGATTTCAGTAAGAGGTATGAATAAAGACCTAATTTCACAGAAATCTGAATATTAGTTGGTTTTCTGCTTGAGACATGAAGAGTACGTTACTGGACCTGGATATAATTCAAAGCTCACCATTTTTTATTACAAAATGAAATGTGACAACTTCTCAAAAAGTCGTAGAAATGAAAGCTGAGTAGCTTACCTGGGGTAGTCAGTAAACAGATAAAGGAATGTGTATAGCTATTATATGTCTCAAGAAAGAAATCAAGAATAATAAAAATTCTTATAGGTCTTATAGGCTGATGGCATTTCCAGTCAACATAAAAGGCTACATAGACAGCCATTAAAATTATTTGCCTGACTGAGTCAATCAACATACAGAACTTGGGTTGGAAATATCAGCTCTATCAGCTTCTTATCTGGGCCTCCTTACAGAGCACTTTTCATATACTTTCAGAACCATGTCTAACTTTGGATATGGCTTCCCATGATGCTTCGCATCAAAATACTCATTGATGATTTATGAGGGATCCTTAGAAGAGGGGTTCAAAATATGAACACTGTCTGAACATGGCAGTTCCAGTTTGGATTTGGTAGAGCCTTCCTTGGGCAAGGACCAGCTCAAACTAGGACTGGTCTGTTGCTTCCTTTGCTATGACCTACATACCAGTCCCACCTCTCTCCAAGACCAACATAGATCTTTCTACTTTGGTAAGCTGCTAAGAGAAAGTGAAGAATTCTATGGAGGAGTTTCTGTGAGCTTCAGTTTGGTTAGAAATGGTACTTCATATCGAATTAAGGCTGAGAAAATCTCCCTCTAGGACACCTTCCTTCCTTCCTTCCTTCCTTCCTTCCTTCCTGCCTGCCTGCCTGCCTGCCTGCCTTCCACCGGGCTTATAGGCCACTCTAATTGCAAATAGCTCTGAGTGATATATATCCCAACAAATATAAATTTGATTCAAATATTTCTTAAATCTATGGCCATTATCTCATGCCTTTTACTGTTGTCTCTGTCTCTGTTTTTGTTGTTGCTGTTGCTGTCCCTGCTATTTTATTGGTTTTGTGTTTTATTTTTGTTTTCAGAGATGTGGAAAAGGGGGGAAAGGGACTAAAATGGAATTTTGTTGTTGTTTATTCATTCAGTCGCTTCTGACTCTTTGTGACTTCATGGACCAGCCAACGCCAGAGTTTCCTGTCGGTCGTCACCACCCCTAGCTCCCCCAAGGACAAGTCCATCACCTCTAGAATATCATCCATCCATCTTGCCCTTGGTCGGCCCCTCTTCCTTTTGCTTTCCACTTCCATTTTCCACTTGTAAATGGAATTTACAAGTATGTTATTAAATGCCCTCCCCCACAAGGCTCTCAGTCTTGGTGAACACTGATAAAACCCAATTTATTCCTGCAGCAGATTGCAATCAGAACTTTTAGGCTAACCCCCGGGCCATTCATGTGTTCAGTGTTCTGCAGTTTGCTACATGCAGTAGCATCAATACAGAAATAAATCTAATTACCCCGCCCCCCCAGCAGTAAACTCTTTAAAGTATTTTTGAATTCCAGTTCTTTAAATTTCACAAGTGATTTCAGGTTTGTTTGGCTGTTACTCTTGTTGCTGTTGAGGAGGATTGTCTGTCTGTTTTGATAATTTTGTTTGCCAAGCCACAAACAAAACAAAAGGCTTAATTAAACCCAAATTGAACCAATCTAGTGGCTGTTTCCCCACAAGTCTTACTTCACTTCTTTCAGCTCTACCATTTTATTGACTGTATGGAAACTTTGTCTCTAAAGTGGAGCTGGTACTGCAAATGATTAAAGTGGGCCATCCATCCTGTTGTGACAAACTGTGATAATTGGATCGTCTGGGAAATGGGGACACTAATAACAACTGGAGGCAAACCTCAGCATAGATTTAAAAGCAAGCCAGTCTCTGGGTTAATAGTTTTATATAAAGATACCAAGTGGCTAATGGTAAGCATAGGACATTCCATGAAGACATATCATTTCACTGACTCCTAGAAAGGTGTGGAGCCAGAATGGACAAACAACAAGAAAAGGTGCAGGTTTAAAGTGATGGGCCTCAAAACAACAACAAAAATACCCGCTCTTCCACTTGTCCATTTGCAAGTTAAATTAGTTTAGTGCTCTTTTTTTTTTTACTGATAGGGGGGGGCTTGTTATTCTTGATGGATTTTTTTTTTCTTTAGAGGTCTCATTCTGTAATACATGCTCACATACTGTCATATTGGGCAAACCTGGATTGAATTGACAACTAGACTTCACTGTACCAGGCCATTATTTTTCTGGGCCCTGTTTGCTGCCTTTAAGACTGTAGCCCTAGTCATGAAGTGGAAAAGGGCTGGAGAAGGAAGCTGGGAAGGATGCAGGGAAACTCTCCAGGGTTGATAACAAGAAATCATCATTAGAAGATTAGCTGGCAGAAGGAACAACACCCTCATAATAATACATACATCGCTATGACAACCACAGCATTGGACATCCCAGAACAACTTCATCATGCTGAAGCCAAAAGGCAACAAGGCAGCTGAACCTTCAAGGCAGGGCCTGAGGATTTCAGCCAATTTGGGGTCTTCTTGTTGTCAGCAGGACTGAAATTAGCTCTAAATCAAATCCTCTGACTTAAGGGCTCTTTGGTTCTTAACTGTAGTTTGTGGACTTAGTTTTGCTGTTGTTCCCCCACCCTTTCTCTCTCCTGTCTGTCTCTCTCCCCCGCTCTTCAATTTACCCAGCAAAATTGGCCAGAGGGCTAATGTATCTCTCCTAAGATTGCTAAATTGCTCTCCAGTATAAGCACTGGAGCATGCTGACATAATTATCCCACACTACCTACACAATTAGCAAAGCTAAGCCTAGCCCTTATTAATACCCTGATTAATTATGGCAGGAGGCATAAACAAGGGTATTAATGCTCCCAAAGTATTGAGGTCGCTCTTTGACAGCCGGGTGCTTGTCTGCAAGACCACTAGAGATGATCTTGACTCGGGTGCTGCGCAGTACCATGACTGTAATGAGAAATGAGAAAACTCCTGAAAAATTGATGCCGCCTGCAGATTGCACAATCCGCTGAACAGCAGGGGGTCGGCTTCTTACATCCCCGGCTCTCAGTACAATATGCTAATTTCTCCATGCAGGCTGAATGGATGAAAAAAGGGAGGGGGGGAGGGAAAGAAGAAAAGATTTCACCAAAAAGGGGAGAAATGCAAATGACAACACAAAGATCACTGCAGAGAAATCCAGGAGCTTTATATGGATTAACTGTGTTGAAGCACTGGGTTCTTGCTTTAGCTTAACCCTTTCCATCCCAACAATAGCAACATTTTCTTTGCCTAGGGGTAAAGTTGGAAGAAATGGAAAGGGTGGAAAGGCAGGATTTCCCCCAAACTTCTCTTCTCTTACAAGTAATGCATTTGTGTTAACATATCCAACCTGAGTGCTTTAGCATTAATAGCAAGGGTGGGCCATGGAAAAGAAAAAATTACCTTATTGTACAAGATCATCCATAAAATTCCCCTCAGTGGACTGTGCCTTCAACACCCTAACTCTGAGCCTTCATGTAGATTAGAAGGTAAAGATGGGCAGTTTATTCTATTTCCATCTCACTTGTGCAAACATATCATTCTTCATCATGGCTCTCCGCAGGTTATTGTCAAAAAAAGTGAAGATGGCAGTCACAACAGTGTGGTTGAAGCTCTGCCTGATTGTGTGTGTGTGTGTGTGTGTGTGTGAGTGACTCATATAAAAACAGGCAGAGCTTCAATCACTCCATCATGTCTGACATCTTGACTTTTTTTTACAAGATTCTATGGACCCCCATGATCAAGAATGATATGTATCCAGACACGCAACACAGTGAATAGTTCAAATATTTTAAATCATACTTCTCTCTCAGAGATTAGTTTGCACAGTATCTGGGAGGGGATGATCAGGTATTTATTTCAAATTGTCCAAAATCAAATTCCTCAAGTACTCCTGCTCCTGAATTAACTTGCCCTTTCAGGTAATGACTATATCAAACTGCTATCCTGATTCAGACATAGTGCCAAATAGGGTGAAAAATATACCAGAATCATGCATAGTAATCTGGATACAGATTTCATAGTAGACAAAACTTTCCTGTTTTATGTTTGCACATGTAGAAGTTAAGATAGATTTCATACAGCCCTGAAGCTCATCCAGACTCATTTTTACCTTAAAATGGCCCCTATTTTCTAAGCCAAGAAAAAACACTTTGTTAGGATATAATTTACTTAACTATGGTTGAATGAGCCACAATTGGGTGAATTCATGTACTAGGCTAAGTTATAAACTGATTTATGTAGTCACAGCTATAGTCGCTGAGTTCACATAATTTTTTTTATTCGTTCAGTTGTGTCCAATTGTTGGAAACTGCTTGGACAAGTCCCTGCAGTTTTCTTGGCAAGGTTTTTCAGAAGTGGTTTGCCATTGCCTCCTTCCTAGGGCTGAGAGAAAGTGACTGGCCCAACGTCTCCTAGCTGGCGTCATGCCTAAGGCGGGACTGGAACTCATGGTCTCCCAGTTTCTAGCTTGATGCTTTCACCACTATATCAAATGGTTCTCAATACACTAAGCCAAAACTTAAATCACACAATGCTTAGTGCAATATGTGAACTCTCTCACTGCTAAAATTCTATCTAAGATACTAGATATAACACAAAAAAGACAAAAACTTGAGGGGGGAAGTAAAGTTGGCATGGTAGCACAGTTGCATCCATGGTAATGGCTCTCAACATTAGATTCTCATAATTAGAAGCTTTCTGTAATGCTTCAGAATTTATTTGACACAAATATGAGAGTGGGATGTATGTATATGCATATACGTAGGGAAGCATGCACATAGTGGAAAATGAGATACTTACCACTTCACCTTCCATTCCTTGAAAAATTGTCTTTGATCATGTGTCTAGGTTTAAAGACAATCAAAACTCTTGTGAATGTTGGCAAATTTCAATTGGAAGGAAGGAAGGAAGGAAGCAAGGAAGGAAGCAAGGAAGGAAGCAAGGAAGGGCTAGCAACCTTAGTAATGCATACTTACGTAGGAGATCACCCTACAGGTGCTCATTTTCAAGGGGATTGATGTTATCTTTCTCATTCCAGCTCAAACAGAAGGTGTATTAGCTGCATACATGTATGATGTTGTGCTTGGCTGCATTCTATGTTGTCCCCTCACAAATAAACACACTTTCTTTTAAGCATTTTTTTCAGACTGCCTCCTTAAGCTGCTTGTGGGGGAAAGTGGCTGAATTCTTGTCAATTTTCAGCTGGTTAAAAAAAAAGATCCATCCTTTCACTGTTCCACCAGTGAACTTGTTTTTAAAAAACCTCAGCTTTTCACTATTCCACTACTGAACTTGTAAAAACAAATGATTGTGGATGGCAGCAACCAGAAATGAGGGAGCGTTCCTGCCACGGTGCACAGTAGTCAACCGGAGTGGAGATGTTTGCCTACAATGAAATACAGCACAGCAAGCAAACCAGACAGCAGTACTTGAGCCAGCACACATCAGCAAATGCTATTTTTGATATGTGGCAGCAAAAGACAGGTGGAGGCTGCCTTCCTGATGGGCTGGGTCTGGGTAGAGGATGAAGTTGTGCATTCCTGTGCTTGACAAATACTTTGTGGTTTGTACTTGCACTGAGACAAGTTGGTCATGTGAATCAGCCTTATATTTGATTGATTTTGAGAAATGCTTCCTGTCCTTACCTTTATACTAGTCTGCTCCCACTGCTGCAGTTCAACTGTGAACAAAAGAGGTTGTTTGGGGAGGGGTGTGTGATTTGCAGCTTCCTTTGGGCAGCAAAATACCCCAGACTGGCTCCGATGGTCTTCCTTGGATATGATGGATTACACTTTCCATAATCTTCCAACCAGCAGGATGCTGGCTGGATATGATGTGAGTTGTAGTCTTATGCATCTGGATGTGGTTGGTTTGAAGAAAGCTGCTTTATAGTAGGACACCTTTGTGGAGTATAGCTGAGGACTCTTGTTCCAAGCATCCTAAGCTCCATGGTAAAGCTTTGGAAATGTAAATCTACTTGTTCTACCAAGAGAGAAAGGAACTACCTTATAGACTATGTCCAGTGTTAATAGTACATTAACCATAATATCTGTTGGAAGTCCTGGCAAATCCAGCATGCCTCATTTGCATGTGAATTAGCATGTAAATTAAGTTGTCCCACAATGTAACTCTGAGGAAGCTATTTGTCGCCACTCCCATTTCCTTTCTCTCCTTTCTCCTGCTTCCACCCAGGGAGAAGCAAGCATGCTGCTCTGCTCTCCATTCATCAGGGCCATGTGCTTGGGCCTTGATGAAGAATTCTGCCCCTTTCTTCCACGCAGGCTCTTGGCAGCTGTAGGGCTGAGAGTTTAGGGCAAACTAAGTATTTAGAAAGAAAAGAAGAACAAAGGAACGTCATCTTTTCCACCAAGATGGATGTAACACAAGCAACAATAAAGTCAGTAAGAATTATTTTACTTATCTTAACCTAATCTGTCTAAGCGTGTGATTCTTTATGCTTGGGAGGGGTGAATGTGTAAGAGCAATAACCTGTGTTTCTCTGGCATGCTCATTGAAGCTATCTAAGATAATTTTGTTTTTCTGTGCCAGCTTCTCAGCTGTGTTATAAGCTCTGCTCCATTTCAGTGGTTCTAGCAGGCCACTAAATTGGCTTCAATATCGAGATTAAAAGTGTGTTCCCCACTTCATTTTCCCATCTCCAACTAAAGATGGGACAAGAACACCAAATAAATAGTCTCCTTTTGAAATTGGGGATGGTGAATACTGTATCTGCTTATGGATGAAATATCAAGAGTGCCTTTGATCCTAACCCTGAAAAGGAGAGCTTCTGTTTAGTTTTATTGGTTTAAATCATGGAGCTTATTTTTAGCTGATAATAAAAGATATTAGCTGCCAATTTTCTCAGAGAAGTACCATCAGTTGGGGTTATATTCAAACTTTTTGTTGTGTAATGTCTTCTCTATGATACTCATTGATGCCTAAGAATCAGACAAAATCTGACAACCATTACAAGAGATTCTGACAGTGATCATTCAAGCCATATGGAAATCAGAGAAAAATGGAGACCACCTTAGGAAACTGAACAACTGCATTTCTAAGATCATATTTAGCTGTGCCTGCAACAACAGGGATATCTGACCTTTGTTAATGTTGGTATAATGATCTTAGAAGAGGTAGGCCCAGGATTATGAAAATGAGGGTCTTAGATATATTTACTCAGAAGCTTACTCCCATTAAGTATGCACCTTAGAATAGCTTTGATGTTGGGGACATAGCTACATAAGTATTTAGAATTGGAGGCTATAAGCATACTCTATCTGATGTTTATAAGCAAAGATACATTGTTTTAAAATATATTACCTCTATCTCACTGATACACTTCTATATGACATACTGGTCTAAGTCAAAACAAACATCTTAAAGCCCATGACAGAGCACAGCTTTTTTCAGATTTCTGCCATGGAAATTTTCTTATAATGTGTTAGAGTCAGGAGGGTATTTTTCTTCCTTGCTCCTGCTATTAAATTGCCCCATAATATTAACTCCACTGTGTTTTGTATTTATCTGTATTATCAGAAGATCCCATTGGAAAGATAGTGGCAGCACAAAAAGAAACTATCCTTTTATTACATTGCTTATTTTATCTTACAGAAAGTGCATCACTGTTTGTTTGTTTTTATAAACAGCTAATGAACATTTATTGTTAAACTGTTGGTATATAATCACATATGTTTCTATAAAGTTAGTACAGGAACAAATAAATAAACATTTTATTACAGTCCAAGACCATATCATAAAAATTAAAATTCAGCAAAGATCTCATTAATTAAGTAAATTACCTACTTCTATTGTCAGGTTTAAACATAGTGAAGCCTTATGGCTTGGCCACAGAATTTAGCAATTGTGTAAGTAATTTCAGGGTGTTTATCTTTTTAGAAAATTTCAAAATACCATTGGTCTGAATGGCCAGGCAGTCTATCTATTAAGAGATGGATTAGTTGAGAGCACAATTTCTTGTAAAATCTACATCTCGAAAACTTAGTAGAGGAAAACAATGGTTCGTTCAAAGTTTTTCAGTGAAGAGTTCCATTTTTCAATTAGTGTTACATAAAATATTCTTTCATAAAATACTTATATTTTTCTACAGCATTTAAAATCTATTGAGCGTCTTTACTGGGCATTAGAAACCCTATCTCAGGTATGCATAGACTATGGCAATCATTCCATATTTATTTAGTTAGTTAGTTAATCAAATTTATATGAATAGGGGAGAAATTAACTTAGTTCACATTCAAATCTGAGCTGATCTAATTTTGTGGTTTCAAACTGATATGTGAGTTGAGATAATAGTTATCTTTTCAGATTCACAGTTCTCTGAATTTTGCACTGAATTTAGCCAATAAAGAAAGTTATGTTAGAGAAGTCTGCACAAAAATGTCTACAGCTATAAAAATATACTGTGAGGATCATAGTCCTTTAATCTTAAAATCAGTAACTCTTGCCACAAGCCATTTAGGATATGTAAGAAGTTCTTTACTAAGAATAAGTGACTAGTACCAGGTTAAAGCCTTGAATGAAGATTCCCACGCAAAAAGTTCAATTAAGACATTCCATTCCCCCTTTTCTGCCAGCCCCCTTCTGCTAAAATAAATGGCTCAGTACTTTTCCTTTTTAACTGCACCCCCACTCCCTCTGCTTTAAGCTTACAGCAGTCCCCAGATGGCGCCCACTGCCTGACCTTGATATGAAACTCCACCTAAACAATTCTTAATGACTCTGCTGAAATGCTGGCAATTCTCCCCCCTGTGCCACTGTGCCACTGCACAACAAGCTCTAAACTACACGTATCTATTCCCAGCTACTCAAACCCAATTACCCCATGGCAGAGTGTCACATTCAGACACCATTAACTACTGTGTACACTCTACACACAAAAATGTGTTATATTTGGTAAAGTTTACATTAGGCATATTTGTACATAGTAGGCAAAGTTGCAAGAGGTGTATGGATCTGGGAAAAGGTGCATAAATAGGCATATAAACGTTAATGCTATTTTTTTTTAAAAAAAACCTTCAAACTTATGAAAATGTGGCAAACCAAGATTTTAAAAGAAAAATGAACTCAGAAAAAATTGAAACCTCTTGCAAATTTGCAAAAATGAAGAACAGAGAAGGAAAAATCTATGTTTACTGAGCATTCTACCACAGAAGGTAGATACAAATAGCAGGGTTTTGTTCTGAAGTAATATTTGAACAAACAACACAGTAAGAGCTGTCCAGGAGCAAAAACAGAGCCAAGAGAATTTTAAACCATATTAATGGCTCTTCTGAGAGCCAATTTGGTGTAGTGGTTAAGGCACTGGACTAGAGACTGGGAGACTGGGAGTTCTAGACCCGCCTTAGGCACAAAGCCAGCTAGGTGACTTTGGGCCACACCTTCTCAGCCCACAGAAGGAGGCAATGGCAAACCACTCCTGAAATCTTGCAAGGAAAACTCCAGGGACTAGTCCAGGCAGTTGCCAGGAGTCAACAATAACTCAAAGGCATGTGTGCACACATGTGTGCACATACACATACGCACACACAATTCTTCCACTTCTCTGTTGATACAGATCTTACTAATAATGCCTCTGCCTGCATGTGATTAACTGATGCTTGGAATTAGAGTTCATTTTCCATAGTGTCTACAACACCTGGAAAAAAATCTAACACCCAGAAGTGACCTAACAGAGCAATGAATGAATGAATGAATGAATACTAAACAAACAAACAAACAAACGTCTTAGTAATCATTCCTTTGCCTGAATATGTTTTTCTTGTGCTTATGTGATATTTGAAATTAGAGTTAATTCTTCATGGTGTACTACAACTGGAAAAAGCTAAACTCAGAAGTGATCTAATACAGCTTTGAAGGAATAGAGGGTGAAAGTATCAGCATGTACTGTATGCTGTGATTATTGAAAAAGTGTGTGGCTTGCTAATCAATTGTAAATTCTACCTCTGCATGCAGTGCAATCTCAACACAGTACATTCTAAAGCAATCTGAATATGTCCCTGCCCATTCATTTGTTCTTCTGCAACCAGGACTTGCATACCCTGCCAAACAGCTTGTCAAAAGGAGAGTCCTGTTACTTCTTGCTATGATACAGCCATTGATCCAGGAGCATCTGCCAACACATCAAGACTCATTTTTATTCACTGCCTCCAGGGTTTCCCCTCCCCCATTTTTCCCTGAAGGCAATTCTTTGAAGGAGAATTCCTTTGACCAGCCTGATGAGATCTGCCAATTACCAAAGTCCCTGAGATCAGTCCTCCCAAATGATCATGACATATGCTGGCCTTAATATTCAGGCTATCAACTGGGTACTGGTGGTAAGCCAAACTTAGTAGAGTCAGAGGTCAAATTTCAGACACAATTTTTGAATCAGTTGTACTCAGCATTGTCCACCATGTTTCCCTTGCACATTACACAGTGCAGAAATTTATTTACAAATATCCCAAAGAATTAACTGAAGAGTAGGAATCCTGTGGCCTTTGGACCATGTGTGCCTCAAGTCCCTGCTTGTGCTCCTCTATTTGTGCCTCTCTCTGATCACAATGTCAAATTGTAATAGTGTCATGGCTAAATATTGGTGATGTACTGTGCTGTTTTGAAACAGAAATGACAGGAAAACTATAGTGTAAATCCTAAAATAGGATTAACATGGTTTTTAGAACTACCCCCAAACAGATGGAAATTAAAATCCTGTCCTCCCATGTATGGTGTAGTTCCACCTATTTTGCATCATCTTCCCTTTAAAAAAGAACCATTAAGTGCAGCTTCTGGCTGCCAAAACTTGGCTCACTCTTGAGCTAATCCATGAATAAAGATATTTTACTCTGAGAGGTCCATACCAAAGTTAGAATTATGAGTGGGTTCAGCATGCTATTATCTTTAAAAATATGCCTGATAAATCTCAGAAAACAGAATTTCCTCTTTGCAGTGATTCAAGGAATGCTGGATTCATACATATGATTGACTTTCATATTGCTCTCATCATAAAGTGCTTGCTAAACAACAAATTACATATCATATGATTTGTATCAAATAGGTTGAGATTGTGTCCTTCATGGTAATTCTGATGATTTGCACGTAATCCTCATTTACCAATCACAATTGGGATTGGCAACTCCGTTACTAAGCAACATGGTCATAAAGTAAAATGTCATGTGACTGTGCCAACTTACGATGTCAGTTCCAGCTGTGGTCATTAGGTGAATCACCCGCAGTTGTTAAGTGTGACATCACATGACAGTAACTTGCAACTTCCTGCTGGCTTCCCCATAGACTTTGCTTTCAGAAGCTGTCTGCGAAGGTTGCAAATGGGGATCATGTGACCATGGGATGCTGCAACTGTTGTAAATGTGTAGTGGTTTTCAAGGGCCCAAATCATAGTTATGTAACCATGGGGACACTGTGACAGCCACAACTTGGATGACCAGTTGTAAATCTCCTTTTTCAGCACTATCATAACTTTGAACGGTCACTGAAAGGTTAGGGTTAGGGTTAGGGTTAGGGTTAGGGTTAGAGGGTTAGGGTTAGAGGGTTAGAGGGTTAGGGTTAGGGTTAGAGGGTTAGGGTTAGGGTTAGAGGGTTAGGGTTAGGGTTAGAGGGTTAGGGTTAGGGAGGGATTCCTGGATTCTGTTTACATCAGAATACTGATGTCTTTGTCCTGCCCTGTGGCTTGTTCTGTTTTGCTCTGCACAGTGGCTTCAGCTATGTGGACCTTATGGAAGGGCTGCATGATGGGCGCTTCTATGCCTTGAAATGCATCATATGCCATGACAAGGATGATCGTCAGGAAGCTCTGCACGAGGTAGGGATGCACCTGCTTTTTGAGCACCCCAACATCTTGCCCCTCTGTGCACATGCCATGGTAGAGAAAGGATCCAAACATGAGGCCTGGCTCCTTTTGCCTTTCCTCAAGGTCAATAGCCTCAACCCTAAAGTCTTAGTTAAGGGGAAAGGTACGAACGGGTTCAGCAGGTGCATACCAAGAAATTGTAAAATTCTTATTTATTTTTTTTTATGAAAGCTGATGTTCCTCATATCATTTGCCATTTGCTTGATTAGAATGGTGCTTCTACTAGCAATCCTGTTGGGAATCAAGTTCTTGAAGGAATTTTTGCAAGCACTGTACATTTTTATGAAACTTCTACCATTACATTCCTTCCCTTGTCTCTTTCAATAACATAAAGTTTTTCTGGCTTAGAAAATGAGGAGGAAAACGTGAGATGTAAATAGATATTCCAGGGGTAAAATAAAATTCAAGTCACAGGCTTGAGCCAGTTTTGGTGTAGTAGTTAGGGCATCAGGCTAGAAACCAGAAGACCATGAGTTCTAGTCCTGCCTTGGGCATGAAGCCAACTGGGTGACCTTGTGCCAGTCACCCTCTCTCAGCCCTAGCAAGAGGGGAATGGCAAACTACTTCTGAAAATCTTGTGAAGAAAACTGCAGGGTCTAATCCAGGCAGTCATCAGGAGTCAATGCTGACTCAAAGGCACTAAATAAATAAATGGAGTAGCTGCCCAGGTAGAGAGTATAAATTTCTTTACACAACTACTTTAATCAAAAAGCCGAATCAGTGAGTTTGCTCTATTTTCCCTTCAGTCACACATAGCTCTTTAACCAGAGTCTGCCTGTCATCTGAATCTGCAGGAGCCTCCGTTTGGGATTCATGGAAACCAACATTTGCAGCCAAAGCTTGCCATAGGTTTCAGCTCCAAATAGCTTCCAGGTTCAGCAACTTGGTAAGCCTACAACTCTGGTTAAAGAGCTATGCATGATGGGAGCTTAGTTTAAAATGGCAGCATGCATGCACATTCATTTGGTTTTACAGGTAGTCTTTCTTCAGCAACCACTCATTTAGTGACTGTATGAAGTTACAACAGTGCTGAATGAGCGGGACTTACGATGGGTCCTCATAGTTGCAGCTGTCACAGTGTCCGTGGTCATGTGATTGCCATTTGCAAACTTCCCTGCTGGCTTCTGAAAAACAAAGTCAATGGGGAAGCCAGCAGGAGGTCACAAATGGCGATCACATGACACTGCACTTAACGACCGTGCGGGATTCAGTTAACAATGGCAACTGGAACTGCTGCAAGTGCCGTTGTAAGTCAGCACAGTCATATGACCTCATGCCGGTCCAATTACCATTGTTAAGCGAGGACTACCTGTATAGCTAAGCATG
This sequence comes from Candoia aspera, assembly GCF_035149785.1. NCBI lineage: Eukaryota > Metazoa > Chordata > Lepidosauria > Squamata > Candoiidae > Candoia > Candoia aspera. The sequence goes on from NC_086156.1 coordinate 52,793,877, forward strand.
TCATGTAAATCCAGCCTATATTCCAGCAGGGAGAATCATAAAAGCAGCAGACCTTATTTACTGTCAAACTGTCGAATCAAGTGCTCCAAGGCATTCCCTTTGGGCCACCTTCCTCCTCCGCCTCTTCTCAACCATTTTGTGTTGCTTCTTTCAGCCTGCTAAGTTATGGAAACAGGAAGCAGGTGGCAGGACATTTGACCGCCATTCTTTGGTCTGGCTGGGCTGTGCATATGATAGAGGTGTTAGAGATCTGTGCTGGACTGTATCAATATCACTGGAGAATGGCATGTGGGCTGTTGGCTGCACTTTAGTTACCCTCCACTGCAGTTTGTGTTGAAAGGAAATGTCAACTGTGCCATTTTATCATGGACTCAAGAACACCCTGTGAAATCTCAAGCTTGTGTTTCATCCAAACAGTTCACTTATGCTATAGCAGATGCTGTTGCCATTACCCGACAATGCTGACATAACCCCAAAGGCATCTGTCTGCAAATGGGGACTTCTAACAATTCATTGTCCAGTTTCACAATGAGCAGTGAGAGAGACAGAGACTGAGAAGCATAACTCAGCACAAGAACCCAGCCAAGTGATTCAGTAACCACTCACTGTTTGCTTAACAATATCAAGACTGAAGTTGATTTAACATACACTGGACTTCCTGAACTACACAATGTTCACAGATTAGTCTTTTATATTTTCTGAGATTGGCTGCCCTACAAATTTTCTCTAAAGAAATAAAACAGCTTACCTGGATAGTTAATGAACAGCATATAGACAACGTGCTTTGCTTTAAAAGTTGGGGGGTGATTTTTCACAACAGGCAGGCATAAAGCCCATACTATGCACATTATCCAGAATGCCTGAAACAGAAGTGCAGCTATCATGTTATCTCTTTGTATCTGAGGAGCCTATTGCATTTCAGCTACAATGAGCTCAAATTTTATATGGCTCTGAATTTGGAAAAGCTCCATATTAACCAGTCAGGAGTCTAATCAATCAAATTTTGTTTCAGGTGGACCATATGTTCCCAGTGTGGTCATCCATAAGTTTACTAAAGGTAGAGATTAGTATTGTCAATTTATGGGTGAAGATGATTTTCTTTCTAAAGGCTGAACTCTTGCTAACAGTTTTACATCCACTTGGAATTGTGACATTGAAGAGATGTTTATAAGTTCTTCCCACCATTGTTGGAAAAATTCACTAAAGCAGACACCAATAAATATTAACAACTAGACAGAACTTAGCATTTGCCCCACAAATATTGTAGTAAGCAGCAATGTTTCTAACTTCAGTATCTCTCCCCAAATACTATGAAGCATTTATGCTTACTCAATTTATTATTTCTCCTTCAGCAGTACAGGAAAGTAGGTTCAGGAATATCCCTTACAGCAGCCTTTCTCAACTTTTTGACCCTGGAGGAACCTTTGAAATATTTTTCAGGCCTCGGGAAACCCCCGCATATTCAGGCTCAAATATAGGTGAGAAGTTACAAAATTATTATATTTGTTTCATGTGTAGGCCTGAATATATGCATTAACAGCGTTCTTAAACTAAAAATAAAGAATGAAACTTACATCTTTAATGTGAAATTGCCCAAATTTCAAATTATTTCTTAAATAAATCATGATCTCCCAGGGAATCCATAGTGACCTCTTGTGGAACCCTAGGTTTCCACCGAACCCTGGTTGAGAAACCCTGCCTTACAGTGACAGAATTTGTGACTTGGATGCCATTGAAATACTGCACATCTTGCTTTTTTGCATCTTTTATAAGGATAAACTTTACAACATAATATTACTTCTAATTAGGAATATTTCTGGACACCCTGATGAACTTTACCTTAGATAACTTCTGGATGATCAAGAGTCAACACTTGGCAATTCAAGTTGTTAGTTTTGGTATGCCACATGTAAGACGATGTGCCAACTTACAGCCAAGTAAAATATGGGTGTGCTTATGCCAGCTATTAAAGACTCCTGTTCATTATATGTTTTATGGTAAATGTTGGTATAAATAATGGGTAACATTCAGTTCCTCCTTTGTATATTGATCTCTGGTTGTAATAAAGTTTTATCTGTCTCATAAGTCATCCTATATTTCTTAAATGCCAAGTCTGAGGCTAGCAGCCAGACCTTTCTGGCATGGAAGCCAGATGAATGGAGTTGATTGTGGTTAGCTAATGATGACACAAATAGCATCTTAAGGAGCAAATAGCAGTTTTTATGTGTGATTTTCTAGGGAAAATAGCAGAGGGGCAAAGCTTGGCCTATACTAAAAGATAGATTTTAGGTAATGCACCTTAAGTCATCAGTGAAATATACAGTCCATTGAAAACAGTTGTAGCGGAAGAAGAATAAGCAAGTTGCAAATAAATCCTGAGATGAAGGCAATAAATGGAAACAAGGCTTACTTTTATTTTATTAATGGTTGGGTTAGAAAGAGAGAAAGAGAAAATGTGTCCTCAACTGTAATAGTCTGAGAAGACAAAACTGCATAGGTGGGATGTCCCTGAACAACCTACGTGAGGAGGGCATTACCAGATGTGGTTTCAGATCCACAAAAGAAGTGGATTGAGTCCCCCCACTGATGAATTGATGGATTTACACCAGGTTCTGGGTTTCTCCTGCTATGATGGAAAATTCCCAGTAATATCAGTAATGACTGATCAGTAGGGGGCTCAATTTACTTCCCAAGTAGACCTGAAGTCACATCTGGTAGTGCCTTTTGATGCCCTGTGTCAAGTTTTCAGTTCCATTCCTTTCAATGGCTTTGAAAATAACATGGGCACAGTAATTGTGAGATAAAGTCAGAGCGTGCCAGATGTGTTTATCAATTCTGGTTCCTTCAAGGAAGAAACATTTCTATATACATAGGGTCGCCATGAGTCGTAAACAACTTGATGGCAACTAACAACAATTCTCCACTAGTAGTTGGATTAACTTGAGTCACAGCATTTCTCCCAGTGAAGAGTTGCAAAACACCTCAGAAGCTGCTACACTAAAAGAAATAGATTGGATGAAAGGTTTCATCTTACCAGTTGTATATCTCTCCTCACCTCCTGCCTCTTAGAGACTAACAATGCAACAGCTGTCTATGCCTAGCCACAACAATGATATGGTAGTCCCTGATGCTGCATCCCTAACAAAGGGACATGTGGGAAAGAAAGGGGTGGGGAATCTCACAGAGGCACATTAAATTGCTTCCAACAGAGTGTTAAAAGCTTAGTTGTTCAACTGTAGTTATGGGTCCAGTTTGATTTCAACAGTGCACAATATGAGTTGCAATTCCATTAATTTCAGTGGGAGTTTTGACATTAACATGGTTAAGTTGTGGATTGAAACTCAAATTAATACCAGTTCCTTATGAGAATGGTGGGGGGTGGATTATTGGCTGCTAAGATATTGGGAGAGGGACTGTTCGGTGTAGTGCTGAAAGCCATCAGGCTAGAATCTGGGAGACTGAGTTCTAGTTCTACCTTAGGCACAGAGTCAAGTTGGGCGACCTTGGGCCAGTCACTCTGTCTCAGCCCTAGGAAGAAGAAGGCAATGGCAAACCAATTCTGAACATCTTGCCAAGAAAATAGGCAATCACTTGGAGTCAAGACTGACTCAAAGTTCCCCCTGCCCCCAAAAGCAAGGTGTTTGGTTAAAGATTGCATATCCATCTAAATAACCTATTTCATTTGTAGCCAAGCTTTCAGGGAGCTGGCAGGATTGAACACTGCAGAATGGATATTGTTCTGTTTGATGAAATCAGCTAATACCCAAACTGGACCCACCTTTTTATAGATCCATATTTATTTGCAAAATGCAGTATACAGAGAACAAGAGGATAGTCTCGCACTCCCTTGTTTAACCCACAGAAATATATAACATCGCTCCTATATTTTGACAACATTTGCAACAACCATGCCATGTTAACTTTTGTTCAGAGGTTTAATTCTAAGATGGAAAGCTTAATTATGGTCAGAGTTTCCTCAGGTAGTTTTTTGGAGAAGCAGGATACACCTAAATGTGGGAAAAAATGGAACCAAGTCCAAGAGGTAGCTTGGGCCAATGTCCAAGGCTCTTGACTCTTTGTTTCCGATCAGGAAATAAAGCTGGTTGTTGCCTTTGAGTATTTATTTATTTAATTATTTAAAGGATTTATATGGCTGCCCATCTTAAGCAACTCTGGGTGGCTCACAACTACAATAAAACCAATAAATAAAACAATCATAAAACAATAAAACAAAAAACCTGCACCTTAATTGTCTGCTTGGGATGCCCCACAGCAGGCTCAGCTACCCTCCTCCCATACTATCTGCCTATACAATCCTATCCCAGCACCTCAGTAAAAAGCCAGGTCTTAACAGCCTTTCAAAAGGCTGGAAGAATAGGGGCCTGCCCGAAAGTCGGTGGGAGGATGTTCCACAAGGTAAGGGCCTTGTGGGGGACCTGATGAATGTTTGGGGGGATCTGATGAATGGGGGGACCTGATGAGAGTTTAAAAAGTATTGTTTGTGTTTGGTTGAAACTTGCATTGCCAGTTTTCATATGTGACTTTCTAGAGCCTGGTGTTTAGATCCTGCCAAAATGGTTGTTCAATCTCTGTCTGCCTAGCTAGACTTTTGGATGATCTTAACTATGTTTGTTCTCCACTTACTCTGTGCCTAGTTCATCATCCTGCTAAGCCACATTGTGTTTAATAATGGTATAGTGAGTAAATTACAATTGATCAGCAGTACACATCACACTATGGTGGTCTGTTTGGCCATTTAAAGCTTTAGACCACTTTAGATCAAAGTGTTTGGTTGTTTATGACTATAAATTCATTTTATTTTTTAAAGTTAGTTTGATTTTTTTCTTAATTCTGATATTATGTTTTTATTGTAAACCACCATGTGACTACACTAGATGGTGATAAAACCCTTTAATAATACAAACATAAGTAATATAATAAAGATGTAATTATAGTTTACAAACTACAGTGCCTGGGTTCACACTCACACACTACGCTAGGCCAAAGCTGGCAAACTGTGTTATATCTTCATGTCTTCAGTGAATCAGGCCTAGGAGCAAAACCCCAGGAAACAGACCCAAACAGGTAGAGCTACATTAGTTTTTACCTGTGGCCTATATAGCTTCAGGCCCTATATAGTACCAAGAAGGGACTTAAGAAAGTGATGACCACCCACCATTAAAGGATTGCTGCTCTGTTATCTCCAAAAACATACCTGTTAGGTTTTGTTAAGCTCAGTAAAAGCAAGTGGCCCAAGGTCATTCAGTTAATGGGCCTTTGAACCTGGGTCTCCCCAATCCCAGTTTAACACCTTAAACTACAATATTCAACTGGCTCTCATGGCATACAATATTCTCTCCTTGTCAATTTAGGAACAAGTTCCCTATTTCAAGATTTCTTCCCCACAGTGCTGGTGGGGAAGATACATCAAGACCAATAAGCATAGGACTACATGCTCCATTCTCTTCATTACCCAACTGAAATGAAAGTGTAAAGAGTACAGTATGCATTACAGCTCTCTGCAGGTGTCAGTCACTGAAAGGAGTAAATTCTTCCATCAGAAGTTTTGTTCTGATGGAAAGGAAAACACCTACATAGTTTCTCTCTTCTTTTTTTTTCTCCCCACAAACCCCAGCACAATTTAATTTACTACGTGAGGGTACTAGAAAGAAGTCTAGGAAAACTGTTCCATGCCTTGAAGAGTTTTTGTGAATTCCAGAAATATTGAATATTTGAGGATTATTTTGTAGACATTTCTCTGTTTGATGCAAGACTCAGATTGGGGGAAAAACAACTTTAAAAGGACTTTCATATGACATACATTTCATCTGGTTGTCACCAAGGATGTAAGATTTGTGTGCATTTAAACTATCATTTTAACTGTAGACCCATCACTGTTGCTTGTTGATGATATGCCAAATGGAAGCTACACAATCAAATGTGATTTTAAAAGGAACTCTGTTTGCATCATAGGCTGCCTAAATATTGATGTGCAAATGAAGAAGAGTCACTGTTAGAAGCTGCTTTTAAAAGAGCACAAACTTGCTCATAGGAGGAATAGAGGTATGTGTGTACAATATGTGTATGTATACACATCTGCACATCACCTATTGGCTTCTGAACATGATTCAAGACACAAATTGTGAAAAGGTTTGGCTTAATGCTTCTTATTGAAAACTTTTTTTTCAATATGAGCCTGCTTATTTGTTAAGAAATCTTACAGGAAAACACATCTGATAGGGCCTTTACTCTGCCTCCCCACTCAGACAGGCAACTTTAGTTTGTGGCTTTGGGCATAGAAATCTTCTGCCATGATGCTCAGCCTTAATCTAGTTTGATAGTTTGGGTCATAGTGGTGGTGTGTATGTGTTTTAAGTTCAAAAATTTTAATTGGACATTGATGATATAAATGGATCTTTTGGGGGAAAAGGATTGTGTTATTTGATATTCCAGATTCTGTGTTGCCAAATACTTAAAGTTCAGTGGCAGAGTGTGTTTTACATAAAAAGGTCCCAGCTTCAATTTCCAACACTTCCAGGAAGCCCTTGGGATGAATTGCTGCCAATAGATGGACCAATAGTTGGAGTGATTAGCTGGATTCACTCCTCATTTTGCTCACCCCTGGCTCATTGAATAAAACACAATTGGCTGATCGAGATAACATGCCAAGCTGGCTTAGTTCAGAGAACACATTAAACCACAGATGAGCAAAGCAAGGCATATATAAAACCTAGGCAGTAGTGACACCTTGTTCTGACCGCGTGGGAAGGGCTGCCAACACAATCTATGGTTCACTATTTATATTCAGGCTGCCTTTTAGAGGGTTTGCATGCAGTAGGTCCCAGTTTCAGCCCCTGCGTCTTGTATTTAAAAGGATGCTGTAGCAAATAATATGAAAGAAACCTGTACAAGATCCGAGGGATCTCCTGCAAATCAGCATACACAGTACTAATCTATATGGTCCAATCCGAATACAGTTTCCTGGGCTGTTTTGGTTACTTCTTGCATTCTTCCAAGTGACTGTCCTGCAGAGTTTCTGCTACCTAGAGACCAGTGTTTTTCAAACTTGGCAACTTTAAGATGTGTGGACTTCAACTCCCAGAATTCCCCACCTGGAATTCCACAAGCCAGCAATTTTGATTTGGGGGTGATGTGTTTCTCAAATAAACATACAGATGAAGAGGGCAAACAAGCGAATAAGCAAAAGAATGGGGTAAATCTTCCTAAAATGTGAAATAAAATGATATATAGAGAACCATATGGATAGGTTGGTGAGTTTTAGAATAGGATAGTAAAAAGGACTCTACCAGTAACAGAGAAGATCCTAACTGATTTTTGAGGGTCCTTAAGATCAAGAGGAAGCTGCTTATCCATCTTACAAGCAGCACCAACATCATTCTCCATTATTGTTTATCTCTGTTTTAGCTACACAGTGCCATAATATGTAGAATCACTGGCCTTGGTCTGATTTGGCTCCAGAGCATCATCATGTATTCCAATTAGATTTGAAGCCCCTTCAAAATGATAGTAGGAAGTATATTATCCTCACCTGGATTTGACCACAATGGATAGTTTTGAATTCAATTAGAAACTGCCTTTGTGATAACCTCCAAAGTAGTATCAGTGCAAAAAAGGAAGTGAATGGCACCAAACAGCAGTGGGACATGGTGTCGTTCCCACCAGTACCATGAACAACTGGCAAATACTAGTTGAAGGCATATAATTGTTTAATTTATTTACATGTAAGTCCACACATTATCTTATCTGCAATATTGGAGATGTCATATACTTTCCTTTTTGGAGTCCTTGGTGCTCTCTGAGATTGGTGGTTTGCCTGCAGACATTTCATTACCCAACTAGGTAACATCATCAGTGTTATGCAAGGAAATGTCTGCAAGCAAACAACCAAGCTCAGAGAGCACCAAGGACTCCACAGTTCAACCCTGAGCTACAGATATTCTCTTCTATTGGAACTTTTCTTTTTGCATATTTATGCTGGACAACAGTGAAAATATTCACCTTCAAAAGCCTTTTTAATCAACAATTCAACATGGCAAAACATGGCAAAAATTTAAAAAAATGTTTGCAGAATTTGAAAATAACAGAGTGATTGTTAGTTAGATATTTTACTTATTTAGGAGCTTCTCCTTATATTAGGTAGAGACATGGAAAGCAAACAGCTTTATTTATCTTAACAACCTGAACAAAGGACGAGATGATAGAATAGAAGTTCACCAAACTGCAGTTGAAGGGCATGTTGTGAGGTAAAGTGAAGGTGATGTGCATGCAGGATGTAATTACCACAGTAATATAATAACATTCTGTGAAACATTATTAAGGGGGCTGCTTTGCCCTGACATGCATGCATAGCCCCTATTAATGTTAATCGAAGTTTTGCAAGTAAATCAGCAAAAGAACAGCCCCTTAAATTAATTACAACCAAACAACTCTGTTTTGTTGGGTCACACAGAACAATTTGTTTCCACAAAGCAAGACAAAATACTGCATTCAGAAAATGGTGAATACTAAGTGGGGAAACCACGATGACAGTAGAGAGAGGAAGGAAGAAAGGGAGGGAAGGAAGGAAGGAAGGAAGTTAAAATATTGTTTTAAATAACAAGACAGTGTCAAATGGTTCTGCTTGGGAGCTACAGTTATGTTGGAGCTGCGCCTCATTGTTGGAGAGTTTTCTTCTGTACATTTTTCAGAAGATATGGAGTTCACTGACAAATGACCTAGAAAAGAACTGTGACTTTCTATTAAAAATCCCTAGAGGCAACTGACCAGCATTGTTCACTGAGCCAGCTGCTGATATTTCCAGAAATGGTTGAGTTGAGAATTGCGCAATATCTAATGTTGTTTTGTGCCCTACTTCCTGGTAATCGTGCACTTCATCTCTCACATGGTCTCACTTCCTGGCTTTTGCCATTAGACCTCTGGACCTACTCACATAGGCAACTTGTTACTTTGTTTTATTACCAAATATTCAGCTATTGCACATTAGTTGTCTCAATAATTTCCTTTTCCACCAGTGTTTCAATCTTATGCATTGTTACTTCCTCCAAAGGGAATTCATATGGAAATGACAGCATCAGTGAAAAAGAGAGCCAGTGAAAAGCAGAAGAGTTTTAGAAGTATTATAATAGTGACAACAGCAATTAAAAAATAAAATAAGGGAGCAAAATACCCCTCCAAACAGCCAAATGAAGACTGAGCATATAGGTGCAAATTGCAGATTTTATGGAGAAAAGGGAAAATGGAAAACTGAAGGGGATGAATGGAATATCCTTGAAGAAGGCAGGTCCAATTGGCTAGAGACCTGAATAGTCCATATAGCAACATTATAGCTCTTCTCAGTTCTTTGACTGGATTCTCAAGGAAATAAATTCTGAAGGTTGGAGAATTATAGATCCTGGACAGGCCCTTTCCAAGTTTCAGAGAGGCTATTTCCAGCTTTGGCCTCCATGCATAATTAAAAATAAAAAATAATGGACATGAAAACAAAACAATGACAAAAATACTCCAACACATAAATGAAGCACAACTTCAATATTCTTCCAAAAAAACAAAAAACATTTTTTAATCTTGAGCCATGGGTAAATGGCCCTCTTGGCACCTCCATTCCACTGACCAGCTGTGATACTAGCTCTGTTACTTATCATTTGTGTTCAGCTCTGCCCTTGGTTCCAGATCAGCAACATCTGAACTGCAGTTCTAATTGCTTCTATTTAAATGCAAGTAAGAATCTTCTACTTGGATAAGGCACAGTCATGAATATAAAAGAGGTTCAAATTATGTTTGCTTGGATGCTAGTAGAATTCCTGTGCAATGCATGGAACTCCAGAACTGAACTTATTAGAGACCATAATGTACCATACCTGGGCTACAAAATCCAGACAACCACTAAATGGTAGCAAAAAGAAATGGGGCTAAAATTAAATAAAAAGAAGACCGAACAAATAACAACAGGTAAAACAATCAGCCTAAGAATTGACAAGAAAGATATTGAAGTGGTAGATAGCTTCTACCTTTTAGGATCAACTAGCAACAGTAAAGGAACAAGCAGTCAAGAAATATGCCATAAACTAACATTTGGTAGAGAGCGGCATCAGGCTAGAAACTGGGAGACTGTGAGTTCTAGTCCTGCCTTAGGCACAAAGCCAGCTGGGTGACCTTGGGCCAGTCACTTTCTGTCAGCCCTAGGAAGGAGGCAATGGCAAACCACTTCTGAAAAACCTTGCCAAGAAAGCTGCAGGGAACTTGTCCAGGCAGTCTCCAAGATTTGGACATGACTGATCAGATTTAAAAAAAATAATGGTAAAGCAGGCATGAAGATATTGGAAAAAATACTCAGAAGCTGTAATGTGTCTATACCTACAAAGGTCAGAATTGTGCAAGCCATGGTATTCCCTGTGACACTGTATGGAAGGAAAATGTGGACATTAAAGAAGCAAGATAGGAAACGTATTGATGCTTTTGAACTTTGATGTTGGAGAAGACTCCTGAGAGTACTATGGACAGCCAAGAAAACAAATAGATCGCTGAACAAATTAATCTAGAGTCTCACTTGAGGCACAAATGACCAGGCTGAAATTATCCTACTTTGGACACATGATGTGATGACCTAGCTCTCTGGAGAAGGCTCTAATGTTGGGAAAGATGGAAGGAAAGAGAAGAGGATGACCAGCAGTAAGGTTAATGGACTCAGTTATAGTGGTGATAGGTGTGCTGTTGGAAAACCTGAAGGACCAGGTAAGAGGCAGATCATCATGGAGAAAATCTATGTGGTCACCAAGAGTCAACACCAATTTGATGACATATAATCAATCAATCAATCAATCAATTTGCATATAATCAATCAATCAATTTATGGTTTATCAATCAATCAATTTGCCTGACTACCAGCAGTGCCACTGAATACTCCTGATGCTCCTGCTTTGCATAGTCTTTCTTCTGCCCCTGTGACTTAGGCTATTTCTGAACATGAGTCTAGGTCTCTTCTGTAAGAGCCATCAAGACATGTTCAAAAATAGTCCAGCTGACAGATAACAGGCATGAAGTAGAGGTACAGGGTGAATATAACAATAACAAGCACAATCCTTAAGTAGTACTTCCAGGGAATGGCAGTGCTACAGCAAGTTACTAAGGAATCCAGTTCTGATTTCACAGCCTGCAACACCTGATGCCACCAAAACCAGAATGGAGTAGGCAGACTGGTTCCCTCCCCAGTAATAAAACAGTAAAATTGCATAAAAAATGAAACCCTTTGTCAGCAGAAGCAATGGAAAACCTGTAATTCAGCTAGTGGTGACAAAACTAGCCACACACATCTGGCAAAACCTGGACTGCTTTCTTGTTTTAAATTGACTTTCTATGCAGCACAGAACTAACTGGGTCTGTTTACTAAACGCAGAGGTAGCGTTTTTTCAGAAGAGCACTAGTCCTGTTTTTTAAGCACAGGTCAAGTATGTTTTCAAAAAACAGGTCGAGCACTCAATCTGTATTTATAAGGAACCCACATAAGGCCAGACCTGCGCTTTGGAAAACACCAATTAGGCAAAATGCATGCAGATGTCTCTGCGGAAGCCAAGTCTCCAATCTTTCCAAGCCAAAAAGACCATGGAGGGCAGTTCCAGTGACCAGAGGGGAGGAGGCATTCCTGCAGCAGCCAGAAATGGCCCATACTGTAGGTGCTGGGCAAATCCCAGCCCCTGATCATGTCAGCAACCACAGCACAGTGAGGCCTGCCAGATGGTATCCATGGCCAGAATTGTGCCAGGAGGAAAAGGAAAATGCTACTTTAAAACTGGGACAGCTAACAAAGATCTTAAACTGCCTCTGTGTCAGGGCTGAGATGCTTTCTCAAATTTCATTTCTGCCTCAGACTCAAATTTCTTTTGTCTTGGTTGTGGCTCTTCCTCCTGTTCTTCAAGGTTACGCCTATATCCCATTATACTCAGCTTATGAAGGCAATAAGATAAAGGCAATGCTTTAGGACAATGGCTTAGTTAATCTGCTTAGTTTCTTTCTTTTAAATTATTCTGTGTCAGTTTATCAAAAACAAAAAAGATAGATTCCATTGCCTGATTTGGTTCTGAGGCTTGCTGTAACCTATGTGGGTATGGAAGAAAAATCTGACAGGAAGAAAAAAACACATTCCCAATTGTATGACTTCCATTTTGAGGAGGAGGATGATGATCGACGATGATGTTTAAATTCATATTTTTATCTTTTTCCCCTCAGTATCTTATTCCTCATAGCTTTCCAATTTAATAAAAATGTAGGCAGCAGGTGCTACAATAGATATGGAGTGGGCAGTGGGGGGAAATTACGAATCAGGCGCAAGTCTTTAGCTAAAAAAACCAAATGAAAATCCCACTGCCATTTCCAGAAGCCTCTTTCTTGTCAGACCCCCTGCTAAGATGAAAGGTCAGGAAAAGAAAAAGGAGAGAAAAAAGGGGTATTTGACTGGGAAGACAAACGAAAATTTAATACAAGCCAATACTGGCACTGATAGTCCAGAGTGATTATATTCTTTGAATGCCAGATGTTAGACGCTTTCATAAAAGAAGACCAGATATAATCCATTTAAAAACAAACAGAGCCCAGATAGATTTCCCTCGGCGCAGAGAAGTTCGGGAAGCTTGGCAGACAAGGATTTTTTTTTTTTAGCAGAAATGGAAGGGGGAATGTTTTCAGCTCTGATGACGTATGACTGCCCCCTGCAGTTTCTCAGCAAAAAGGAAGGCAAAAATGTTGGGGAAACAGCTGGGGCTGAAGCTGAGAAAATTACAACAGCTCAAAGCAGCAATTTCCAAATATTGTGTGTTGAATTCCACCCCAAGGGAACTTCGTTAGCTTGGAAGATTTCCTCCCAATGCTCCAAAACAGAATTTTATTTTATTTCAATGACCACACAGAAATTGTTAGGTTACCATAGGTCAGATTTCCCAGCCTAGTTCCTTACACTTGTGTTAAGTGTCTGAAAACTGCCCTAATCCTGAGTTGAACTGCTATCAGCCCATCCTTCAGTCAGCAGAAAATATACCAGCACATTTGTTGTCCCTACTGCTGAGCCCTGCCTCTATTGTGTCTGTTACAAGTCACTACAGTCACCTGGCTTCTCTTCAAGGGAACGGGTAGAAGCTCAACCAATTTTTCACCCCTTCAGGTTGCCCTTGGATGGTGCTGGAAAAATGAGAAAACACTGCTTTAACACTAATACAGCTCAGGACAATTCAAGTCAATTTCACTTGTGTACTGGGGATGGGATGAAGGCAACATTATGGAGGAACAGCAGAAATAGATGTTGCCAGGCCATTGTCAGTCCTTCTAGGTAGATCGGACTAGGAAAGCAATGCCATGTAGGTCAATACAACTTTTATTGTAAGGCTACAGTAAACAGAATCCTGCAAGTCTGAATGTGCTGCCCCCTTCCTCATTTTACCTTTGTGTGAACTAGGGGAGAGCTTATCTGAGATGTTTATTCACGTTACATTCTTGCTCCAGACTCAGGCCCCTTTTATCTGATTGTTGCCTTGGTAGCGGCTCTTCCTCCTGTTCTTCAAGGCTGTTCCCTCTGCCTTCTACAGCCGTGTTTGTGCCACAGTTATGTGCAAGTGGAGAAAAGCCCAACAATTGCAGAAGTCTTAGATGGAAATCTGGGAGAGCTTCTGGTAGAGAAGGCTCTGCATGTTGTGGGTGTGATGGAGGAGCATGTATGACCCATCGTTGTGGACTGTGCATCCTTGAAGCAGGGTTCTCCGTAGGGGTGGTCAATGATGTCAAAATGGTGGGCACGATCAGGCAATTGAGGTAGGTGCTCCCTACAAGGCAGGTGGTGGCAACAAGAACTGCCAAGCTGCACACCGAAACAGGAAACAGGACTTAGAGTATGAAGATCCAGAGGGCTTCTGCAGAAAAGGGGCTTAAGACTTCTAACCTTTCACTCTGCAGATTCAGCCCTGCCGCTACATCAACATTACTTCAAAAGAAGTGTTATAAAAGCAGTTTAGCCAATAAATGGATCACTAAGGAAAACCGTATGAGGAAGATAAGTTGGAAAAATTGTTGTATAGCTCAAGTAGCCAGAAGACACAGTGATATGTTAGCTGCAGGCAACATAAAGAGAGTGCATTCTCTCTTTTTCAGAATACTTCCAATGGCGGTTATTTTTTTGCTTGCTAGGCAGTATATGCCCCCATCAATCACATGACACTGTGAACCAGCTCTGATGTAGTTTTAAAACTTTAATTCCTTTCTACCCTTGGAAAACACATTTGATTTTTTTTTCTACCTAGATTCAGACATGGGTGAAACTTTCAATCTAGCAAAATCATTCAATGCTTGCAGGCATCTCTTTTTCCACTGGAGTAGCTGCCTGCCATGCCCTCACATTCCTGCCCCTATTAAGTATTTAATGTAATTCAATTTAGTAAATACCACATGCTATTTGCTATTGGGGAAAAGCCCCTGAATGCAATTTTGATGGCATGGTAGGAAAACCATGCAGAACATGGTTTCTAGAAGTCTTTTCAAACACTTTACTACCAGTGGCTTAGAAGATGTCCTTCTGTGTAAGTGTTATGCATCTTTGTGGGTATGTATTTCTGATGTCGCCTCATGTTGCATCTCTGTGTCTTTACATGTATATGTACACTGGGAAGCACAGGGTGGATTCATATACTCTACAAATGTGCAGGGGAACAGCACTTTCATTCCTGTGGCACTGGCCAAGTAGAGGGCCCTATCTACCAGGTCCTCTATTGCCCTATCTAAGACGAGATCAGGGAAAAACACTGGTGATAAACCTAAGGGGCTGGATACAGAACAATTTTAAAGCTTTTGGGGGATACAATTCTACTTTTTAGCAGTCAGGTTGTTAGTTTTGCCGTGCTCTCTTTTAAACTCACTCTAACAAATCTGACCTGGGTGAACAGTTTGGAGAGTGTTACTATCTGACAGACAGAAAAACTGGCAGCATTCTGCTTCCTTTACAAAATTTATTTCCCACATTTAGTCAAGTTGGAAATTTAAAAAAAACAACCCTTACAGCAGCCTATCAGAAGAAATATTTGCCAGTCACAATATATAAGTGTGCCAACTGAGTCATTGGCAGTATGTGGGGAGACACAGACAATAAAAACCCAATTGTTTCTTTTTTTCTAAAAAGACAGGGAAGAGGTGTTTATTCCCAGAACAGAAAGGACTGAATGCTCATGGCTGCATTTTCTGTGCTCAGCTATTGGCTAGCTCAGATAGAGCAATAACTGGCTGAAGGCGTTCTCTCCAAGTTCCAGACTGGTAAGCATCTGCTGTAAGCAGTTCTATGCTGAAAGCACCTGAGATCTGTAAATAGTGAGGACCATGCAGGTAAAGTGCATGTTAGTTAAATTATGTTTGAATGATTTGCATATTAACAGGCTGGTGGTAGGGCAGAAATTTTAGATGGTAGAATCAGCAGAGAGCAAAATTTTATAACAGTACCATATTGAAATTAACTGGTTGTGTTTAAGTGAGAAGTAGTGGGAGACTCAGACAGGAGAGAGAGTAGAAGCAAAGTGCAACCTCAATTACACCTCGTAGTGATATGGAGAACTATGATATGTTTAAGTGGTGACAAGCCAAATCCTAATATAGACCAAAAACCAATCAAAGATTGTTAATTTAAAAAAATACAGTGAGTCACATCCCATGGAGAGAAAATAGAATGTGAAATTGTACTTGATAAAATTACCTTCACTATGACATAAGCTCTCTCTCTCTCTCTCTCTCTCTGTGTATACTTGTATACTTCACCATTTTATTTTTAGATCATGGCATCTGCTAGGATATTTTACAAAAAGGCAGATAATCCAACATCTAGTCTAAGTATCTCAATAGATTTCCAGGGGAATCCTAAGAGACAAAATGGGAGGTGTTCTTCCCTTACACCACATGTCAGCTGTTAAGGTCCTTTGTAAAAGTGCATCAGAGGGGGTCCTTGGCCCAGGAACTCAGGGACACGGACTGTATATTGCTATCTGCTTCATCCCAGCTGGGCCTATTTTTTGTCAGAAATTGCTGCATTGCTCCTTACACTCTCGGCAGTCTCCTGTGCTGACTTAAAAGATGATTGTGGAGAATTTGTAAAGGTGACAGACATTCAGGTGTGTGCCCTTAGTCACCTCATTTGCATGAGAAGCACTGATGCACTGTGCAATTATTTATAGACTCCTCCGTTTCCCCAAAGGAGTCAAGGCAGTTTACAATGCCATACAATAAAAATGCAGCAACTAAAAGCCATCAAGAATGTCATAGGAGTTAAGGCAGCCCACTGCTAAATACTATATACAAATACTAAATAATACTAAACAGTAAAAACAATAATAAATTATCATAATTTATTAAATTAATAAATTAAATAATATTAAATACCAAAAATAAATAAATAAATAAATAAATAGCGTCTACATACTCTCTGAAATGCTTCTAATATCTTAAAAATTAAGTGGTTGGGGCATTCCTTATCTCAAGAAATAGCATATTCCACGGGGTAAAGGCAGCTAGTAAGAAGAACTGCCATCTCAAACTTCCTCTGGGATGGATATCCTCAGCGTTCTTTCCCTTAAAGATTACGTGAGATGGGCCAAAGAAGTCTGGGCATGATAGATGACCTTATAGGTCCTTGGAAGTCATGCCATGGAGGGCTTTATTACCTTTAAAGCCCTCCATGGCTTGGCATCCAAGGACCTATAATCAGTACTTTTAAGAAGCCACACAGTGACTGCAGTGGAAGTATTATACTGCTAAATCAATTGTTTCCATTAGGAGATGAGTCACTGCATACTTGGACAGACTGAAGCTTATGAGTCGTCTTCAAAGGAAGCCCCATGTACAGCATGTTACTGTAGTCTAACTGTGATGGGGATGTGACTCACTACTGCCAGGGCATCCCAGTTCAAAAAGACTTGCAATTGGCATGTCAGCCAGACTGGCCAAGGTTCCCCTTTACGATGAACTCCATAATATAGGCAGCCTGTACCATCAGCTTGAATATATAAATATGTATACCTTGTAAATCTGTATGATAACCTGAGCAAAACAGATGACTAGCTGAACTGGAAGTTGCAACAATTAACTTGGATGTGTTTCCAGGCAAACCTGAACTGTGGAGTCCTTGGTGCTCTCTGAGCTTGGTTGTTTGCTTGCAGACGTTTCATTACCCAGCTAGGTAACATCATCAGTGCTCTGAACGTCTTGGAAAAGAATGTTCTGGGCTTCTTGAAAACCTGAACTTCTTGAAAAAGAACAAAACTATCTCAGAGAATTCTGGGTTAAATATACAAAGTGAAATCTGAGTGACACTAAGCAGCAGTATTGTTTCGGTTAGTTTTATGAAAAATCTGCCATTGTTTTAGAGTGTGGTATTAGCGTAACATTCATAGGATTAATGTAACTTTTAAGTGTGTCCACCAAGTTTCATATTAGCTCAAAGGTCTGCAGCTTGCTTGCTTCTTTGTTTTCAACTGCACAATGTCAAGTTGCTCCTGTCACAACAAACTGATCTTGCCTTAGCAACTGTGAGTTAGTGTTGTTGTTCCCTTTTGCACCAGCCTCCAGCAATCCTCCTCTATAGCTCACATTTTACTCAGAAGTAAGGATTTCCTGCCTGTTTACCAGCCATTCCTGTCTGCCTAAACCTTTTTTTCATCACAGACATTTCATAACTATTTATGTTTGTTTTACAACATACAACATACAAAAACACTTTGTGGGTGTTTCCCCTAATTTTGTAACTGTCGGTAATGCAAATCATCCTTTTTAATTCTTAGACGTATACATGCCCTTGATATGGGCTTTAAAAACATGATTCCCCAGAGGTAAGTTCACTTTAGGAATGTAATTATCACTATTTGCCTATACCTCTTTTTTCAGACACTTTTAAAAGTATATTTTTGCACAGGGAGAGACCATTTCTAGCAGACAACTGGATGTTAGTGTTCATGCTATTGTGAAGTCTGATGAGAGGAGCATTTCCAAATGTTTCCCCAGGGAATTGGGGGGTGGGATTGTTCCACATTCCTATGTGGCAGTACACACACAGTTGCTTTCTGGTCTGAGCCATGATGATCACTTTATTCCTAAATCACGTGCTCTTTACATTGGTTACTTTTACGGTGAGGGTTGATCACTGCTGGGGTATTTCGAACCCCACACAGGACTGGCTGTGTTCAAGGTCTTCTTGTGGAATCTTGACTTGACGGCACAGACATATTCAGACACCACCTGCTATTTGGGAATCTCACTGTTGCGTCTGAAGTCAGCAGGTGAGATTGGCAAAATCTTGGAACATGCTCTCCACCCACCAACATGAAATGCAGACTCAAACTGATGTCCTTTCTTACTCCTTCATCTTTAAATAGTCACCTTTTCTCTTCCGATGCCTTTGGAAAATATCTCCCTGTCTCTGTATTTCTCTTCTGCCGTATTCCTTTGAAACATTTTTTCTTTAAACTGAATTATATCTATTTGTAGTGTGTTATCTAACTACAGTATTACCATGTTAAGACTGGCTAGCAGATGTGAAGCACACTCATCAAAAAGCCAGGAGACCAAAAACTTTGGAAGGGCCAGGAAGCACAGCTCCTGCCTCCCATGAACAGCATCAAGGCAGGTGAGATACTAGGATGTCTCATTGTTTAGCCAGAAGGAGCAAAAACCGCATCTTTTCCTCTTGACGAGCAAACAAAAAGAAGAAAAAAAAACTCACTGCTTTGGGACAGAGAAAAGAACACTCTGACTCCTTCTGTTACAAAAGGAACAAGAGTCACAACTAGGGACTCTTTCGCATGGTAGCACTAAAGTGCTATGGACCAGTGTGGGAACTAGCACAAAAATATGCAGGCTTAAAGAAGGGCTGAATGCACTTTGGATCCCTTTTCTGACTTGGCAATAAAGCAGAGCAGTGGTTCTGTCCACTCTGAACACTTGGTTGGAGAAGGGAGGTGGGAAAGGGGGACACATCCTTTGGTGCCCACAGCTGGCAGCAGAAGACCCATGAGGGCTCTGCTGTTGGTTCTACAATCCCACAGAGTGGTGCTCTTTGGGATTGGGAAACTGGCACCAAACAGCCTCTCTCCATTGCTTCTCTCCCTTCTGCTTCTTCTGCCACCCATGACAAGAGAAGGATGAGGGGAGGGGAGAGAGGAGCTCTGTCCCTGCCCCCTTCTGGGTGGCAGATGAAGCAGGGGGAGAAAAGAAGTGGGTTTTCTCCTCCTCTGGTGTGTGTATATGTGTGCACACATGCACACCACATGGAAAGCTTCTTCCCTTTCCCTTCCCCAATGGAGTAGATAGTCTGATCTCCACCACCAACACCCCTGCCCAAAAGAAGAAATTGGCTATGCAAGTGAGGTGCCTGGTCTGGTCTTTCACACAGCCACAGCTGCAATGACACAGAAGCGCAGAGCATAGTGACTGAAAAGAGAAACAGACCTATAAAGTCCAAATGGAGCCCGGCAGGCCCTTTAGATGCCCTAGAATGTTTGCATGGAAGGTCTTGCATGGTGGGAAGAGGAAAAGTGTTACGTTCGTGCTGGAACACCCAAAACCCACCTTAGGCTGCCTCAGCAGTGGGCTGGTGATGAGATGAGGGCTGCATTGGGAGGCTATGTACTCAGGAAAAGCTTAGTGGGTAACTGCTTCATGACAAGTGGGACATGTGGGTGAGCTCTATGTTTAGCTTACTGGCCTGACCTTGTTATAAAGGACTATTTACAGCACACCATATTCTTCTAGTCTTAAGAAAGTTATCTCCTTTCTCCGTGTTTTCCCTTCAGAGTTTTGTCATTTTATCTTTGGAAACATGAACGCAGATATTACCTTTTTCTTTTGCTCTTTTCCTTTCTCTCCTTTATTTTGCTGAGTTGAACTACTTTGAGTATATTGGTCTACAAAGCAGCATACATATGTAATAAATAATACAAAATAAGATATATTTTCTTAAATGTCAAGGACATTCCATTGCCATGCACATTCTCTAACACACAAGCCCTTGTTTATTTTTATCTATCACTATTGTCTGATCATTACAGTATTATGTTCTATGGCTATGTTTTGGGGTATAAACAGGAAATGGTTTACCTTTCCAGCCATCTGACTGTTTGGAGATACTATCAGAAGAATAGCAGCTGTCTGTCTCAGTGAAATGTTTTACTAAGTAATTTCACTCTTACTTTATCCACACAGAAACCCATTTTTTCCAGATCCAATTGCTCAGAGGTTAATGCTGATAGTCTACGGGTACAATCCAGTAACACTGAACTGAAATATTCTAAATCTCTTCAGACTTTTCTAGAAGGCCATAAGATTGTATATGAACTTCTCAGATCTAATCATGGAACACCACAAGGTGGGGTAGCATGTAAGAGTGACCAAACGACAAATGGGCATCATGTCATTGCAACACAAACTCTACCCCTTTTGTACATGCATCACAAAGTCCCAGGCAAATCAGTAAGCAGCAGAATTTGCATCATGAGATTGCAAAACATATTCTGACATTTTGATACAATCTCAGCTTCCTGCAAACACCTCTGGTATTATCCCCATCCAAAGAGAGATCTTTGGGCATTCAGTTTTATTTCCAAAGCAAGACTCTATGCTGCTCAAGTAGCGTTCTTCTGGATCTCACCTTCTATACCACTGAAAAAATGAGATTTCTTCAATGTAAGCGATATTATAGTATTAACTGATTACATAAGTACTACTGATTTCCCCCCAAAATGTTGTAATGGTATGTTAATTAAACAGGAGTTCTGATTGGAATCAATGTGACCATCAAATAATATATTTAAGTTTTGAATCCCTGCCTCCCTTTCTTTTATGTGAACTACTGACAGGGAGCATAACTGCCTGAAAATCAGATTCAGTGATTTCATATTATTGAATTCAGTGTTACTCTTCATCATAGCACAATTCATCCTAATGTTAAGGGTGCATTTAACATGATTTATGCAGTTATATATTGCCTTAGTTGCTATGGTGTCTATGTACTAAAGATGGAGAAAGCTGTTGCTAATCAATGGCCTAATAGTTCCTGATTTCAAAAATGGCTTGGGACCAGGTTGTTATCATGATCTGCCTCTTTCCCTATGAACATGCTCATTCACTTAATCCAGCATCTGAGCTCCTTAATTCAGAGTCTGATCCACATGCTGCCGTCTTTAGAATTTTTCTTTTAGGTTTTCTTGGTTATCAGCACCATGTGTCGCCCTTCATGATACAGTAGTCCAGACAGGAGACCAAAACCGTGAGTACTAAAACTATCTTTATTGTAAAGTTACAGTATCCAAATCTCGCAAGTCTGAAAGTGCTTCTCCCCTCCCCTGCCTTGACTTTCCAGAGGACTAGGGAGGGTCCTTTCTGAGATGCTTTCTCCACCCCCATTCCTTCTGTGGGCTGAGATCTGTCTTCTCTGACCATTGCCTAAGCTGTGGCTCTTCTTCCTGTCTTCCAGGGTTATTCTCACAGCCCATTGCATCATGACTGTGGAACTCTGCTTAGAAAGAAGTCAGGTGGCTGCCTCTCTCCTTCACACTTTCTCTGTCCTCCTCTCTCCTTTTTGAAGGGGATCAAATTGATAATTCCTGTTTAAAAACCCCTGCTGAAGTAATCACTTTTTGCAGTGGCCCCATTGCTTTATGCTCCTCTTGCTGTTTGAAATAATTAATTCATCTATTAGGTTTGGGGGGGGTGGAGTTTAATCTCATTCATTGTATTGCGAATTTTGGTTGTTTGTAACCTGGCAGCCTTCTTAAAGGACATTATTATAACACCATATTTTGAGAGTAAGAAAAACTTGAGTCAGGTCTCACTTGTTTTTTCTTGTCCTTCTTGTTTGTGTTGTATTGTTCTTTGTAAAATGGTAAACAAAAATCACTCAACTTAATGGTTCATGACAAGAAGCACCTATTAGTGTGTGGCAGTTCCTCTTTGGGTCCATTGTGATCAAGTAGATCTCCCAAATGGAATGCTGTGACAATTATATTTTGTTTCTGGTGTGTGTGTATGTGTGTGTGTATACATGCACCATGTTGTTTTAAGAAACAGTTTTTTGACAATTGCCACAGAGTCCCAAGCTCAGTATCATCCAATTATCACTGCAATTACCTCATCTGCATATACAAAAGGACAATTAAAGTTGTGTAAAAAAAGAAGTCATCTGTATTAACTGATCTGGTGCCTTAAAGACATTTCATGTATGTGTCAGTAAGAAACAATAGTCCAAATGACAGAAGTTTCCTATTACCATTATCTGAAGTGATAAGTAACCTTTTTCCATCCTTGTAGAATACTGAATTTCTGGCCAATGTTTACTGGGAAATAGGAATAAAAGAATCTGCTTCTATCATGTTCAGGGATTAATGCATAAAGTAAAATGTGATTTCAATTCCATGAAGTGTTTGTTCAAGAAGCATCTTATAAAACATTTTAATCCCGTTATATAGGCAACACTTGTTTTAAATTGACAGATCAAATGACTTGCCTTTTCCTAATTTATGCATTACTTTGGCCCATAAGTGTCAAAAGTTATGATACTTCTGTTCCAGATTTTAATCCATGCCAGGAATAGTAGTCTTTAATTTTCCCCTAGAACATTCTCATTTGAATTGGCTCATGATGTTGTCTGTCTTTTTTCTTTTTTTAGTACATCCAGGCTGGGTTCTAAATCAGCAGACACAAGCTCTGTGATATCTGATAGGTCCACAAAATGGCACAGACATGAAGCAAATATACATGCCAAGTGTTACCTGAAGGATGATCCCTTTCAATGGCTAAAGTCTGTGAATGCCAAAGAGCAACATCTGTACATCTCAAATGATCCACAAACCTGCCACCTGAGAGAGGACCTTCATCCCTTCAGATTATTGGGTTGGCTCTGTATTTATGTATGTAGGTACGTATGCATATATGTATATACATATGTATGTATGTATGTATGTATATATGTATGTATGTATGTATGAATGAATGAATGAATGAATAAATGAATGAATACAGAATCCATCTGATCAGATTTCTGGACATTTCTTTAAATACCAACAACATTCATATTCTTGGCAAAATGTGGGGCTCAATGCTGTCTAAGTTTCTCATTGTACCATAGTAATAAAGCTGAGAACAGGTCAATCCTGTTGCTGTCCTCTGGGCCATTTGATATCAAATTCCCCGATTGTCATGTAGGAAGGAACACCATTTGCCGTCTTTTCTAGCACTTCTTTGTGTATGACTAAGAATCTGTTTTCCTCCCACTGCAGGCTGTGATAGAGAACTGATTTCAGGGATGGTTTAGGCTTCCTTCTGTGTTGCGGATTAAGGGTTGGATAGTTTTTGGGATTCCCAAAGTAATGAACTCAAGCCTGTTCATGCCATACTTTCCATCTGTCCCAGTTTTCATTTCTGCCAGCAGTAGAGTTTTGTTGTTGTTGGAAAGAAAGGTTACCTAAGAAGCAGCTTTCTTGATGCCACTGGCATTACACACGGGCATTATTAAATACTCACTACTGTAGAGATAGGCAATCTGTTGCTCTCTCAGTTTTGAACAAAGCCCAGAGTCTCTTACCACTGGCTATGCTGAGTAGGACTCATAGAAACTGAAGTCCAAAACAACAGAAAGGCTCCAGTTTGCCTATTCTTTTTCCATGCGATCTAGAGTCAAGCCAATAGCCTTGGCTCCAGGGACCCTATGTAGATATTGTGCTCCAATTCATTCATTATCCAACAAGATAGGATGCTATAAGCAATTCCAGTACCAATCCATAGATGTGCCAATCTATTTTTCCATCTAAAGCCAGGATCTTCTCAAGAATGTACTCTCTTTTCTCTAGGCAGCCATATAATGCAATTTTGCCTTTTTTATGTTATTTGTTTTGACTCAGACAGCTCTTCACCATCTGTGCCTCTTATGGAATATAAACATAGCCATTAGGCAGGACTGATGGATTTTTTAAGTATATTAATTCTATCTTCAGTCTTCTGTTAACCATGTCTCCCTTCACATTTTCTTTTTGGTAGTATTTGGTACCCAACTACTGTTTAAATACACCAGTGATGTCAGGATTTGGTCAGTAGGAGTTTGCACAATGATAACATGGTACTCACTACTCATCATGACTTATTATTGACGATTGTCGTTTTGGCATGCTTTGGGTCCTGTCACTTAGACAATGTCATCTAACAGGATCCAGAACACATGTTCTCTGTTGCTGTGTCCTCCCTTTGGAATAAATTTCTACCCTCCCTGACTTTGCCTGCCTGTCTGTAAGCAGAATGACTCATAGGATGATTATTTTCCCCCAGCACTTATGTGTCTCTGTGTTGTTATTCTCGATTATGATCTTACACTTTGTCCTATTATGTGGTTTTACTGATTTATTATGGTTTATTGGTGATGTATGTTGCCTTGAGATGTATACTAAGTAGGGAAGCTATATAAATTGATCAAACAAACAAATAAATAAATAAATAAAGGGACACAGGATTACTGGGCAGCCTAACAAACAATAGATCAATAATTTTACTTCAATAATGTTTAGCACTAGAGACAGTTTGGTGTAGTGGTTAACACATCAGGCTAGAAACCAGGAGACCATGAGTTCTAGTCCTGCCTCAGGCATAAAACCAGCTGGGTGATTTTGGGCCAGTCACTCTCTCTCAACCCTAGGACACAGGCAATGACAACCCACTTCTGAAAACTTGCTAAGAAAGCCGCAGGGACTAGTCCAGGCAGTCACCAGGAGTCAACACTGACTCAAAGGCACACACACATGCATAAAAGTTCAACACTACCTATTATATTATTATTCTGTAAATTAAGATGAGAGGCAAGACTTTAGGGAAGCCCTTGGTAAATAATCCCAGCAAAGACAGGAAGATCATGACAGTTTTCCTGCAGCTTTTCACTCCAGAGCTTGTAATGATGTAATGATATATTATAACCTACCAGCAAATTGTGCCTCCATCAATCCTGATCTCATGGGTGGGAACAGGAATGGAATAATAGGGTACACTCATAATGGGCTGGCAGCCTAGAGTAAACAGCTCAATATGGGCTGCATATTACAGACTTTCATACAAATCCTATTCCTGATTGATACCTCTTGAGAGATGTATTTCCAATTTAGATTAGTTTAACTTGCCATAATTAAATTTACTTTCATTTAATTCAGAATCATATAATTCACCTTGATTTTGTTTACTGTGGCTTGATGGAAATTAAACAGATCAGCTTGGGGGGAAAAGTCACCCATCCATCTATTATATCTGGCTGCATAAGGTACACTATGTAATTACTACTGGTGGCATTCAATAAGTTTCAGATATACAAAACTGAAATTTCACAAATTTTCTCATGACATTCTGTTATCTTTGTCTTAATTCTTTTGCTTAAATATCATTGAACAAAATGTGTTGATTTTGTCAAAGAAATTCAGATTTAAGAACACAGTGGTTCTTAAAGAACTCTTAAACTCTCAAAATCCTTCTAATGCCAGTTTGCTCTGAACAATTATCTGTTGTTCATAAACCTAATAACAAATTCCTATAAAGTGTTACAAAAGCTATGCAGGACTAAAGATTAAAGCTGCCATTATTTTAATAATAGAGCCATAATGTCTTTGATCTATAGTTCCCAACTCTTCAGAACAAGACATTTTGGAGATAATGTTAGATCTAAATACTAGAGTTGTGCAAAATTTTCATTCTGTGATTTGATGAAATCAACCCTTTGAAATAGATTCAGCAATCAAAAGAGAAACTGATCCAGACCAATAAACTGAACAGGAAATTTCCAGATCAGTCTGGATTAATTTAGAGATCCTGTGGCTTTTCTGTTGCTTCTGAGATTCTAAGAGAATATTCAGTGTTGCAACTTCAATTCTATATATGAAGGATGCTAAAGGAGAGGGGTGGCTGAGTGGTATGGTGGGTGCTCTAACATTGACAAGAATAGACAACTAAAGAGATTTATAACCTTATTAACCTGTCTGCTTATCAGAGCTCTTCTGGGGCAAGGCTAATGTTACTTGGGACTTCATTTTCTCAGCTCTCAATTTCTTGAATGTTCTTCAAGGGCTTTTTAAGGGGTTTAGTTGTGCAGATATGCGAGTGGCCTCAGATGTGATGTGTTTTTAGCTTTTGTTCTGATGGAATTGTCTGTTGCTTTTAGACATTAGCAGCCCAGAGCTGCACTGTGAGTTGGGAGAAGGCAGGAAGGCAGGAAGGCAGGAAGGCAGGAAGGAAGGAAGGAAGGAAGGAAGGAAGGAAGGAAGGAAGGAAGATGTGGCCAACCAGCCATAAACCCTATTCTTTTGGGTGATAATGGAGTTTTACACTTCATGCTGGTCCTGCTCAATTTAGCTTTCAGAAATCTAAGCTCAACTGTTATTTTAATTTCTTTACAATAGCATCAGGATTATGTCTCTTGATGATGAACAAATGGGTGCCAGGCTATCACTTACAGGCACCAACACAAACTTTTACTATTCTAAAACAGGGGTAGTGTGTCAAGGCTATAAATCCTACTTTCTCTGTAAAAGCCTTATTCTCTGTGGTTGTCTCTTATTGTGCCATCTTGTTTCTTTTGCCTTTCCAATCCAACATCAAGCATTGCCAGCAAGACACTACCCTGCGGATAATAATAATAATAATAATAATAATAATAATAATAATAATAATAATCCTACCAGGTTCTTTTTGGGGGGTGGGGGGAGGCTGTTCCAGAATCAACCATGTTTACCAAGCAGCTATGCTAGCCTACCTGACAACTCAAAAAAACAAGTGAAAAGCTAACAGACTATTTTTTGAAAAAGTCAATTTGAACATTTCAATTTTAAAACAGTTTTGAAGTTTATATTTTTAAATTGGACACATTTTTGGTTCAGCCTACTTTTTGAAATTCTTCAGGCTTTTTGCTACAGATGGAAAAATGTGAAGGCCAGTTGTATTCTCTGTAGGCCACTCTCTCTGCCCTAAAGACATGCTGAAACTTGAAAGTTGAGTGGCTTATAGGAGGTCCAAAAAGAGAACTCAGAGCAGAGGAATCAATCAGAGCCTGGGAGAGAGGTACCTCTGAAAAGCCTCTTGGACTTTTGAAAGAATAAAAATGGGTTGAAAATTCTGCCAGCAGAAGAGACAGAAGAATCCAGACCTTTGCTTTGCCTTCCAGACTTCAGCCTTTTCCAACAACACTCTAGCTTCCAACATCTAATCAACTCCTCTCACTGATGAGTGAAAGGGCTGACTGGCCTCCAGTTGTTCCTGTGTTTGCATCTGGCATAATCCTTGCTATGTTGATCATTTTGAATAAGGACAATTGGCTTTAGAGTTTAAGGTGATTATTCTTATAGATTTATGACTTATAAATGCAAGGAAACAAAAAGTATCTAACTGCTGCAGGCAGTGCCTGTGATGTATGGGTAAGAATGGGAACATGAGAGGAATGAAGATTGACTGAACAATAGTGTTGCTTCGAGTGAGACACCTGTGCTTATCCTTTCCTGTATTAACCTACATTACCTTGAGTTTGCATCCTCCTTAGAATAGGAAGACATGTCCCTAACCACTCACCCTAATAAGGACACACACTCCTCATTGTGAAAGCAGTATGATCAACTGTGGATATCCTTGGGCAGTTTGCCCTAGGACTGAAGATTACACAAAAATAACAGCTGCATTGCAATCTGGAATCATTATTTTGTTAACCATATTGTATTGATCCCCGAGGTGTGTGGACTCACAGGAGACATGAAACCTAATATAGACCCAGAGCTGGCTGATCCAGCAGAGGTATGGGATTGTGATGATTGGACAGTGAAACTGCCAAACAAAGGATGGCAATGGCAACACTGGGTATCTCCTTCCAGCTTATATTCCAGCAGGAGGGATATAGCACTAGGAGAGGAAAAAGTTAGGAATAATTTTAAGGTCAGGGTAGGCTAGTATAGCTGGGCTGTAGACAATTTGTAGAAATAAGTAAACCTGTTTTAAAACTCATTTTTAAATATTTAATGAAAGTCAGTTTGTTCCTTTGTACCTATGTTGACCAAGAATTGGTGCTATTCTATATATTCCCCATTTACTACCCAGTTACTTTACCTTAGAGGCTTAAATAATTTCTAAACACTTGCTTAATACTGGCAGTCGAACTAAAGGGTTATAAAGGAAAAGAGCACAACAAGGACAGGATGTGACTGGGGGGATATTTCACACATTTCTTTTGATAGACTCCCCCTGAAGCCATCTAGCTGAAACATGGTGGGACTGATGTTCTCTAAAAGGTCTACAATTGTTGCTGTTTTCATATCTTTCTGTAAACTAGTTTTAGAGTTTCTCCATTATGGCCTATGGACAATATGTTTTTCAGATAAAATCTTAAATCTCAAATAGATTTCACTAATCAGGTTGCGATAGAATCTTAAATCACAAACTCAAGTTGAACCAAGCCTTCTTGATTCAAATCAAATCAGAGCTGATTTGCAGAAGCCTAACATTTCACATGCTTTGGGGGGGAAAATCAAGAGATTTTCTCCCCCACAAGAGCAAAAATTACAGTGCTGAATCAATAGATTTGTTTTATGAACAATGGATCATAAACATTATTTGTATCACATCAACTGCTAAAATTACAAATCATTTAAGTCACAAGAGAAAAATGAACTTTTATAGGCCTGTGGAAAATTGGTGATGCTGTATGGGATCCAGAAAAACATAAACCACCCTAAGCCTAATGAATTTTGCTTTCTGCCATTCCTACCCTTCTTCAAAACCATTCTTGTCTAAATATAGCAAACAACCATATAAACTCACAGAACAGCTATGGCTCAAATGAATATCATTAAATGTAAACCTTGCTTCTACTCATTTTCCTTTCCTTTAGGAAAAAGAAGGTTGCATCTCCAGCTCTTCTCTTGCATCTGAGCACGGCAAATAATTAACTCTGGCACAAAGACTAATAATGCTATGCTCTACGTGATGACCCTTGAAAGGTTGCCATAAAGAACTGTCCAAGCTTTCCATGAAAAAGCACACCCAGTTCCCCAGTACCTCATCAACTGTCAGGAGGAGTATCGAAAAGCATCCATTGTAGAAACCTAGAGTAGATTGCAGAACAAAAATTGCACAGTGCACCTCCAAATATCCACTCATGTGCTACTCCCTAAGCCCAAAACGGGAGTGAGGAAATGAAAAGCAAGTCAGAGATGGTTAAACCAAGCAAGTATATGCTTTTGAACTTCTTGTACCTGATGAGGATCAGCATAACCAGCATGTTGCCCAGTGACCCAGAGATGAACACCAAAGAGTAAAGCACTGGCACAAACTGGGAAATGAAAGGGCTTCATTAAGGACTAATGCAGGCAACGTACTACAGTCAATAGCTGGGGTTATCTTATACAGGTAGTCCTCGGTTAATGACTGCCCTGTTTAGCAACTGTTCAAACTTACAACGGCACTGTAAGGAATGCCTAAGACTAAATAAAAGACTCAGACTCTAAATCAAGTTCAAGCTCTGGCTTTTATTTAGAATAGAATGCACACCAGTAAAAAGCTGACAGTGAGGGAAGCGCGCCAAAAGTTGAATTAAATAGCCTCACGCCAAACAGCGCTCCACCCCCACACTCCCCGGGTGTGCCCCATGAGTTCCACAGAGTGACAGGTCATCAAGACTTGATAGGTGAGAGGTCGTCCAGCCCCATTCGCCCCGGGCATCGTCCTGTTTATCTTCCTGCGAGGTAATGGTCCATTACTGGGTGATTAGACTTCGATATTCCTTGAAAGCCCAGACGCGCCCTTCCGAACCTCGCCCTGATCATTTCCTTGACAATGGTGTCAATGGTCAATTACCGGGCGATGAGACCTTGTTGTTTAATAGATCTCCCAACCCCATTATCTTCTTTGTCCGGTTTATCACCCGCACCTCTCCAGTCATTGACATGCATCCACGCTTTGTCATGTGAGCCGTTACGATGTCGCAAACATCGCAATGGCAATCATGACAGCCACTGAAAAAGTAGCTTTACGATGGGCCTTTGAACTTAAGACCGTTCCTGTGATCACATAATCGTTATTCCAGCGTTTTGCAACCAGCACGCATTTACGACAGTTGCAGCATCCTGCAGTCAAATGGCATGGTCACATGATGTTACACTTAACTGCACTGCTTAGCAACAGGGCTGCTGGTCCCAATTGCAGTCATTAAGTGAAGACTACCTGTATTCTGGTATCCCAGAAAAACTGTCCATCTTCCTTTTCCCTGGGAATCAAGAATATGTTTTCTTGATATAAAGTAGCATTGTAAAATGAAAATATAAAACTATAGCAGAACATATTTATATCAGCACTAATGAAATGATGTAAAGATTGTGATGAGGATCAATTTATTACCTAATATGCCAAATGCTGAAAACAAAGCATTAAAGTAATGACCAAAAGAAAGTGGGGAGCAACAGTAGAAATGTGAAAAACCAAAAATAAACATACTAAAACCCCTGCCATCCAGACTAAGCATTGCTTGCTTAGTGAATTCTGGCTTAGCATGTTTTGTGAACATGCTTGATGTTCTGAACACCACAGCCGCAAATGCAAACTCAGTCTTTTTAGTCTTATTCATGACCCCATGAAGGCAAGTTAATTTACATACTTCTAAGTCATGCCAAGAAGAAATCAAACTTCATAATTGGCCCTGCCCTCCTCCTTCCTGGGAGGAGCAGAGCTTGACAAGTAGCTATGCCAGCTCTTTGACACCTCAGAAAACCCAGGGATCAAAGATAGCAAAGTACAAGCTTGTGGCACCCAAGAATAGCAAATGCAATGTAAGAGCTTTTTTAAAAAAATGAATTTGAAAATGTGTATTTTTAAACAGCTTTTGCAAGCTTTCTCTGCCCTAAAAATGAGGTACAGGGGAATATTTCAAATATTTATTATGGTAAAAGCAGTGATACAATTCAGATGCAACTTTGCAGGGTTAATGTCCTCTAAGAGGTCTACCATCCCTGATATTTTTATCTCCCTCCAAATTGGATGTTTTAAAGGTTCCCCATTATAGTCCACTCAGGTTAGCATCAAAACTCTTATCACAGAATCAGATCTAATCAGGCCTTCTTTGAATCTCCTTTTTAAATAAATACCTATCTTGAGGTAGAACATAAAATAATCAGTAGATATTAACATGCTTTCTGGATAAACTTGTGTCTAGTCCCAGCCAGCATGGCTGATGAGCAGGAATGATAAGGCCAATAATAATGGTCCAACATCTTAGGGCCATAAATTCCCGAGTCTGATGTAATCTCTTGTCCATTGCATAGGTGGCAGCATCTAGCTAATCTTGGCTGATCCCCAAAAAGTAGGCTAAGCAGGGTCAGAGCTGATTAACAGTTGGATGGGAGATCACCAGGAAATTCCAGGGCTGTAGGCTAGAATAGAAAACTGAAAATATATCCTGGAAGAAGAAAATAGCAAAATGCTTCTGTATTGTTCTAAGAAAATTACATGTGATCACCAAGAGTTGAACTTGATTTGAGGGAATCTTTATTACAAGCAAGATGGCTTTCTGACTTATTTCTTACATTTAGGTTCAAATAAAAAATGGCACCATTCATTCATTGGGCCAATTAATGTACATGTACAGAACCAATTAACATATCCTAAATGTTGTTCCTAAAAACACATTCATGTAGAACATCTGATCTATGCTATGTTTCCAGTGCTTTTTAAAAACTACAAACTGTTTTTACTGTTGTGGTTGTTAATATTTCAGTCAGCAAACTAAATTATATTATTTATTTTTATTATAATATTTTAAATATAAATCTCTTGAAGAGGCTTTGCCTCAAAAGATAAGAGTTTTGCATGGTTTCAAAGCTGTTTAGCTAATGTTTCAATTTTTAAGTTGCATTTCTTTTCATTGGCCATTAGTTGATCTGGATTTAGCTGAAGATGTATCAGTCTTGCTGGTATGAGACATAAATAAATTTATCGCTTTCTCTCCCTGAAGAGTAGGAGATCCACAGCTGTTGTCTTATGCTTTTTCTCAGATCTCTAGTTTGTTCTCTTTCCTTCTGAATATGAAGCTGTGGCAGTGGAATTCATTTGGAAATGCAGGGTTGGGTTTCATCACTTGTGCTGAGGACCTCCATTTTCATCTCTCTTTTTCAACTGATGCCAATTAGGCTATGGAAATCCTGTTGTCTGGATGTACTTACAGATATAATATAGACAAAGAGTTTGAGGCTCAAATGAGTTATAGCTATTCTCCTTAATCATCAGGTTCAGAAGGGACAGCTGTATTGATCGACACACCAGTTCGATCATCAATTCTTCCATGTGTCTGGGTCTCTGAAGCAGTTCCACCAGAACCACTTTTCAATGACTGAATCATCATTTCTGGTAATATTAATGGGAGAAAGTCCTACTCTGAGGAAAGCAGTATTAATAACTCTGTTGCTAAAGACAGTAACAGTAGTAAATAACGCCCTTTTGATTTGCCTGTCTGAGACCTAGAAAATCTGTGTGGGTGTGTGTATGTGCATGTGCCTGTGTATAATTAATGGGGCTTATACATTTGTACTAAGAAACTCAAGAAAGGGGGAGGAGGTAACTTGATCAGCACCAAAGTTATTAACTGGCTCCATTTCAAAATACTCAGTGAGACAGCCTTATCATCTCTCTCGCGCAGTGCCAAAGGCAAGCCTAGCGTCCTTGAAGGGAAATTGTCTCCACTTTGCTGAATGAAGCTTGGTTAATACACTGTGACACAAGAGAAACAATCAGCTGTGACAACTGCCAACACTGGCTCAATACAAATCTTAACAAGATTATCCATTAAAAAGAACCTGTTGGTCTGACATGTTGATCATTAAATGTTTCATGTCATTGAAATAACAGCTTAGGACTAGTGTTTGGTGTTCGGGGCAGCACTACAAGTGCACTGTTTGGGGCTCAACATCTCTCTTCTGTGTCTCCAAAAGGCAAGGCTATGTTTGAAGGCAATATGTACAGACAGTCCTCTACTTTCAAATAGGTTACATTCCAAGAGGCTGTTTGTAAGTCCGTTTTGTTTGTAAGTCCAACCAAGTATAAAAAAACATGCACAGTACAGTTCTTACTTTATGGCAATGGCACAGGTTTATCCTCTGGAGTTGATACAGCACGTTTCTCCACCTTCCTGAAGAAGCGGTCCAGTGACGTTTGGGTGGTGGCCTTCCTCTTTTCCTCATAGAGGATGCTGTAGCAGTGGATTGCATCATGGATAGCTGCAGACACGTTGGTGAAGTGCTCAACATTAGGGTCTTGCATCTCAAAGAGTGCTTTCTCAATCAAGCTGAACCCCTCCACCATCAACTTGGTCTGGATCATCTTTGGTGGTTCAATCATTTCCTTTTCCTCATCCTCTTGTTTTCACTGGTTTTCCAACTCGATGAGGTCTTCCTTGGAGAGTTCCTCCATGTGTGTAG
This sequence comes from Candoia aspera, assembly GCF_035149785.1. NCBI lineage: Eukaryota > Metazoa > Chordata > Lepidosauria > Squamata > Candoiidae > Candoia > Candoia aspera. Next base: position 52,827,368 of record NC_086156.1, read on the forward strand.
CTAACAGGTAATCAAAATTCTCCTCCTCTAGGTTGAGCTGAAACTCCTTGCTGAGGGCAACCAAGTTGCTGACAATGCCCTGTGACCCCTTTTCCACCACCTCAAACCTTCGAAAGTCATGAATTAACCAAGGGCACAGATGTTTCCACACTCTGTTCAGCCTTCTCACACCAGGCTGCATCAATATTCTTGCCTTTTAGATGTCATGGGACTACCAAAGCTGGTGTCATCTGGGAGTCCCCTTCAGTTGCCTGATGTCAGGCCCAGCCCAAGAACAATGAAGAGTATTCAAACTCCAGTTCTTTATCTGCTCTCACTGTACAGACAGAATCTTGCCAGACTAAAGCTACTCTAACTAATCTAAGAGGAAATAACCTGGGAGACTCTAGGCTGGAGCTACTCTGAACCTCATTTTCCCAGCATTGCTGCCTGGATTGTGAGTGTGTTTAATTCCTTTGGAATATGCTCCCTTCCTCCTGAGAACCAGCAGCACCGATCCACCACACCTGAACTGCCTGCCTAAGCATGCAGTGAAGATAGCATTTCTTGAAGTTTGCTATCACCCACTGGTACATACAAGGAGGGAGGTGGTATTTAGAGGCAGATACACAACCTTCATGTCTGGATGGAAATCATCCAAGTAAGGTGGAAGACCCAGGACATTATCCAAAATGAGCAGGATCTTGAAGGGAATGGGGGTTTTTGCAGCAATACCTCTCCAATTCCAGGATGAAATGGTGGAAGAACCACTTTTCAAAGATGAGAATGATGACCCAAGCTTTCCATTTAGCCTTCCACACAACCGGAAATGAGTCCTTTGCAATGTTCATGAGAGCTCATGGGTTCTCAGAATGGTAGACTAGCAGTGGTTTTAGGCTCAGGTCACCAAAAGCGTGGCCACCTAGTAGGACAGTTAGCCTGTATTTTGCAGCTTTGAAGCCCGGCATAGTCTTCTCCTTGCTGATAAACGTTCTGTCGAGCATTTTCTTCCAATAAAGCCCAGTTCATCCACACTGAATATTTGCTAGGGCAAATAACCACCTTCCTTGATGATCTCCTTGAGGGTTTCTGGGAACTCCTTGATTGCATCCTCGTCCACACTCACTGCCTCGCCACTCACTTTCACATTATGAAGGTTTGCACAAGCCTTAAAGCACAAGAACCACTCATGACTTGTAACAAACGTCTCCTCAGCAACACTTTCACCAGCCTTCTGTTGCAAATCATGGAATACTGTAAGCTCTTCGCCTTCTCCTGGATCAACATTAGGCTAAGTGGCACACTCCACTGATGCTGATCTTCGATCCATACGCCGAGCAGTGTCTCCATCTCTTCCATCACTTTTCCTCTCTTTTTGCTTACTATTGCCGATTGCATAGGCACTGAACTTTTCACATTCCATGATCTTCTCTTTGTTCTTAATGATCATTCTGATTGTGGAATGATTCATGCCATAAGCATGTGCCACACTGTCCATCTTCTCCCCCAGCTCAACTTTCTTTAATATCTCCACTTTTGATTCCATAATCACTCTTCTGCTTAATTGCAGCCATACTGTAATTTAGACAGTAGTGTCCAAAATGGTGCATGCTCAGACTCCCAATATGCAATGGGTGCTGCCAAGCTTACATATGTGCTACACCATCAACTAACTTTTTCCTGCCTTCTCTTGCCTTCCAGGAGGTTTGAGGTTGGAGTTGGAGTTTCACACAGGTTTGTTCGTATCAGTGAAAGTTCATAACTCAAAAGTTTGTAAATAGAGGACTGTCTGTACTGAACTGAACCAGAGAACATTTATGCGGATATTAGCAACTGCACAATTTCTTCTGTGGCATCTGAGCAAAGCTAGCTTCTTTACAGAAGCACTTAATTAACTTATTCTGTCCTCTAGCATCTCACCATAGCTTTCTGGTCCCTACAAGCATCTGGTGATTTAGCCGGCTACTTCACTATGTGGGAAAGGGTGGGGGTGGGGGCGGTAATGACAACTAAACTAACCAAGCAGCTCTGGGATGACTACAGAAATATTATTCTTTGTTTCTTTTTTTAAAAAGAAATTACAATAGAATAGTCAAAATAGCCATGATCTTGATATTTCTTTTCCAATATTCTTGAGGACCATGTTCCCAAGAACTATTCAGTCATATTCCTCTGACTTTCAAGTTAAAATTTATGACAGGACTGAACAGTTCATGCAAGGGTTATGGTCAATTTAATATATAGGAGTACTTCTTTTAAAAGAGAATTTTAAAATCTATTTTAAATCTCCATTTGCTACCCTGCTGTTGGAAATTATTCAAAATATAGTACAAGAATTCTGGAGCAAACCTGGTTAATGAAGGGGGTTGTCCCTTTGTTTAATTAAACAGAACAAACAAAAAAAAAAGGCAGGGGGGATATGTAGGCATCTCAGGCACGTAATGTTCATAGAGTTTTACATAGAAGTTCCAGAGAAGGATGGCCATATTTCATTATAAAACACAGTCTGCATCTGTAAACAACTCATTTGTAAGTTGGAAATAACATCAGGATTTCAGTCCATTGAGTCACTGGAGCCATTAATTTATCTTTCCAGTGTTGAAGAACAAGTTTCTCAGCAATAAAAAAGTGCAGAGAATCCATTTTTGTTGTCCAGTCATCAGTTTTCATATATTTTGTATGTACAATAATTCAAAAGAATATGGACATTCAAAAACATTAAAACCTCTCTCAAAGTCAGGTTAATGAAGGCTGATGTAAAATTCACATTGGTACAGATATGGCATCAACAGCTCATTCACTGAACTTCTTGCAGGATAACGCAGTTTAAACAGTACAAAGCACACTCCTGGCTATAAATAATAATAATAAAAAACACAATTTAGAGGTGCCAATCATTTCTTTAGTTTGTGCATTCTAGAACCATCAAAGGGTTCATTTATTACCTATTGAAATCATTACATGATAAAATGACTTTTGAGAACATATGGTTTTCTCTGTAATGGTATTTACATTGTCTGCAAATAGTGAGAAGAGCTGGGAACAGATCCAAATAGATTTGAATAGATCCAAAAGTGTTTGCTGGCCTATTGACTAGACTATTAACTGGTCTTATGAATCAGGCTTTAAAGCTTTACTATAATGGTGTTTGCTCAGAAACGTTATATGCACTGCAAACAAACTTCATTGCTGTGAAGTAAGGAATAGCTCTCAAAGTCTTGCCTTATTGATTTGTATATTTATGGAAAGTTTAATGGTGTAATTACTAGCTGGTTGTAAAGCTCAAGGAGCTCTGACTGTATATCAGAAGTAGGGTGACAATTATCCTATTTCACAGAAGATAGTCAGTCTGAGGGTCTCAAGAGGATTGTCCTCCATTTGAACAGCTGTCCAGTCCAACTCCAGTTTAAAGCTAAACCACCCAAGAAAGGAAATGGCCTTGAAGACTGCAAGTATGTGGAAGAACAGGCACAGAGTCTCCTCTATGGTGGGATGAATTGTGTTTCTATTTAATTTTGTAATAATGTAACCCCAAATAAATTAAAATATGCAAGATTTATGCAAATATAAAGTTTTGGGGGCAAAGCCATTTTATTTAGCTAATTGGTGGTGAAAGTGATGTATGAGCAGCCACCCCTGTCAAAATTCCTGTGAATTCAAGATGTGGGAGATAGGTTGGGAGCTAGCATTTCTCAAGACAAGAGTGCCAAATGTTTCAGTAACTGTCATCTCTCAGTAAGCTTGAAAAATACAAAACAAAATATGTTAAGCCACAGAAAAGGTGGAAGAAAGGAGCATTGGATTTAATTTGCAGAGGGTGCAAAAAGAGGCTGCATCCTGATTTCATAGTGCCTTCAGTCAAAAGCCAGTTTGGTCTAGTGGTTAAGGTGCTGGGCTAGAAACCAGGAGTCTGTGAGTTCTAGTCCCGCCTTAGGCATGAAAGCCAGCTGGGTGACCTTGGGCCAGTCACTCCCTCTCAGCCCAACTCACCTCACAGTGTGGTTGTTGTGGGGAAACTAGAGGAGGAAGGAGTATGCTCACCACCTTGAGTTATTTATAAAAAAATAAATAAAGGTGGGATAAAAAAAATCTAACAAAAAAGAGTGGACTCTTAACTAGCAATGCTGTGTTAAGGGACTCAAGGAGTAATCTAGTCCTGTGCGGGACAGGACCGAGCAGATCTGTATCATTACTGTCCCCAAGATCATGAATAGAAACACTGCAGAAAGCCACTGAGTTCAACTAATTCTAAAGACACAGGCAGGCCACAGTGACGTTTAAGGCTAAGGAGGATACTGATTCAGAGGTTTGTCCCTAAGGATCAATGGCCTTGACCCTGCTCTAGTTTTTTTTAATGCTATGGGACTAGAAAAATGCCATGGGCCCACTAACAATCCTGGTAAGGACAGAAAGTGCATGGGCTGAGCAGTTGGGTTATGTAATGGCATGAGGGAATGACCTTGGGAGACATGGCAAAAAGATACAGCCAAGGGAATGGTCAGATAAAAGCCAATTTAGCCCACAGCAGGATTGTGGACAGAGCAAGAGGCTCAGAAGGGACCCTCCCTAGTTTCTTGGGCTGTAAAGGAAGCAGGGGGAGAAATGTACTTTCAGACTTGCAGGATTCTGTTAATGTATCCTTACAGCCTCATGTGGTGCAGAGTGGTAGGTGGCAGTATTGCACCCAAAACTCTCTCCATGACCTGAGTTCGATCCCAGTGGAAGCTGGATTTTCTCTCTGGTAGCTGCCTCAGGTCGACTCAGCCTTCCATCCTTCCAAGGTCAGTCAAATGGGTATCCAGCTTGCTGGGGAAGGTGACAACTGGGGAAGGCAATGGCAAACCACCCCGCTCTATAGTCTTCCAAGAAAACATCGCGAAAGTGGCATCCCCCCAAAGGCTCAGACCTGACTCGGTGCTTGCACAGGGGACCTTTCACTCATCACAACCTTACAATAGAGTAGAATTAGCTCATTTGGCCATGTTTCCTGTCTGGTCTACCTTGCAAGGCTGACAGGTTAGCAGCAGTGGAAATCTGTCTGCTCTTTTCCCAGAATTCTAGGAGCCCTCTCAAAGGGACCACGTGAAATCAAATTGCTTACTATATTCCAAACAAGTGCTTTTGACTATTCAGAATCAGCTTGATGGGGAATTCCTTCCCTCCCCCAGCCCCCTTGCTCCCTACTTTCAAGGTCAATTTATTTCTTCTTTGATCTTTTAGGCATTATTCACCACCTTGATAGACATGGTGCTGGAATTGGCTTCCAGTTAATGTGAACAACTGCCAGGAAAATACACACAGTTTCTTTTGTGTGTGTGTAGAAATAGAATCCAGAGAATTTCAGGCATGCTTCCTGTTCCTCAGAAAGTACATTTATGCATTTGTTAAGCAGGTAAATAGTTGGGCAATATACTATGGCAATCAGCATTAACTATATTTGATATCATCACTGCTCAGCAGTACAGGGTTTTTTTCAATGTGTGTCATTGGTTTTTTTTTTCAATTTCTTTCAGTAGTCCCAAGTCCACCATCATGTAAATATTCTCACATATGGTTGCCTGTTTAGCCCAAGTGCTGCCAACCAGAGAGGTCCACTGGAATTCCCTGTGTCCTTCTTCAATCTCCTATGTTCTTTTTCAATCTCCTTTATTCTAACTGAAGTTTAAAATTACAGGTAGTCCTCGAGTTATGACGGCAATTGGGACTGGAATTTCCATCGCTAAGCAATGTGGTTGTAAAATGCAATGTCACGTGACCACATTGCTTAGCGATGGCAATCCCGGCAATCCCCATTGATGTCATAACCCCAAGACTGCATGGGTTGGTAAACACGGACCTCACGTGACTGTGATGTGGGAAGAGGCGGAAGTCCCAGGCAAGCAGGTTGCAGGTGAGAACTATGAATAGGCAGGCGGTGCCACAGTCAGGTGCTACAGACTGCAAGCAGACAGGCAGGCAAGCGAAAAAGCAGCAGGAGCAGGAGCAACTTGCGACCTCCTGCCGGTTTCCCCACTGACTTTGCTTGTGGGAAGCAGGCAGGGATGGCCACAAGTGATCACATGATCGTGGGATACTGCAACTGTCATAACTGTGAGCCGGTTGCCAAGCTCCCATATCCCAATTGCTTGACTGTGAGGATGCCGCAACGGCCACAACTTTGTGGACTGGTCGTTAAGTCCCCCTCGTAACTTTGAACAGTCACTTAAAGAGTAGTCATAACCCGAGGACTACCTGTATTTCTGATGGGACTTCCTTTTCCTTCCTTTCAGATGTGGCCCATTGCCTGCTTCCTCTTCTCCAAAAGATTAATCACCACCAATAAAATAAAGCTTTATCTTGAGTCTAAACCTTTATTCCCTCACCCCACCCTGCCCCACCCCATACTCTACCTCCACCCTATGAAATGGGAGAATCCATAATTATTTCAGGAGCTACGTACCACTTGCAGGTTCTGTTTTATTAACTTGAGGAGTTGTTCATGTAAAAGAAGGGTGGACAGCTTTTTGGTGACCAGGAGCAACATTGATGCAAAGAGGACAAGCTCGTCTTACAAAGGGGAGTGTGAGGTTTTTCATTTGTTTTGGGGGTTGGGAACTTTTTCTTATTTCAAAAGAAAGCAATCTTTAACATAGTTTAATATTTATTACATTTTCTTTAATATGTATATTTATTTAAAACTTTGTTAAGCCCATTTGAGATTTACACTATAGTTTTTCTGCATTTCCAACTTCAAAATGATAGGAAACCATGCCAAGTTTTTCAAAAATTATATCCAGAGGTTCTCTGGAGTTCACAAATAAAGAGGGGCTCAGGGGTCACACACAGTCCTGACATACTCACACAGCCATACAGTAGGCATTTCTGTGGTCATGGATCCTTGGAGACAATGTATTTGAGTTGCCCTATTTCCACAAATTGAAGGAATCTTACAGACTAGCCTCATCCATTGGCTAGAGAGGAAGCTATCCAAGAAACTTTGCTTGCCAAGAACAACATCTCTGTGTGTATTTTTGTTGTTGCCAAGTTCTGCCATCTTTTTGCTCCTTTGTCTTCATTTGTTCTGTGTTTTTACCTTGTGAACCACCCAGTTGGTGGAAGTTGGGTAGTGTACAAAACAAACAAACAAAGAAATACTTCAGTTCTATGAGCTCTGGACTCAAGAACAGCCATGTTTACTGGGGAATTATGGAAGTCCACACATCATGAGGGCACCAAAGTTGTGGAAAGTTGACCTCAAATATTAATAGTTTCCTGTGTGCATATGCACTAATTGCAGTCTCAAATAAGCAATGGCTTTTAAGCTGTTTTAAAAGTCATTTGTTTGAATCACAGGGTATAAATAACATGGATCATCTAAATAAATAATAAACTCATTTGTGAGAAGCTAAGGCTATTCCTCATAACTACAAAATAATAATTATACATAATAATAATAATCCAGAAAAGGTCATGTTGGCCTCTTGCTTACTGATAATTTCCTATTCTATGTTGATGTGTTGTACTATTAGGTGGAAGTCATATGCTGTTATATTTTGCTAGCTCAGGATATAAAGATGGGAAATATAGAAAGCTAGGCTCAGCAATTCAACATTTGTAAAAGTTTGATGTCCCATAGCAATTATGGGATTATTGTGTCACCTGCCCTCTGGTACAGCATCCCCCCACTGGAGATTCGCATGACCCCCACCCTACCAGCCTTTAAAAAAATATTAAAACATGGCTCTTTCCTCAGGCCTTGGTTTAGAGTGACGAGGAGGGAGGTGTTTTGTTTTTATCTCGGTGGGGGAGAGAGTTGATTGTTGTTCCCTCTAGATGACTCTGTATTTGGGGTTTTATTTTGATTGTTTACTGTTTTATATGTTATGCTATATATTATATGTTCAATCAATCAAAATGTATTTATGGTACAATAAAAGACCAGCATACAATACAGTAACTATAAAAAGAAATTTTAAAATTGTGAGAAAATCCTAAAGCTATTAGTAGCTAACAATAGCATGATGGAGGAACCAGATGGTTTCTAACAGCTATAGCTGTTTTACAACCTTCTTAGAAGTGCGTCAACCAGGGGAAGGGTAACAGCCCCCTGGTTGCAATTAGAGTTATTAAGAATTGGAAGTATTGAACTTGACCATCATTGGGTATACAACAGACATTTTAATAGCACACACAAGATAGATTCCTCCTCCAAGTCTAAGTAGAAAAAAATTCAGCTCTCATATGGGAGGCTTATATATCTACCAGCTGTTACCTTAATAGGTAGTCCCTGACTATGGGCCAAAGTACATAGTCTCCTATGTAGAACATATAAGATGTTATAGAAATATCTAGGGATGGACCAGGAAAGAGGAGCAATTATGCTATAAAAGGGATGGCAGAGTCTGGCTCTATCATTTTGGATATCTAGATCTCAAATCCTCTGCTGTAGTTCAGCCAGGGTTTTATCAAGCCCCAAAGCAGGTAGTGCTGACAAAGTAAGACCAAAATATGCCAAACTGTCATTAATTTGTCTTCTTGGGTTGGAAAAGAAATTATCCAGCAAGGTGAGATGAACTAAAGAAGTTCCCCAGTATTTGGGGTTTTATTTTGATTGGTTACTGTTTTATATGATATGGTATACTGTACGTTATATGTTATAAATAATTGGAATTGGACAGCCTAGAAGTGTGAAACCTAAATAAATAAAAGATGGCCAGTCAGGAGCTAATGATAATCCTGTGCATTTTCTTTTTAAAGAAGATAATGAATCTGTGAATATGCACCCTTGAGACCTAAGCTACAAAATCCACTTTTATCTGATACCGAGAATATGTGCATCATGGAATCTCTCTGAATATTTTCTTCAGGATAAGCTTGTTGAATATTTAAAGTTTACAATAGCGGAATAAATTGATAAGTTGCGCTTCCTCTGTAAGACCACCTCTTTGATCTTCCCCATAATCTTCTCTGACAGGAAAAGGTATCTTGCTCCACTTTTGCTGCTTGCCAGAAGAAGAAGGGGGAAATGGCTGGTTAGAGTTAAACTCAATGGCATAACTGCAGTGTATGCACAGAACTATCAGAAATGCTAGGAGGCCATCTATTTACAAGCAGTAGGAAAGGCAAACCCACCACTCCAGCTTAAAGTGAGGGTTAGAATAGATAAGCATCTGTCTTGAATGTTTTAGAAACTGGATATCCTTTCTTAAGACTCAGTTACACAGGATAATCCATTCACTGGAGCTTTCTCAATCATATGTCTTAGGCCTCTACTGTATTCTTTAGATTAAAGGATAATCATTTATAATATGAAGAAAAATGCTGTTAAAAAATCTTATGATGTACACTGAGAAAACCATTTTTATTTTTTTAAGAATAGGGCTAAACCTTAAATAAACAGAAAATAATTTTACAGTCATTTAGTAGTTGCATTAAAATATCACCTTTACTAGAAACAGCTGTTGCACACAGCAACTTCAGATCAACTCCTTGATCAAGCTTTACATTGTTAATCCTGCTACATGTTTTGTAGCAACACACAATCCACTCCTGGTTACAAACATATTGGACTTCCAAATATTTTTCCACCTAAGCCTGCATTGTGTCAGGATCTTTCCTTTGAAATCAATATAGTCAGTGTGATCATAATCCCATTAAATTTCTTCAGCATTTTAAGAAAGAACAGGAAGCTTTGCCAAAGCAATATTTTACATTCTTAGTCCCAAATAGGAATATCCTGCACTCTGTTGTAGGAGATTCAAGCATAATGGACAAAAATGTGAATGTAATTCTAAGTACAGAATGTAAAGGCCTCATTTATAAGACTTAAACACTGTATTTCTGCTTCTATAATATACTCTTAACATTTTGCTTTAAGTAAAACTGTATATAGCAATTATAGATTGTTTCTAATCATCACTTTCTTCCGCATCAAAAGAAAGCAAACTACTATTTTTCACTTGCTTAGCTGAATTTTGGAAATTTGGAGAAATTTTCTTTGTCTCTTTAATCTTCTTACTTGACGTAACTGTCAAACCAGAACACTTCTCTTCTGCTGAACGCTTGGCAGGTTTCCGGAATACAATCTTCCCATCTTCAGGATCAGCTTCTGGAGGTAAATACATAAATGATTCTTTATATACTTTCTCTTCTTAACTATAATGATCCTGAAGACTACCTCAAATATCCTGAGGAATAAAACCTGATAAAGCATATTTTTACATACAAAAGATTCAGATCATATAAAATGTAAGCAATTTTCCCATCATGAAACAGTAATATAAATCCTCAGTCTCAGTTCTCTTACTGTAAAGCAGGGGCAGACAATTTTCTTGCAGCCAGGGGCTGCACTAAAGCCACAAAAACTATGCTATAATTAATAATGGTCAGAGTAAGGTCAAGTTCTCCCAAAGATTCACTCCTGTTACAGTGTGTTAAATTCCAGCTTTCAGAAATGCAGGCTCTGAGTCTATTACAAAATGGGCAGAAGTATTAGAAAATTATTGTAAAGCATTTACACAACTTGACCAAATTCACAGTTTTTAATCTACTGGAGTAGGAAAGAATACAATTAAATTGAATAGTATGCTGGTCATTTAAAAAAAAAAAAGACCAGAAATTTGATTTGGGCCCGCAAACCTTGGTTATAGATGTTCAGATGGCCACAAGATGGCAGCAAAATATTTAGAATATTCTGTATTTCTTGACATTGTCCAGCGGTTGTCCAGATCTTGTGGTCCTGAACTTGACATTTGTGATTTTTTCTCCCAAGACAATGAATATTGGTTCAGCTTGTAAAAACTACCTGACAAATAGACTGGTAAGAAAGTAATGTTTCTTAATGTTTTCTGAAAACATTGGACTCTGCTGGTTGAACTGGTGCAGTTCAAACATGGCAGCCACAATTTGCGTTAAACAAGCAGGCTCTGGGCACTCCCACTTTCTCTTTCCTGTTGCTTTCCTGTTCATGTTCTCCAATTTCTTACTTGCTGTTTTATTGATTATAGTTTAATAAGTCCTGTTTTATAAACTATAGTTTGTCCAAATAGTTCCTTTCCACAAAAAGTAGGAACCCAGTTTGAGGCACAGCTTCTTCCTTTGCTTCAGAATGATCAGTTTTCCCAGTCTGAACAATCCAGCAAGCTAATTTCATCAACCAGGAAGTGAAGGATGAAGATTGAACACATAAAGGATGCACTGAAGGCATAATCCTGAAGTTCTTCCAACTATGCCAAATCAAACTTGGTGGCTGGGACAGGTATATTGGACCACCTCTTAAGGGGTCTACCAGACACTGCTGCACAACTACTAGTCAGTTAAATTACACACTCCTCAAAAAAAAAAAAAAAGGTAGCTGCTCAGCAGCATGGGACATACAAATGCAGAATCCAAGATCTGAATTCTAATATATCCTACTCATTTTTTTTGGTCAGCTCACGGAGGTAGTCTCTTAGGCTGAAAGTACAGGAAAGCAAAAATCAGCTGCTAGATTAAAGTACCTCAAGCCTTTTTTTGGCTTTATTGGAAAGCTACTCACAAGCCAAATTTTATGTTGAAACTGTCTGTAATTAGAATGATTTATAGATGATGAAACATTGCCAAAATTCATTACTTTTACTGGGCAACCTATTTTTCTTAAATAACAGAATATTTCAAAAATCAGTAATAAAGTAATAAAAACTTACTCCAAACGCCTCAGTGCAATAGATTTATCCTTATTTAATAATTTACACTGTGTCCTTATACCACAATTATCAAGAAATTAATAATAAACTACATCTTTGATAGATTAGGATGCCTTTTTCATTAAATATATTATGATAGTCTCTGCACAGAGACTAAATTTGAACAAGAGTGAGCATGTCAAGTGTATTCCACTCATAATAATTATGCCATTTAAAAAACAATTTTAGGACCATGTTAGCAAGTCTAACATGCTACATTCCAAGTATTTCAAATTTAGATCTAAACAAGTCAACAGGTTAGAACACTCCTAATATGCTAAGACAGTATTTCTCATTCTTGGCAATTTTCACCATGCTGGCTGGGGAATTCTGGGAGTTGAAATCCACACATCTTAAAGTTGCCAAGGTTAAGAAACAGTATGGTAAGAAGTGCTGATGAAAGAGCTGTCGGGGGTCCAGCTGCTAAAGAGAAAAGCAATTCATAGAAGCTCACATCATGGAAGAAGCGTCCTGACTCCAAAGATTGAGAGTCAGCATCATGCACCTTTTTAGGATGAGCGCATTTCGTTTTACTTGGGTTCCATGTTTTTAAGCTCAGCATTGAAAGAGTCTAATCTAGAAGCTGCTAAAACTATTTTTAAGGAAAATCTTTTAGAAAATCACATCCTGAATGTTAATTTCCAGCAAACACAAATAAAGGGTATGCTGGCTCAGGGACACCCAAACTTTTCAATCATAAACAAACATTTCTGGGAATTCTTGACTGTTCCCATACTGGCAAAAGGGGTGAACAAAGAAGGGGATCAGGAAAAACACGACGACAGGTAAAGTCTTATGAATGCAGTTTGTGAAGAGTAAAAAAGAAGATGAGATCTAAATCAACTTAATTAACATGCCGAAGTAAAGAAACACTGATCTGTGGGGGCATGCAAAAAGAGAAGCCATTCTTTCAATTAACAGCCAAATATGCAGAGCTCATTCTCAGATACAGGAAGAGTGATGGATTTCTACTGCATACTCTATCTAGGCCAATGACCTCCAAAAATTGATGAACCACCTATCCTAGAAGAATTCAAAAAGAAATTTACAGAAGAAACAGATACTGTGCTAGAAGCTTGGCAAAACTCTGTCTTAGGATTGTGAAAGCAATTTGTTGTAAAAGGTGATCTAAAGACTACAGGCAGTCCTTTAACAACCACAACTGGGACCAGAATTTTGGTTGCTAAGCGAAGCAGTCATTAAGTGAATCTCACACAATTTTACAACCTCTTTTGCGGTGGTCATTAAGTGAATTGGCACAGGCATTAAGCAAACCATGTGGTTGTTAAGCAAATCATGTGGTTTCCCATTGATTTTGCTTGCCAGAAGCTGGCCAGAAAGGTAAAAAATGGCAATCATGTGACCACATGATGCTGCAATGGTCATAAATGTGAACCAGTTGCCAAGCACCCAAATCATGATCACGTGACCGCGGGGACACTGCAACGGTTGTAAGTGTGAGGACCAGCTGTAATTCAGTTTTTTCAGCACCGTCAAAAATCCAAACCATCATTAAACAAATGGTTGTTAAGTGAGGACTACCTGTATAAGTCACCCCCACCCTCAGATAATAAGCAGAAGCTAATTTCAAAATGCAATGAATATAATAACATTAGCTTAATAACATTTAGAAAAGAACAAAGCTATGATAGCTCAGGAAGAACATATTTGGCAGAAACAAGCAAGCTAATTCTTTAAAAATAGCTAATACTGTGATGGGACAATCCTATTAACAAGTACTGCATCCTGCTGTATGGAGAAGATAAGATCTGTAATCCAACATATTTTAAGGGCAACAAATTCAGGAAGATTGCTACTGAACATACACAGAGCTCAGCTTTCCTTCTCTCTGAGCTGTATGGTAGTCTTTCAATATTTCTTTAACAAATAAGAAAAAAACAACCAAACCCTACACCACTCCCAAGTAAGAACTGAGGGTCATCGAGGCAAGGTCATTTAGGTAAACTTAGTTTATACAACACCATTCATTAGATTTGTCTATACTTTATATCTTTGCAAACCATCCTTGCTTCCCCCACATCTACCAACTCATGTATCCTTATCTTGAAACATCTCACCTCTCTCTTTTGGGGAATGCATCAACTCCATCCACTCACAACTTTTTTCATTCTTCCCCTTCTTCTAAATCCATATGTTCTTCCTTTATATATTTGTTTCTGTTTCAAATCACATGTATTCTCCCTATATGAGTAAACTGTCTCCAACATATTTTTTTGTACTGGGCACTCCCTTATATTCAATCCACATAGCACTTATTCATTATTGACTCTATCTCTTCTTGTTTTACTACACATATTCTCTTAAGTAACTGATTCCCACTGCATTCAATTTACATTTATGTTTCTCTTGACATAATCAATTCTCATTCCCATATAACAAAGTAGGCAGAAGAAGCCTTTCTTTTTTTTGACAAATATTCATTCCTCACAACAGACCATATTCTACCCACTACCTTTCTACCAGCATTTTCACATGTTAATTTTTTCCATCAATTTCTCCAGCTTTTGTAAACATTTTACCAAGGTCCACAAAGTTATCTAGTGTCTCTAATTTTTCACAATTTATGCAGAACCTCCAATCGTTCACTCACTCCATTTTCCCTGTCAAGCACAACTAACATAGTGTTCATTACATTAATTTTCTGATCTGTTGCTTTATACAGTCTAACATTAGCTACAAATCATTTGGGTTCTAAGCCAATAATATGGTATTGCCTACATGGAAAACTACATGTACCTTCACATCCCAAACCAACACACTTTTAACATCACTACAATGTTCCTTATACATTTATTTATAAATGTATTAAACAATCAAGTGGACATCACATACCCTTGTTTTAATCCTACTCAATGCTGAACTGTTTGCTGAGCATTATATTTAATCTCTTGCATATTTTATTTTCACATATGCTAAGTCAAAACCCAAATGAACCATAGAAGAGCTTAACACAGTTTGTGAACCCAATCACTGAGTAACTTTTGACTGCAAGCCTGTTAAAAGCATTATCTGACTTTCTTTGACATCATCTGTACACTCACGTCTATATAAATGACTCATTAAGGTTTTGTGCACCAATGGTTCCATTAGATTGTATCTTGTGATTTTCAGACCACCTTCAACTACCTAATGATGTCTGCATAAAAAAAAGTGTTAAAATAAAGAGCACTGAAAGCCAATCTATTTTCCCCAGAGTTAAAAATCAATCAAGGTTACAGACTTAACAGCAACTCAGTGAGGCTGCCAGTCAGGTAAATATCAACACTTAAAGTGCTAAAGCAGCACTTTGGGGTAAAGAAAGTATATGTTAATGCCCTAACAAATAATGTGCAGCATGTTTTTTAAGGCAAAAAGGGGAGAAAAAAAACAAACAAGCAAAGTGAACAAGACTAAAATAAGATTACAATTTGAATGAGTAGGGAACCTTGCTGTCAAGTTTTTCGACTTATGCATACAGTACAATGTCCCAGAGGAAGAAGTATTAGAGTTGCAGGGAAAAAAATCAATTTTAGACATTATAATGACTAGATGGAAAAGGGTTTATACTCCAATTTACTATTTACAGTATATGAAATGCTATTTTGAAAAAAAAAAGTGTTTTTGACAAGATAGTAATTCTCTTCAGGATTCAAGTGGGAGCCTTGTTAAAAAAAACACTGCATAAACTTACTGAAGTGGTTTTATGTTTAGAAATTAGTTTTGCTCTCAGAGCAAACTAATGTTAAAGGAAAATAATCATATATGAATTAGATAATAGCTAAACACATCTCCATAAAAGAAGATCTATTCCAATTTTCTCCAAAGCAGTGTGGTTAAAAAGATGATGTAACTACATGAACTTAATTTGTGTGTTCAGTTCTTAAATGTGAGACATATAACACTGCATGTGAAGAAGATGTAGCAGTATAAGGAACTGTCTTATTCAGAACAAGAAGACTGGCCCAGCTATCTGTCCCTCCAGCTTAACTTGTGCTGTCAACCTCCATCTCATTCTGCCTACTATTCTTATCCCATTATTTGTTAAGTGAAGTGGAGAGACAGAGGAAATGAAAGAAAGGCATGCTCTATACAAGAAATGAAGGAGTATAGTGGTAGCTGAAGGAATATGCAATTTCAGATGGCTATAAGTAAAGGTCACTGGAGTGGTAGACAAGTGGGGACAAGAAGAATCTGCCCTATGCAACAGCTTACTTCTTGAAATCTGGACCACCCCAACCCTGTTGACTCAGAGAGATATTTTTAAGAGATCTTTTACAGGGAAGAATGTTAATCTCTGGTTGCTATTTGTTTAGAGATAATGGTTTTATCTTGCTTTTTAAATGTGTTGTAAGCTGCCCAGAGTCATTTTGAACTGGACAGTCATATAACCTGGGGAAATAAATAAGGAGAACATTGTATAAAAGAATACTAAATGAGGATGCCCTACGAAGAGGCATTCACACAATACATTCTGCTTACTGTTAACCATGGTCAAGGGACTACCCTGCTGATCATTTTATAGCTGATCAAGTAAATCCTGCTTTTGCTGCTGCTCAGGCAGGTTAGCTCAGCAACTTTGCAGCAGGTAGCATTTCCTGGTTTTTTTAATTATAATTTTTGCAAACAACAACAAAAGGCTTGCAATGGCCTAGTGTATAGCTACAGGATAGGAAAAGGCTAATTCTTCCTGCTGCAGCCCTTTTGTATTCAAAAGAAAACTCCAGGGAACTGCAGGGAATGAAAAACCAAACCAGTGGATTGGCTGCTGCAGCAACAACTCTGCACTCTGCCTCCTTTTCCTGGAGGACAAATGGTGTAACAATGAATTAGGAATTAACAACACCACAATGTACCTGAGACCTTGGAAACCTCTCTGATCTCATTTTTGATCTTCGTAACTTCTTCTGCAGTTAGATCCCCTTTTTTCAGTACAATCACCTGTGGTTGTTCATCTTCCTTGTCACTTCCACTGTCGTCTTCAGGAACTGGAAGCTGCTCTCTCTGGAAAAGATATAAATGCAGATGAAACTTGAACCCTTAAAAAAAGAAACTTTAAATACAGGGAAGAAGGTTGCGTAGTGAAATGATTGAGCTAACAAGATGGAGTTAACCTCCTCTTCCAGAAGTCTTCTATGGCTTCCAAAATTCCCAGCCAGCATGCACATTCAAATTAGAACTGTATCATTGGACTCCCCCATCATTCAGCCTGGCCCTAAGAAGTACATTTTAGAGATCATGTATTGTGACAGCAAGAGATCAACACCCTGCTGAAGCAAGACAATCATACTTGCAGCTGCACCTCATCTCTACTGGGATTAATAATCAGTTTCTCCAGCTTTACTTGATCGCTGCAAAATGAAAGAGTGATCAACAGTGCTAGTGTTAATTATGACTAAACATAGCAATGTAATGGAATAAGCCTACATACGTTCACTAAGAAGTGAATCTTCCCAGTTTTATTGGGCTTATTTCTAAATAAGCATTTTAAAACTTTTCTATTGCATTCTTACAACCCATTAGAAAGTTTAACTAGTATTTCCATTAGAAAGTCTAGCTAGCATCAAAGCAATTTATTTCCAAGCAAATACGATTAGGAACTGCAAAGTCATCCTGCAGAACCTTTTTATGCTGTATGGTCTGTAAAGCTTGTTTTCCTTTTTATGAAGTGTTATTTTTGAAGAAATCATCCCATTTACCTAATCCAATCCTTCCTACTCTGAACTAGCATATCAAGCCCGTAAATAATAATGCACAACCATGGAAGCAAATTCACATGGAGTTTTATTAATCAGGTTTCATGCTAGAAAAAAGGGGTTCACATAGAGAATCTTAGAAATTGAACAAGCAAAACTCCAGCCTTCATTATCAGCAAATTCATTAAAGTGAGATCTCTGTGAATTGCCTGAGCTTTTCTCCCAGACTGCTTAACGGAAGGACTAGTTTGTTTTACCAGGTAAGACTTGAAACATTAATCTGCTCTTGGTTTGTCATTACTCCCTTTTCATTCCCAGCTTCTTCAGAATTCTCTTACAATACCATATTTTATAAGTGAAAGGAGTTGCAAAAGGGCTCTGAAAACTTTAGATCCGCCCCTTCAGATATTAAAAAGTTATCATTTATAATGTTTAATGTGACAAAAATAGAGAAGTGTACAGTATTTAATGTTACTGAAATATAAATATAAATAAAATTATTTTTTCCTTGCCTTCACCAGTATTTCTTAGAGCCTGCCTCAATATTCAAAAGCTAAATGTGGTCTTTGCCCCCAGATAACTTATTGCTTTATTCTGCTTTATGCCAAAGCACCCAGTAAATCAACAATACATAATCTGCGCTCCCAATGAATCCTGAAAAGTCTTTAGTGTGGTTCTCCGAGAACTCCAAAAGTTATTACAACATTGCACTTTTGAATGCGATCCAAGGGAAGACAGCATTAAATATGTGACCAAAGAGAAATTTTATTAAGTATATTTAATTTTACTTGCATTTAAATGTAAAGGAAGTGAAAATAAATGTAATTTTTTTCTGGCTCACCTACTACTTTTTGGAGTGTAGCTCCCAGGACACTATACAAAGCCCAAGTGCAGACTTTACCCCTCCCCCTCAGCAAAACTGAGTAACAGAGGAAGAGGTTAAAAGTATATAGATGAAATAGATGCAGCGGTTTTCACAGGTTGTCACTTCAAGCAGTGGTACAGCACTGCACCACAAGCTCATTCCTTTGGGACAAACATGAATAAAAGAGGTATGGTGAATTGGGTAATCCCTTCCACTAAAAACATGCAACCTCTCCTTAAGCAACTTCTCCTTCCTGAGAACCAATCCCATACTGGGCCCAGTAAAGCTGTGGCCGAAGATTAGCTGTTCACATAGCAATCCACAGTAGCAAAGGTGTACAGTAAAAATGGTGAGAAATCCCGTAATAAAAGTCATGCAAACTCACAAAGATCTGTTTATTTACTAATTTCCGTGTTTTCCTTTCTTTCAATGGGACTGTTAGGGAAATGTGCAGTTTTGCACTCTGCAAAAGGGGCACATGGAAAATACCATTCATGTGAGCTTTTTGTCGGCCCTAACAAGGATCGTGCCCTTTTCTAGAGCTACCTTATCTATACTGAAAAACTCCGAACGTCCACCAGGTGGCAGCAAGAATAACCATACAGTAACGCGGTAACTCTTTGCTGTCACCTAGTGGTCGTCTGGAGTTCTTCAGCAAAGGATCGTTACCTTGTCATGGTGCTGGAGCTTGAGCACCTCAATGATGCCATGAGCTAAACCGTGAAGGGCCACCCAAGACGGGAAGGTCATGACAGAGAGGTCAGACTAAATGCGATCCCTGGGGAAGGTAATGGCAACCCACCCCAGTATTCTGGCTGTGAAAACTAAATGGATCAGTACAACCAGAGATATGTCGGTATACCATCGGAAGATGAGACCCCCAGGTCGGAAGATGGTCAAAATGCTACTGGGGAGGAACAGAGGATGAGTTCAACTAGCCCTAGACGTGATGATGCAGCTAGCTCAAAGCCGAAAGGATGGCTAGCGGCCGACGGTGCTGGTGGTGAATGGCGAATCCGATGTTCTAAGGATCAACACACCATTGGAACCTGGAATGTAAGATCTATGAGCCAGGGCAAATTGGATGTGGTTATTGGTGAGATGTCAAGATTAAAGATAGACATTTTGGGCGTCAGTGAACTGAAATGGACTGGAATGGGCCACTTCGCATCAAATGACCACCAGATCTACTACTGTGGACAAGAGGACCACAGAAGAAATGGAGTAGCCTTCATAATTAATAGTCAAGTGGCTAAAGCAGTGCTTGGATACAATCCAAAAAACGATAGAATGATCTCAATTTGAATTCAGGTCAAGCCATCTAACATCTAACATCACAGTGATACAAATATACACCCCAACCACAGATGCTGAAGAAGCTGAAGTAGAGCTGTTCTATGAGGATCTGCAGCACCTACTGAACACGCCTAAAAGAGATGTTATTTTCAGCCCGGGAGACTGGAATGCTAAGGTGGGCAGTCAAATGACACCTGGAATTACAGGTAAGCATGGCCTGGGAGAACAAAACGAAGCAGGACATAGGCTGATAGAATTTTGCCAAGACAACTCTCTGCATAACAAACACTCTCTTCCAACAACCTAAGAGACGGCTTTATACATGGACTTCACCAGACGGACAACACCAAAATCAGATTGACTACATCCTTTGCAGCCAAAGATGGCGGACATCTATACAGTCAGTAAAAACAAGACCTGGAGCTGACTGTAGTTCAGATCATGAACTTCTTCTTGCACAATTTAGGATCAGACTCAAGAGATTAGGGAAGACCCACAGATCAGCTAGATATGAGCTCACTAATATTCCTAAGGAATATGCACTGGAGGTGAAGAATAGATTTAAGTGACTGGACTTAGTAGATAGGGTCCTGGAAGAACTATGGACAGAAGTTTGCAACATTGTTCAGGAGGCGGCAACAAAATACATCCCAAAGAAAGAGAAAACCAAGAAGGCAAAATGGCTGTCTGCTGAGACACTAGAAGTAGCCCAAGAAAGAAGGAAAGCAAAAGGCAACAGTGATAGGGGGAGTTATGACCAACTAAATGCAAAATTCCAGAGGTTAGCCAGAAGAGATAAGGAATTATTTTTAAACAAGCAATGCATGGAAGTGGAAGAAGACAATAGAATAGGAAGGACAAGAGACCTCTTCCAGAAAATTAGAAACATTGGAGGTAAATTCCAGGCCAAAATGGGTATGATCAAAAACAAAGATGGCAAGGACCTAGCAGAAGAAGAAGAGATCAAGAAAAGGTGGCAAGAATATACGGAAGACCTGTATAGGAAGTATAACAATATCGGGGATATCTTACGGTGTGGTCAGTGAGCTAGAGCCAGACATCCTGAAGAGTGAGGTTGAATGGGCCTTAAGAAGCATTGCTAATAACAAGGCAGCAGGAGACAATGGCATCCCAGCTGAACTGTTCAAAATCTTGCAAGATGATGCTGTCAAGGTAATGCATGCTATATGCCAGCAAATTTGGAAAACGCAAGAATGGCCATCAGACTGGAAAAAATCAACTTATATCCCCATACCAAAAAAGGGAAACACTAAAGAATGTTCAAACTATCAAACAGTGGCACTCATTTCACATGCCAGTAAAGTAATGCTCAAGATCCTGCAAGGTAGACTTCAGCAATTCATGGAGCGAGAATTGCCAGATGTACAAGCTGAGTTTAGAAAAGGCAGAGGAACTAGGGATCAAATTGCCAATATCCGCTGGATAATGGAAAAAGCCAGGGAGTTTCAGAAAAACATCTATTTCTGTTTTATTGACTATTCTAAAGCCTTTGACTGTGTGGACCATAACAAATTGTGGCAAGTTCTTAGTGGTATGGGGATACCAAGTCATCTTGTATGCCTCCTGAAGAATCTGTATAACGACCAAGTAGCAACAGTAAGAACAGACCACGGAACAACAGACTGGTTTAAGATTGGGAAAGGAGTACGGCAGGGCTGTATCCTATCACCCTACCTATTCAACTTGTATGCAGAACACATCATGTGACATGCTGGGCTTGAGGAATCCAAGGCTGGAGTTAAAATCGCTGGAAGAAACATTAACAATCTCAGATATGCAGATGATGACACTTTGATGGCTGAAAGCGAAGAGGAACTGAGGAGCCTTATGATGAAGGTGAAAGAAGAAAGTGCAAAAGCTGGTTTGCAGCTAAACCTCAAAAAAACCAAGATTATGGCAACCAGCTTGATTGATAACTGGCAGATAGAGGGAGAAAATGTAGAAGCAGTGAAAGACTTTGTATTTCTAGGTGCAAAGATTACTGCAGATGCTGACTGCAGTCAGGAAATCAGAAGATGCTTAATCCTTGGGAGAAGAGCAATGACCAATCTCAATAAAATAGTTAAGAGCAGAGACATCACATTGACAACAAAGGTCCACATAGTTAAAGCAATGGTGTTCCCAGTAGTAACATATGGCTATGAGAGCTGGACCATAAGGAAGGCTGAGAGAAGGAAGATAGATGCTTTGGAACTGTGGTGTTGGAGGAAAATTCTGAGAGTGCCTTGGACTGCAAGAAGATTCAACCAGTCCATACTCCAGGAAATAAAGCCAGACGGCTCACTTAAGGGAATGATATTAAAGGCAAAACTGAAATACTTTGGCCACATCATGAGAAGACAGGACACCCTGGAGAAGATGCTGATGCTAGGGAGAGTGGAGGGCAAAAGGAAGAGGGGCCGACCAAGGGCAAGGTGGATGGATGATATTCTAAAGGTGACGGACTCGTCCCTGTGGGAGCTGGGGTTGTTGGCGACCGACAGGAAGGGGGCTGGTCCATGAAGTCACGAAGAGTCGGAAGCGACTAAACGAATAAACAACAAAGTGGTCGTCCGGAGTTTTGCAGCCCTACCGTATTCTTCTTTGCCTCTCTTCCTAATGGCCTATTTTCCTCTGTCATACAAGGCACGAGCTTGACTCCTAGAAACTAGCCAGCAGAGGCCTGACGGGGATCCGTCGCACCAGCCCTGCCGCGGTTCCACTACTTTCCACTTCGCACTTGGGAAAAGACACGGAAGGGCGTTTAAGGAAAGGGCAGGACAAAGGGAGTAGGAACGGAAGGGCGGAAATTTGACGCTGTTACCTTGGCGTCCACCGTAGGGCCCTCCTGGTAGCCAATTCGCTCTTTGAAGCGACTGAGGAAAGCGGGTTCGGCCGGCTTCACGTACGAAACCTGATTCTTTTTGCTCATGGTCACAGCGAGATGGCGCCTTCTGTCACCCGTCCAGCTTGCTGCCGCCCATGTCACGTGTGAGGAGCTAGTCTCAGTGTCTTCCTTTCCCTGTTTGCCAATGGCCGCTTCCACGTTGGCTTCAATACAGCAGCAACGGCTTCCTGTGTACCAAATTCAAATTTGAGCCGAAGGAGCTTCAGTCCCAAAAGGGGACGAAACTGAAGGGGTAGAAGGAAGAGGATGGCTCCCGGGACCAGGAGTAAGTGACCCTGAGAGAACGGCAGGTAGGAGGAAGGCGGCATCCCGGTGTCTCTGCGCTTCAGCCCCCTCGTGCCGCGTAGCTTAGTCCGCCTACCCCTGACTTTTGTCTCGGGGGTAGCTCTTGACTGAGAGAAAGCTTTGGTATCCGGAGCCTCCAATTGAAATGGTCAGGAAAGCCCTGTGAGGATTAGCTCATTAGCCCGTGGGCCACAACCCTGCGGCCCTTGCACGGTATCACCGTCTCTAAAGAGTCAAAATTGAAGAACATCAGGATGTGCCATTAACCCATTAACCTTGTTATGAAACACAGCCGCAGAACAGGCATTTCACTTTGACTTCTTAGCTGGCCGTGTTTTTCATTAACCAGAACACTAATATTTGGTGTTATAACTGCACTGATATGTCATATTTTTTAATGTCTAGGATGGTGTAGGCCTAAAAAACCCCCAGTTCTGTTCAAATTCTGCTTTTCTTTTTCTTTGCCTTGTATCAGTTAAGGAGGCCTAAACAAATTTATGGAAGGCAAGGCTAGGCTACTTACTTAGAGGGACTTAATGTTAGGAGTGCACACTGATTGCAAGATTTGGTTTAATTCTTAATTTGACAGGGTGGAAAGCAGTCTGGTTTGCTTCAGAAGGTTTATATAGAAAGGCAGGACAAAAGTATATTAAATAAAATATAGATCTGGTTGTGGTTGCATTGTATGTACGTTTTTGAATGATTGCATGAAGTTGTCTCTGCATTCCCTAGAACCTTCATGGGCACAGCCATTATAGCAGTGAGTCCCTTCCTTCCAAGAAGGATCAGGAGGAAGGTGTCACTGAAAAACTGCAGAATGGAGACCTGGATCACACATGCCTAAGAAGAGCAGCGATTTGGAATGCAAGAATCCCTCAGCTGAGGAGAAGGCTGTTGGCTCCTTGTCTGTTCAGGTCAGTGAATAATTGCACTAGGAGTGCCCAAACTTTGGGGCCCTTTTGTAGCCAATAAGCCCGTCCATCCCTCCCTCCCCCCCCCCCATGCTGCCTGCTCGCCGAGGCCCTAGATGGCTACCAATGTCAGCATAAAATAAATACTAACCCCCAAATCCTATGTATGTATAAAAATGTGGAATCCTTGGTGCTCTCTGAGCTTGGTTGTTTGCTTGCAAATCTTTCATTAGCTGACTAGGTAACATCATTAGTGCTAGTGAGAGTGGGGTTTGCTCTGTTTTTTTTTTTTAAATACAATAGCTTGCCCTGCCAGTGTTGGAGGTGTGGTTGTCTCCTTGGTAGTTCCTTGATTAGGGTATTGTTTTCTGCTTGCTTGCTTGCTTGCCTGGTGTTAATCCCTGCTGATCTGGGTGTAGGCTGCTGGAGAGGAGGTGTTCTGGTCTTTTTGTTTCCTTCTTAGCTTTTTATTGTCTCTTTTGAATGGTATGTAAATATGTCAATCGATTTTCTGAATGCCAATCTTCCAGGAATTCCCTAGCATTTTTGAATTTAGCTTGTTCTAGGATGCTGAAACCAACACTGAAAACTAAACCCAACAAACCATAAGATAGCTTTCTCTATTTGTATAATGGGATGGTGCTGCAGCATTCCAGTGAATTTTGAGGGGTTACAGAATGTATTATGTAATATATGTCATCAAAATGTTATTGCTTTGTCAAAGATGTGGGTCATCTCAACAAAGCGTGTATCAGCAGCATAAACATACGTTGATAATAGAGAGATTATTTAAAAATGCAAAATGCTTCTGGATCAATGTATTGGGCA
The DNA here is from genome assembly GCF_035149785.1 of Candoia aspera. Taxonomy (NCBI): domain Eukaryota; kingdom Metazoa; phylum Chordata; class Lepidosauria; order Squamata; family Candoiidae; genus Candoia; species Candoia aspera. The sequence goes on from NC_086156.1 coordinate 52,851,835, forward strand.
GCAGCTGTTCAAACTTCGATTCTGTTAATTTTGAATGCAACCCCCTCCTAAACTTCTTTTGTATTGTTGTTCGTCTTGCAGGAGACTTTGTCATTCAGCTTCAACTTCCTCTCAGCTTGCTGCTGCTATTTGGGCCTCGGCTTTGGGATATTGACTGGTAGTTGCTTCTCAGCCAACCAGATCTTCACTCTAGCTGGCAGGATGATTCTCTACATTGCATTGACCAATATCATAAGTGGTAGATTTCACCTGGTTGGGGAATTCTGGAAGTTGCCAAGGTTGAAAAACGCTACTCTAGCCAGTCTGCAGAGGTGCCAGATTTCAAAAGAAAGCAAACAAACCAAGAATTGGCCAAAAGGCCACTATTTTTTTTTACTCCTCAGCTCTGACATCTCCAACAAACAACAGAAGCTAAGCCTTCACATGATGTGTGACCATAGCTATCAACATCTGTGCTTGTATAAAAATTGTTTATTATATACTGAGTCAGTTTGGGATTATGCTGTTTTGTTTACGAGCCTGCAAGAAATAGTTTTGCATTTGCTATATTACAAAACAAGAAAAAAGGAAAGCTGCTCTAATCTGTTTCCTAGATCCATAAATCCCCAGAGATGAATGAAGTCAGCCGAGAAGACAAAAGGAGTAGCAGTGCTTTGATTGCATTTGCGATTCAGAATGCCAGACTGCTGACAGGAGTCACCCTTATGGTGCTGCTCACCATGCACTTGGGAAAAATCCAGCTTGGAGAGAGGCGTGCAGCTGGGTTACTATAGGTCCAGGGACTGTGCAAAGCGCAGCTTCTTGTTAAGGTTTCAGGAAGGGGCACCTGACTTTATTCGACCTGCTTCTTAGATTTCTTATTGGACCGACCTGCATAGGCTGACAATTTTTCTCTTTAGCATTAAATGACTGAAGGAGCACTTCTTAATGTAACAACAGCATGTGTCTCTCACTCCCACCCCCCAACCCTTTTTTCTTCACATTTTGATGGAATCTATGAAGAAAAGGCTTCTAGTTTCCTGCTGTTTTGTTAATTTCACTTCCTTCTGGGGCTGGCCATGAGTAACTTGGTGCATACTGCTTTAAGCTACAAAAATACCAGCAGATTGGCTAGCAGGAAGCCTTTTTCCCTCTTCCCCCCAAATTACTGAGGACAGCAATGTTTTAAATTTTAAATGCTGCATCAGTTTTGGGTCAATTAATTGGTGGTTTGAGTTACCCCAAATTTTAGGAGGTTAGTAGATGATAGAGTTAGAAAAATCAGAATTTAAAAGAACAGCGAATTAGAGAACTGTGGCTCTGGGGGGGAAGCAACATTTCTGTGTGAGAGAGGAGGAGAAGGTCTTTTTGTGACACATGCACCATCTAAGCATGAAATAACATGTTATGTTGAAAACTCCTACCAATTTATGCAGCAGGTACTAGTTTGTGTAGGAATGAATGTGGTGACATTTTGTCCTAACATTCCTTTAATCAAGTGGCATCATTATATATAAACTATTTAGGACTCCAAGAAAAGAAAGGACCATCCTGGAAGACAAGTTTTGAAGTCCTTCCATCTCCCTCTTCCCCTCTTCTTTTCAAAAGTGTGTCTTTTTCAGCCCTTCCCTTAATAGCTCCTTTTTAATTTCCTTCAGAAGATTCACACACAGGATGGCCCACAGAGCTGCTACTTTACAAGTTGATTTATGTGTAGGATAAATCTGGCCAGTGTAGAGCCTATTGATATCTAGTAAGAAATGATATATTAAGTAGTTGAACTGTATCCTCTGGCCGGTGTGAAGGTTTTGGGATTGGCTATGAAAATGAAGCCCAGATTTGGAGAGTTTGCTGGAGAGATTTATTGCAGGATTAAATTTCCCAGGGTCACTAGGTGAACTGATGTATTATCATTTTGGTAAGATCAAGCCAGTCAGCTTAAGTTGTAGCATGTTATTCACATCACACATTCTATTTAAACATTTGTAACTGTTGTGCTTTTATCAGCAAAAGGAAACTCAGTTCTTTTCCAGTAAAGCTAGGGAAATACCATTTTAAGCCAAACTTTGCAGCATCTCTGTGTATATGAATAATTCTGTCGTATATTACAGAGAAGTTGTACAGATTCCCCTTTTCTCTGGAACCATCAGAAGGGACTTGGGTGCTAAGGTAGCAGATCCCAAAGACATTTCTCTACCTACCTTTTGCAATTAAAGTGGAACCCACAACGAAGTTTTTTTGCATGATCAAATTTGATCAGAAGCTCTTAGCAATGTCTGTCTCTTCCTTTTCATGCACAGATTATATGAAAACCTTGGGTCCACATCTGCCTAATTTGAATTAGATTGCTTTCTTTTCAATAAAGTGTAACTGAAAACTATGTAGTACTTCAGGAGGATCCATGTAACTTGACATTGGCATGCCTCATTTTATTGTGCTTTGCTTTATTGCTCTTTGCATACGTTGCATTTTTTTACAAATTGAAGGTTTGTGGCAATCGTATGTCAAGCAAGTCTATTGGCGCCATTTTTCCAACAGCATTTGCTCACTTTGTGTCTCTCGCATTTTGGTAATTCTTGCAATATTTCAAATATTTCAAACTTTTTCATTATTATTATATTAAAATTAGGTCAGTTAATAACCCTACAATGGCCTCTAAGTGTTCAAGCGAAAGGAAGAGTCAATCAATGTGGCAAACTTCATTGTTGTCTTATTTTAAGAAATTGCCACAGCCATCCCAACCTTCAGCAGTCACCACCCTGATCAGTCAGCAGCCATCAACATCAAGGCAAGACTCTCCACCAGCCAAAAGATTACAACTCACCGAAGGCTCAGATGATGATTAGCACTTTTTAGCAATAAAGTATTTTTTTTAATTATGTACATTGTTCTTTTAGACATAATGCTATTGCGTGCTTAACAGACTACAGTACAGTGTAAACATAACTTTTATATGCACTGGGAAACTAAAAAATTCATGTGACTCGCTTTACTGTGGTAAATTTACTTACTTATTTGAGGTATATGCTGCTTTTCTGTTGAATAGGCAGGGCAATTTATAATTTAAAGTAGCATAAAAATAGAAGCAAATAAATAATGTTCCTGTCCTAAAGGATCTTTTAAATTACAGGAATAGCCACAATAATGAACAATGTGATTGGTAAATTAATATCCAAACAATAAAACCCTTGGCTCCTAAAGACCTGACTAAAAATAAGTGTTTTTATGTATTTTATCAAGACAGAGTGGTAGCCAGATGCAACCACTGAAGGAGTGCCTTGCATAGTCTGGAGTGATGCAGGAAAAGGCCGTCTTCCATCTGCCTAATAGATCAGTCTCCAAAAGCAGGACATATTCAGAAGGGTGGCTCTTGCAGATTTAAAGTCTGCTGAAACTGCTAATGAGAAGGTGCTCCCTTAGGTAGTCAAGCTCTAAGCTGTTGAAAAAAGATAATTCCCATATTTGTTGTTTATTCGTTCAGTCGCTTCCGACTCTTCGTGACTTCATGGACTAGCCCACGCCAGAGCTTCCTGTCGGTCGTCAACACCCCCAGCTCCCCCAGGGACGAGTCCGTCACCTCTAGAATATCATCCATCCACCTTGCCCTTGGTCGGCCCCTCTTCCTTTTGCCCTCCACTCTCCCTAGCATCAGCACCTTCTCCAGGGTGTCCTGTCTTCTCATGATGTGGCCAAAGTATTTCAGTTTTGCCATTAATATCATTCCCTCAAGTGAGCAGTCTGGCTTTATTTCCTGGAGTATGGACTGGTTTGATCTTGCAGTCCGAGGCACTCTCAGAATTTTCCTCCAACACCACAGTTCCAAAGCATCGATTTTCCTTCTCTCAGCCTTCCTTATGGTCCAGCTCTCGCAGCCATATGTTACTACTGGGAACACCATTGCTTTAACTATGTGGACCTTTGTTGTCAATGTGATGTCTCTGCTCTTAACTATTTTATCGAGATTTGTCATTGCTCTTCTCCCAAGGATTAAGCATCTTCTGATTTCCTGACTGCAGTCAGCATCTGTGGTAATCTTTGCACCTAGAAATACAAAGTCACTGCTTCTACATTTTCTCCCTCTATCTGCCAGTTATCAATCAAGCTGGTTGCCATAATCTTGGTTTTTTGAGGTTTAGCTGCAAGCCAGCTTTTGCACTTTCTTCTTTCACCTTCATCATAAGGCTCCTCAGTTCCTCTTTGCTTTCAGCCATCAAAGTGTCATCATCTGCATATCTGAGATTGTTAATGTTTCTTCCAGCGATTTTAACCCCAGCTTTGGATTCCTCAAGCCCAGCATGTCACATGATGTGTTCTGCGTACAAGTTGAATAGGTAGGGTGAGAGTATACAGCCCTGCCGTACTCCTTTCCCAATCTTAAACCAGTCTGTTGTTCCGTGGTCTGTTCTTACTGTTGCTACTTGGTCGTTATACAGATTCTTTAGGAGGCATACAAGATGACTTAGTATCTTCATACCACTAAGAACTTGCCATGTTCTTGCCTTTTGGTATGGGGATATAAGTTGATCTTTTCCAATCTGATGGCCATTCTTGTGTTTTCCAAATTTGCTGGCAGATAGCATGCATTACCCTGACAGCATCATCTTGCAAGATTTTGAACAGTTCAGCTGGGATGCTGTCGTCTCCTGCTGCCTTGTTATTAGCAATGCTTCTTAAGGCCCATTCAACCTCACTCTTCAGGATGTCTGGCTCTAGCTCACTGACCACACAGTAAGATATCCCCGATATTGTTATACTTCCTATACAGGTCTTCTGTATATTCTTGCCACCTTTTCTTGATCTCTTCTTCTTCTGCTAGGTCCTTGCCATCTTTGTTTTTGATCATACCCATTTTGGCCTGGAATTTACCTCCAATGTTTCTAATTTTCTGGAAGAGGTCTTTTGTCCTTCCTATTCTATTGTCTTCTTCCACTTCCGTGCATTGCTTGTTTAAAAATAATTCCTTATCTCTTCTGGCTAACCTCTGGAATTTTGCATTTAATTGGGCATATCTCCCCCTATCACTGTTGCCTTTTGCTTTCCTTCTTTCTTGGGCTACTTCTAGTGTCTCAGCAGACAGCCATTTTGCCTTCTTGGTTTTCTCTTTCTTTGGGATGTATTTTGTTGCCGCCTCCTGAACAATGTTGCAAACTTCTGTCCATAGTTCTTCCAGGACCCTATCTACTAAGTCCAGTCACTTAAATCTATTCTTCACCTCCAGTGCATATTCCTTAGGAATATTAGTGAGCTCATATCTAGCTGATCTGTGGGTCTTCCCTAATCTCTTTAGTCTGATCCTAAATTGTGCAAGAAGAAGTTCATGATCTGAACTACAGTCAGCTCCAGGTCTTGTTTTTACCGACTGTATAGATGTCCGCCATCTTTGGCTGCAAAGGATGTAGTCAATCTGATTTCGGTGTTGTCCGTCTGGTGAAGTCCATGTATAAAGCCGTCTCTTAGGTTGTTGGAAGAGAGTGTTTGTTATGCAGAGTGAGTTGTCTTGGCAAAATTCTATCAGCCTATGTCCTGCTTCATTTTGTTCTCCCAGGCCATGCTTACATGTAATTCCAGGTGTCGTCTGACAATTCCCATATACCTCACTTAATAACCAATGGGACCAAGGTTTCTGGACAGGAACAGGTTGCCCATTCCTGTTCAGGAGTTTTCACTTCCTTTTGTTTTAATTAAATATTTGGTATCATCAGCAAATTAGGGCATCTCATTGCTCATTCCATATTCCAGAGAATTTATGAACAAGTTTAAAAATACAAATCTCCAGGCAGATATCTGGAGGACCGCCCTAATTATATTCTTAGTTTCAAAAGCTGCCCACTGTACATTTTTCATATTTGTTTTCCAGTTGATGGGATCACAGGTGTCCTAAGCTACTTTTCAGTGGTGCAGTCTCTATACAGAAGTATCCTATAAATGACAGGGGAAATGTATGATTCTTTGAATGAAAGCAGATGGGTGAGCCAAATTTACCACGTGGGAAACATTGTTGTTCCCCACATTAATTCCATCAATTTTTATTTATTGTATGGCACATTCACATCACAGTTCAGTAGAATAAAAACACAGGAGATAAAATACAAGATATAAAATATGGAGTATAAAATTATAGACATATGTCTAGATTATAAATATAATTTTTTGCTTCATTTGTCACAGCCAGGAAATCAGTGAAATCTCCATTATAGGCTCTATTTTGGCACTCTGTCACTATATGTTGGATAGTTTGTTTTTCAGCCCCACAGTCACAGCTTGGTGATGTCATTTTGCCGCACTTATAAAGGACAGCAGCACATCTACCATGGCTCGTGCAGATTCTTTCAATGTCCATATCGCACAGGGCTGAGCAAATCCAGATGGTTTCTCTGAGATGCAGGGTAAGCTTCAACATTGTGGAGGACAATTTTCTAGCCAATACTGTTTCCACATATTGTGGATGTTGAAGTCATCTTCTAAAGTGATTTAGCAGTTGAAACGGCTGGATGTCTAGATCTCAGCCTATTTCTTTCCAGGCAGGTTACGTCACTCAATATTGGCAGCTGGGGGTTATCAATAATTCCATCAATTAAATTGTCTCTAGAAGCTATTACCTCCATTCCCCATTGCAACAAAAGCATATCTAAATCCTACCAAATTTGCCTGGATTCTGAAACTCAACTGGATTCAACTGCAAGTAGGGCTTAGTGATTTGGCCTGAGGAAAAGGTAACAGCTGCTTCCTAGTGCATAACCCTAAATGAATTTCTTCACTAAGGAGGAGATCCAACCATGATTTGACCATCTCTCTGAAAAGAGATTCATGTCTCTGATACCCATCTGGGACCCAGTGCTGACCTGGGTTCTCTTGGTGCTGCCTTAATCAAACACAATGTCTCAGGAAGCGAAAGTCTTTTAAGGAACAAGGCCTCATTGAGATGTTTCCAGGAGATCAAGGGCTGGAGAGGCTTGAATGAAACAAAAACAGGAACTTCTGAAACTCAGGACTGCTGTCTAAAAATTACTCACCTGTTCTTCCTTCAGCTGTGTGTTTTTTCCACAGAGCTTCTGTCCCTCTAGTGTGAGAATCCAGCCCCAAAGGGACATGTTTTTACGTTCAAGTTCTTCTTCCTCCAATGCCAAATAGGAAATTATCCTCGTCATTCTGTAAAATACGAAGACCAAAGTAAAATAAGCCCCCTTAGATTTTTTACTTGAATCATCAAACCTTTAAAAGAAAATTTAAAAGCTGAGGTAAAAATGGTACAAACCAATTCAAAACTATTTCCAAAAGCAAAATAAAGTTTTGGATGCAATGTATGAGAAAAGTTCTCACTTATTTCCCAAATGCCAAACTGGAATGGTAGCCCAACAAGTGGCTTTCTCAGCAGTTTAGGCAGTACTTTGTTTGTGAGGTAGTATTGAGGTCACAACTGTATCAGTAAAAACGGCAATCCTCATGAAAGCCTTCACTGAAATAACAAACTCAACTATTGCTATGCCCAGCTTTTTTTTCAAAGCTTTACCAGAACAGTACAATTTTCATCAGTTCTCTTCTGATGTGAACAGAAAGGTGGAGAGTGAATGAGTGGGTTGAAATAAAGAACAAAAGCAATCATTTAGCAAAACTTGGTCAACTGTAAAGCAGAATGCCAGACTCTGTCACCTTTATTTACATGAATGCTTCTATGGCCTACGTTAGCATTTTTAAAAAAATTAAATGTGGGTACTTTATCCAGAAGTGAGATTTCCTGCTGCTCCCCACCAAAAAAAAAAAACACCAGAGGACAGATGGTGTAGTAGAAGACATTCTAAGCAGCTAAAGTAATGATGGACTTGGATCCCTACTATTGTTAACTTTAATTGTAAATGTTTACTAGACAACCCGTGACCCTTTGGGACATCATTTCAGAGATACAGTATTTCCTCACCAGATTCCTCTATGCCTTCAACAACGACATAACTTCTAATGTCCTGCCTTCACTGGAAAAGTTGGGGATACATTCAGAGATGTATCTGCCTTGAAAATAGCCCAAGCTGAACTGTATAGCACAGTAAAACATCAGCCAGGAAATGTTTTATGAGGTTTTGTATTATGTCATAAATTGTTTTATGATCATTTTTATGTCATAAAATGTTTTATAAAACTTGCCAAATTTCAATTCCACGGGAGTAATAGATCCTAGATTTTGGACTCATTCTGTAAATTAGCCCATTTGAGGTACCTTGGTTCAAAAATTGTTGCCCTATGATGCACCATTTCTCCCAGTTAAAGATTAACACAGAGAACCGCACCGGCAGCATGGCGGCAGACCGGGCCGGCAGCGTGGTAGGAGACTGGGCCGACAGCGCGGCGGACAGCACGGCAGCAGACCAAGCCAGCAGTGCGACAGGCAGCGTGGCAGCAGGCCGGGCCAACAGCGCAGCAGCAGGCCGGGCCGGCAGCATGGTGGACAGCGCGGCAGGAGATCAGGCCAATGGCGTGGCAGCAGGCCGGGCCTGCTGCACAGCGGCAGACCGGGCTGGCAGCGTGGCAGCAGGCCGGACTGGCAGCAAACTGGGCCAGCAGCGCAGCAGCAGATTACGCCAGCGCCATGGCGGCAGACTAGGCTGGCAGTACAGCAGACTCTGGAGGACCTCAGCCACACAGGGAGCCTTGGCAGAGTGACCTGGGGTAGCATCGGTTCGTGGGCCTAGGGTTCTCTGGGACCATCTTTTGACCCCTTTTTGGCCAGCGACGCAAACCCTGGCGACACGGGCCTTGGTGAGCCGCGGTGAGATGGAGGGGTTTCTGACTGCAACAGAGAAGTTTGGCAGCGCAACAAACCGGTGGTATGGTGGATTGGAGGACCAATCTAGGGGGACTAGGCTACTGACACTACAGGCCTTGGGGGTGGACTTGGCCCTCAAGAAAGTGGACTGGCTGTTGGCCTTGGTGTGGCAGACCTTGCTGGTGAGGAGTGGGGAGTGTAGGTATAAGAATTTGCCCATCCCCCCCAACAGCCCCCGAGACGGCAGGAAGCTGTGAGGGCCCCTCCAGAGTGAATGAGACTCTTCCCCAGGGCGAGAGACGGGCGGGGGGCGGGGAGTCTGGGGGTGTGTGATTGAGAAAAAGAGCACTCAGCCCCTGACTGAAAGACGGGGTGGGTGAGGAATGAATGAGTGCCCCCCTGTTGAGCAGTGAGAGAGTTCGAGGGGGGGGCATAGTGAATGGGGGTGGTGGTTGGGCTCTGGTGGAGCCAAGAGTGGAAGCTGGTGCACCGGAGAGCCTACCATCACCCTGTGGGTGATTGATTGTGAGTAAGGGTGTATGAATTGAAGGTGGGAGCCCTACTTAGAGCCAGAGACTCCCAAGATCCAGGAGTGGGGGCTAATGGATTAGGAGTCACTGGGGGCTGTAGGGCGGGGCACATTATTGAGGTGGTGATGGGTAGGGGATGTTATGGCGGGAGCTGGAGGGTGGGCCATCTTTGGGGAAGATGCCCCCGGTGTTTGTTACTGGTGCCATGTTCCTGCCCTCTGTGCTCAGACCCAGGCCCTGGTCAGCAGATCCATAGGGGCCCTGGTTCCCAGCTGTTGCTTTTTAATGCCAGGTCAGTTAATAACTGTTAATATGTTTTCTACTACAGATTAAGGTTACTATGGTAACTAATCATTTTGGCTGGGTAAAGAGGTTGAATTTAATTGTCCTCTTTCCGGATGTTAATTTTTGCACCTGGGGAGAAGAACTTGCCTGGACTTGTTTTAGTTTCAATTTCCCTTCTGTGTAGGCTTGCAGAGAATATGCAGCTGAGAGAAATCTCTCCTCTCAGCAAACAGCCTTTAAATATGTTTGTTTTCTGTAAATAAAATTATTTTTATAGAAATGCCTGGTGTGTGACTTTTCTGATCTCTCCTGGGCCAAATGCTTTCCTAGCAATCTGCCAACAATAACAAGGCCCCCTTCATATGTGACTTGATCACTGAGGAGGGAGCAGACCTGGCATGTATTACCGAGACCTGGCTGGGTCCCGAAGGGGGGGTCCCCCTTTCAGAAATGTGCCCGGCTGGATTTATGGTATGGCACCAGCCAAGACTCCAGGGGAGGTGGGGTGGCTGTTGTCATCCGAGAGTCTCTTGTGGCTTTCAGGGGCCCTGCTCCACAAGTGGCTGGTTGTGAGACCCCGTTTTTCAAGTTGAGTTCTTGAGAACAGTTGGGAGTGTTGCTGCTGTACCAGCATCCCTGCTGCCTGGCAACCTCCCTGCCTGAGCTGCTCGAGGCCATCTCGGGGCTGGCGGTGGAGCTCCCCAGGCTTATGGTTCTGGGGGACTTCAACCTGCCATCCCTGGGGCGTGCCTCAGAGGCAGCTCAGGAGTTCATGGCTACCATGGTAGCCATGGGCCTGTCCCAGATAATTTGGGACCCGACTTGAGACAGTGGCCTCACCCCAGACTTGGTTTTCTTTTCAGAGCAGTGGCAATGTGATCTGAGGGGAGAGTTAGATCTGTCCCCATTGTCATGGTCAGACCATGCCCTGGTGGTCCTGAGATTCTCTTATGCTACCCCCTCCGCAGGGAGGCAAGACCGATTCGATTGGTCCGCCTCCGGCAACTGATGGACACAGTAGGGTTTCAGAAGGAACTGGGGGTTATACCCGGTGATCTGCTGCATGGTCGAGCAGAGGCCCTAGCTGCAGCTTGGAGTAGAGGCGGCTGGGGCCTTGGACAGGATCACGCCTGTGCGGCCTCTCTTGTCCCATCGAACCCGGCACTCCCCGTGGTTTACGGAGGAGTTGAGGGTTCTGAAGAGGATTAAGAGATGCCTAGAGTGCCCCTGGAGGAAGACAAAGACTGATTTCAACCGAGCACAGGTTAGAGCTGCTATTAAGGCCTACCCTGTGGCGATAAAAGCGGTGAAGCATCAATACTTCTCTGCTCTTATTGCATCCGCAGAATGCCGCCCAACGGCCCTGTTTAAGATCACTTGATCCCTTTTGGGGAAGGTGGGTTTGGTGACCTACCTACAGGGCTGTGCAGAGGAATTTGCTGAGCAACTCCAGGACAAAATCACTCAGATCTGCTCCAAGTTAGACTCCAGGTGTGAGGCTTGTTCTGGAGAGATACCAGGGGAACGGGCTTACCCAGTTATCTGGGAGCAGTTTGATCCTGTTGGACCTGAGGAAGTGGACAGGATCCTACAGACAGTAAATGCCACCACGTGTCATCTAGACCCATGCCCCTCCTGGCTAGTAAAAGCAGCCCGGGAGGTGACATGTGGTTGGGTCCATGCGATGGTTAATACATCCCTGGGAGAGGGGGTGTTCCCAGCTGCCTTTAAAGAGGCATAGGTGCACCCCCTTCTCAAGAAGCCATCACTGGACCCTACTGTTCTGGACAATTTTCGTCCAGTCTCTCACCTTCCCTTTGTGGGAAAGGTGGTTGAGAAAGTGGTGGCTTTGCAGCTCCAGAGGGTCCTGGAGGAAACGGATTATCTGGACCCCTTTCAGTCAGGTTTCAGGCCCAGTTATGGGACAGAAACGACATTGGTTGCACTTATGGATGATCTCTGGTGGGAGCAGGATGGTGGCAGTGCATCCATCCTCACTTTCCTTGATCTCTCAGTGGCTTTCAATACCATCGACCATGGTATCTTTTGGGGGCAGCTCAGGGAGTTGGGGGTGGGTGGCGTAGTTTTATGCTGGTTCACCTCCTTCCTCCAGAGCCGGTCCCAGTCAGTGGTGACAGGGAGCAAGAGGTCTGACCCTCAGCCCCTCCTTTGTGGGCTGCCACAGGGTTTGGTATTCTCTCCACTCCTTTTCAACATCTACATGAAACCGCTGGGTGAGATCATCCATCACCATGGGATGAGGTATCATCAGTATGCAGATGATACTCAATTGTACATCTCCATCCCAGGTGAAGTGACGCCGTGACTGCCCTCTCCGAGTGTCTGGGGGCTCTAGGGGTCTGGATGGGGAACAACAGGCTTCAACTGAACCCTGGTAAGACGGAATGGCTGTGGGTTAATGGTTCTTCCGTATCTGGGACATTAACATCTCTTGTTCTGGATGGGGTTGCACTGCCCCAGACAGACCCAGTGCATAATCTGGGGGTCCTCCTGGACTCACGGTTCCTGCTCAAAGAGCAGGTGGCAGCCATGGCCAGGAGACCCTTTGCACAGCTACGTGCTGTGCACCAGTTATGCCCTTTCCTGGATCAGGAGGCCCTTTGAACAGTCACTCACACCCTTGTTATCTCTCATATAGACTATTGCAATGCACTCTACATGGGGCTACCCTTGAAAAGTATCCAGAAGCTTCAGCTGGTCCAGAATGCAGCTGCACGGGCTGTCTTTGGTGCCCCCAGAAGGGCACATTTAACACCGCTGCTACGTGAGCTGCATTGGGTACCAGTTTGCTTCCCAGTCCAATTCAAGGTGTTGGTTATTACCTTTAAAGCCCTACATGACATGGAGCCAGGTTACCTGAGGGACCGCCTCTTCCCAATACATCAGCCCATCCCACCCCATCATGCAGAGAGGGCATGCTGTGGACCCCATCTCTAAGACAACTTCATTTGGCAGGGTCCAGGAAGCGAGCTTCTCTGCAGAGGCGCCTGCCCTATGGAACATGCTGCCCCAGGAGGTGAGATTGGCCCCATCGCTCCTGGCCTTTCGGAGGAGTCTGAAGACCTGGTTCTGCCACCTCGCTTGGGGCAGAGAGGGGAATAGATCTACATGGGGATGGCTGCTATAGACCACTCCTCCCACACTTGGACTGCTTTAGATTCTTTTGCCACTTGGACTTCTTTATTTTTTATTCTCATTTATATTATTTATTATTGTAATTTTATATTGTGGATTTTATTATTGTTGTTTTAATTGATTACTGTAAACCGCCCAGAGTCTCCCAATGGGAGGAGATGGGCGGGGACAAATTAAATAAATAAATAACACAAACAGGAAAGTTTTAGTAGTATATACAGTAGATACTGTTTGTCTTGTTTTCTTTCTATTCTAACTTTACCATAGCTTACTTCGTTCTGTGATGGGAAGTATGGACTTCCCCACTGTGGTGCCCTTCAGTTAGAGGAGGTCTCCTAATCCCAGAATTTCCAGTTGGCAGACCAAACATCCTTGCAGCTCTACCCCCATTGTAGCCCAATGTTTGGGGGAAGAGCTAGGTCTTCCTAGGTCTTCGGAAAGCTAAAAGGCTAATATAGATGGAGTGTATCAGGATAGGAAAGGTTAATCTAGTGGGTTTATTTGTCAAAGGAACCAGTGCACATGGAGGATCTGGAATTCAAATAATCTGTACTAAAAATATTTGCAGGCTGAATTATATTGGCTATCAGCCTTTCTTCATCTTGACTTAGCCAGGACACAAGCATCCCAGCAGAACTGTCTGCAAAGACAAGATGGCAACCACGACTGTGTGATCCAAGTCCTGCCCTTTTCTGCATACAACATACGTGCAGTGCATATTACAAGGTGTGGGGCTTGGATCACTCAGTTGCAGCCACCATCTTGACTTTTTTTTTTACTCCCCCACCCTCATCCCCATGGATGCCTTGAGGCCCATGCAAAATCTTGCTTTTTCCTTTATCCCCATGACATTGCTTTCAGCTCATTTCTAATTTTGGGGTGAGAGAAACTTAAGCCATCCTTGGGGCACTTTCCTGTGCTGGCACTGGCAGCTGCCAGCCAACAAGATAGCAAGGTGGATGCTTGCCACAGTCCAGTGATCTGTGATCTGTGAGCTCAGAAGAAAGGAGCCTTTTGGCCAATATCTTAAGACAGTAACTGTAACCATAGCCATGGGCCTGGACAGGTCGAGACCAGGAATCCAATAAATAAGCAACAAATCTAAGGGACAGGACAAGAGAGACGGTGAGGTGGAACGTAAGCTATAATTTAAGGTATAAATTGTAAGGTATAAATTATATGTTTTTCTTGAGAAGCTTCCATACAGCAAGTGCCTTCTCTGATAACTATTCAAAAGTTACCTTTCTTCAAAAGATAAACTCTTGCTACACAGTGCTGCTAGTACCAGGTATTGACAAAGGGTTCTTCGTCCAAATTTGCTAAAAGACTTTTTCTTGTTTTTTATAGTCAATTAAGTTGAACCCACAGCCCACTGTTAACTTATTTCTTTCATGTGTATGCCATTCATCACACTAGAGCAACACCTTCTGTGTTGCTACTATATTTTTAAAAGATTAGCCATTGTGGGTAGAAAAGGAATATATAGGCTGGATTTCAGATTTATATCTACAAAATCCCTGAAGCAGTTAAGACTGATTTCAACTATCCCACGATCATATTTACTCCCCTAAACAATAAGCGCTTCCTCCTTTACCTTCTCAACACTTTTCCCCATCATTTCCACCTCCAGTGGCCACCCCTTCTGTCTGCAACAGCTGTCTCCATCAGTCTTCGCTTCCTCCTTTCTCCCATCCTGTATTGCTGAGGGCTACTCCACAGTCTGCTACAGGTTCTTTGCCCAATTTTTGTCATGCTCCCCTCTGTTCTCTGCCACATCCTCTTTCCTGCTTTCAGCAACCACTTGCTTAAGCCTCATGATGGTATGGCCAGCCAGCAACTGTGATGCAAAAAGAAAACAAAAGTAGATAAAGAGGAAACTCTTCTGTAAAAAACAAAGGGTTTGGATAACTTCCCCTGCATTTAACAAGATGCTAAAGGAGATCCACCACACTCTTGAGTGTAAACAGAGAAATAGTAACATTGCAGAACATGCTGAAATGACAGAGCCATGCCCACACTCCATTGCCTCTGAATAGATTCTGGAAATTGGCATTGACTGCCTATATAAAGGAAGGGGAAATACATTCTTAGCAAAAGTGCTGCTTCTTGTTCAGCTTCCTTCATGATCCTGATCTGTGTTTTTTTAAAAAATTGTTATTCAACTTAGATTACAACAAAATGGGCTACAAGGGAGATGTTTGGCAAATACATAACCCTAGAAATGAAGAAACAGTCTCACAACCTGAGCAGGGCTGTCTGTTGGGGGCGGGGTGTAAGACAAAGTCAATATGGCAACTGTAATTATACAGTCAAAGCTGTTGTTCTGACTTTTTTTTTAACAACCGCCTCCCCCACAAAGATACCCCTGAACCAGACCCACCTTATTCTTGCTACAGTGGCATGAGCTTCCCATCATGTTTTACATACATAAGAGGGAGGCAGAAAAGATGGAGGAATGTATTTGTTCATCATGCAAAATCTAAGCACCACCATTCAGCTATGAGTCAGATCAGGAACAACAGAGGCAGAATACTCATCTGCAAGAGTGGCAGCACATTTCATGCCAGTGTGGTTTTCTGCCAGCAATAATGGGCAGATAGCAATGAGGAAACATCCTATGGAGCAGGGCTATGCAGCACTTGGGAGATGATGGCAAAAGGTTGCTTAGGACTGTGGTGACACCTGTCTGCAACTCTTTAAAGCAGCCACTTCCTTCCCCCAGGATCATGCAGCTGCCTTTCTGCATCGCAGCATGATTGTAGGAAAAGATGTATATATGGTTTAAGTTGCTATGTGTGCTAGGTATGCGCTGTCATATACTCCAAAGCAACTGTATACCAGTCCAATGAGAACTGAGCCCACAAAATGGCCTCAAAGTGCTAAATAACTTGGGGGTGGGAGGAGAGGGAGAGAGAGGGAAGAAAACCAATGGAATGGAATGGAATGGAATGGAATGGAATGGAATGGAATGGAATGGAATGGAACGGATGCTTAGCTGGCTTCCTGTCCTAGAACAATGAAGTAGTTTGTTGCAGGCACTTGAGATGATCTCTTAAACATCTCTACCA